>NC_059326.1:5547857-6168571 GCF_018350155.1 Leopardus geoffroyi
AGAGTCACGTAGAATTTAGATCAAGGAGAGTGTTATGATCAGAGCAATCTGGGGGGGGGGGGGGGGAGGGAACGAACGTGTGACGTCAGATAAGGTGAGTGGTAGGAGGAAAACCACTTGTGTCTCCAGGCATCGCAGGGAGCGTTTCAGCAGAGTTAAACCCAGGAAATGGGAATGTGTTTAAGGAGGAGGGAGCATGTGTTGAGAACTTCTGTATTCAGCAGAACCATGGCGTCTCTCTGATGTGCCCTGACCCTGAGAGTGTGCAGATATGAATTCCGCCTCTCTTACCCTCTGGCGTCTTGCAGAAGGTGGGAGCCGATGACCCGCAAGCACGTATGGAACTGCTGAATGGCCAGAGTGCTGAGTGCTACGGGGACACAGCCTAGTCTAGTGGGTCGAGGAAAAGGCTTCTCCAAAGAAATGACCTCTATGTTTTTGAAAGTTGAGGAGGGGGTGGCCAAATGGGGCAGGGGAGGTGTGGGGGAAGGTGGGGAGAAAGAGCATCCCTGGCCCAACCAGGCAAGCACGCGAGCACCCGCACAGGCCGTGGACAGTATTTACCGGTGTGGGAGCCGGGGAGGGGGCGGGGACCTGGACTCCAGACTCTGTTCAGCCTCCGGTGAGCATTTCAGGATGCTGGACAGTGAATGTCGGTAACCACCCCTCCTTGTCTCCCGATCCTAATGCAACGATAATAGACCGAAGCACGTCTTCACGTATTTCCAGTGTTCCCTCCGGGGTCAGCAACAGCACCCACGATCGAGACAGCTACAGCCCAGAGGTGGCGGGAGTGGCTGGAAAGGAGGGCAGAGAGGTTAGGTGAGGGTCGCGTCACGAAAACCCGGGTGGGCACTTTTCTCGGTGAGGGGTTGGAGGTGAGAAAACTGCTGTGTAGAAAAACACATGAAGGTTGGCAGGAAGATGAGGGTTTTCTTTGGGCGTGGGTGCGGGTAGGGAGAGGAGAGTCAGTGGTGGAGATTCAGAAAGGTTGCAAGTTTGAGAAGATAGGGACTCTTGCCGGGATTACTGGTTCGTGTGTGCTGATTGGCAGTCTCAAATAGAAAGGAGTTCTCGTGACACTTTGAATTTCCGCTTAGAGCAATGTTATCACCCAACCCCCAAAGACACCTGATCTGAGACAAATTAAGGCACTTCCAAGGCAGCGCGGATCCTGATCTGACAGAGGAGTCCCTCCTTCTCCCCCAGGTCCTGCCTGAAGCTGTTCCTTGGACTCCTCCCCCCACCCAGGGCCTTAAAGGAGTTTTGCCTGACAGGCTAAGGTCCCTAGAGTATTTCATTCCTGTCATCGACACATGCTTCGTGGATTATGTCACAAAGACAGAGGATTTTACTAGGGAGTTCTCTGTCCACCATCCGTGAAGAGAGGCACAGGTACATACCAGTGTTGTTCACTCTGGGCACGTAGTTGTTGGGAAGGAGTATTTTTGAGAAGATGTGAGCAGGCCATTCATTCCTTAGAAAGGTTCCAGGAATCTTGCTTTGCTTATGTTTGCGTGGTTTTGGATGGACCTTTCAAAGCACTCCTTTGCTGATGGAGTTTGTGAGGACTCATTTCAAGTTTCAAAATAAAACTTTCCACTCCGGCAATTCAGCAAATCAGATTTCTTCCGACCATCACAGCCTTGCGCTCAGTCCCGTGGCCCATCTGCAGCTCCCACGCTTTGATGTGGAAAGCGATTCTAGGTTAAAACCAGAGATGCCACCTTTGCAGGGACTGAAATTCATCAAGACCCTTGGTGTCAGGCCACACTCAGGTTTTCCATTGGTGGATCCAGTCTGCATATTTGAGCAATCCTCCTTGAAGTGGAATGTGGCTATTGGCAAAAGAAAGCAAAATCAGGTTTGACTTACCAAAAGGAAATTTTCAGATTTTTCTTGATGAAATTTAAGAGGGGGGAGGGTGTGACGAGAAAGAGAATATACTTACCAGCTGAGAAAAATTCCTGAAACATTTCTCGATTCTTCACAGTCTACACCCTGGAAATCACTCCCACCCCTTTTCAGAAGGAAAAGTACCACAGGGATATTTATTCCACTGGTGTCATTAAGCAGCAAGGTCTTTTAAGATTTCTGGAAGAGGCTATTTTCTACTTTTTAATCAACATGCTGCCGGAAGATCAGTTTTACAAACTGTGCACACGTATACCATGAAACGTGACATGCTTCTCTGCCTGTGGCATCATCGGGCCGTTTTCGCTTGAACTATTGATGATCTACGCCCAGTACTGCAAAGTTGGCTCTGTCACGTAAATCCTAATGACTTGCCTCGCTTCCCCTTAAGCTGAGTGTGGGCAAGGCTGCCCTTGTTCTCTGGGCTCGCAACTTCTTAAACTCAACTATTCGTTCATTGAAAAGAAGGCGCTAAAGGAGTCTGTTCTCTGTGCCAGGCCAGCACCGGTTTCTGGGCATCCCGTAGGGAGCCAATATTGCTCTAATGTTCCCCTAACCTACCTGATGGCACTACATCCTGGACCAGTCAGGAGGGTGTTGCTACTGCAGTTTACCCACAAAGTTTATCCACAAAATGCTGTATTTGCTTCTTTAAAAATTCTTTTAAAGTTTGTTTATGAGAGAGGGAGAGAGGGGAGGAGTGGGGGAGGGTCAGAGAGAGAGGGAGAGAGAGAATCCCAAGCAGGCTCCACGCGGCCAGCACGGAGCCCAGTGTGGGGCTCAAACTCACATGCCTGAGCCAGAACCAAGAGTCTCGGACGCTCAGCCGACTGAGTCACCCGGGCACCCCCAAGACGCTGTATTTTCAAGTAAGGGATGTGAAACAAGAAGCCGATGTTTCGTTCCCCTTGAAGAGTCACGACTGTGCTGCGCACAGGTTTTAAAAGATCTACGACACGTGAGAAAGATCCAGGGATGAATGTCAGATGCTGAGTGGGACGGAAAGGGGACTGGTAACCCTCCATATGTCCTCTGCCAGCTGGACACTTCTGAGTGGCCAGGGTAGCGGAGGATGTTCATAAGACCCTGAAGCATGTACGCGAAGTGAATGGGACTTGCTCACTAAAATCTAGAAAAATGGAATGTGTTGGGAGCTTTTTAGATGTTTGTACAAATGAAACTACCGCTTCTAAATCTAAATAACTCATCACTAACCCAATCGTAATATACTGAAAATAAATCCAAGTCTCCAAATTCAAATTCAGAACATTTTTTTTTTTCCTGTTTGGGTCTGTTTTCAACCCAATGACCCATTGAGGGAAAGCTCAGACTTTGTCCTTTTATCTGTCGCACCGATGTTTGGAAACACAGAATTGGGCTGGAGGCTCATTGTTGTCATTCAGTTAAATATTTCTTATGTTCTTAAATATTCGCTGTCTCTTTTTAAAAGATATTTTTAAAGTTTTATTTATTTTGAGAGTTTATTTATGTATTTCTCGCGAGAGCGAGAGAGAGAGACAGCACAAGTGGGGGAGGGGCAGAAAGAGTGGAGAGAGAGAGAATCCCAAGCAGGCTCCACGCTGACGGCATAGAGCCCCACGCAGGGCTCGAACCCACAAACTGCCAGGTCGTGACCTGAGCTGAAATCAGGAGTTGGACGATTAACCAACCAGGCCACTCAGGTGCCCCTCAGTGTCCCTTCTAATAAACCCTGTGTTACATGTATTTGAAACAGTTGGGTTTGGTGTAATGCTTGTAAGAAGTGTGAGCCAGAGTCCCAGATTTCACAAACCCTTATAACTTTATCAGGATGTTGAATTGAAGTGTGTTAGCAAGGGTGGGAATAGACTGTAACAACCCCCAGATCTTAGAGGCGTAGCCCATTAAAAGCTTATTTCTTAGGCGTGTCACCATCAAATGGAGGAGTGCATTGGGCATATTTTCTTTTCTTTGATTTTTTTTTGTTTATTTATGAGGGAGAGGGAAAGTGTGCATGCACAAACAGGGGAGGGGCAGAGAGAGAGAGAGAGGGAGAGAGAGAGAGGATCTGAAGTGGGCTCTGTGCTGACAGCAGAGAGCCTGACGCAGGGCTCAGACTCCAGAACCATGAGGTCATGACCTGAGCCGAAGTCAGGCGCTTAACCAACTGAGCCACCCAGGCACGCTGAGCATATTTTCTCATTTTCCATGCTTTTGATGCTCTGATGACTGGGGCCTTGATCCTGAAGAGACCATCCTTCCCAGGGCTACCTAATTCCTAGAGAGAGCAAAGGACTCCCTTGCAACAATGTCTCTGATACTCAGATCAACCAGTTCGGAGCCGACACCCCCAACCATCTAATCTATTAACTTTCACATACCAAGCAATATTCTCCCTGCCCTGAATCACCCCGGGGCCAGATACCAAACAACTAGGGATCACCCCTGTAACCCAGAGTCTGCTGAAATTATTCACACCATCCAATCCTAAGCTTACACGGCATACCTGCCCCGCCTTGCCCATTCCATCCCCCAAAAACCCCAGTAAAGGCTCTGGGCCGTGCTCTCCCCTTTCGTCGTCTTCCTCCTGACTGACCCTGGTGCTTCCCCGTGTGGCCCTGCGTGGCATCCATGGCTCCTGTGTCTAGGGATCTGTAAGCATGAACTTCCTTCACGACATCGTTTCCATGTCTGCATATCTTACCATACCTCATTAAAACAAATTCTGGGCGCGTTTCAATGCAAGGGGGCAAGGGGACTCCACATCATGACCCCTGAGTTCACCCTCAGCCTTAACATCGGCAGGGCAGAGAGCCAGGAGAGGGAGTGGTTTCTCCTGACCATCTCTGGCATCTCCTGCTCATGTGTGATTGGCACAGACTAGTCACAGGGTCCTCCCTAGGTATGAGGGGCTAGGGAGTGCTATTTAGCTGTGCACCCGAGAATAAGGCACAAGTCTGTGGCCTTTGACTTTGACATTCAAGTTTGCTTTCCATCGTTTTTACCACCTTTTTTTTTCTTAACTACCTTTTTGAAATCCATTTTTAGTAAACAACAGTGAAAAACACATTAAAATTTGAGTTTCATCCTTAACTTTCTCCATCAGTAACGGCAGTAGAGAGGAGAAAATCCAGCAAAAGGCTTATATAACCAGGAACTCAACCCAGCACTGGTTATGAATGTAATTATAATCACTAACACTTGTATAAACTCTACCTTCTGTAAACTCTTTACAATATTTTATACCACTCTTTACCGAGAAAGGAAAAAATAAATTTTCTCTTCACGAATACATAGCATTGGAAGCAGAAAAGAATAGTTTCAATCACAGAGCCGGCAGTCAAGGTATTTGAGCAGGGTGAGTTCTGAAAGTTTGTAAATTAGTGAGTTGACATTTGAGATACATCTTCACTTTCAATACTGTACTAATCTAGTAGTACCTGGTTGGGGAGTACCTCCTTGAAACCTCTAGAGTCTTAAGAGGCCCAAAGAGCAAGATGGGGTAAAGATACCCTGTTAATATTCTGGAATAAGGGCTCCTGGAAGTTCTGAAGCCAAAGGGCGGGGAGAGGGAAAGCAAGAGAAACTTGGCATCCGATCTTCAGCCAAAATTCTTGGCAGGTGCCTTGTCGTCAAGGGAATGGTGCCCCCCACCTCCGTTCTCCCTACTGAGTCTTAATGTACGTGAGGTGCCTGAGATTTCTAATTCAGGTGTTCTACAGATTCTTACGACATTAAAAATGCACATATAAATTCACCATCTGTTTTCTTGATTATTAAATCCTGTCTTCCCTGACTGTACAGGACCGTGCTATAACTTTGTCTTCAGATTTTGCTTTTTGTCAGAGCCATTTCTGGATACGTTCTTGTGGTTTAATGATGTAATGCTTTTAACAAGCTTTTAATTGAAATGGCATCTTTATAAAATGTCACCAACCTAGCCCTTTGGAATACTCTGAAGTAAGTTCCTTGATCATTCTGTCTGCTTAGAAAATGAGACATACTTTTCTTACAAATCACGGGTTTTCCCACAAATATTTTCAAAGAGGTTCTTGCATGCAGCATTTCTGGTCTGTCGCTACTAATGTGGAGAGTCTGTGTGGTTTTGTCTCAACGGTCCACCATAGTCTGTTTTAGTGACTATTTCTAAACCACACTTGGCTGATCGTACACTACGTTGGCCCCTGGATCCGACCAGATAGTGCAAATAATGTCAGTCTGGAAGAACAGTGTCACCCACTGCTGTGGGCCAATGGATCCTGAAGCCCCAGTGTGATATCGGCCTTTAAGAGAATGTGCTATCTCTACCCGGGACAGTGGCTCCAACTCTGTCACTTACGTTTAACCCTTTCGATGCATACAGTAAACCCCATCGTTCTAGTAGGCTTTATGTCACATGTAGCCACAGTAAAATCATTCTAAATTTTTCCTCTTCTTTTAGGTCCTCCACTCTATGGAAATCTTCTGATGGGTTTTGGAGAGAGGCGAGCATCGCCTCTCTCATTTCATCTCTCACCCGGGTGAATTTGATCCCCGGTTTGCAAAAGGCTGACTGGTCCCAGTTTAGTTACATGCCAGCTGTTCTGGTGCCGTAGGGAGCCGAATCCTTCTTGCTGCCACCCCTGCTCGGCTAAGCCTTTGTGTGCTGATAATGATGGCTCTCTGGTGGGAAGTACACCGCCGTCCTGCTGGTGAAGATAGGGAAACAAAGGTTTGGTGAGATTACATCCCTCCGCGTGCGCTCTTGACGGATCTCTCGTGTTAGGGACCTTTTGAGAGCCTTGCGTGGTTCGGGCCCTGCCCACCTCATCATTCCGGTGCACGCCATCGTGGCCCCACGCCCACCCTGCACGGCTCACCCCTCACCCCCCTGGGCGGGAGTCTGCCTCCGTGCCCCTCTGCAGGCTCATTTCCTTTTGCCCTTTCCCCTCTCACCGTCCCCTTCCTCCCAAATAGCCATCCACCCCACCCCATGCTGCTCTGCCTGAAGTGGTGTTCTCACCGCCATTTCCACAGACGCTGGCCAAATGATGTTCTGAAGGCTGGCCTGGGGACCTCGACCACTCACCTGGGTTTGGGGGTTACTTTTTCCCTTTAAAAAAAATCACTGGAGATGTTAAATATCTGACCGAAATAAAAACAGCCAAACGACAGGAAAGATGTTTTCCTGAGTGGGTTGTTGGAGTCCTAACAGTGCTATTCGGTTTCAGCAACGTGGGAAGAAATAGTTTGTCAGCAGCGTGCTTCAGGAATAAACCAGTCGAAATGGGCTTTTCCACCCTCGAGTTATCAGCAAGCCATAGCTCATTGATGCGTTCATTCGCAAATGATTTCTTAGGACTTCTCGTCTCTTCTTCAGTACGTTATTGGCAAGATTTAACAAAGAACAATGCCCACAGGTATTTGCCTCTAATGCGGTTGAAATAAAACCCGGATGGGAACGATCCATTCCATGGGAATTTCCCCAGCAGGGTGTGCAGAGCAGTGTCTTGTGACTTATCTAAAGGATGCTATCTTCTTTGAGGCTTTTGGTGTGTCCCAGAATTCTCCAGTTGGCTTAGGAGTTTCTCCTTCAAGGAATAAATTATTCCCAGATGGTAATCCATTTTGACCGAGGCGGGAGATACTGCTTCCTCGGAAAACGAAGATGCACGCTGACTTATCCTTCCAAACTAATGAACACAAATAGAAGGTTTATCCTGTCTCGTCTAAAAGTCACTTTCAGTGTATTCAGATCACCTCAGGTATAAACATTTAATGCCAGGCAGCATTTCACTTCCTTGACGGTGGAAATTAATGCATCACCAGACTCTGGAAGCTACAGTTGGAAAATGTCTTTGAGTTTTCCCTCTTTTTCTCTCCGCGCCGCTTTGCCAGCAGAGCGTTGAGTAGTCCTAAGGGGCTCCATGGAGGCGCCGTCCTCGTAAGTGAGCTCTCAGTCCTACAGGTAATCGCAGTCCGCCCCCGTTTAAAGGCCATCAGGCATCGGGTGTTGCATGCTTTGTGCGGAAGTCTCCCACTGTTTGTGCCCATCGGTCGGGGGAACGGTTGGGTGTCACTGCATTCTTTCCACAGTCTGACTGGAGAGAAGAGGGTTCTCCCAGGTGAGGCACTGCTTCAGAGTCTATTCTGTATACTTCTGGGTATTTCCAGTTCCTCTTTTGCCTGACTTCCAACGCTGTGGTTCTCAGTCTGGACGATTTTGTCCCCGGGGGACTTTTGGCAACGGCTGGAGAAAGTTTCCATTGTCAGCTAGTGACTGGGTGCTCCTGGCATCCAGACAAGCCGCCAAACATCCTGCGATGCACAGGACAGTCCCGCGCAACTAAGAATTACCTGGAAAAATGTCAGTAGTGAGTGCCAAGGTTGAGAAACTTGGGACTGATGCAGTGCGCACCCTAACTCAGGTTTCGGGGGTTTACTGCTGCTCCCCAGGTTTGCACATCCGTTTACTTCCATATGTGGCCCAGAATTCCTGTCCTAAGAATCTAATTTTCTGTCCTCCTCAATTCTCTCCTGAAAGTTCTTCCCGTTAGGTGCTGGTACTTCAAAGGAGTCCTTTTTAATGTTTTCCCTCTTAAAATTGTTTCCTTTTATTCTCTGGGATCCATTTTTCTAGCTCAGTAAGGAAAACAAACTTATTTGCAGTTTGTTGCAAAGTGGGGGATCTTTTTCATGTCACTTCTCTTTGCTGCCCTAGTTTCCTCATCTGAAACATGAAGGTAATAATATTATTTCCTGCAGTCATTAGAATATCAAAGGAGTATCACATATGTTAGTATTACGTATTAGTAACACTAATAATTAGGCATTACTGTTACGTATATTGGCAAGCATACGAATATATGTAAAGTGCTCAAAACCATGCCGGTCATATAGTGGGTAACATGTTCTCTCTTTTCATTGCAGAATTTCTTACCATGCTTTACAATGTTCTCTTTATGTCTATAAAATATGAAACACGTTCTAAGCCCTTCATGTTAGACCAATGCTTTGAATGTTTAATTTCTTTTAGTACGTGAATCAGCCAACATTTGAAACACTAGTACTAAAAGGAAATTCAAAGAGTTGTCGAACCATAATTGTGAACTTTGATTTTCAGTTTGGTCTCACACCTCTTCTAACTTTTCCATCTGGTCGGCATGGACTCTGAACTCCGTTAGGGCTTAGTGTAGGTTGAACTTCAGGGACCTTGGGTCTTTGTTGGCCATTCATTTACCCGAAGACTGCGACAAGGAAATCCACCTTGACCTAAATTGAACAGGAAGAAGCTCTGAAACTCTCCAGTTTCTACCATTACCTACCTGGGGCTGATGTAGCACCTAAGAATGCAGACCTTATAGTCTTTGAATTTCTATCTTAGAGGAATCTGGGTGACAATTCAATCATCATCATCGGTATCTGGTATAAAACCCCCGGCTTATAGATGGGGAAACTGAGACTTAGAAGCTAACATTTTAAAGAACATAAATAACAGCAGAGCTGGAACAAGAGAGCGGGGCCATTTGGTCTTCTAATGCTCATTGCTGGGATTTTTTTTCCCACTAACCTTGACTCCCTTCTCACCACCTCATTTTTCTCAACATGCTTTTGTTTCTCCCTCAATAGCATTATGTGTCTTTGCTATCTGTTCTTCCTACTGTGACTTTAAGATGTTGACCACTTGGAGGGGGTGGGGTGCGTGTCTGGGTGGCTCAGTCGGTTGAGTATCCACTTCTTGATTTTGGCTCAGGTCATGATCTAGCAGTTCGTGGGATTGAGCCGTGAGTCCGTCTCTGTGCCGACAGCATGGAGCCTGCCTGGGATTTTCTCTCTCTCTCTCTCTCTCTCTCTCTCTCTCCCCCCCTCCCTGCTGCTTGCATTCTCTCTCTCTCAAAATAAATAAACATTTAAAAACAAAGGAGGGAAGGAAGGGGGAAAATACTGATCACTTGGTACCAAATTTTAATGTGTCACTCGTTTTATCAGTATTCCTACATTAATATGACCAGAACCAGTGTTCTCCATGTCAAGTAAATGATATCACCGTTGGCCTAGGTACTCAGGCAAAAACCTGAAATCACCCTTGATTCCTCATGTTTTTTTCCACCCCACCAAGTCCTAAATCCTGTCATTTATACCTTCAAAATATGTGCCAATTCCTATAGCTTCTTTCCACCTCCAACATAACCACTCTGGCCTGCAATGTCCAATAGAACTTTCTGGACAGTAGTGACGCTCTGTATTCCCTTCTGTCCGACATAGCAATCACTAGCCACCTGCGACCATTGAGCATTTGAAATGTAGCTAAGTGTATCCGAAGAACTGAATTGTTTTTAATAACAGCTTTTCAATACATAATTTACCTACAATTCACCCAAATGCTATGGTGTTTAATATATTCAAATAGTTGTGCAACTGTCACCGTAAGCAATGTTTGAGCATTTTAACCTCCCCCAAAAGAAACCCCATACCTGTGAGCAGTTCCTTTTCTTTTACCCCCCTAAAAAACCCACCTCCTGTCAGTCACTAATCTACTTCCTGTCCCTATAGACCGGCCCATTCTGAACAGCTCAGGAAGTACAATCCTACAACAGATGGCCTTTTGTGACTGGCTTCTTTCACTTAGCACGAGATTTTCAAGGTTCACCCACGTTATAGCATATTTCAGTAGTTTATTCCTATTTATTGCCCAATAATAGAATAGTAGGTGTTTTGACATTTTTCCTTCCTTTTAATGAAATTCTGCCTAAGTTTCAAGTCTCTCCCCTACACTTCGAGATCATTCCTTTGTAAGTCTGTGGCCATCCCTCTGTGGATAACTCCTATGTTCCCCAACAGCCGTCCCTTAGTTTAGGTGTCTATAATGCAGCCCATAATGTCACTTTACAGTTCATCTTCCCTTATATCCACAAATTTACCTATCTAGAATCAGGAGAAAGGCAATGCCCTGGAGCTTGGTGTAGGGCCCCACGAGCCCCAGATTCTGCCTATGATGCTACTCAACCATTTTGGTGTTTTAGGAAACTGGACAGATCTTGAATCTTTCATGAGAGTCAGATTCCTCAAAGCAGATGTGTAAATCAGCAAGCCCAAATATGTATGGCAGCCACTGGGTTGGAAATTTGGACACAAAAATCCCTATATACTTGGCCTGTAGGCCACAGATCTAAATTTGAGTATAGAAGGACATAAGAGGAGATTGGCAGTGGCATCCAAAGAAACCATTCCTGATGTTGAAACAGCCTTCAACCCCTCAGGATAATAACCAGACTTTTTACAGCAGGCAAGTTAGACAGTTCTATTAGAGTTCAGCCTCACTGATTGTTTTATCCATTGTGATAGTCATCCCTGAAAAGAAAAAAAGTGGAACAGATTTTTAAAAAATTGAAGCTTCAAAACCCTCGTTGTATTTTCTAGATGTCTCTCGTTGGATTGTTCACATTCCTCCAATTGATAGACTTCATGCGGCTGCATATGAGAACATGAGTAGTGAATTCTGAGTTCAGTAATCATGAATTGATTTGTATTCATGTAATTATCTTCCTTTATTGGCCTGTAATTCCAACTTAGCAGAAATTAAAAATGCAGAGTAAGAGAACACTCAAAAAAGTCTAATGCTGGCGTTCAAAAAGATAGACTATTATGTCCTTACTCTTCCCTGTGTTTAACCCAACAAAGGGACATTTTAATCTTTATAAAAATATAAATGTCAGTGTAGTTCAAGTGTTTGGTTCAGTATGTTGGAAACCTGATTTTGTTTGCTTCATTTGGAGAAAATATCAGATGAAAAAACTCACCGTTAGAAGTAGGAGGCATTAGAATCACAGATGATGCAATTTTTGAAATTCCCTTACGATTTAATAAATGTTTCCAAAGTTCTGTTTTTGTGTTCTGAACAAGACAGATTGCAGTGCTCTTCCCCAGAAGTTAGTAATAACTTCTTTGTTTTTCAGATACTCCGTTGGCCAGTGGCCAGGCCACAGACTATTTATTTGTTGGAAATATTGTTTACACGGTAAGTTTATCTCTGTTTACGGAACCGTTCTTAAGTGGCATATGTGTGGGCTTGGCCTCTGAAAACCCTTTATATAAGGCCTTCCTTCATGTTATTTGTTTCAAATCGTTAAACCACATAGTATAGATTCCTTAGAGTTCAAAATGGTTGTGAAATGCTTACCTCACTTTTTTAGTGGAGATTTGACAGAGTCGATTTCTGGACAGGTGATTAACAGATCACCCCATTCTTCAAATGACACTTTCACATCTACCTGTGAAAAAGGCAACGCTGAGAAAGGTTATTTTCCCTAAATCTTTCCAAGCTAAGAAAAGCACAAAAGTAACTCCAGCTGCCTCTGGAGGGGAGATTTGCGATTCTCCTAGAAAGTAAAAATAAGTCACCGAGGATAATACGTTTTCCCCAATTCCTTTGTTTTCACAGTATGTTGTTGTCACTGTGTGTCTGAAAGCTGGTTTGGAGACCACAGCTTGGACTAAAGTAAGTTTTCTCTGGAATTGTTTCTCTATCCTTATAGGTATTTTGATGGCATGCGATCTTTTTAAGCCTTGGGAAAACAATCAACAATATTTGGTTTGCTCATTTAAATTTTGCACGTAAAAATCGTCTTTTTATCTTTATCAGGGCAAATTTGCAACCCAAACTTTTCTGATGATTCATTTGCTTGGCACTTAGTAACAGCTCTAAACTCTTAACAGTTTTCTCATTTCAAATGTATATGCATGTTTTTAAAACAAAACAAATACACACAGAAAATACAGAAGGACAAAAAGGAGAATTTTTAACTTCCTTCACTTTACCACCAAGAGACAGTTGGTATTAACACTTTTCTAGATAACGTTACAGACTTTGTTCCATGTGTATTTTTAATAGGAGAATGCATTACGGAGCGTATAGATAGTTTGGTGATCTTTTTTCAGTTAAAAATATATCATGAACATTTTCCATACCTAAAAGTATACTTGCACAAAACCTTTCTTCATGATTAAAGAGTATTAAGTTTTATCGATATCCAACATTTAATCATTCCCCAACTTCAGAGGTTTTGGTGACTTGCCACGTGTCAGGATGATAACCCGTGTTTCATGTTTGTCTGTCACTGCTGTTTTCATAGGCTTCTGCTTCTGGGAAAGTGAGGGAGGAGGTTGGAGCTAGATGTTGAAGGAGGGAATCTATTAATAGACAATGGCAGTTAATCCAAATGAGAGGTGATGGTGGCTTGACCTGGGGTGCTACAGGAGGAGGTAGTGAGAAATGGCCAGATTCCAGATGTATTTTTTAAAAAAGCTAGCAGCCCTTGATGATGGATTATATCATGGGGTGCGGAAGAAAGGATGACATCGAGCATCGTCATATTAAGAGGACAGAGGAGAAAAAGCTAACAGCTCAGTAGGCACTTAAAGGATCGTTAAGACGTAATATCCATCCCAGATTTGTAAAAAGGGTCTTTGGAAAATGAAGAGAACGGCCGAAATCTCAGTAAGTAAGAACATCTTGTTCTTTTTGTCCATTCAGTGCTTTCTTACTGGATTAACGAGGCCTGGCTTTATGTAGCTCCAAGTTGGAGCAGACGCTGGTGAGGACCAGCGGGGGGCCTACTAAAAGTACGGGATGGGTCTAGGAGAAGGTCAGCTGCAGCAGCAAAAGCACCTTGATCTTAGTTTGGGGCCACCGGTTACTTGAGATCATTGTTAAATACTCTGAGACAAGGCCATTAGAAGATGGAACTTTCCAATGACTAGTGATGGGTCAAAACGTTTCCCATAAGGAAGGGTGGCTTGGACACAGGGATTCTGCTGCAGGTGGGGTTCAGGTGGCTCTCCTGGGCCAGCGGACAAGCCCTGCCTGAGCGTGTGTTTCCTTTTGCAGTTCAGTCATCTGGCTGTCTGGGGAAGCATGCTGATCTGGCTGGTGTTTTTTGGCGTCTACTCAACCATCTGGCCCACCATTCCCATCGCTCCAGATATGAAAGGACAGGTCAGTGCTGCTAATTGCGAATGGGCTTTCCGTGTCCAATGTCCGATGGTGATGATGCTTTCCGTGTGCGGGCTTCTCCGGTCTCGTGACACTGATGAACTTCAGGAGAGGCTGGTATTGCCTGCTTCCATCAAAATTCAGAGGGAGGGAAATGAACCAGATCAGAGCTCCTGGAAGAGGTGGTCTTGTCCACACCAACGGCATCTGAAATTTTAACTACTGTAAGTAGTCAGCTTAAATCTGCTGACCTACCTGGCGTGTCCTCATTTCCATAATGGAATGTGTGTTGATTACACACAGTTCTGATGTGTACAGGTAGTTTTTGGCCCTTGGAAAACTGGAGTTGTTTTGAGTCATTCACAATCCAATGATTATGCTGATGGTAGTTGTGGGGTTAAGTGTGTTGTTATTCTCTGACTGCTAGTCTCCTGTGCAAGATAAATCTAACACCTCTATGAACCAGATCATTAATTCACCAGAATATCTTCTTGTTCATCTCTTGAACTAGAGAGGCTGAGGTTGAAGACCTGTACACTTGTTTGAATTGTTTTAATATTTTCTTTTCTTCTGTACTTGTCCGGGGTTTGAGATTGAGCCATCAACGGTGATGGATCTTAGAGTCCCACAGTATTGGCTCTTGAGAGGAGTTTGACAATCCTAGGTTCCAAACCACCCCAGGTTACAAATGAAGCCATGCAGGCCCTGACACTCCAGGCTGACCCTACAGACCCCATTTCGGGGTCTGCCCATGGCCAGAGCTGCCCAGAGACCCCCGGCAAGTGGCTGCCCCGGGCCCTGTGCTTTGGAGGCCTCCGTGATGGCTGTCCCTGGCTGGGTATGTTCCTCTTCGCAGGGCGAGGAGCCCATGGTACACAGAGCCAGAACCCCTACGTCTAGTCCCTTCCCTGGGTTCCTAGGACCCTGAGTTTCCTTCCCAAACAGCCACAAAAGCCAGCTTCCCAGGCCTGCCTGGCCCTCTTCCCAGATCCAGGCCTGTGTGAACACCCCTTGCCCCAAGGGGCAGCTAGGTGCCAGGTACGTGCACTGGTGGGTTACACCCACCCCCGTGTGCATGAGGCATGGGATGAGAAGAGAAGGCCTTGGGGTCAGGGGTTTCCCTTCGTGTCCCTGCACCAGGAATACATATTTTAGGGACAGGCCTGTCTGTGGCACAGCCGACTGCTGTCTTAGCCTCACTTACTCTGCCGAAATAAGCCAAAACTCCTGGGTCTACCCAACGCGAGATACATGTGCAGCGGCCGTGTCGTGTGAGATCATCCGGGGGTGGCATTGCTTGTCTTTTTTGCTTGGCGAATCAGTAGTCGGCGTCCCAGGGTGTCCGGGACCTCCCCTGAATGTGGGTGCTGAGCAGGGCAGACGTGTTCTTCAGGAGTAGGCTTGTGTGTCTCCTGATGCATCTTTGCCATCTGTAAGCAACGAGGCCAAACATACCTCTTCCAAATCCGAGTGACAGAGGAAATTACAGAAGATGGTGTAGCAAGACAGGCATCTCCCGGCAAAGATACTTTGTACATTTAAAGAAATCAGTTCTGGGGCGCCTGGGTGGCGCAGTCGGTTAAGCGTCCGACTTCAGCCAGGTCACGATCTCGCGGTCTGTGAGTTCGAGCCCCGCGTCAGGCTCTGGGCTGATGGCTCAGAGCCTGGAGCCTGCTTCCGATTCTGTGTCTCCCTCTCTCTCTGCCCCTCCCCCGTTCATGCTCTGTCTCCCTCTGTCCCAAAAATAAATAAACGCTGAAAAAAAAAAATTAAAAAAAAAAAAAAAAGAAATCAGTTCTACTTTAAAGCAATGGGGTCCATCCCCAAAACAAACCAAGTGCCTAGAATATCTGCTTCACATTCTCTTCCTTCTGGGCGAGGGCAGGTGTGGTCTCATGACTGTTTCTCCCGGGGAGTTTTTACGGTGCGGAGAACAGCTGATTGCTGAAGAGACTTTCTTATGTTAGAGAAAAGTGATGGCTGGCAGAATGGAATCCGTCCACGCGTGGCCGGCCAGCAAAAACTGCTAGTTTGGAAACCCCTCCCGGCATCTTCAACAAAGAGAAGCTCGCGTGAACCCCCTCTGTACTCATTTGTAGCCGCAACTCCAGTCCAAATGTGCACGAGCTAGTCTGGTTTCCAACTCTCACTCCGATCAAGAGCTTACTTTCCACGTTCAGAGAGGCCACGTTTGCCGGGCAGACCCTAACAGGCCACGTTTTCACAATCCAAGTTGCTTCCTGTGTGAAGCCTCGACTGAAATTTCTGTCGTTGAGGACCTTTCAAACACATTTAACCAGGTAGTCCTACCACCCCAAAGCAAAGAAACGATAATATCAAACCACATTTCACTTTGGCATACACATGGTTTTATTTTTCACGTATTCCCCGTCGTTCTAACTTTTTTGTTGGTTGGTTTGCACAAGGCAAAGGAAGTCTTGAAATCCAACATGGCTGGCCGGGACTGAGGTTCTCGCTAGACGTTGAATGAGATGATTAACGTAGTTTTCATGTCACAGGATTTCTATCTGCTGTCTGTGTTTAAAGGGCTGTTTATTATCGCTAGTCTTCATCTGGGGGAGACCTCTTAGTGGGGACAGGTGTCAGAGAACAATGTCAGAGCCAACCCAATGCTCTTTCACTTGACGTCTGGTGCCCAGTGGTTTGTTCATCCTTTGAACACTTTTGAAGAAGCCCTTGCATGGAGAGTGGCCAACACTAGCCTGAGGTCTCCCAAAGACCTCCTGCTGACTCCGAAGGGATTTCAGGCTATCGTAAAGAAAGATGGGAGCCGGGCTCAGGTACAGGCAGAAACAGGGCTCCTTAGGGTTACTGTCGAAAATGTGCCCAAGCCGTGGTCATCCCTTTGGTTCTAGGTTGGTATTATGGACTCAGTGTTTGTGTCCCTAACCTCTGATTCACGTGGTGAAGCCCTAACCCCCAGTGTGATGGTATTTGGAGGTAGGGCCTTTGGGAAGTTATTAGGTCATCGAGGGGATTAGTGCCCATAGAAGAAGGGGCCAGAGAGCTAGCTTACTTGGTTTCTGCCATGTTGAAGCTGTGATGAAAAGTTAGATGTCTGCACCGGAAAGACCAGGCCGGCACCCTGATCTCAGACGTCCAGCCTCCAGAACCATGAGAAATAAATGTCTGGGGCTGATAAGCCACCCCATCTATGGTATTTCCTTATAGTAGCCTGAGCTAAAACCATTCGTGAGTGCTTAGGAGTGAGGGGTACTCTGGGAGAAGACTGTTGTTGTTGTTGCTCTTACATGTTTTTAGTGACTTGTAGAAACCTTTTTTTGTAGTTCCCAAAGCAGTAGGGTTTTGGCAAATGAAGATGGTTCTTTTGAGCTTTGGAATTCAACTAGTGTAACGGCAAACGGCATTTCTCACTGAGGAGCCCAAGACAGATACCCCGCACAAAACATTCTGTCTATTCATAACATCCTAAACTGTTGAAAAGATGCATTGTTTCCGCTGGGGTTTCCTAACAGATTTAGTTCAATATTTCTTTCTTTGTCTCATCCATTATGTTTGGAGTTTTTCTCATGGCGGGGAGAAGGCAGGTTTTCCCTCGAGGGCAAAGGAGGAGAAGGCTCTAGATGAGAGTGATTTTCCACCGTCAAAGGGTCTTTATCTTCCCTCCAGTACCTCATGATATGGTACTCGAAACCCAGCCAGGCAGTGAGCCAGGAAGTCTCAGTGGCAGTTTCTGAACTCAGAGAAGTCATCTGAAAATATGCAACATTTGTGGGATTTTTAAGGGACACCCTGTTTTTCTATTTTTCTAGGCCCATGCTAGATCGAAAGCGAATTAAAAACTCAAGTTGCGTCTATCCTGGTTACTGCCAAAGTCCCCTACCAGGGAAAATATGTGCTGATGTTTTCCCATAGAGGACCGTATGTTTTTCTTTCTCCCAGTAGCATAACCATGGGTTACAGGCGTCTCCATAATGGGTCCCCAAAGCCAGTGCTTGAAGGTGGCTTAGCCCAGAGTTGCCTGCTGAAGGGAGAGCTTTCAGTTAGAGAGAGGAAGACTTTATCTACAACTGGATCGGGAAACGTATTTACATTTTCTTCACGTATTTCTCAAGGCTTTTAACTTGGGGAGTATCTGAGGGGATATCATCTCATTTGACCTCTGTGTAAAAGTCAAGAGACCTGCCCTAACTAGCTTTATAACCTTTGGTAAGTCCCTTAGTCCGCGTTAATTTCCTTATCGGCAAAGTCAGTGTAATATTACACTAATTACCTCAGAGGCACATGGTACAGATATAACAAGAAAAGCTGAGAGAGTTAGAAGACATGCCTGCTCTTTTTCCTGGAGTGACCAATTATTTTTTAACTTTTCTGAACAGAGATATTGTACACTCGGCTCCCAATTCTTTTGTCCAGAGGATTTTAACGTCTTATAGGTTCTAGATGTGATATTTATCCGTAAGTTCAGGTGACTACCTGCATCTGAATCATCTGGGTTGCCTGTTAAAAAACAACCTCCTCCCCACCCAGAAAATACGTTCTTCCAAGGCGCGCACGCACACACACACACACACACACACACACACACAATATCACAGTCCCTGGGCGTGTAGCCCCAACCTCTGAATTTTAATAAACCTTCAAGCTATTCCTCCCTTTAACGTTTGAGAACCACTGCTCTAAGACACCTAAAATATTACTCCATCAGTGTTCGAGTCATGCAGGGCGTTACAGGGAGAAGATGCTATGTTTAAAATATTCACAAATGATTTATGTCTCATGGGCAGTGCTTATGCAAGACATGGCGGGCATCGCCAGTGACTGCTTTAAGGCAGCTAGCTTTCCAAATAGAGAATTATACCAGAGGACATTACATCGTTCACCATGGAAAAATATTCCTCATCAACTTTGGTGCTTTTCCTTTAACGTTCTTTTCATTGCTAGTAAAAGAGGAGAAAAAAACCTTTCACTTCAAAGCTTACAAACTGCTAACTCTGTAGTGCCAAGCTCCAGGCTTCAGCCAGTTTCTGGCCTATGACAGGCTTTTTTTTTTTAATCCTAAATACAGGAATGGGTTTACGTTTGAGTTTTATACCCACACTCCTGTATACACAGTGCAAATCCCAACGGACTAACAGTCTACAGAATGGAGGTATCATTGCTGACCATCGTTGGTCAAAGAGGTCCACTACTCGTCTTCGCTAACTGACTGCTTTCTCCTGGACTTGGCAACCTAGTAAGATCTCAGGCCCAGGTATTGTCCACACAGAATGTTAAAAGAGGGGTTTTTGTTTCCAAGTGCCTCAGGGAGGCAAGCGAGGGAGAAGGGTAACAGCCCCATCGGCCACCACCTCTGCTCAGCTGGGGTTCTAGAACATCTCTGCAGGACAAAGGCCCACCCAAGGGCCAGGAGGGGACATGTGCCCGGGTTAAGTTTCCTGGCGTGGGACAATGTTGTTCACCCCCAGCATCCATCCTCCTCCACGCTTTCCCGAGGGGCCTGGTTCGTAGGCACATACAAGGCCGTGTGCAAGAGGTCCAGCACCTTCGGGGACTCATTTCCCCCCCTGACTCCTGGGGATACCTTGATCCCAGCCCCTGCTATCGTAAGTGATTCAGAAACCCTACAGGGGACACAGGAGACATTCGCTGGGGGCTTCTGCGAGAGAAGCATGTTTGCTCCCAGGAGAAATCCATCAAAGAGATGGCTTTCTCTTATGCGTGATGTGGTTGCTGCCGTGCCGGCCAGAGCTGTTCAACCATCAGGAGGGAAGCCCCTCCGGAATCCTTCTGCCACCATGAAAGATGTGATATAAAGACAGAAGACCACCAGAGTCTCTTGTGTGAGTGTTGAGCCACCAAATGAAGCCAGCCTTGTAGTGCCCCCGCCCTGCACCCACGCCCACTCTCCAAGGAGCACCTCATGCATGTGCCACCCGTACTCTGTCAGTAGCAGGTGCATAGAAAAGGCACTTGACCCTCATGTCGGTGTTGGGACATTTCTTTTATAGTCACCAGTATGCAGTCAATCAAGGAAGTATGTGCTTTAAAAAAAAAAAAAAACAGGCTTAAGGCTTAACACTGCATATTACGCCATATTCGAACTTGGGCGCTTGTAGATTTATTTAAAGATTTGGTAAAAAATTACTTTAATATCACAATCGTTAGTGTTTTAGGTAATAACATCCCAGAAACACCTAACATGAATACTGTAAAGCTTATTGGAATTCTCTTTAATATAGCGATATTGAATAGAGTAGGTTCTGTTTTCCTCAAATAATGTTTTTTTTAAAAGCCTGTGGCCCCGGCTTACATGAGAAGGGGTCAGCCTCAGGAGGTAGAAAGTTCCATCAGTAGAGACTTGTCTCTTGGCTTCAAATAACCTTCTGGTATCTCCTTTGTGCAGTTTTCTTGTTTATTGAGGTTGGCCAAATTATTTGTTGAAGTCTGATTTATATTTTGGCTTTTAAACTTGTACATTTTGGGGGCACCTGGGTGGCTGAGTCGGTTAAGCGTCCAGCTCTTGATTTTGGCTCAGGTCATGATCTCCCGGGTCAGGAGATGGAACCCCACGTTAGCCTCTGTCTATGCTGACGGGGCAGGGCCTGCTTGGGATTCTCTCTCTCCCTCCCTCCCTCTCTGCCCCTGCCCTCTTCTCTCTCGCTCTCTCTCTCTCTCTCTCCAAATAAGTAAATAAACTTTTTAAAAAATATATAGTTTAAAAAAATAAAAATAAGCTTGTACACTTTGGGTGATAATAAGATTGACTTGCTCTGTTTCTGGATGACATTCTCTGAATACATAACAATGTGAACAAAACTAAGAAGGACTCCCAGGTCTCTCCAGTGTCTGTAACTCTCGTCATCAACGTCCAGGATGAGTTTGTCCTGCTTACAGGCTCCCCACACTAATCCCTGTTGGAGACAATCACTAGAACCGAAAAACACGAACCGAACTATAACCAAAAATTCTTCATCGATAATGAAGGGAAAAACAGACACAGTTGCTTGATTAAGGATATCAAGATGAGTTCTCCCAGGCCTATGAATATCTGGGCTCTGAGATGAGAAAATTCAGGCATCGGATAACAGTTCTGTCAGAACACGGATGGCCTTTGTAGATGTCACATGTCATGCCAAGTTGTTTTTGTTCGTCGTTCCCTGATGATCAAACAAGGGGGAGAGTATATTTTTCAAAATGTGGTAGCTCCTTAAAGCAATTTGAGATTCTCTCTACGGGCAGTAATGGGGCCAACACCACTTGGCCTGGTTGCTTCTGTGCAAGGCCTGGCGGGATCCACGGAAACAGCCTGGGTTAAAGTGACCAGGATCGAACCTCTCTCGTATTCAGTGCACATCCTAATGTTGAAAGTGGGATCTGAACTCAGTTAACCTAATGCCTAGGAAATACATAAAGTGAAGTCTACTGTTCATAACGGTAACTGTTAATTCTGAGTCTCAGTTTCATTGGGTATGTGGAGCAGATGATATCTATCTCTGGAGCTAGTAGGTTGAGGAAGAGAAGGCATGTAAATAATAGTAGGTAATGTTACGGGGGTGGGGAAAATGGGCGGTGGGCATTAAGGAGGGCACTTGTTGGGATGAGCACTGGGTGTCTTTATGTAAGCGACACATCAAGGGAATCTACTTGTGAAGCCAAGACTACACTGTGTGTTAGCTAACTTGCCAATAAAAAAAGAAAAGCAAAGAAAGTGCATCACGGGTTAGAAATATGGCACGGCCTCCAGGACCATTGCATAAGTGAGGGTTAAAAAGTGGGCAAGGGGCGCCTGGGTGGCGCAGTCGGTTAAGCGCCCGACTTCAGCCAGGTCACGATCTCACGGTCCGTGAGTTCGAGCCCCGCATCGGGCTCTGGGCTGATGGCTCAGAGCCTGGAGCCTGTTTCCGATTCTGTGTCTCCCTCTCTCTCTGCCCCTCCCCCGTTCATGCTCTGTCTCTCTCTGTCCCAAAAATAAATAAACGTTCAAAAAAAAAAAAAAATTTAAAAAAAAAAAAAAAAAAAAAAAGTGGGCAAATCCGGGGGCGCCTGGATGGCTCAGTCGGTTGAGCGCCCGACTTCAGCTCAGGTCATGGTCTTGCAGTTCGTGAGTTCGAGCCCCGTGTTGGGCTCTGTGCTAACAAACAGCTCGGAGCCTGGAGCCTGCTTCGGATTCTGTGTCTCTCCACCCCACCCCACCCCACCCCCCTGCTCATTCTCTGCCTCTGTCTCTCAAAAATAAATGTTAAAAAAAAATTTTTTTTAAAGTGGGCAAATCCAGCAACTTAATGCCCAAAGGCATCCCAACTGGGCCTGAGTTCCTCTGGTTCTCTGCAGACCTACCAGAAGTCCCGCCCTGAACCTCTCAGCAAACCTTCCTCGCAAGGTCTTTGTCAGAGTGCTGCAAAATAGGTTGGGTGAACAGGTCGTACAACTGTACCAACAGGCTAATAAATGTTTGTGCGCTTGGCACAAAAAAAAAAAGTAGGTAACGTTTATTGAGAACCTACTAAGTCTCAGACAAATGTGCATTCATACAAGTGTATGGTGCACACAAGCAGTTACATGGGGAATCAAGCATTAGCTCACCTGATGATCTACGAGCCGTAGGAGGGCACAGACGCTTAGAAACAAAGCAGCAGCACCTCGGTCAGTCTGGGGAGGGCAGTAGCTGAGACTCGGTGGCTATGGAGAGCACCCTGGGTGATTGATACTGGGTACAAGCCAGATGTCACCTAAGTGTCAGGCGAATCTCCTTGAAACTGTGCTTTTATTAACTTGCATCGGAAGACGCTTACCCTGCAGTGTAGTCAAATTTTTAAAAGGTAACTGCAGAGTCAGAAACAGTACACGTACCTTGTGTGTGAGCTGCATGCTTCTGCCCTTGAACCCCGGGGAAAGTAGGTTTCAGACCATGTCTTTTTTTTTTTTTTTTTTTTTTAGGTATGTCGTAGAAAGCCCTTTTTTTTTCGTTCCTACTCCCCCACCCCCAACACCCCTCTTCTCTTTCTTTTGGCAGTTTATTTTATTTTGGCCTCTCGTTTCAAGGATGCTGTGTGCTAATTAGAGGCCAGGCGGCTTTGATTGTGAGTTATTTTTCTCCTCAGTGAAGGGTTTTGTTGTGGTGTTGGCATTTGCCATTCATTCGGATGTTAATTTTTTTAAATATCTGTCAGCAAATTAAAGTACACATTACATGCTGATTTTGTTTGTTTGTAATATTTATACTCCGCGGTCACTGAGTATGTTTGATGTGGTTTTGAACTTTTCCTTTCTCCAAACATGTGGAAATGTGTATGTGGGGCGCTGGAGTTGAGACTCTACGCAGGAGTTTCCTTCTCTGACATCTGCAGAGAAAAACGGCCTTGACTGGTGACCACGGTGTGCAACTGTGGTCCTCCCGCCCAGAGACATCCGTGTTCTTTAGGCTTGTTCTGTTTAAGAGGTGGAGAGCTGCCTGGGAGAGGCCAGCAGCGAAAGGGTTTGTGCAAGGAAAGACAAACCTTGCAAGAAAAGTTGGCTCAGACTAAAGAGAATCACAGCCTGCGATTAGGCCTATGCCACGGCTGTCGTATTTTGTGTAAACAACGATACAAAGCTGCTGTTGACAGAATCCAAGAAGACCAAAATAGTGAAAGGATTTAAAGGAGGTGAGCTCTTCAGTCACTCTTGTGCATCGTAAAATATTAGCACCCATCGAGGAAATTGTATGCTTCTGAAACCAAGATCAACCAGCTGTTAGAGTGTTTGGCATTCCTTTGGCTAAAGACAGGAGAAGAGAAATCTAGGGTTACCTGTATCTGTGCCTATCGTGCTCATTCATTCATGGGTTTTGTTTTCGTTTTTTTTAAAAAAAAAATTTTTTTTTTAATGTTTATTTTTGAGAGAGAAAGACAGAGCGCGAGAAGGGGAGGGGCAGAGAGAGAGGGAGACACAGAATCCAAAGCAGGCTCCAAGCCATCAGCACAGAGCCCGATGAGGGGCTCCAACCCACAGACTGTGAGATCATGACCTGAACCGAAGTCAGATGCTCAAGCGACTGAGCCCCCCAGGTGCCCCTGGTTTTGTTTTAGTTTTTTAATTGCTACACCCTGATTGTAATAAAGGATAGAACCTGAAAGAAGGACGTGTTTAAATGTGGAGATTTCTGAGTGCCAGTGAAGGCAAGCCCCGCCCACCCTTCTCAGCCTCAGCAAACAAGCCTTTTGCCTCCTGGGTGGAGGGCCATCTTGTCATCAGTCACCCGCCCTACATCTTTGTGGTCACAGCCCCTAAACCCCTTCCCCTCTTCCAGAACGTGTATTTAGACAGTGCTGGTTCTGCCTCTGCTCCACATCTGGTTCTGAACTTGGCATCCAGAACTAGTCAGCCAGGATGTCCATATCGCGGACCATGGTGACCGATTCAGGAATGGGCATGGGGACCTGCACCAGGCCGCTTAGAGGCAGTTCAAGGATTTGTTTTTAATAGAAACTAACAGGGGAAGGAGAAGGCACTCTTGCTGCTGGTTTGTCATACGGGGATGATGTCAGCCTGGAGCTGCCAGTGGCCACTGTGGAGAGAGTGCCTGGCTGGGGATGAACCGAGCACAGAGGAAAAGCTGAACCAGGAGAGGACCGCTTTGAGTGCACTCCTGGATCCAGCTCTTCCTGAAGCTAGGGCCATCTCCAGACTTTCGGATACACACAAACCAGTATATTCCCATGTTTGCTTCAGACAATTCGAGTTGGAGTTCTGTCACTTCTGAGAAGAGTCCTAATTAATGAAGAAATTGCTAAGTTGCAGACACAAAAGGGAAAAGTGACTGAGACAAGTTAAGATAGGACTCTCCTCTCCTTCTGGAAAATCGACAGGCATTGTTATGTTGTAGAAAAGCAGCTGGCCAACTTTTCCCACTGTGTCTCCAAATTGAGTGCCATGGGACACTGCCTACTTTCTGTAGCCGCCCTCCCCTCCTTCCCCACCCAGAACAAGAAGACAGCCTTGGGTGGAACTAATCGTTTGCAACAGAGATGGAAGGACATGGAACATTTTCTGCAAGAGACCTCTGGGAAGCCAATGATTCAAAATGTCTTGGAGTCTAATGGTCCTGAGCAGATCTGTCCAATAGAAATATGGGAGACACATGTATAGCATTCAGTCTTCTAGTGGCCCCATGAAAAAGGTAAAAACAAACAGTTAAATTAGTTTTATTAATATACTAACTTGTGATCAACATTTAAAAAATTATTAATGAGATAATTTACGTTCTGTTTGTACTAAACCTTTGAAATCCAGTGTGTGTGTTGAACTTATAGTACATCTTAAATCAGACCAGACCAACTAAGTGTTCAGTAGCCGCCTCTGGCCAGTGGTCACTGTGCTAGACAGCACAGCTCTTGACCAACAGAGATTCGGAAACCCAGATTCATTCTCCGAGGCTAAATATAGTTCAGGCAAGATTAAGAGATGAGGAAACCTAGCCCCAGATAAGCTTGGTCCTCTCCAGGTCCCTCCCCTGCATCCAGGGTGTGGACGGACGACCTGACTTTAATTTCAGTCCCTTGTACTTAAAAAGATCTTGACTCTTCCACAAGGCTTTCCCTAAAAAATAAAATCTGGACCCACTGAGCTGTTAATCTATGCTTATTAATTGCCTTAAGCAGAGTTTTTGAAGCACGGTTTATAAAGTGTGGGTCTGATTTTAAGTAGTTGGCTAATACCCCAGACATTTCCTCCTGCATGTGGGAGGGAAGAGGTCAGGATCCAACACTTGGGTCACGTTTATGTCCTGCTGCAACCAGCTGAGCAGTAGTCACCCATGCCACCAAAAATAAATTAGATCTGTTCCTAACAAATGGTTAATTTGTTCAATAAGTGGCAATTTCTAAGTAGGATTATTATGTCATTTCTAAGATTATGGGAACCCTTTTGTCCTTTCTTTCCCTCTAGAGTCCCAGGCGCCTTTCTCCATCATGATGCTTAATCCAAGCCTTCTCTCATTTTTACCTCCTAAATGTCTTTTATAAATATGTATCTTCCTCCATCCAGCTCTGGTCCTGTCCCGTTAGTTGATGGTGTAGCATTTTTTGCCTGGGCTGTTGCAGTAGCCTCCTGATTAGCTAATGAGCGTCCGGTCTGTCTGGATCCATTGCTCTACTGTAGTCAAAATAGTCTTTCAAAACACAAATCTGATGTAGTTGTCCCCCTGGCTTCCCGTTGCCCTCAGGATAAAGTTCCAGGTCATTTACCTGGTCCCTTGGGAACCATGAAGCCCTGACCCCCACTCCTGTGATATCGTCCCTCACTCCTCACCCCCCCCCCCCCCCCACACACACACACTGGTCTTCTCTTGCTTTCTGGAGTGCCCTGCTTGTACTCTCACAGTGCATTTGCACCGACTGCCCTCACTTCCTGAATGGCCTGGTCTCCGCCTTCCGCCTAGCTAATGCTTACCTAGTTTTCAGACCTCACGTGAGTCATGACTTCCCGAGGGTGCCTTCCCTTGCACCCCTGACCAGGTGACATCCTCCTAACACAGGTGCCCTTAACATGACTCTCCTTCGTTGTACTTACCACGATTAAAAATTTACGTTTGTGTACGAGATAATACCTTAAACCCGTTAGGATGACCGCTCCTTAAAAAAAATAACCAGTGTTATGAAACTATAGAAAGATGAAACCCTTGTGCACTGTTGGTGGGAATGTAAAATGGTGTATCCCTGTAGAAAGTGGTATGGAGGTTCCTCAAAAATTTACACACAGAATTACCATATGATCCAGCAATTCCACTTTTGGGCATAAACCCAAAAGAATTGAAAGCAGGATCTTTTTTTGTTTTTAATTTGAGAGAGACAAAGAGTGCACAAGCATGAGAGACGCAGAAGGAGAGAGAGAGAGAGAGAGAGAGGGAAAATCTTAAGCAGGTTCTATCCATACTCCGCGTAGAGCCTGATGCAGGGCTCGATCCCACAACCCTGGGATCATGACCTGAGCTGAAATCAAGAGTCAGATGCTCAAGCGACTGAGCCGCCCAGGCATCCCAAAAGCAGGATCTTGAAGAGATATTTGCACACCCTTGTTCATAGCAGTAGTATTCACAAGAGCCAAGAAAGAGAAACCATCCAAATGTCTGCTGGCAGGTGAATGGATAACCAAAAGATGGTCTGTACATACTAAGGAATATTATGCAGCCTTTAAAAAGAAAGAAATCCTGTCACGTGCTGTAATACAGATAGATAGATAGATAGATAGATAGATAGAAAAATAGATATAGATATAGATATAGATATAGATGTAGATATAGATATAGATGTAGATATAGATGTAGATATAGACATAGACATAGACGAGCCTTGGCATTATGCTAAGTGAAATAAGCCAGACCCAAAAGGACTTATACACTGATTGCATTTATATGAAGTACCTAGAGAAGTCGAATTTATAGACACGCAAGGTAGAATGGTGGCGGCCAGGGGCTGGGGGGACAGGGGAATGAGGGGTGAGTATTTGATGGCTATAATAGAGTATCAGTTTTGCAAGATGACACAGTTTGAAATGTATTGCGCAACAACGTGAACCCAGTTAACACTGCTCGACTAGCTACATCCCGAAAAATGGCTAAGTTGCTGAGTTTTGTGACGTGTTTTTTACGACCATTTAAAAAAATGCTTTTGAAGTACATTTATGTGATTTCATAGTTTATGTCCGTTTCTTCCTCGAAACGGTGAACTGTGTGAGGAAAGTGAATTCTCTTCAGTATGTCCTTGGACTTCTCTACCCTCTTTTCTAGCATTCAGTAAATATTTAAATGCGTGAATTAGTACAATGAAATTAAATACCTCTCCCGTAGAGTTGAGGGATGGATTTGGCTTTGTGTGATAGGTTCTTAGTCTCTGTTTGCTGAATGGATGACCAAAGTGGATACCAAATACTTGAACATTTGGAAATAGTCTAGCTCTGCACACGATAAGTGGTTGATAGCTTAACGAATTCAGCAATGTTCTCAAGTGTGCTAAGAGCCAGTAACACAAGCCGTGCATTTTTCCCACCCAAAGAATGATTTCCAGTTGAAAGATTTTTAGAACATTTCCAGTTAAAATCATACTCGGACCATTTTGGCTACATGGGTGCTATCTGGGATATAATATTTGTTGACCCTGGTATTTGCAAATATTTGGTATTTATAAGGTTAAATTACTTCATGGGAAGGGGCGCTGGGGTGGCTCACCGACTGAGCATCTGACTCTTGATTTCGGCTCAGGTCATGATCCTAGGGTTGTGGCATCAAGCCCTGCATCAGGTTCCATGCTAAGCCTGGAGCCTGCTTAAGATTCTCTCTCTCTCTCTCTCTCTCTCTCTCTCTCTCTCTCTCTCTCTCCCTCTCTCCCTCTCTCCCTCTCTCCCTCTCTCCCTCTCTCTCTCTCTCTCTCTCTCTCTCCCTCTCTCCCTCTCTCCCTCTCTCCCTCTCCCTCTCTCTCTCCCTCCCTCTGCCCCTCTCACCCACGCACACACTCTTTGTCTCTCTTTGTCTCTAAAAAAGGAAGAAATTCACAAGTGTCTCTTTTGGAACTAATAGTAAAGGAAAGGCAAAATGGAATAAAAATGAATTCTTGAGTATGTAATTTGAGGAAGTGCTAAGCTAATCAGTATCCAGTGGTCTTATTATGGGAGATAAAACTGATGAAGACAGTGAGTGCATCTAGCAGAAATGCAAGTTCTCTAACCCAGTACAGCCTCGGATGGCATTCTCATTATTCCATTGAAAGGACTGATATATTTGGAGTAATAAATACAAGCACACAGTTGGAAGAAGAGGTTTTGATTTTTTTAAAAAAAGTCAAGGTTAGGTAGAGTTTAGGAGCAGCTGGCCTCTGATAAATCTGGGATGATTTCATGGAAGAAAGCGACCTTCTCTGGGGGGCACTGGTCCTCCGTCAGATGGTGGAGCATTCCAGGTTTATGGATTGCCTTAGAAGAGAGATTTAAAGCATGGGTACATCTGGCACCAAGAGCCGAATTAGGGCATAGGATTTTTGTGTCAAGTAAAGCGATAACTACAAGAAAAGAAAAGGTTTACGATTTGAAACTCGTCTGTCTTCAACACAGCACCATAATTAAGGGAAAGAAAAGCAGTAAGGAAAGTGATTCTACATCCAGTAAGACCAGAAGTGGCTGGGGGCAAAAAGGGAACGAGGGGAGGAAAAGTGATTGATAACGGGGAGCATCAGAAGTCTTCATGTGATGGGGAAGGCCAGGTGGGTAAGGGAACCTGGGAGGAGAGGGTTTTATCATTTCACCAAAGGAAATTGCAGGGCTGTGGAGAAATTTTCCTAGATGTGGCATTAAGAAAGAAACAAATTGACCGTGAATAAAGGTCCTGTAACGCAGTAGGTCAGAGTTTTACCTCTTTATGATTAATGTGGGAAAAGTAATTCTTAGAAACAAAAGGAAATAGAGGACATATGAGTGTTATTTTGTGTTAACCTATCTGACTGCTAGCTCATTTAAAATGAACCAAAAAAAACAAAAAAAAAAAGCCTTGGTCAATGTTATAAAACACACACACACACACACACACACACACACACACACACACACACTGAATTTTCTTACCATTCAAAGAGAATTGCATTAGGGTATTGTAGTAGTTTGCTATAATAACTTGTTGATCTATATGAGACTTTTAAAATCTGAGATGACGGTGATTTTAGAAAACGGCTTATGATGTCAAAATAGTTTACAGGAAATATAAAATCAAGCCATTTATAGATAACTAGCAAAATTGTCTCCTTGGGGATTTGTTCCTTTTGTTAAAAGAAAAAATAATCCTGTGTTTTTGATGGCTCACATGTAGTGGACTGACTTAGTGAAGATAGTATTCTCATACACAGCATGAAAGTGAATTCTGTTCAAGCCTTTTTGAAGTTCTTCTGACACAGGTCTTAGTGATAGATGCTATTTTAGGGCCATTTTATCTCAAAAACAACCTTTTTCTTTCAAAGAAATGGGATTAGTCCTTCATTCCTCAGTATCATTTATGTGCCTGCAATACTGGGTAGTTGTCATTCTAGAAAATTGGAGTTTGGGTCCTGGTGGTATCCAGGGCCCGCCCCTTCACCCTCTGATCTCCTGGGACGGTGAAGGGAGCGTCCGCAGCTCAAAACTCCAGACATTGAACATCTAATAGAGTGACGTGTTTGAATCTGTATTTCTGAACACCCCATATCATTTTGCTTTCAGATTCATAGAGATGTCTCCATTAGTTCTGTATGTATTTTGCCTTCCTTAAATGAGTTCTTGACTGTTTGTCTCCTTCTGATGTTCTGTCGTTTCCACCCCCTGCTCTTCCCTTTCTCCTAACCCGAGTCCTCTGTCAGTAGGTAGTTACCTTTTCTCCTGTTCCTGGAGCAACTCTCTGCAAAGTTTTGTCCACTGCTATAATGGCATGGGTTTACATTGTAGTTTGTTGATCACAGCTTGCCAAGAGGGCCCTCCCACACTCTTCACTACCGAAACTACTATCTCTGTGAATTCTGAAGCCATTTTACAAGCCCCTCATCCCTTCAGACATGGCTTGGGAAATCGTTTTATTCATTAAGGGCTCATGAGGACATTACCCATTACATGCAATTGCTAACAAAGGGAAGCATGCTCCTTTCCCAGTGGCTTCCTAACAGAGCCTGCCCTATACCCAAAAAGACAACCCTCAAGGCCTGAAATACATGTCAGTCTTAGAAGATCGCCTAAGGAAATAGTCGGTGAATAGACTGTAAGCAAAAGGCTGATAGCTGAACCACTCACTTGCATGCCACATTGGAGAAAAACAGGTTTGCAGTTCTTCCCTTGTGATGGAAAGCTTCTTTTTCTTTTTTAATGTTTGTTTAATTTTGAGAGAGAGAGAGAGAGAGAGAGAGAGAGCATGAGTGGGGGAGGGGCAGAGAGAGAGGGAGACACAGGATCTGAAGTGGGTTCCAGGCTCTGAGCTGTCAGCACAGAGCCCGATGCGGGGCTCGAACTCACGAGCCATGAGATCATGACCTGAGCCGAAGTCGGTCGCTCAACTGACTGAGCCACCCAGGCGCCCCAAAAAGCTTCTTGAGGACAGCCCACTTCTTGGCAGGTAGAAGACACTTCAGTAAGTGCGGAGGGAACAGATGACTGAGGTAGGAGGGAAGGGCTAGAATATAACCCAAATGAGTTGCCCGCCCCTGCCCTTACCCCCCCCTCCGTCGTCACCAATCAGGCTCCCTCAGATGTGCTGGGTTACTTGTTAGTTGTTGTTCAATTTGCATCAACATTAAAGAATAATGTTATAAGATGGTACGAACCATATGGTGAATCTAAATAATTTTGACTACTTCTGTGTCATCCACATGCTTGGCCTCTAGAACCTCCTTTGTCTTTCTCTGGCTCTCGTGTGTTCCCTCATGCACCCCGTCTAGGGGTGTCTTCACCCTCTGCAGTCACACAGGCTTAAACCTTTAACCTGTTTCCCCTTGCCCCCCCCCATCACCAGAGCTGCCCCCCCACCATTAATTTTCACCTGTGCCGCTGGGCTTGTGTTACAGCCTTTAGAGCACTGTGCCCCCGGCCTCATGGCAGATAGTCTATGTTATTTGCCCCAAGAGGGCTCACATGGTCTGCACACATATTTGGTCTACAGGGAATGTTGAAGTGGCAGGAGAGGGGAGAGACCCTTTGGCCTTGACGACAAGATTTTCAATAAACTCAAAGAATCAGGACTCTGGATATTGTCTTTGGTTGTGGCTTATTTCCATGAAAAAAAAAAATCTTAAAACTTCAACTCTTGTTCCCTGCTAGTGTCTCTTTCTTAGAAATTATTCAGTGAACACCCAGGAAAATATCTCTAGTGGTGGCAGTAAATGAAGTCTGATGGAGAGCAGGTTTTTCTATCAGCCATCAGCCTTGGCCTTGCCCATTTGGGGCTCTACCCCAACATGCCCAACTTGTTTTGTTGTTGTTGTTTTTTTAAATTATACCGGTCAGGGTCCTTGGGTGCAGTGAACAGAAGACAAGAAAACTGGCTTTGACTTAAGAAACAGAAAAGGAATACGTAGAAGGAAATGATACAGCCACAGAATGTAGGGAAAGGCTTAAGAACCAGGCTCAGAAAGCTGGTAGAAATTATGGAGGCCACCCTGGGGCCATGTGGTCAGGATACGACCCGGCACTGTGACTGTTAGCTGTGTGCCTCTGCTGGTGACGGACTTTGAGCTCTCCCTCTGCAGATACTCCTCGAGGTACCCGAAGCGCGGGCAGGAGCATCTCACGGCTTCCTGCCTTGCACCAGCCTTTTCCTTTCTGTGATGGTTTTTCTAGCAGGTTTATTATCAGCTGACCCAAACGTGTTTTCTAACGGTCCTGGCAGTGCCCACAGTCTCCTACAAACAACAGGAAGGGAAAGCCTCTTTTCCACGAGGCTTCCATTTGGGGAAGGAGTGAGGATCCTAGACCTTTTCTGGCACAGCTTCTCTCGAGGAGATGACAAATTTGCCTAACTTACCAGACAATTGGAGTAAGTTCGGGAAGTCCAGTCACACCATATGATACTCAGTAATGAGCAGAGACAAAGCAAGAGTCTTCCCTGTAAGAAAACTTAAAGAACAGCTTGGGGAAAAGCAGGCTTCAGCTGAGTAGGCTTAGATGCGTCGGTGGGGACGGAGGTGGTCTCCCTCACAGAAGCAGTGGGGTGAGGAACCGTCCATGGCATGAACTGTTTTGGGCAGAGGGACTGTGATGGGTAATCAGATCTCAGATAACCCTAAAATCAGAAATTAATGATGTGCAGATAATCACCTGTAACTTGCCGTCATCTATAGCAATTCAAGTAACAGTTTTCCTCTTGCTTGTGTGTCAAAAAGACCCAGTAGCTGATCCGTAGAGGGTTGCCTCTTGGCACACCGGCTTCGTGTGAAATAGCTAAACGTCCCATCAGCTGAAAAATGTGTAATTTCGTTGTTTTCTCAGGATACCGTCAAGGCAGGGGCAACCGAGAAAGAGGAGAGAAAAAACGTGATTAGCGTTATTTTATCGTAATTCGGCTTGAGCGAATTAGTTACCGAAACCAGGGGAAGTTGCTATCCCATTTATAATCCCGACGGTGAGGCTCTAAGTGGTAATGGAAAGTTTCAGATGAACTTTGGTTTTGCAGCAGAATTTCGGCATTGTGAGGCTCTTTCTGGAATACACTCAGATGAATTCACGTAAGTCTGCTGGAAGAACCTTTACAGCAAGGAAAGAGTATTGAGAAGCTACCCTTTTTCCTCTCCCAGGAGATACTATTTGTCGTTACAAGTTATTTACCCCTAGATGGAAAACACAACCTCATCTATCCCTGCATGCCCCTAAAAGCTATTCAGCAGAAGTTAATCTTTTCAATAGAAGCAGCCAACTTTTCTAGCAAAGGAATTTGCAGTCTTTGTGGTTTGGGTAAAAAGGTGGTTCATTTTACTGGTTTCTTGGTGAAAAATGTTTCATGATAAATTCAATCTTTCCTCAAAAAAAAAAAAAATCCCCAAATCTACTTTTCTGTGCAAAATTCAACGTGAAAGCCTTTCTCTATTGAAGCAGCCGAATGTGGAGTTGTGTGGACCCGGGCAAACAGTTTTGGGTCCAAGGTTAAGGATATTTATTGCCGGAGGTATTATGTGTTCGTATCCAGGAAGAACAAAATCTAGTTCATCGACAGTGGTTTTCAAATGCATTCATTTACTTTCTTTTGTTTTAGGGGGAATGTTTTTCTCCTTCTCCTTTTAATCCTTTTCCACACACTTGGTAGAATTTGGGAGGATTTCTGCCAGGGATAACTAGCAAAGGTATACAATGTGCGAATACACAGGAGATCTGCTGGTTTCATTGCACAGACTTCAGAGAAAGTTCCTTACACTCTGACTTTGGCATAGCATGCAGGAAATTCCTCGTTGGTCTGCCCGATGCAATAAACAGCCCTCCTGCATCTAACCACATCCACGCTGAAAGTTTCTTAGGTGGGGTTACTTTTGCTTTTTGTGTAAAAGTTAAGGGTCCCAGGATTCCAATTCCACACTTTCTTTAGCTCCTCGGTTTGGAGTTTGTGTAAGGACTGTGTTTAGGAGTTAATGGGACTTGCGGTTGGACTTACTCTAGTGTTTTCTTTGTGCACACGGGAAGGGTAGACAAGGTAAACAGATCCCCTGTGGGGATGCTTTCGGTAAACCTTCCATTACATCAGACTGATCAAAAACATCAGAAGTTCGCATTTGCTTTTCGATTACTCATCGAGGACGCGGCTTATTATAGTCAGTGCTGGTGAGTCCTTCAGTAACCCTGCTACTCCAAGGGTGGCCCCCGGCCAGGTGGCCTCAGGATCACCAGAGGGAGGGCTTGTTCAAATGCTAAATCTCAGGCCCCAACGCAGAGCTGCTAAACTGGACTCTGCATTTTAACCAGAGCCCCACACGGTTCATAGGACATTAAAGGTGGAGAAGTCCTGAGTCCTGTCCATGCGAGTAGAGTGCCTGAGTCCGTTCCAGTAAGATCTCCGTGGGAGGGTGTGAGGGAGAAAACAGGCTGGCCAGCGGGGCAGAGGAAGGAGAGCCCGGGAGGACATCGCCTGAGTTAAATTATGCTCATTAATTCAATTTGCGGCAGGAATGTGTGTAAATAAACGCGGGCCGCTGCAGAAGTTCTGTTTCCTGCAGGGCTTAGGCAGGAATGCAGGGGCCAGTGGCCGTGAAAACCTGAGTGGAGATCAGTCAGCCCTGCAGCCACGAGACAATGACAGTAAAGAGGGCATTAGCTTTATCGTGTTAGGGAGGTTTTAAAGGCAGGGTTTAGTGCCAAACCAAGTGGAACAGGAGAGGCTGTGCTAGCATAGATAAAATCTTAATTATTTGAAAAGATTAAGCTCGCTTGGCTGTTCCCTCCTCCTTTTTGAAATCAGTGCAGGTCAGGTTTCCAAAGGGGTTAAATGAAAAGGACAGTGCCACAGTCCTACGCAGCCTGTCAGCGTTTCACGTGTGCATTTTCCCTGCAAAACTGAGTCCGTGAAAAACAGGGAAGAGAAAATGGAGTTCTCCAGGTTAAGAGCAGCTCCTGCCTACCATAAACCTGTAAGATGTTTATGGGCTTGATTTTTGGCACTTCGTGTTCAGGAACGGTTTGGGGGGCGGGGGGCCGAGCAATCATCTCTGGTTAATATTTATTAAACCCCATGGGGCATGCTGGGCAAAGATGCCTGCCTAACCATTAAAAGATGGCCTGCACGCTGTCATTTTCAGGAGCTCATTGAATGTTATTTATGCCAAAGAGACATCTGCTTTCCAGCTTAAAAATTAGCCACAAGTCCCTCGTCCCTACTCACGGATGAGATGATCTAGAGGAGAGTCCTGTCCTTTAATTTTATCTAGAGATGCTTTCCTGAATGCCTCTGTGCTTAGGCCGGTGCTAATGATGATAAGAATAGCTCACCAAGTGCCGGGCGCTTTACTGAGTGCGTTATGTGTTTAATCTTTAGTGCCATTCCTATCTGATGGACGTGAAACCCAGTCCTGGCAAAGTTAAGGAACCTACCCATGGCCACGTGGTCGGGAGGGGGCCCGGCATTTGACCTCAGGCTGCCTCGGGGGGCCCCTAACCGCAGCCGTTCACCCCTCAATACACAGCAGCCCCATCTCCTTCAACTGTGCCCTGAGCTGTGTGCCTTCTCTGTCTCTTAGGAGCCCTCCGCATCATTTTGTCGTGAAAATAACATCTTTCTCTTTATTATTGCACACTAGTGTGTACTCAAGTCTTTCACCCACTGGATTGTTAGAAATTTGAGAGAAGGGGGGGCACCTGGGCGGCTCGGTCAGTGAAGCATCTCTCAAAAAACAAATAAACATCACAAGTACTTTTAAAGAAAGAAAAGAAATCCTAGAGAAGAGACTGGCATAGACGAGGCCCTCGGTGAACAGTAATTCGTTCCTCCTGAATGCTGACAGGCCAGTGACTTCAGTCCTGAGCCTCGCCCTGGTTCTACAGGAGAACTTACGGGTGATCGCCCTTTCCCAACACCGAGTGGCATTCTGGGGAAGCACGGAGAGCCCTTGCCTCTCGGCTGTATCCCTTCCTCTTTAAAAGGCTAGAAAAGTCCTCTCCTATACGCCACTGCAGGTAAAAGTGGAGACCACTTCTTGGTGTACCCACATGGGACTCCCATTAACGCGGACGCAGCCCGCGTGCGTCAAGGGGACACAGAAAAATGCTGCAGATCGTTGAGGCCTTGATTGACAGTCTTGTTGGCCGCTCAGGGCTCGATTTAAACTCCGGCAGAGAGTGACAGGAAGCAAAGCGAGTTTTCACTCCTAGTTATTTCCTCGCTTGTGTATACACTGGCCTGTCCCTCGGGGGCGCAGAAGGGGCAGAGGCAAGAAAGATGAGAAATCAAGCTCTTGGGGCCCATCCCTGTAGGCCACCCTCGGTCTTCTAACTTCCACACCATCGGGCCCAGCCTGGTTAATAAAAGGACCTTGGGCGTCCCGCTCCTGCCTGCTGTGAGTGCCCACCTCGGGGAGGGTCTGCGGCCTTCAGCAAACAGCACGAGCTCCAGTCGGGTTGGCCTCTGCTCCCTCGGCCATCCCGGCAGCGTCGCAAAGGGACTCCACAAATCCCACCCGTCCTTGGGGGTGGAGGATGGCAGTGGAACAGTGTTGCGGGGGGAAAAAATCATCTCAGGATTTCGCTCTCTGTCACTCATCACCCGCACTCCCAACTCGCCAGTGTTCGGGGACTGATGTATTTGTGGAGAAGCGCCACTCCCCGCTTCTGCTCCCTCTCTCTTTTCCTGCCTGTCTCTTCCCGACTTTTCTGCTCATTAGCAGGCTCTCAGAAAGCAGGCTGGGGAAGGAAGCAAGAAGATAATTCTAAAATCAGTGTCAGTCTTGGCTTCTGCTCCAAGTCTGCCTCCTTGGGAAGGGAGGGGGATCCTGAGCTGGGTGAGCCCTTTCTCTGCTGGGGTTTCCCCGGGTGATGTGGCTACTTTCAACTTCCAAGCTTGTGCTCCTTCCCTCGGCCTGAGAAGGTCCTGAGCATGCTTCGAAAAGTCCGACGTTGGAGGAGTGGGGCCCAAGTCAGAGCAGCCGGGTGGACAGAACTCGATTTCCCTGCTGCCTCTGCTTCTCTCCCACTGTTGACCTCTGCCCTTGAGCCTTCTCACATGCCTCCTCCCTTCTTCATCGCCTCTCCTGTCTGCTCACATCCCTCTCCAGGCCCTGCTGACTGTGTATTCCCTGAGACCCAGAGACCTTTCTGTGGAGATGAAGGGGGCTGGGCACTGTGGCCTTGGCCTTTCTGTCCCTCCCGGGCCCTGGTCTCGGCAGCAAGGACATCGGAGCAGGCCACACTCTCCCGCCCTTGCTTCCGCTTCCTGCTTTGCCCGAGATTCCCTTCCTCACCCCAGCCTACAGCACAGCCTCCTTTCATTTGCCTCTGTTCTCCTGTGTCTCTATCCCGGACTCTGCCCTTCTCTCCTTCCACCTGGCGTGAGAGGCATGTTCCTCGAAGCGGGGAATGTAAAGGCTAAATCCTGGGTCCGCTAATTGTCCGAGGAATGTCGCTTGCCCTTTCCAGCTCATTAACAGAACGGAGGGTGGCCAGTGGTAGAGCCACCGACGGCCTAGATCGATCGGCCCCGACCCAGAGGACTCTCAGTGTCCCCCTGCTGCTGGCGATGCTGTTTTCTTGCTGTTAGTTCTGTCTGTCTTGCACTAAAGCAGTCACAACCTGACAGGAGGGGAGTTCAAGCAGAGCAGGGTATTTGTAGGTATTTTTTTTCTCTTTTAAAATTGGCCTTTTACTGAGCCATGGGGATGGTTTCCATGCATTACTCCTTAATGATATGTTTATTTACCTAGACCCACATAATTCTCCCTTGCCCTATAATAATCCGATATTAACTTGTAATAACCAGGATGCCTGTTGCAGGAAGGGGTGTTTCAAAGAGAAGCAAAGGGAATTGCAGGTTCAAAATTCCTGAGAGAAACTGAATAGAACCCTACGGAAGAGGATGTGGGAAAATGACGGGCTCAAGAGGGCAGCCTTCCAGACTAGCACATCGCTAGCTATCTCTGCTGGTACGCCATTGTTCGAAAGCTGCCTTTGGTTTGAAGGAAGTTTCTTCCTCTGAGCGTATTAAAGTAGGTAGTTCTAAAATTGGCTGGCAATGTTGTGTCGTCTCTTAGATAAGAGGTATGTTCTTTGGTAGCTGTAACTGAACAGTAATGACACTTGGGCGCCTGGGTGGCTCAGTCAGTCAAGCGTCTGACTTCAGCTCAGGTCACGATCTCACGGGTTCGTGGTTCGAGCCCCACGTCGGGCTCTGTGCTGACCGCTCAGAGCCAGGAGCCTGCTTCGGATTCTGTGTCTCCCTCTCTGCCCCCTCCCCTGCTTGCACTCTGTCTCTCTCTGTCTCTCAAAAATGAATAAACATTTTAAAAAGATTAATGGCACTTGAGATTTCCAAATTACCTAATATGGCCCCCACCCCCACAACAGAAGTTGGGACGTCGGGGCCGTGATGGTGGAATAAAGCATTTGTCGCTGGGATTAGTTCATAAATCTAAATTAGCTCTTTTTCCGGAAGATTCTCAGTGTGGAAATGGTGGCATTTGGCTCTAGTTGGATTTGAATGCACATGTTTTGTGTGTTTGTATGATTAGAAGGGGATTCTGTGCCCCTGTTGTGTATACAGTGCCTGTCATATGCTGTCCACCCTTCTGGCTTCCCTATTTTTTGTCACATCTGCAAGTGCCATCTGCCTTTTGTAAACAGGTCACTAATCCCAGACTAGAGGCATGAAATACAGCTGACGCCTTACACGCTCCACATGTGCTGAATGCCGACAGCGAGAGAGGGAAGGGCCTGGGGACTCAGCCTCACGGGGCAGAGTGCCTCCTCGGGCCACTGCAGGGAAATCCCTGCCAAGCGGCAGCCCACAGCCTCGTGCCATCTGGTAGCTGTTGAGTAGCATATAGGAAAAATGTCCTGAGACCCAGGGCCTTCTCCAGAGGGAGCGTCAGAGTTTTACTGCCATGAGAGTGGAATGAGAAAAATGGGATGAAGCTTTCAGATTCTAGCCCCTTCTAACCCAGGCGCCCCCAAAAATCATTTGAGATGCACACCTCTGATGTGTGCACTTTGTCGTTGGGTATATCTTTTACTCTGATAAAAGGTTTCCATTTAAAGATAGGACAAGTGTGTAAGGAAAAACGTCTTTCCTCAATCCAACTTTCGCTAATAATAAACTGAATCGAGAGGGGAGAGAGAAGGCGGCAACAAATCAAAGCAGGTGTTGCCCTGTGCAGGACCCTGAGATAGGAACTCGCTTCCCATCTGCCCTGGGAAGCCTTCACTTGTTTCGTTTTGTTTTTAAGATTCTATTTTTAAGTCATCTCTACACCCAACCGGGTGGGGCTTGAACCTACAACCCTGAGATCAAGAGTCTCGTGCTCCACCCACCGAGCCAGCTGGGTGCTGCGGGTGGTGGGGGAGCCTTCGCTTTTAATAACTCTCCCGCTTCAGTTTTCCTTTGTCTATTGAGGGTTCCTAGTTTACTTTGTTAGTTTGATATTTTTTTTTAACAGAATAATAGTAAGTACATCAATAGGTGTTTGAATCCCAGTAGAATGCTTTTGAATAAATGTTTCCACAGCTGCTTATGCATCGAGTACTCTAACAAAAAATCTAAAACATTTATTTTAATATACTGACTTGGAAATTACCACTATTTGGACGGTAGTTAGAGGCATGGGAGTAGATGATACTGCCAGGGTAAGTGGGCAAAGAGATTTAAAAAAAAAAGTAGAACAGAGCCCCGAGCCCCCGGGGGGAAACTGGCATCTCCAGCGTTGGTAAACAGCCTTCTGCTCACCAAAAGTAGCACACGTTAACGAGACAGAGCACACTGATCACTCTGTAAAGGCTGCCTGAATAATTCAGTTTTGTTTTCTCTTTAAAAAGTGAAATCGCGGGGCGCCTGGGTGGCGCAGTCGGTTAAGCGTCCGACTTCAGCCAGGTCACGATCTCGCGGTCCGTGGGTTCGAGCCCCGCGTTGGGCTCTGGGCTGATGGCTCAGAGCCTGGAGCCTGCTTCCGATTCTGTGTCTCCCTCTCTCTCTGCCCCTCCCCCGTTCATGCTCTGTCTCTCTCTGTCCCAAAAATAAATAAAAACGTTGAGAAAAAAAAAATTTTTTTAAAAATAAAAATAAATAAATAAATAAATAAAAAGTGAAATCGCTTTGAGCTGCTCTAAAATTCCTGGTCTGAAATTTTACATCAGGACCAAAACAGTACCCAGACTAAGAATTTTAGTACCATCCGTTTTCCTTGCTAAAGAACTTTTAAAATGTGCCCATAGATATGTTGTCTAAACTTTCTGAAACTGACAAGGAAAATGTCTTCAAAAAAAAATTTTTTTTTTTAACGCTTACTCATTTTTGAGACACAGAGAGAGTGCAAGCGGGGCAGGAGCAGAGAGAGAGAGGGAGACACAGAGTCCCAAGCAGGCTCCAGGCTCCGAGCTGTCGGCACAGAGCCCGACGCGGGGCTCGAACTGACAAACCGCGAGATCATGACCCGAGCCGAAGTCGGACGCTTAACCGACTGAGCCACCCAGGCGCCCCAAAATGTCTTTTTTTTTTTAATTGACAAGGAAACTGTCTTTTTTTCTTTATCAAGCTTAGAAAATGCTAAAAACAAAAGGGCCAAAAACACATGGGCATTGTGTGCAGAACCTGGTCGGGAGGGTCGCTGTGCTTGGCCCACGCAGGGCATCTGAGTGTTGGTGGGGGCTGGGCTGTTGAACCGGTGGGGGGGTGGGTATAAAGTGTGCAGGCTCCTGGGGGCTTTCTTGTCGGTGGATGTTTTATTGGAATAGGTGCATTTCTTTGCCTATGTTTAATCTTACGTGAAAATACTACCTCTGAAGCTTTCTTTTCCCTCACTTCAATGTGACATTTTTTTCTGTGACCTCTCAGACTATCACGAGAACACAATTCAAATTCCACCAAGGGAGACTTCCTTTTGACAAATAATTAAGTACTATTTGTTTTCCATCTTCTGACAATAATTTGTTTTCCTGTTTTGCTGTTGTTTTACGTGTAGTAAGCAAGTAAATTCTGATCTTCTTCCCCATTTCCCAGCAAACACCAGTGTCTGTGCCTTGCTGTTAAATTTGTATTATCATCATGTGTCGTATATATAATTTAAATGAATTTTTAAAAATATTAAAAGGTCTTAAGACTTCAGGAAGGTGAAAACCCCCTGGGCAGAGCATTGTATGGACAACTTTTGTTTAAATCACCTTCCCCCACCTCCTCTGTCTTGGCTTCAGGACTCTTTAAGAAACAACTTCAGGGGCGCCTGGGTGGCTCAGTCGGTTGAGCGGCCGACTTCGGCTCAGGTCGCGATCTCACGCTCTGTGAGTTCGAGCCCCGCGTCGGGCTCTGTGCTGACAGCTCAGAGCCTGGAGCCTGTTTCAGATTCTGTGTCTCCCTCTCTCTCTGACCCTCCCCCATTCATGCTCTGTCTCTCTCTGTCTCAAAAATAAATAAACGTTAAAAGTTTAAAAAAAAAAAAAAAAAGAAAGAAACAACTTCACTGCTCTTTAAAAAAAAAAAAATGTCTTCGAGATGCGATCTGATCATAACTCTCTTCACACTTGCTCAAGGCTCAATAGCAGATTAATAAAATATTCTTTAAGGAGGACTATTATTTTAGGCTCAGCATGGGTTTTTATGCAAACCTTAGCTCTTTTCCTGTTGGATATTATCAATACAACTTTCACATCCTTCCTCCCTAATGCAATAACCTCTTCTTCACCTCAAAGTGGTTGATCTCCTGGCAACACTCAGCACTCGTTGCTTCTAGAAGTTCTGTCTTCTGATACATAATCCTTTCCCGTCTCTCCTGTGACTTTACTGTATTTCATTGGTCTGTCCTACTCCACGGTCCATCCCTTTAAATGTAATTGGTCTGAAGGATTCTTTACTCACCTTTTTTTTTTTTTAAATAAACTTTTTCCCTCTGTTATATCCTATATGCCAAAAGCTTCAATTCCAGCTAAAAACAATCAACTTCCAAGAGTATATCTTTAGCCCAACGCTGTATAGTTGCCGACAACTCGACTGACTTGGAAAATGGAAACATATCTTTTTCCTCTTCTGTATTTCTTTAAATACCTAACAGACTACCTGGTACCTAGTACATATCAGATAGATGAAAAACATGCTCACAACAGTGAAACTTCTTAATTTCTGCATTCAGTTCTGTGATTTTCACTCTAACGAAATAACCCCCGAGGACGTACCGGAAGAACGAATATAGAGACTTCCTCTCCCCGATACATATTTCTACTTTTGTCATGACGATCAGTAGGCCACCCTCACAAATGGTGTATTTCTAGCTCTACCTATCAGACTTCTTGTAGAAGGTACAGCTTGGGGATCGACACTTGGCAGAATGTATTTTTTTTCCCCTGACTCTTGTGGGACTGCCTGATTTTGAATATAAGCCGTGGAGCAGAAATGTTAAAACACTTGGGAGCCCCGTTCCCCCCCCCCCCCCTGCAGTGGGAGTCTTTTATTGCCAGAAGTGAATATCCCATAGAGCTGAAGAAAGTCCTATGAAATTTAGCCTTTAAAAACAAAGCTGTGTTTCAGTTCTGCGGAAGCAGAAGGGATTGCTTAAAAAAAAAATGACACGGCAGATGTGAGGAGAATTTGTTTGAAGGCATTTCTCTCAGGTTAAGTCATGTTCGCCAACTTACAACCTGGAACACATTCTGACAACTCAGCAAAGCTCCACGGTGGAGAGTCCGCAACGATGGAGAGAGTTTGTGCCGTGGGACAGGCTGGGGGCCGGAAATGGACTCCCCCTGCTTGAGAAGTACCCGCTCCTCTCCCTCCGTCAACTGAGCAAAGCCAAGGAGCGAACTTGAAAACACGAGCTGTGTCCCCTGTCCTCTGCAGTGATGCTATTCAGTGCTGCAGGTGATTCGCACAGGGTCGCAGGCCGGGTCGCCTTGGTGCGAAGCACAGAGGTGTTGTTTTGTGTGCTGGCCGCCCGTTTCTTGCCTAAACATGAGGGCCAGATCATTAAATGACCCCTAGTGGAAAGTATTCTTCCACCGCTCCCCAGGGAGGAAAGCATTAAATGCCAGCACCGAGTATTGAGTGTTGAGTATTGAGTTAATGTTAGATAGGCCCGGGTTTGGGACCGTTGCCATCAAAGAGGGTGGCCATCTTAATCAGACATTGCCTTCGCGTGGGTCTGGGACTGGATATCACTGGAGAGCGTGATGCATCTTTTCCTCAGCTCTTCATCCGGATGCTGACGCTCTGGAGAGCCAGGGCACCTTGGGGTGGCCCACCGCCGTGCCGCCGCGAGCCTGGATAAGAGGGGCCACCGTCTCAGCCCCACCTGGGAAGCTGCCCCTTGCGGTGGGACGTGCCACGGCTTACCCACCCTCCCGAGCGTGTCCCACAGATGGAGGGTTTAGAACCCAGTTTATTGAGGATTTGCGCGCTCACACATAAAAGTGGCAGCGTCCCTCCGGTATTTGCTTGGTAAATGGCACTTATTAGAGGACTCTTCTCAGTTCATAGTACCGACCTGTCAGAAATGGTTTGGGAGCATTTTTGGGTCAAAAACTCCCCATGTAGCCTTTCAGCACAAATTCATTTTTGCCTGCGATATACCGGATACTTTGTAGGACCTGGAGATACAACCAGGATGAGGACTAAGGGCCCTGTTCTCGTGGAACTCCCATTCTGGTGATATCAGGCAGAAACCAATGAATAACATGTGAAGAGGATGAAAAATCATTATCACACATATGCAGAGAATTACAAGTGACCGTGCGCTTCCTTCCGATAGGGTGCTAAGAGGGGCATCTCAAGGGAGCCGCCATCTTGGCTAGGGTTGGACTGAGAAGCAGGGGCCCCTGGTGCCCAAAGTGGGAGAGAAGGAGCCAAGCCGAAGGTGCAGAGACTGTTGTGTTCTGTGTAGAGGGCAGAGGGCAGTTTGGTTGTAGTGGGAACCGGGGAGAGTGGCGGGAAATGAGAGCACGGGGTGAGCAGTGGCCAGATCATAGGGGGCCTTTATCAAACACACAACGAGAAACTTGGATCTTACTCTAGATGGGATGGAAAGCCTTTGAAAAGTTTGGAGCAGGAAAATTACATGATCCGATGTACATTTTTAAAAGGTCAGCTCGCTGCTCCCTGGTGCTAAGAGGAGGGAGTTGATGGAGAAAGAAGCAAGAGAACCAATGAGTCTTCATGGAGTTGGGATCTGGAGGAGAAAAATGGCTAGCTCCCTGTTCGGTACAGGACGGTGTCTAAGGCATGACTGAATTTGGAGTCAAATGGGTAGTACAGTTAGCCTTGTGTTTGGAGGTGGGCCCAGCGAGTGGGTCCCGTTGGTGTAGTGAAGAAGGAGAGGCAGAGGGGTGAAGGGAGACGGAGTAAGGGAGACAGTTCTGGGGTTGCACAGGAACTGTCTGAAGTGGGCAACTCACTGAGGCTGATGAGCTTTCCTGAAAACACCAAACCCGGGAGAAGACACCCTTTTGCACGATTCTGCGAGCCTGGGTGGTGTCAGAAGTGGCCGAAGAATGGCGTTGGGCCAGGGGATTTGGTAAGAATTGGGGTAAGGAAAGCTGAGAGTTAGCTTGAAGAGGAGGAAAAGGGAAAAGGGACCAAACTGAAAGGGCCTTGGGAGTTTTGTGGGATTGGAGAATTTTTCCTAAGGAGCTCCAATAGCTTCTGTGCACATGCAAAAGAAAAGAAAAGAAATCCCATCGTACTTGGAGCTGAGAAGTGTTATATGCATGTGTATGCCTTTAAAGGAGTTAAATTTTATACTCGGTAGATGCATATTTTATGTAAAAATTTATCATAGCTATGAATACAAATTCATAGGTATATTATATACACCTAATTTAAAATGTGGTTCTTAGAAGAAACTAAATCAAGTAAAAAGGACAAATTTAAATTTTTAGTTATTTTTCCATTACTTTCCTACACAGATCTTAGAAACAGGAACAGAGTTGTTTCAGAAGTCAGTTTCTGGGAGGAGTAAGGAGGAATACTTTAAATTGCCGTTGATCGCAAAGAAACTGGCATGGAGGGCTGAGGTTTCAGAATGAGATTAGATTTCACTCTACAGCTTATTAGCTGAGCTACAGTCACTCCGTAGCCTATTAGCTGGGAAACTATCTCCAAACAGGATACGGTGATTATTTGTAAATGATCATTGAACTGCTGATAATAGCTCATCACTGGGTACTCAGGGGAACAGCTCCTTTTAAACATGCATATAAAGACAACGTAAATGAGAATATCATAGGTACAAGCACGTAAATACCAGCTGATCTACCAGGTTGGAAGATTCCTAAGTAAAGATAATTCACAATAATTTAGATATAATCGACTGTAGATTAGGCATGTTTTAAGTAACTAGTATTTATGGAAAAGGATAACAACAAATTCTTGGCAATCAAATGAAACGAGAGCATGGGATTCAAAAAAAGGACAGTGAGGTAGTTCACCGAACAGGAAGGGGAGATTGCTCAAGAGATCTGTAGGGAACCATTTTTCCCACTATCCTCTCTGCATTTCAAAAGGCGGATGCAATTACAGCTAGAAGACATCATCTGAATGTGGAGTGAGATGCTAATAGTCTGCCTTTTTTTTTTTTTTTTTCCTACTGGCAGTGAAGTTTCAGTAATATCTTTACGCCCCTCCCCAAAGCTTTGGAGAACATTGGACATTACTCGGTACAAGCAGATTGAGTTATTTGTTCGAGTGACCAGCGTTTTTGAAATAGGGAGTCCAGCTTCTGTCCACAGGAATCCCATATATGGCGGGTAAAGAATAAATCCCATGCCTCTGGATACTTCTATTTTGGATCATGAGTATTTGAAGTAATCATTCATAACCATTTATTTGAAATACTTTGTTACATCATAGCTAGGTGGTATCCATAAAAAAAAAAAAAAAAAAGATTTTCCAAAATGTCTGTGCATGTTTCTCTGTAAGCATTTTGCATCATGCTTAAAAACAAGCTCCTCTTAGGGGCGCCTGGGTGGCTCAGTCGGTTGAGCGTCTGACTTCGGCTCAGGTCATGATCTCACGGTTCATGCGTTCGAGCCCCGCGTCGGGCTCCGTGCTGACAGCTCAGAGGCTGGAGCCTGTTTCGGATTCTGCATCTCCCTCTCTCTCTCTCTGCTCCTCCCCTGCTCACACTTTGTCTCTCTCTCAAAAATAAATAAAAATTAAAAAAATAAAAACACAAAAAGGTCCTCTTGGAGCACCTGCGTGGCTCCATCGGCTAAGCGTCCAGCTCTCGACTTCGGCTCAGGTCGGGATCGCGCAGTTGACGTGTTCAAGCCCCACATCAGGCTCTGTGCTGACAGCATGGAGCCTGCCTGGGAGCCTCTCTCCCCCTCTTTGTCTGCTCCTCCCCTGCGGGCACACGGGTGTGTACATGCACGCGTTTGCTCTCGCTCTCTCTCAAAATTAAAAAAAAAGGCTCCTCATCCTGCCTTTGCCCTGGAATGTCGGTGCCCCAGGCGCTGCTGTTCAGTTTCTTCCGTAACGTCTTTTTGTTCCCATGCTGCTCTTTCAACCACTGCTCTTGGACAGTGACCCCCACTCCTTGAGCAGTGAGGACCTCCTCCCGAGCCCCAGGCCCACACTTATGGAATGAATTCGCAGCCGTTTCGACTAGCCCTTTCCTCCTAAATGTCTCCTGGTCTCTAGGCCTCTCGAAATCAACCTGTCACATTATCAACTAACTTTATGCACCTTGCACACGCACACACACACACACACATTGGCACGTGCGTGCGTGCACCGGAGGTGGGGGGGGGGGGCACAGCAGAAATGAAGCTTGTTTTTCCTGCTGTAAATCCTGGCTTGGTTTCAGGTAACTCACACCAGGAACTCAGCGTCTCCCTCCTGCCCTGTCACCCTCGGCGCGAGTGGTTCTCCAGCAAGGCAGTGTCACCCCTGACGTCGCCTTCTGACTCCTCTTCCCTTCCTACCAGCCCCCCCACTTTCCTCCTCAGCCGGAGCGCCGACCTCACCACCGGTCTGGCTGCTGCTTCCCCCTTCCTTCCCTTCATCTCAGCCCTCCCTGCAAGGTACGTCCAGTCTCCATCACCTCCCGCCAACCCCACCCCTACCCGCCCCGTGTGCCTGCTTCCATCCTGGGCCCTCAGAATCTGTTCTCATCCCAGCCACCTGAGTGATCCTTTCAGAACCTGAATGGCTCACGTCAGCGTCTACGCAGAAGCCTCCCGGGGCCTCCCGCCTCACTCAGAGTGAGTCCTTGTCGTGGTCCCTAAGGCCACTCCTGACCGTTCTCTGTTACGGCCCTCCTCACACGCTCTTGTCAACCACAGCGGTCTTGTCCGACTACCCAGGCCTCAGGCTGGAGGACTTCCCGGGCCCTTTGCCGACAGCCCTCTTGCTCAGAAATTAGTGTCCTGCCTCGTCGTTCTTTGCGTGCTCAATTCGTCCTCATAGCTCTGCCCACCTTCCGGTCTACCACGTAAGGTGCGTGTGTCTTCGATGTGTCTTCCATGTGTCTTCCCACACAAAGAAGCTTTGCGAGTCTGCAATTTTGGTTTAGTCCCTGTCGAATTCTCGGCTTAAAAGAATAGGAAGTAAACAGATAGTTTCAAAATAAATGAATGGGAGTCGTCTGGGGAGCATTTAAAAACACGGTTGTGCAAACTCCACCTCAGACCCAATGAGTCAGCACCTCAGGGCGTGCGGTTCAGAAGTTGTTCTTTTTCCAAGGTCCCCAGGTTGGGAGCCACTGAGGCCGGAGAGCTTTCTGAAGCCGCAGGTGTCCCCAGCTTCAAACCCTCAACTGCTTTCCATTTTCCCGCGGAGTCGTGCCCAAACTCCGTAAACTCCGTGAGGTGACAGTCAAGGCCCTGGGCCAGTCAGACCCCTGGGGGACTTTCCAGCCTGCTTCACTCGCCTCTCGTGCCTTTTCTCTGCTAAAGTGTCATACTCCTCTCGATTTGCCGAATTGCTCGTGGTTAAAGTTTTGATTCAAATGTCAGTGGTTAAGTATAATTTCCCTCTTTACCCTCATTTCTCCACAACCATCCCAGCGATTGCGGGTCACTTTTATGGCGCATTGTCTGTCGTATCCATGACCTACTCTTTCGGAATTGGCCTCCTCGGGGCACCTGACTGGCTCAGTCAGAAGAACAGGATACGCTTGATCTTGGGAGTTCTGAGTTCGAGCCCCATGTTGGGTGTGGAGATGACTTAACTGAATAAAACTTTAAAAACAAGAATTGGACGACTCCCCATTAGGCTCTAAATTACTACAAGATGACAGCGACTTCCTTTGCTTTGTCCTCAACATCTAGCAAACTGTTAGACACAGTTCTTCCCGTGCACCCGAACAGAAATTATCTTAATGATGTGAGATACCTTCACTGGGTTTTCTTGAGGATCGAGCACTAGACATGTGCACAGATATGTACACACGGGCACGGCTAAGCAGATGTGCGTGAGGCCAGCCCTGGGCCCTCGGCCCCCTTCTGCTATTGCCAATCGTCCGCCTTCTCGTGCTCCCAGTTTTGATGGCTTAACTACCGTGTCTCTCGGCAGGCCACCCCCTTAGGCACTTAAAGAAACGGTTTTAAAGGAAGATTTCCTCGTGTGATCCCTTGTGCGCTCGTTTCTAAACAGACAAGATTTTCTCCTCCTCTCCAGATTCAGCTTCTCTTCCTGTTTTCTGATTCTGTCTTCCATCACTGCTTGGTGGACCTTGATTCCGCTGTCATCCCCGTTCACGCTCTCGCTCTCCTCTCTGTCTCTCCCGTGTCTCTTGTCTCTCTCGCCTCCCGTCTTTTAATATTTTGGTCTCTCCTATCACGTGAAAAGTGAGAACAGCTGAGTCAAAAGTCCGGCCGTCCCTCTGCTGACCTCCGCCTGCTGTGTCTCCCTTCTGTCCCTTCGCTCTCCTCTGCTGGCGAATTGGGGGGTCACCAGCTGCCGCGGGACCCCAGACCCTGTGTCCGTGCCCACCCTGGTCCTCCTCTGCCTGCTGGCGCGAAGCGTCAGCCTCTGGCCGTCTGCTTCCCTGAAGGGCACTTGAGAGGCTCCTGTGAGACGGTGCTGCCCTGGGTCCCCTTTCTGCCCCTTCCATCTCATCCCCTCTCCCCTCCCGCCCGCCCGCATAGCCCTGCCCGGCTGCTGCACCATGAATGACAAAAGTGGCAAGAAAGTCTGGGGCCCAGTAAACCTCATTCAACGCTCCCGTGTCTGGTTCCCAAGTCTGGGTCCTTTTGTCTTTGTTCTTTGCTGCCACCCCTCAGGAAAACCTGTCTCTGAAAAGGGGCCGGTCACCTCCGCGCTCTGTCCCTTCCAGCTGCCCGCCTGACGTGCTGTGTCCTGACCTTCACCCTTGCAAGTCTAAACCTTATCTTCTCTCTCCCTCACCCCCTTTCAAATAGATTTTCCCTAATTTCTCTGCTCCTGTCTTTCTTCTCCCGGCCCGTGTCCCGAGCCTCTGATCATCTCACGGGCCCCCTCCTCTATCTGCCCTTCACAGTTGATCAGTCTCCGCACCTCCTTGCCTCTCCTCCCCTCCCCCCACCATCACCTTCGTATCCTTTATTGCTTCGGGTCTTCCCGCCTTCAGTCTCTCCTGGGAGGGTGCACACAACGGAGAACCGTGCCCAAGGTCCCACTGTCACTCAGCCGCAGGGATTCTGGTAACGCCACCCAGATCTAGGCTCTCCGCAGCCTGTCCCACTTTGCGGATTCCCCGGCACCCCACTGGGGTCCTTTCTGCACTCTCATGAATGCTTCTCTTCTTCCCTGATGAAATGCTCTCCCCTCTTCTCCTCGCCTCCCCAGAGCTGCCCTTTCTTCACATTCTTGTTCCTTTGGGAGTACTCCCTCCCCAGGTTTTTGCTTCTTCTCCTTCATTACTGAGATGACAAAACGAGAGCCTTAGGACAGGTTCTCTGCCGTGAGCTGACAGTCCTGTGCGCTTCCCTGACTAGGCCTCAGAACTTGGTCTGTTCCTCCCACAGTGCCCTTAATAAACATGTTTTGTTGACGAGCCGTCAAAACAGCATAGAAAACACTCAGAGAACTGGTATACAGCTGCATTCCAACAAATGATAACTTTGAAGAGGAAGCAAACTAAAATCAAACTCCCAGTTCGACGACCATTTACGATCACTTGGAATCTTGGCTACCTCGGTGGGCTTCTCCATGATGGAGGTCTTAGATTTCTCTCTCTTGGGGCGCCTGGGTGGCTCCGTCGGTTAAGCGTCCGACTTCAGCCAGGTCACGATCTCGCGGTCCGGGAGTTCGAGCCCCGCGTCGGGCTCTGGGCTGATGGCTCAGAGCCTGGAGCCTGTTTCCGATTCTGTGTCTCCCTCTCTCTCTGCCCCTCCCCCGTTCATGCTCTGTCTCTCTCTGTCCCAAAAATAAATAAACGTTGAAAAAAAAAATTTAAAAAAAAAAAAAAAAAAAAAAAAAAAAAAAAAAAAAGATTTCTCTCTCTTGCTTTTCTTATCTGTGCAGTAGAAGGGCCTATTGACTCAAGCGTTCAACAGTCACTTCAGGATGCCTACGATGGGGATGTGTGGATGTCTTTCAGCTGCGCAATAGCAAATGACATTTTCTGAAGACAGAGACCTTATCGATTAGCAGGCCTCTCGGATTTTTTTTTTTTCCAATTTTCTTTTTGCCATTACAGTCTTTCTTTATACACCCACCCCCCTTGTATGGTCCTAACTTCTAATCTAAGTCTAGGCCCCCATGCTTTCAGCTATCGTACATCATACTATGCTCTTTTTTTTTTTTTATTTCGTTTGAGAAAGGGAGCAGACACATGAGTATGAGGTGGGCGGAGAGAGAGAGAGAGAGAGAGAGAGAATATCCTAAGCAGTCTCCACGCTCAGCATGGAGCCCGATGTGGGGTTCGATCCCAAAACCCTGGGATCGTGTCCTGAGCCGAAATCAAGAGTTGGACACTGAACCAACTGAGCCACCCAGGCAGCCCCATCATACTACACTCTTAAACAAGCACAGTAGAATATAGAGTCCGTAGAGATTCTGCCTGAGTTCTGGGATGGACCAAAGCATGGAATGCTAGAGCCGGCTCTTCATATAGAAGCTGAGGTCTTCTAGGTTCTTCCCAGGAGTGAAACAGTCCTACTGCATTGCTTTTTTTTTTTTTTTTTTTTTTTATTCTAAGACCTTTTATCCTAAGACCTATTCTGTATCCTTGGCAGATTTATTCAGATGAAGGTTCTGTGATAACACATCAACTCCGTGGTCTAGTACCTCGCCTGTCAAACTCTTGTAATTAAAATAACTTGTATAAATACTGTGACTTGAGATCAAGCTTAGAAATCTCATTTAGAGATAACGCTTTAATGCCTGATGGTTTCCTCCCGAGATAACACTGTATTTGCTCCCATGTCTGTTCCGGCAGATCTTTTAGCGGAACGGCTTCAGTAATGTCTGGAAGTCACCAATTACGACGCGCTTGCAGCCTGTGCAGCTGTATTCTGTGCACGCTGGGCCGTGGTAACGGTGACTTAGTTTCAGTATGTTGCGCATAGTTTCGCTCATCGGGTTGTCGTGTCCAGGCCCGCACTGGGACACTTTTTCATCTTTGCAACCTGTCTCCCGAGGAAGTAACGAAGCGGTGACTGGCCTCCCTGTTCAGAACGGACGAGGGTGTCCCTGAGGCCTCCAGTCCCCCTAGGTGTCTTGTAACAGCATTCCACAACAGCTGTTCTGTTTTAAGGCTCGGTGCCCTCAACAAATTCCAGACGCCCCACGGCTGCAGCCGTTGCTCAATGGTGACTTCAGGGTTCACTTGGTTCAGGCCTCAAGGGGACGGAGTCAAAGCTGACATGACTTACTGTTCAGGCAACAGTTTCCGAAGAGAGAAAACATTTCAGATGCCAACTAACCGCTGCTTTCTTCCAAAGAAGAGGACTTTAGAGGAACGGCTCTCTTTCAGGCAGTCGTGATCCTGGTTCCATTTGCTTGGACGGCGCTTTAGTTTCCGGGCCCTTTCGGACTGGGGACGCTTGACCCAACGGTTTTGATTTTTTGCGTGTGGTACTTTTAAATAACAAGTCCGTAAAGTAGAAAATACTATTTGGATGATAAGAGGAGCAAACAGTGTTAAGGATTATTTTAAAAACTATCTCGTTCATGGCTTGCCTTGAACTTTGAGGATATTTGTTTATCTGTATTTAATACAGTAATATCTGTATTTAAATCTGATTCATTTGGGGCGCCTGGGTGGCTCAGTCAGTTAAACGTCCAACTCTTGATTTCAGCTCAGGTCCGTGATCTCACGGTTTGTGAGTTTGAGCCCTGCATCAGGCTCTGTGCTGTCAGCTGGAGACTACTTGGGATGCTTTCTCTCTCTCTCTCTCTCTCTCTCTCTCTCTCTCTCTCAAAAATAGATAACTAAACATTAAAAAAATAAATCTGACACATTTTAGCTGAGTATGAAAGCTTTGCAGATATACTTTGAAGTTGTTGACTTATTTCTTATAATTTGTTTAGTTTATTAAAAGGAAAATTCTGAGTAAACATCAGTGTTATTATAGTTATAATTAAATTATTCCAGGTAATAGTTTCACAAGCTTAATGACATGTGTTCCCAGAATAATGCAGCTAATAAAAACTATAATTATGACTAACCATGTCATACTTTGTATTCTAATCATTTTAACCATTTTTAAGTGTACAATACAGTATATTGATAATGTTGTACAACTATCACCACTACCCACTTCCAGAATTTTTTTTTATCATCCCGGTCAAAACCTCTGAAATAATTCCTTATTCTCTCTCGTCCCCAGCTCCTATGATACTTTCCGTAAGAATTTGCCTAGACGAGGCACCTCATATGTAAGGTGGAATTCTACAATATCGGCCCTTTGTGTCTAGCTGGTTACACTTAGCATGATGTATCCAAGGCTCATCCGTGTCGTGGCACATGTCAGGATTTCCTTCCTTTTTAAGGTCGAATAACATGACTCCACTGAATGTTTCGTAGAAGAAGAAACTCTTGCTTGACCCTCCTAGGGTCCCCTGCCCGAGTCCGCTAATTCAGCTGACAGATTAACAGGAGAGAAGCATACAAATGTATTTATGTAACTTTTATGTCACATGGGAACCGTCGTAAGGACATAAAGGCCCAAAGAAATGGTTAAACCCGAATGGTTCTACACCAGGTTTGGTGAAGAGTGGAAAGTCATGGAAAGTTATGCCATTTTCTCAAACGCCTTCAGCTTAAAATTAATGTGCCTGGGTGCCATATTTCCAGGCAGCATGTCTTGAACCCCACCACGGTATACTACATTTCGTTTCTTAATTCATCCGTGGATGAACGTTTGTGTTGTTGTTTCCACTTTTTGGCCATTGGGAACAATACTGCTGTGGACATTGGTGCACAGGTTTCTGTTTTAGCGTCGATCTCTCTTGCAATGTGCGTTCCTCTTTCCCTTGTGATAGGAAACACTAAATATTTCTTCCAAAAGTGGTCCAGGCCTGGCTTGTTTTGTTCTTCCCAAATGAAACAATCGTTCAGTGGGTATAAGCTGCCTGTTGGGAGGTTTAGGCTGACTAGAGTATTGTGTCTTCGTGTCTCATTGTAAACACCATCTTAAGGTAACCACAGGGCCATTCGCAGAACCCTGGAATGATTAAGTAAATATGAAAGGAAGACTAATTATCCCCCTTAGATAAGGCTGGGAGATTTGTGCAGAGAGGTGTTTATGTCAGTGCGGTGTCTTGCTTGTGGACAAAAGATTCCCCTGTTTTCCAGGAAGTTTGCCTCCCGGACCCGCTCAGTCATGAATCTTCCTGGGGCCGTAGCCCCTTGAATCGCCGTGTCCAGGCTGTCGTGCTCCAGGCCAGGTGGTCCCCCGGGACAGCGTGCCCTGGGCTTCTGAGATTTCTGCAGAACCAGTTGAAGCCCAAATATCTATCACATTCCTAGCCACCCGTGTGAGCCTAGCCTGAGTTAGGCGGAAGGCAGTAGATGGTGTTAACCAGACTCAGATTTTGTTTTCCCCCTCTTAATTCCTGTGTTTGAAAAACAGAAGCAAAATGTGTCTTCTGTATTTAGCTTGTGCTTAGATCTGTATTGGGGCCTGATGCATGTGTTTCTGTTGTCGTCCTTCCAGTTACTTAGGAAAACAAACTGTTTTGCTCGCAAGGTTGAATGAAGGTGGTGGTCTTTGCTCAGTATCGTGGAATATTAATACATTAACAACAACTGAGCTTATAATAAAGAACGGTGACCTTTCAAATGATCTGAACTGTCTGCTGTATGTCACATTTTACCTTTTTAGAGAAGTGCTAATTCATGTTAAGTCCGCCTGAGAGATTTGTTTAATGAGCAGATTAAACATGAGGGATGATTATCCCTCTCTTCATTTTTTTTTTTTTTTTTAAAGGAAGGGCTTCTTGTGATGGCCCTCTGCTATTTGGCACAGGAACACAGAGGGGTCTTTTTAAAATTACCCCTGCAGGGTCACTGGGACCCAAGCTGTTTGCTTCATTAAACCCTGGTGGCTTCCTTAGAGCCGGCACCCCCGCCCCCAAACAGCCCTGACACAATTGTATCTAAATTAGCATCTGACTGCCTCCCCCCCAACCCTTCCCTCCCTTTTTAAGCTCCAGCTGACAGGGATTGGCAAAGATGTTAATTGGTTGGGCCTGGCTCAGAACAATGGCCTTGCCAAGACGACAAAAGGACTAATGTTTCTTTCAATATGCACCCAGATTCACATTAAGTACCTCTTTTAATTACCAGGAATTATTGTAATGCCTGGTCAATGGAATAATTGACCCTCAACAGCCAGCGCTGCTGCGCACTAAATAATGGCACCGGCCTCGTCAGAGTAGCAGGTACGAGGGTGATTTGGAGGGACTGAAGAGAGATTTTCTCAGCCAGCGCTCTGGGAAGTTCCAAGGCAGCCCAGTGGGAGCCCCAGAGAGGGGACTCATTTGGGCTTACCCAGGAGGAAATATGCAGAGAGCCATTAGGATTTTATCCTCCGCATCCTAAAGGGGTGTGTAAAGGAATGAGTTAGGAGTGTGAAAGAAATTCGTGGGTAGCTTGGCAGTTTAGGACTCATGTGGTCAGTGAGAGGCCTCAGCGCAGGTAGAAATGTTCCAAACTTCCTCTACCCAGGAAGGTTCCTTTCCAGCCCACACCGCACTTCCGCCCTCCCTTTTTAAAAAGGGACATTTTGATTTCAAATGTGGGGTCAAATGAATTCCCAAACTTGGTGTCATCTCATTCTCTGTTATCACAAATCGTTAGATACCTTACAACTCATTATCACAAATCGTTAGATATCTCACAAGTAATTTTGTGCTGTATTGAGGTTCGTAGAGAATGTGTTTTTAAAAAATTGACTATGTCCGGATGGGATCGAACAGCATAGTATACACTACCTGGTAGAATCCTTACTTTGCAGTTGATGTCCTAATTCTAAGCAAGGTTAGATTTTTAATTTTTTTGCGGGCTCTCGAGTGCACACACACAGGGGAGGGGGAGCAGAGAGAGAGAGAGAGAGAGAGAAACAGAATATCTTAAGCAGGCTCCGTGCTCAGCAAGGAACCCGACTCAGGGCTCAATCCCATGACCCCGGGATCATGACCTGAGCAGAAATCTAGAGTCGGCACTGAGCCACCCAGGAGCCCCAAGGTTAGATTTGAAACTACCGTCCCCCAATCCCCATTATAATGTCCACCTATCCACCGACGTTACCTTGTGTTGGGCGTTTCGCATGGAGCTTTTACTGAGTGATCAAAACCACTCAGTTTAAGTAGCAGTGTTTGTGAGGCTGCTGAAATGTCATAGCTGGGCACTGTCACCGTTGAGGTCAGTCAGAACTGAGTCCTAATCTTAACCGAGCTGCAGTCAACCAATGTGACCTTTAAATAAGATGCTAAAATGCCCAAACTTAAGTTTCATCCATCATTTTATTCAATATAGCGCCAGGTAAAGAGTAGCACCCGCTGTGTTGCCTATTATAATGATTGCCCCCAAGACTGCATAGCCAGGAAACGATGGAGGTACAATCTGTACTGACTGTTTTTTGGCTCCTAAAGCTTGTGCCTTTCCAGGATGCCCTATCACCGATCCATCCCTAGAGTTTAAGAGAAAATATGAATATGCTTCAAAAATGGTGAAAAATAAAACAGCAGTGCTTGCTTTCATCTTTAAAAACAGTAGATGAGAAAAAAATGTCAAATATAACGGAAAGTTTCACAAATGCATTGTGATCTTGGCCAGGAAATTATTTTCCGTACATAACACTAGACATTCATTTACCTCTAGCAAGTTTCAATCGGGGAAAGGAAAACATTCGAGTATTCGCTGCTGGTTCTCAAGATAGCTGTGTCTTTCCCACGAAGGAAAGGTACAATGTCCAAAGAGATTGTACGGGCACGTGCTGACACCCGAACTTGACGGAAAGGATCGTTTAAGTTCAAATGCCTCAATTAGAGGTTGATTTTTGTATTTGTTTGGATGTTTGATCTGGTGAGTAGGTTCAATTTTTAAGAAGTAAGTTCTCTTAGGTTCCGTGGATAAATATAAAAAATGACTAAACAAAACACCACCACCACCAGCAACAACAGCATCTGCATTTCTTGCAGTGACGTGAGTTAGGGCTTTGATGTAGACTGCCAAGTCTTTCGGAACTTCTCCTTGAGAAGCTTCGGTTTTTATCATGGAGAGTGGACTCTTGGGTGGGAAACATTCTTATTGGTCAGCAAAAGCCAAAGTTCTGGTCCAGCTTTACTGTTCCCTAGTTCTGAGTCCTTGGGCAGTTTAACTGTAAAAGAATAGAAGATGACCTCCTACAACTCAACAAGTCAACCTGTAAAATAACCATCCCAACACTGACCGAGAGACGTCGCAGTCATGATCTCGCTTGATATCTGTGCTCTTATATTGTTCACGGCCACCTCCTACTTCCTAAAACTTCTTCTCTCTTAACACCCAAATTATTTCCCTTGCCTAAGTTCCTATCTGTGTCTTTCCACCTCCTTGCTGGTTCTTCTTTTCCTTTCTGGCCATCACGTGTGGTGTCCCTCAGAGTTCAGTTGAGTCCTTCACTACCTTGTTATCACTTCCTGTGGCCACCTCGTCCATCGCCGTGCCCCGACCAAATAGAAATATTTACGCTGCAGATATAAATCCCTAACCCTCACCTCTTCCTGAGTACCAGACTCACATTTCTAAGACCCTGTTCACACTCCCCACCCCAACACTCAACGTACTCAAAATTCAGACTCCTTGCCTGTAACCTATGGGCTTAACGCATCATTGTTCATTTCTGTGCTTCGACACGGAACATGGGATTTTTCTTACACTCTCGCTACTCCCTGACCTACAAATCCATCTTTTCCTAATCCTGTCCTTCTTTCGTCAATACGTCTGGCAAATCCGCTTCTGTCCGTATTCTCAACTGCCGTCACGATGGTTGGGATGTCATCACCTTCTGTTCGACTCTAGAAGCTACTGTGGATGATCTCCATGTCATAACCTCCTTCACTCCAGGCTTTACGCCGGAGTGCAAACTTGTGGCTGCTTAGAAACTTGTTAAGGGCCCCGCTTCCCTACCGAGTGATCTCAAACTCCTTGGAAGGGCTTTCAGGAGCCTCACAATGGAGCCTTTCTGTACCCTGTTTGCTACCTCTTTTTTTCACTACACCCTGTGCAGAAACATGCAGCATATTTCCAAGCTTCTGCTTATGCTGTTCCCCCTGTGGAATGCCCTCCTTCCTCCTCCCTCGACTGTTAAGATTTCGCTCACGTTTCAAGGACCAAACCCTTATCATTTGTCAGTGTTCCATCATGCTAGGGATTTCTACCTACGTGAAGTTTTCTCCAGACTTCCAGCAAAATTCATTTCTTTCTTCATCCCTGCCCACAGCTCGTGGTCATTTTTGCTGGAAGAACATCTGTTCTGCTTTGTTAGCATCAAGGGATTGTATATCCGAGTCTAACCAGGAATCCAGAAGCCAGGCTAATTATTTAAAATCGCGTGTTTTAATTCAAAGAATTGGTTGCAGAGGCAATACAAGGTCTGAGAGAGAACTTGGAGGTGAACCCCCCCCCCCCAGAAAGCGCCCCCCGCCCTAGGCTGCAAGGCCAAAGGGAATACACGGAAGTATGGGCCTAGTAGCTGGGTCACCCTGCGGGAGTGGTCTGTCCCGGCAGGAGCAAGATCCCCAGGGGAAGCGGGGCCACTTCTGGAGACCTGCAGGCAGAGGGGAGAGATCCTGGCCTCTCCCTTCTCACCCTCTAATCTCTTGCCAGAGGCTCTCGTGGCAGAGCCCAGTTGGGGCCCCCCGGAGCACGCAGCCTGCAGGGGTCAGGCCGGTGAGACAGAGCAGAGCAGGGATTTGAGCGCAGCAGAGACCCAGCACTGGCACGGGTTACGTCTGTCTCCGGAACATATTTAGAGTGGCTTAAAAACAGGGACTTCATCTGACGTGCTTTTGTAACCATACTGCCCAGCACCAAGAAGGTTTCATAAATATTTAGTGAATCGAAATGAGCTCTAAAGTTTCCTTCCAAGCCTAAAATCATGCTTTCACTCCCCGTGCGTTGCCTCCATTTATCATAACCTTGAAACAAAAACATGAAACATCTCCATGAAGTTTTTCTTTATCACATCGCCGATTTGTGCGTAGTTATTTACTTAAACCCCGGCTTCAGTTCAGTCTTCGACCCTGTTCCTTTATTACCCTCGAGCCGGTGCTATTTATCAGCTCGGGGTCGGTTTTGAAACCTTTTCCACCAACTGGGAGTCAGATTAAAATACAGGAAGGGAAGTGGAGACATTGATTTGAGAAATGCTAACAATGTGAGGGGGAAAAGGGGGAACAGAAAGTGTTGTTGTGGGCAGTTTTCACATAACTCGTCTTAAATGTGCCTTTGAACAGGCTCCCACGCTGGTCTGTGGCCAGGCTCCCCCGCGCCCCCCAGAAGAGACGTTGAGGACTGTGGCGGGCTCCCCGTGGGCGACGCCCAGCAGGTCTCAGGCGGAAGGCTCCGTAGCCGGTCCCTGCCTGCCTTTTTAAGTTGTCTTGCCCTCCCTTTGGAGCCATTCCAAAGAAGAAAGGTGTCACCACGGCAGCACCCGGGGGCCTGGCGTTCGGATGCACGCACCTTCTGAGATCGCGTCACCTCTTGCTTAGGAAGCCGCTTCCGGCCTTCGTCTTCTTCTTTTTTTTTTTTTTAATTTTTTTTTTTTTCAACGTTTATTTATTTTTTTTGGGACAGAGAGAGACCGAGCATGAACGGGGGAGGGGCAGAGAGAGAGGGAGACACAGAATCGGAAACAGGCTCCAGGCTCTGAGCCATCAGCCCAGAGCCCGACGCGGGGCTCGATCTCACGGACCGCGAGATCGTGACCCGGCTGAAGTCGGACGCTCAACCGACTGCGCCACCCAGGTGCCCCCCGGCCTTCCTCTTCTGATGGCACCTGCCTGCGGCAGGTCTAGACCGGATGGGCTAGACCCCGGGTTACAGCCTCACACGCGTCACGGGGTCTAATGTTTGAGATAGTGGCCGAGCAGAGCCAGAAGAAGAAATCTTAAGGAACATCCCGAGCCCTTTGTTTCCTGGTGAGGAAATGGAAGCTCAGGGAAAGGTCCCTCTTCTGCCGCACACGCCCCAGAAGTTGTTTGAAACCCTCACCTTGAACAGAATGTCTCAGTGTTGTCAGTGTCATTGTTAATCAATTTGCTTGTCCTTTCTACGCGTCTCCTCTTATTTCGAATTGAATTGTAGGCGTTTTTTTTTTCTTTCTGTGTGCCTCCTTTATTGGCTTCTTGTTTGGACTCCGAGATCTCCAGACAATGTCCTGGGCCCATGTTTCCTGTTTTGTTTTGTTTTTCTTTTTTTACCCCAGCACCCATGACCTTCTTTCTCTTCAGTCCACTTGCTCTCACCCCCAGTGCCTCAACTCTCACACTCGCTCTGACGTTTCACTGCATGAACAGATTGTACTCAGCTCAAAAGAGTTGCAGCTGGGGGCACCCAGGTGGCTCGGGTAAGCGTCCAACTTCGGCTCAGGTCGTGATCTCACGGTTCGTGGGTTCGAGCCCCATGTCGGGCTCCATGCCGACAGCTCGGAGCCTGGAGCCTGCTTCCGATTCTGTGTCTCCCTCTCTCCCTGCCCCTCCCCAGCTTGCACTCTGTCTGTCTCTCTCAGTAATAAATAAACATTTAAAAAAAAATTTTTTTTTAAAGAAAAGGGTTGCAGCTAAGCGCACACACCTGATAGCAACCTCTACACGTAGGTAGAATTTCCGTGTCTTTGAGATCATCATCCAGTTCAGCTCCTGGCCAGAGCTGTGGTCTCGTCTGTCCCAGAGCAGTATGGACGCAGTTCGTCAAAGCTGACCCCAGATGTTCAGCATGATGACATTACGATATTCTCATTTTCTCCCTTCCCATTTCTTCCCTTCCCTTCCTTTCCTTTCTCCCCATTTAAAGACTCTGTAAACCTGCAGAGGACCAATTTTATCTTTAATTCTGCAGGTTAGATCAGTAGATGTCTAATTCAAGCCAAATACTAGTTGTTTTACATTGATCAGACCTGTCCTTCACAGTAACCCTAAAGTGCTGGTTTTAGTGTCCATTACTTTATGAAGAAATTGAGAGAGAGATTGATTGATTGATTGATTGATTAACCTACCCAGCATCACAGAGATATTAGCTACACAGCTGTGGTTCGGTCCTAGGTGTGACTGATTTCAGACCTGCTCACTGTATGATATTATGACGCAGAGGGCTATGTCAACCAGAATTCATATAAGTAACTATAATTTCAGGAACAATCACTAATTAATATTGACATAAATTATTTGCTAGAAAAGTCTATCTTGGTAAAGCTTAAAAATAACCTGGCTTCTATGCTGGTAACTATTTAAGGAAACGTGTATCTTTTCCCTCCTTGTAAATATAAAAATAATTTCTTCATAATGGCGTGTATTATTTTAAAATGTGAGTTGATAGCTCATAGCAATGAACTATAATAGAATAAGAGAACTTATTTAATTCTAAGATTTCTTCAGTATTACAGAATACATTTTCAATCCTTGAGTATTAGCCCTCCCCCCACCAAATTGTTGACCGTGAAGAAAGAAGATGAGAGAAAATAAGAGAAGGCAGATGTTTAAAGAGAATAATTATCTGTAGAAGGACATATGTTTTTAGATTCAGTGAATTCATCTTTTGTGAAGTAGAAATCCTGGCCAAACCACATAAATGGACTTAAACTGACTGCCAGATAAGGAGCATTTTAGAAACGAAAAGGCACTGCTACAGCCTGAAGGATAGGTTTCCCAAAACATTCTGATAAAAGCAAAATACTTCAAGATGCTAGAGGTGCATGAGTGATAGATAGGAGGTTTTCTCGGGAAGGACATCAGTTACTAAGATAGAGGAAGGGAAATTTGTAACGGGAAATGAGGAAGCCAAAATGTTGTATTTGTGGATTGGGCTCTGTAGGCTTCCAACCACGTGATGTTCCCAATCACAAAGTTACTTTTTGCTGGTGACTACATGGTTGCACAAAGCGCCAGATCCCTGGTTAAACAGGAGAAAAAGACCAACCAACGTGGTGTAGAGCATTCGACAGTGTGAAAACTATGTCTGTTGCCTGTGGGCACTAAAGGGAAACGTAGAAAAGAGAGCCCACTCTCCAATCAGAAGGGAATGAGCCGAAGTCTACGTGATATGACGGTGCTTTATTTTATTTGTTTTATTTTTACAATGGCTTATTTTAAGATTTGTTCTGATTTGTGAAAGTTTGAGGACCGCCCCCCCCCCCCCACCCAGGTTAACGAATCAGTACACGGAAGATTAGGGCCCAGTGGAGGCAAGGACAGCATGAATTCCAATGTCACCATCGGGACTTGTCTTCCATTCCTCCCAGCAGCCTGTCGCTGGACATTTCATTTCACTTTGTCCCCCACTCGTAATCTGGTGTTAGGGGGTACTATATTTGTTACTGTGATGATTTTAAGTTAACTGCCCTTGTATTCTTCATAAAAAAGTTATTTAAGAAAGCACATTGCTATCTAGGGTTTGGTACTGGAATGGAGTGTTAAGCAGTAGGAAAAAGTGGTTTCAAATACTATTCCTCTTAGGCAGGGGTAGTAATCTGTGGGAGTCCTGAGAGTCGCTGTGGGCACCTGTGTTTCTCTAGACCTTGTACAGTCACTGATTGGAGGACAGAGCCGGAAATAATGACCTTGCTTTTTAAAACTAAACTAAATGCTGCCTGGAAAGTGAATGCAATTCACCTTTAAAGGAATGTGTATTTTTCCACATATGAAGTCATTGGTGTCTTCATGTATTCTCTTCCCAAATTATACATTGTCCTTTTTACTGGAAACGTGCAGGTGAGCTCATTGTTAAGACTTCGATGTAGGGAAAACTACAGGCCTTTATCTGGGAAAAAACACACGAAAGGTCTCGGCCAAGGTATTTGGCATTATGGCAAATGACTTATCCGCCATCTTCTTTTTTTTTTTGATTCCTTGCATTTGAGCTAAGGGGTGGGAAAAAAAAGCCTATGACTACGTTTCAAGAGTAAACTATAGGGGCGCCTGGGTGGCTCAGTCGGAACTTACATGCTGAAGTTCCCCAAAGTTCTACCCTCAGCCACTGGCTCATTCTTCTTGACTGGTCTTATCCACTCATCTGTCTTCTACTAATACGTCTGGACTTATGACCTCCGAGTCGAAATCTCTGAAAGGCAAAATCACTCTTCTAGGTGCCAGACTCAGTGACCCAGAGCCTTTCAGACTTCCCAACTTGGATCACACACACACACACACACACACACACACACACACACACCCTGAGCTCAGCATGTGTGAGACACATTCCCCCGCACACGCCCTCACCTGTCTACTTTTCTGCCCCTGGAAGTGGCTCTACCCTCTACTAGCTCACATAGCCAGGAGCCACAGTCTTCCGTCTTGCCAGGCTCAGCAGTCACCAAGCCTGGTAGGTTCTACCTTTGAAACTTTGCCAGGTCTCCCTGCCTTCTACTCTGCGTGGCCTCTTTGGAATCTCACCGACCCTGGCCAGCGTGGCCACGGGAGTCCCCGCCCTACGGCTTGGCCATTGGCCCCAGCCCTCTTGAGCTCCCATGCCTTTCCTCTTGCTTGTAGCAGACTCCTTTTCCTGAATATCCCCAACATTTTATTCTCCTTTTACTTATTTGTAGAATAAAACTGTAAGGATCCAGAGGACAGAAACTCTATCTCCCTTGTATCCCAAGAAGTAACTCTGTCCTGTTTTCCCTTTCCCACAATCCCATTAAAGCAATGTCTAATGAATAAGATCTAACAAAATTCAACAGCAAGGCGAAAAGACTTCTCTTCCAACACAATAAACTAGTATGAGTGAGTCTCAAGGAAAACGTATGGTGAGCCCTTGTCCCTTTAAAATGTGTAAGATTATCAGATATTGGAAAAACTGAACTGAAGGTGAATTCATATTTATGTGTTCTATTTAATGTATTTACCTATAAAATCTTGTGCTGGCATGAAAGATTTGAGCCTAAAAGCTTAAGATTTAAGCTGAGATATGCTATTTTGATTACATGTCATAAAACAATATAGTATTTATGGTTTGAAGTATAGTTTTTGGTGTCTATTTGATCGAGTGCGTGTAAAAGGGAAAAATATATCGCAATGTTTCTAAGCTAGAAATAAGCTAAATAATTATTGAGGTAGAGAATGTCTTTACTTCTACAATTTAATGTCTTAAGACTGTTGAAACTTAAGAAGAGTGACACTCTTGTCAAGTTTGGAGGGTAAGAATTAACTGCATTTAGTTTTGGAGAGTATGAATTAGCCGCATTTTCCGAGTTGTAGCATAGAATAGGAAAATCCTACCTCAGCGATTGCCTGTATCAATAAGAGGTCAACTCCAGGGGCGCCTGGGTGACTCAGTCAGTTAAGTGTCCGACTCTTGGTTTCAGCTCAGGTCATGATCTCGCGGTTCATGAGTTCCAGCCCTGCATCAGGCTCTGTGCTAATAGCACAGAGCCTGCTTGGGATTCTCTGTCTCCCTCTCTCTCTGCCCCTCCCCTCGCTCTCTCTCTCAAAATAAATAAACAAACTTAAAATAAAAACACACAACTAAAATACTTTAAAAAAAAAAAAAGAGTTCAACTTTAAAATTCTAATAGGTCCATCATCCTAATCAGTAACATGCAGTTATTAAAACTTTTTAAAACTTTTTAAATGTTGATTTATTCTTTTGAGAGAGAAAGAGAGAGAGAGAGACAAGAGTGTGAGTTGATGGGGGCTGGGGGTGGGTGCAGAGAGAGAGGGAGACACAGGATCCGGACCAGCTCCAGGTGCCGAGCTGTCAGCACAGAGCCCGACGCGGGGTTCGAACTCACAGACCGCGACATCATGACCTGAGCCAAAGTTGGACGTTCAGCCGACTGAGCCCCCCAGCCCCCCGGCTGAGCCCCCCAGCCGACTGAGCGCCCCAGTGACACGCAATTTAATAAAATCTCCGTGGTCAGCTTACTGTGTGAAGAGTTTTCATTCTAGACACTCAGAATTTTATCGTAGCCTTCACAATCTGGGTGTCTCGAGGGAGCCTGAGCAGAGCCCCGTGTGAATTTGGAGGAGTTCAGGGGGATGATGTTCCGAGAACAAGTCGGATCGGTCTGAGTATTGCAAGATTGTTTTCGGCATTAACGGTGGCTGGTGATGGAACGATGAGACCTTCAGGTCCTGGAGTCTCAGCGAACCACCTTGGAAGGAGATAAGCGGACCGCTGTCACATTGCGGACTTGTAGCTATTCCCCAAGAGGACAGAAAGGACCGCGTGCTTCCGGTCGGTGGGCAGGGCCGTGGGGTTCCCTGTGGCCAGCTGTCGGCTCCCTCCGTGGAAGGCCACCGAGTGCTCGGGGGTTATAAATGAGCAATTGTTGGAGCCCCTGCGGAAAGCGTCCGGCAGAAGGGTTAGCATCCCTCGTGTTGTGTTTTTGGCCTGCGATTAGAATCAGTGCGCCACATCTCATATGCCTGCATGTGTCCAAATACCCCTCGCCGGGGTGCGGTTTCCCGCAAAGGGGGAGGTCGGGGCCGCTGCGCGCATCCGCTCATCTGCTCTCATCTTGGGCCAGTGCCAGCCAGCCGCACTTTGCGACCGTGACACGCGCTAATTGTAATCCTTGTAACCTCGTTCCCACAATTGTACACAGAGCCCCGCCTGCCAGGAGGCCCAGGGAATGCCTCCTTTTATAGGGAACCAGGCTTGGACCCTGTGCCGAGCGGGTCCAGATCTGAAGTGCAGCGTCTTCTTTTTATTATCAACTTGAAGGGCAAGGACAGGTGGGGCTAACCAGATCCAGACCCGGCTACCCTGTTTACCGTAGAAAGCCAGGGAGCGACGTAGAAACACATGTCTTGGTAGGAATACACCGTAAAACTGTAGTGCCCCTCCTCCCACCAGAAAAGCTTGGGCAGTTATCATTTTTGGCTGAACGGGCGCAGTCAAGTTTTCCCATCACCAGATCCACCAGCGGAGCCCTGCCAAGAGCCGCAGCCGCGTTCCTGCCAGTTCCTGGAGTCTTCTCAAGTGGCGTTTTATTAAAGTCTTTTATTTCGCTTTCAGTGAACATTCATTTCTTCTGTTTGCCTCCTGCAAGCCAGCGCTTTGACGGGCGCTGCGGCCAGCAGGGGTGAGCCACGGTCTGCGGCCGCGCGGGGGGCCGGGCCAAGCAGTAAAGGGCACGAAGTGCACAATGCGTGAAATCTTTCTCTGCTTTTTACCGTTACCGTTGTTAAGTTCGGAAAAATTACTCTCACTGTCGAGGTCCATCCGGATGACATGTGTTTTAGGAAAGCGACGGAGGCTGCAGTCCCCGTGGTCAGGTCCAGACGCCATCCCACCTACTGACGTGGTCGTCTGGGATAACACCGCCTCTAGCCTGAACTTCCCTCCTGTAAAGCTGTTAAGTCCCCTCGCTCCTAGACGTTACCAAAGTAATGGAGAGGGAGGTCCTGTGCGGACTTCTCAGGGACAGCGCTGCCCACACCCAGGCTAGGGTATTTCGTGGTAAGTTTGATCATCCGCTTTCTGCCTGCAGAGGGTTGAACAATTTAAATCCCGTCTGGCTTTTATTTTTTCTAAAAATATCATCCCGACACGATTATGTAATTTTAGCATTTACTGTGAAGTTCCTCTCTGGCAGCATAAAACACTACAGAAAACGTTAGTAGAAGTTTGGGTGTCTAGCTTTTTAATGGGTGGATTTGTGTCACTGTCGAAGAGTGACTCTTTTCCAAGTAGCTGACATGGACAGGGGAGGTAAACACTGGCCAGGAAGGCACCCCTCAACTTGCTTTCCCTTGTCTTTGCGAGACTCAAGTGATAATGTTGATAATGGATTGATAATGGCCCACGGGGCACATCCCGTAACACAATTTCTACCCTCCCTTCCCTGTTGTCTCCTGTGCCTCTCTCATTCAGAGCACAGTAATTGAAGGCTCGATAAGAGCCATTAAGCTGTGAACAGGTGACCACTTCTTAATATCTTATTCATTTCCAAGGCTTGTTAGCAGAGTTGGTCTGTCAGGGCTGGAGGCCGTGAGTCTGAGATCAAGGTGTTAGCCAGGTTGGTTCCTTCTGAGAGCTGTGAAGGAGAACCTGTCCCATGGCTCTGGTCTCCTAGAGGTATCTGGCCATCTTTGACGTTCCTTGGCTCGCCCACACATCATCCTGATCCCTGCCTTTGTGCTGTCCCTGTGTTCATGTCTGTGTTCAAATTTCTCTTTTAAAAAAAAAAAAAAGTCGGGGCACCTGGGTGGCTCAGTCGGTTGAGCGTCCAACTTCGGCTCAGGTCATGATCTCACGGTCCGTGAGTTCGAGCCCCGCGTCGGGCTCTGTGCTGACAGCTCAGAGCCTGGAGCCCATTTCAGATGCTGTGTCTCCCTCTCTCTCTGCCCCTCCCCTGTTCATGCTCTGTCTCTCTCTGTCTCAAAAATAAATAAACATTAAAAAAAATTTAAAAAAAATCTTAAAACAAAAAGAAAAAGAATTCGAGAGGAGGTAATTCAACCTATAACACTATCATACATTGATGTTTCCTTGAAGTATTTTGGGTTCTTACCACCTATAATTCTCCCTAAGAACTAAGCAAGTAAAGACTGGATTGTGCTTACTTCGTAAGTTGCATAGTCTCTCTCTTTCACAGAAGAATCCTCTCTCATTTAGGTCTGGGGTGTCACAAGGACTTTCAAATGCTTGCTGTTTTTGCTAAATTCGGGTAAAATAAATAGGAGGTCTCCTTTCTGTCAGGCTTTGAGCTCGGTGCTGAGAATATAAACATGTGTGGTCATTGCCCTCACAGAGTCAGTGAAGAAAACGAAAGTATAGCACAATACGTTCCGTGTAATGCGTATCAAACTACAAAAGGACATGGTCAGTTTGCAGGTGGAGTGAAAAAGCTGTGGGGATTCCTTAGGGATTGCCACGACTCCCCTCAACAAGCTCCTGAAGGAAAATAGAGATTTCCCACCCCCTCTACCCCCAAGATTTAAGGAGTGGGAAAGCATTTCAGTGGGAAAGAACTGTTCCAGGACCAGAGAGATGGGCAATAAGGAAGGGGAGGGAGTGGTTCACGGCAAGAGTAGGGAACGGACTTAGGGGAAAAACGTGGAATCAAGTGTTCAGGGCAAGGTGAGGGCTTTGGACAAGAAGGGAAATACCTCGTGTCTGTGACTAAAATGAAAGTAATTGATACGGGTGTGACTGTAGGTACATTTCATGTTTTCAGAAAAGTTCAGAGTCAAAGATTTGAAGCTAAAGTGCCCGATTGTCAGAGGAAATTTCCATGGTTAAATCATCTTTCTTAAATATAAATTGGAGTGTCTCATTTTGCGGCCTAAAACCCTGTAATAGCTTCATCTTGACATTTTGATGTAGTCCAGGATTCTTAACAAGATTTAGAGACCCTCCACAATCTAATTTCTCTTTGTGTCAGCTCCCCCTTGCCCTCTCTGCTCCGCCATATTAGCTCCTGGAATGTTCTGGGCCTCTGCCCAGGCCTGGAACGGGGCCTTCTTTTCCTTCCAGTGGCATGCCTTCCCCTGTTACCCAATCCATTCCCCCCCCCCTCCTCTTCCTCCTCCTCCTACTCGAAGCTTCTGCTGAAAAGTGGCACACTCATGGGGGTGGTTCCTGATGGCTCCCTACTCCTGCCCCAGCTGCCATCACCTCCCAGAGCACGCTATTGTCCGCTTTGTTACTTGCATGGCACTTACTCACTGAACATATTTCTTTTCCAATAGATGGCAAGCTCTGGAGGGCATAAACGGTGTCTCCCGTACAGTTCACCATATCTCTGGCATGCCGTATTGTGTCTGGCATATGGCAGGTGTTCAGTGGATGTTTTGCTAAATGAATGAATGAGAAACACATAACTGACGGATCGTGTCTCAAAAATAAGCATGAAGTTAGAAAAGAAAAATAAAGTACTTATTACCGGTCACACACAGAAAAGTTAAATTTTAAATTCTTGCCAAACTAATGTAGTTCGTATTTAGTTAACTCTCGGAAATGTTTGAAAGAACGAACCAAGGGACTGAAGAATGATGTGGTCAGAACTGGCCTTGAGGCTGGAAAGCCACAGAGGACCACGGGAACAGCAGGATGTGTGTGGTGCGTCCCTAGATTCTCCCGGACTTCCTCGTCTTCTCTCCTTTCTCCTCTGTGTGTTTATGTTGTATTTTCTTTTCCTCCCGCCCACTCTCCACTCTTTCATCGTCTTCGCTTTCCCGTGTGTCACCTACACTGTTGGTTCTAATGCAAGTGCCTCAATGCTAGTTCAGCATCACCCGCCCCCAACCCGAACTATATGGCCGGTCTTTGTGCTAGGGAACCCGACAGCCATCGTATTTACACCTCCTGTCCTCCTCAACACACTGGGAAAAGCATTTAATTTAAAAAAAAAAAAAAAAAAAAGGTTAGAATTTTGCATTTTATCACCTTTATCAAATGAGTTTTAATGGCCCCTTCATTTCAGAAGCAAGTTAGCGTTTGGTTTTCCTCTTTAAAAAACAAAAAAAACTTGGCTCTTTGTGGAACCTGAATCATTTTCAATCCCAAAATAGGCTGGTAGCTGTCTAAGTCAGCATTCTGCACTGCTTTTGTCATAAAGCCAGTTAGTGTTTCTCCAACCGTGGGGCTGCTCCTGCGCCAGCAGAATTGGGAAAGAAAGAATACGATGCGTGCTGTAGTACACGGGTTCATGTTGAGAAGTGTATGTCTTGGCACAGGAAGATTTCAAAGGCTTGAATATTCATAAGGTCTCTTATCTAAGCCACTCACCGGTTATTAGTGCTTCACGTTAAATTAAAGATATGTAAATCCTCAGAGGTTCGTGGTATATGTGGGCTGACTAAAGCTGAACCTTGGAGAAAGAAACCACACACTGCATTTTCAGGCGGGGTCGGTTCGCTCTTCCCTGCGCTGCACTCATTATAACAGCACTTTCCTCGCTCATATAAAATTGTGATCACTTCGTCTCCAGAACCCTATGTGACTTAGCTTTATATGTATACCATTTATCTTCCTCTGCTTCAAACGTTTTACACGGACGAAGCCTGCTTTGAAGGCAGAACACCCACGTTTGGTATCACTGCATTCATTTTTCTTCTGTTTTGGCTTCAATTATGGTGCTTTTAATATTCATGAGGTCTGAAAAAATAAACATCCTAGACCATTTCCTCCGAATGGAAATATTATGGTTTCAAACCCCAGAGAAAACAATTGGTAAGTTTTCTACCAGCCCACATTTTCTCTCTGTCAGTTAGAAAGTAGCTCCAGCCTGGCCGAAGGAATAACCTGACACTTGTGGGCTTCCCAGAGCAGATGGCCGGGGGCCTGCTTTAAAGACGAGTCAGAGAGTCAGCAGACATGCACATTTAAAGATTCCCTTTAGAATAAGAGGTATCAGAACCCTTTCGACTGACTCAAAATGACACCATTTTTGTCACTGAAGAACGTAGAAGAATTCTCTATTCCGTCTGCTTTTCTGTGTTCAAGTGAAAATTGTTGACCATTTCACTCCATTTTGTCTCCTTACTTTCCATCACGCCCGTACTGGTATTTCCTTCTCCAGGAGTATGCTCAACCAGTCCCTTAAATATCTTAAGGAATACAGGGCAAGACCTTCCCACAAATGCAAAGGCCAACCTTTTAAGAAAAATGAAATGGTTGTCCTCAGTCGTTAAAAGTGATCATCAAAAGTGGCGTTTCAGTGTGAGAACGTTGTTCTAGGTTCCATGTGCTGGAGCGGGCCAGCCCCAGCGGGGTTACGCATCCCATCCTGTTGACTCTCTGTCGTGTTGCCCCGGGTGAGATTCTCAAGGCCTTCGATTCTCTCCCCGAGGGGTAGCTCTAGAGTCTTCCCTCACGCTCGCTGAGAGCATGGTCCCGCGTCCCACACTGATGACCCACCTGTAGTTTCATGGTTCCCTTTCTCAAAACGTCTCTGTAACCTGTCTTCTCTTTCCTTCTCAGGGACTATAATCTCTCTAGGTGCTCAAGGCTAGCTACCTCTTCCCCAGATCATGTTCTGTGTCTCTGTGGCTGACTCAGACGCCATTAACAAATGTTTCGTTCCTAGCACCTCCCACGAAGGGTGCTGAGAGGACAAACATTTGGGTCCAGCCTCCTTCGCAGTGAGTGATACCCGGCCGCATGGGCCAGAAATGGCCAGCAAGCACTAGGGAAACTTGAGCGGGGGTTTCCTTCGTGACAGTAAGCGGTGGGGGGGGCGGGGGGCGGCCTACCTTCTCTCCCTTCCTTGAAGGCAGATAGAATGCCTTGCACAGCACCCATTTTGGGACCATGAGGCCTCAAGTAAGAGGACAGAAAGTCATCCCTGAGGGTGTCAGTGCTACAGGACGAAAAAAGCCCGGGGACCTCGCAGCACGGAGGAGCAAGCACCTACTTCCAGAATTATCTGGGGGGAGCAGCCGGCAACCATTTGTTGTTTGAGCATGGCTGGTTGCATTTTTAGGTACACACGGACAAGTACAACCTAGCAGCTACTCCCCTCTCCCCCAAACAAAGCAGATATCAAAACCTTGCCCCATCCTGGGACTTCTTGTACATTTTTTATTTTATTTTTTTTTTTTAATTTTTTTTTTTTCAACGTTTATTTATTTTTGGGACAGAGAGAGACAGAGCATGAACGGGGGAGGGGCAGAGAGAGAGGGAGACACAGAATCGGAAACAGGCTCCAGGCTCTGAGCCATCAGCCCAGAGCCCGACGCGGGGCTCGAACTCACGGACCGCGAGATCGTGACCTGGCTGAAGTCGGACGCTCAACCGACTGCGCCACCCAGGCGCCCCTTCTTGTACATTTTTAATTTCTCTGTCTTCGCTGGCTATTTCCCGGACGCGAGCCTCCCCAAACACCTTCCTTGTCCTTGCCCCTCCCCGCCATCACTTCAAATACTCGGTGCCCTTATGTCACTCCCAAGCTCAGTGAAAGAATCGGCTAATCTTGCCCTCCTGAGCCCCTCATGTCCCTTTAGTCCCAACACTGGACTTAAGCCCTCACCACTTCGCCTTGTCTCTCACCGGTCGTAGGTGTCCTTCTAGTCTCGAGCTGTGGGTCTGAGTCTCCATCTTCCCCAGCCTTTCTGCAGCACTTAACACGGCTGGCTTCTCCTGCCATCTTGAAGCCCTCCTGTCACCCTCCAGTCTTCCGGGCTTTTTTTTTCTTTCTTTGTTCCCTGAAATGTAAGGGCCCCTCAAAGTTGTGTCACTCTTCTCTCTCCGCTTTCTCCCCTGCCAGTCTCATCTATCCTAACCCCAGCTTCAAATATCATTTCTGTGACGGTGTCTCAAATCGGCCCCACTTTGGCCCAGTGTTAAAAGTAGTCTCTGTTGCCAGCTGCGGATTGTAGATCGTTGCTTCAAGTCACGCTAGAATCTTCCTCGTCCTTTGCCTGCCTCCTTGTATTCAGGTATCAGATCTCACCGATTTTTCCCTCAGCAAAAATTTCTCACACCTTTCCTGCAATTTACATGTATGATGCCGCCCCTCCCTAATGATGGCCTGTAGCGTAGGAATATCCTAATTGCTTTTCTTATGCGAGTCCACCCTTGTACAGACCATCGTGGCACCTCCCTCACTCTCACGCTTAATCCCTCACTGAGTCCTGTCCATTCTTCCGCCCAAATATCTTCCCCATCTGTCCATTTACCCTCCTTTCCGTGCCACCACCCTAGCACAGGCCACCGTCTTTGACATGGCTCTTGGCTTTTAGTCTCGTTCCTCTCGATGTTCTGCACGGCATCTGGAAGGTTCTTTAACCAGTGTGGATCAAATTATGCTCCTCCCCTTTTTCAAGCCCTTTAATGAATCAGAATTGCGAATCTTGTACGTGGCAGAGGAGGCCCAGGCTGATCTGGCCCCGTGAGTCTTGTCAGCTGCGTCGTAAAACACTGTCCGGCCATCCTGCTCGCCTCTTACTTTCCTCACATCGACTCAGGTCTCTCGCACTCAGGACCTTGGCATGTGATGTTCTTTCCGTGCACAGTACTCCCAACCCCTTGCCCAAACGGTCTGGCAAATTTCTACCACTTCCTTGGGGTTCAGCTCAAATGGTGCTTCTTAAAAGAAGCTGTGGGCCCCCTCATTGTTCTTTGTAATCGCATCAGAATGTTTTCCTTCGTCGCCGTGAACGAAAAGAATGTCAGTTGTGTTAGTTGTTTAGTGTTCTAATTTCCCCACCCTTAGAATGTCAGCACTTTGAGATGAAGATGCTTGGGTGTTTTTTTCTTCGTGGTGTGCCCAGCGAAACCAGCTCGGTGCCTTACCCATAACGTGGGCTCAGAAGTACTTCTTGTGTGAATAGCAAAGGCTCAGTGTGGTCTCACCGCCCGTCAAATAGAAACTCAGCCCCTTGGCCTCTTAGCTCAAGGGAGTCTAGAGTCTGCCTTCTGCCAACCTTTCCCACCTCTTCCCTCACAACACCCGTGCCTGTGATGTGTGACTGAGCAAATGGAACTTTCCCCTGACACATGTGCCCGTTCTTGTTCCTGGTTCTCCCCTGGGCTTCCCTCTACTGCCATGTTTTATATCGTAGCCCTACCCATCCATTACCAGTCCAGTCTGCGTCCCTTTATGATGCGTTTTTGGACCTGTCCCCGACCAGGGGTGATCTCTGCCTCCCTTGCTGTCCCAAGTACCTTGCTGTGTGTTCCTTTCTGCTCTTTTCTGCTCTACAGAAAAGGTGTATGTTTTTCCCTTGAACTAGCGTGTAAGATGCTGGAGAGGAATGTGTCCTGCTGGTCTCGGCACTTACCACACTGCTGGGCACAGGGCCTGGTTGGTTGGTGTGCTGGATACACAGGTGGGCTGTGGGCCTCGGTGATCCACTTACGGTCGAGGTGGGCAGAGCGAGCTGAGCCCTCTGTTTGAAACTCCCCAGCCAAACTGAGGTAAACTTGGGGAAGCATCTCGAAGTTCTTGGCCAACCCCGGAGGAGAAGATACTTGATAAGATGTCCTGAGTGGCGTTCAAGATAGAGCAGAGACAAAGAGCTTAGGTTTTTACAGTAAACTTATCCGTATGGTGTGGCATGACATCCCTTCATTCCCCTAAAGGAGGGGACAAGCCCTACAGTATGTTGGCTCAGCTGGCTGAGCGGATATTGTGCTGACTGTGGATCTCAGAGAGCAACGAAAAGGGAGAAGCCCCAGTGTGGTCGTTGAAAGAAGAGAGCGCCCATCCCCAGTCTCTTGGGATTGGTCACAGAAGAAACGCCAGTCTGCCTGGGGATTGCCTGGTGCCTGTTTTGTGGCCGCCTCCCACAAGAAAGAAACCTTTTCATCACTTGAGTAATCCCTGCCCCCTCCCCACAAAGGAAAATAAACAGAAAATTCTCCCTTTGGGTCAGCTTTGAGCATCAGCTGTAGCTGCTCTAGCAAAGATCAAACCAGAATACTTGCACCTTGTGGTCATTGGCATCAAAGGCCGCAGGTTTTCTTTCTGCCTCATTTTAATATGCTTGTGAGCCTTGGGAGGCTTAATTAAAACTGTAGGGGAGCCAAAGTAAGCATATAAAGGAACTGTTTTGATGCTTCAAAAACCCAAGCAAACAGAATCTGGATTATTCAATTAGGTATGCTTATGGGATTTGTCTTGGGTGTTTTGATTGCTCAAAGCCTGCTGGGGAAGGCAGTCATGGGGTTTAGACCTGAAAAGAACCATATTTAATGCCCCCCAAACTTCACTTCTTATCTTCTTTATTTAGGTTTCCCATTACCAGTGCGTTATTGTGAGCTGCACATGAACTTTTCCTCTGACTTCTGTTTACTCAGCTTCTTCCCCTGATACCGGATTACACGGCAGGGCCAGCCCAATTTTCCGGCCTGGTTTGGCAGTCTTGTTGTTGGATCCCTTTCCTGCTTTTTCGCTGATGGTCTTTGCTTTAATAAGACGCAGGGCTGCCAAAGAGGCAGCGTGGCACGGCAGCTCACAGCGCAGAATCCCCAGCTGGACCCCTTCTTGTCTGTTTGGTCTTAGACAAGTCCCCTAATCTCTTCCTGTGTTTTTATATCATCTACAAAAGGGAGATCGGGGTGGTGGAAACATGTGCCAACATCACAGCGTTTACCGTGTTAATTCAATCAAATCATTCGTGCCAACGTATACTTAGCACCGTGCCTGGCTCAGGATGAGTGTTCAGTAAATGGCAATAATTATCATGGTTCTCCCAGGACATCGGTAGACATATCTCCCTTAGCTGCAGCCAGTGGATGAGGGAAGACCGGAAGGGTTGTGAATGTAGGCCCTCCAGAGGCATAAGGTAGATAGACCCGGCTTCTATGCTACCAACAAGCCCAGTCTAAGGCCTCGAAGGTCATAGGAGAGACCACACACACACACACACACACACACACACACACACACACAGCGAAGGTCAGCGGAACATCTATCATGTGACCGGTTTTCCCAGCGGGCATTGACATGACAAGGACTCCCACGGTAAGATCAACTGTGGAGCCCCTTGGTCATTACACTAGGGGACTCTCCCTCTGAAGACACCATTCAGAGTCAGGTCTCCAGGAGAATTGATTGCCAGGACGTGACGGCTGTGGCCACAGAGGCAAGCAGCCATATCTCCCAGGGCCGTGGTGGCCTGGCCTGGTTGGGAGCACACTACACACTCCAGAGAGTGTATGCTTCCAGCTAATCAGCTTAAAATAGACCCGTGTGCCGAGAGCCTATCCTGATATCCGACCGTTGGAAAGCCACCCGACAGGAAAGGTTTACCTGGTGTCGATGGGAGGATCCTTAAGATCCCAGACAAAAATATTTAGTGTCAGTTGCGAAAGATTTACAAACAGGTGTTCCTGGATGGTACTGCTGTGCTAGGCTTTCACTTTCTTTCCAGATGCTTGTACCCCAACAAGGCAGGTAGTATAAAATGTTTGTATAGATGGATAGCCTGTGCAGGACAGAGTTTCCCCTTTCTGGTTTCTAGCACATCTATTAATAAGTGGCTGCCTGTGACTAACCAGCTGCTCAGATAAAGGGGTGGGCAGAACACGTCCGTACTGTTAGGAGGTTGTCAGTCTAATGAAGACACGTAAACAAGTAAGGCTAACGTTGAACGTAGTGCAGAATCACGGGGCGCAGTGAAAAGAGCAGGCACCGTGAGGTCTATGAACTTGGGGCGAACAGTGGCTCTTAGCCCTGTCCAGCAGGACCCCCTTAGGAAGATGGTGTGGCCTCTCTGAACTTTCCAAGTCTCCAAGATGGAGGACGGTGTGGTGTTTGAGGGCCACCCTTGTGTATTAAATGAGGGGAGGGCAAGCTACGAGCACAGAACCTGACAAATGGTAGCTATGCAAAAAATGGTGCTAGGAGGAGTGTTACATGAAGGACACAGGGGAGGGACACAGGGGAGAAGCTGAAGGGTTGGTATTTGAACCGAATCTTGAGGGCGGCAGAATTCTCAAAGTGACAGAATGGAGCGTTGCCAGCTGCGCAAAGAAAAAGATGGGCAAAGGCCAAAACAAGAAGAACGTTCCGAGAGACGCAGACAGTTCAGCATGGCTGGAGTGCAGGGTTCTGGTCATGAAAGGCCAAGGGCACGGTCTTGATGACAGACAGGGCCGGACCATGAATAGCCTCACATTCCATGCCAGAGAAGTTAGATTTTTGCCCAAGTTTGCAATGTACTAAAAATTCCAGTGCCAAGTACTACACGAGGCTATTTATATATGCTCCTGCTTGCCCAACAGCCACCTTAACAAGGATAAGATAGCCCCATGTTGTAGATGGGCCAACTTGGGATTCAAGGAGATTGTTACTTTGAACTTAACCGTGTTAGCTTGTGGTGAGTCAGGCAGACAGCTTATCTAACAGGCGTGTTGTCTCGTGGGGTATTTCATGTCAACTTTTGTTGCCTTATTTTTACTTTCGTTCCCTATTCTTTGTTATTCCACCTCGGATACGGTTGGAACCAAGCAGGACCACAAATACGTAGAACGCCTCTACTGATCGTCCAACTGAGTGAGTCTGGCCACTTTCCCCAGCTGGGCAGTTGATGAGGTAGAAGCAGGGAATTGGCTCACTAGTGTAAATCACCAGGACCCAAAGATTCATTTTTACTTTGGGTCATATTGTTCTCCCCCCAATACATCAAGCAGTCTATTAAAAATAGCACACTTGGGGCGCCTGGGTGGCGCAGTCGGTTAAGCGTCCGACTTCAGCCAGGTCACGATCTCGCGGTCCGTGAGTTCGAGCCCCGCGTCGGGCTCTGGGCTGATGGCTCAGAGCCTGGAGCCTGTTTCCGACTCTGTGTCTCCCTCTCTCTCTGCCCCTCCCCCGGTCATGCTCTGTCTCTCTCTGTCCCAAAAATAAATAAACGTTGAAAAAAAAAAAAAAATTAAAAATAGCACACTATATTTTATTTTATTTTTTTTATGATCGGTATTAGGCTTGAGTCCAAACTAAGGTAATGCGGGGCATTTGGTCGAAGTTGAAGCTCTGGATTTCGTGAAATGTGGTGTGCCACCCACAAGGGAATACGATTCAACCCAACTTTAGACGGGCCATCCTCCCTCAAAATATTGGAAGTACACGTTAGCATCACCTCTAGGGATTCGGGGTACGTGAGGCACCCAGAGCTCTGCAGTCGGAATGGCGGCGATCAACCCCACGCCCTCAAATTGCTCAACGCCGTTTTTTTTGGATGACTTCTAAACAGGTGTTTCCTCTATGTCACAAATGGTTTAAACTGGAGCCTAGCTTTCGTCCGGCTCGTTCAGCTGAAATCACAGGGCCAGCTGACGCTCCGTGAGCGTGTCTGCTCATCTGCGTCCATGCTGACAGCCGGTACTTGCTGATTCCCACGTTGGTCAGCGCTGGACGTAGAACAGATGTTGGGGATTACGGGGAAGGATGCGGGGAGGCTGTGGGCCTGCGTGTCCGCGGAAGTAATTCATTGTGGCGACGCAGACAGGCCCTGCTGAACCTTCAGTGAGAAGCTCTACGACATAAGCCTCGGTGGGCCTGTGCATCAGGACTCGAAACAAATGTCTTCCTGTGTCCTTTAATTAAAAGAAAAATTATAAATCATCTTTAAACGGAGAAGGGAGGGAACCTAATCCCACAAAGTTCATTTAAATTCTAATCTCCGAGTCACTTAGTGTAGAATCCTCTAATGGATTCCCTTGGTGCAGCATTGGAAGACCGTTTGCAGGGGGCTGTCCCGTCCACTCCCATCCCACCCCGCTTTCTGGGAAAAATCCTGGAAGGCTGGGCTCAGTTTACCCCATACACCACAAAGCTCTTTCTTGCTGGCCGTCTCTGGCTGTCCTGCAGGTTCTTTGTCTCGCTGGCCCACCAGTGGTACTGTCCAACGCTCAGCTCACAATCCCAAGACGCTCGGAGTTAGAGGTCCAGACTGTAGAAGGCTGTAGGTTGTGACAGTTTTTGTGTCTGCTCAGCGGGGCACTGGGATCCTCAGCTCTTAGTGTGGCAGTGCTCTGTGGAAAATAACCAGACGGTAACTTCCTTTTCTCTTAAGGGTTTCCAGGTAGCATTCTGTAGGGTTAATGAACTTCAGTTGGATCCTTCTCATCACAATCCAATTATGTCCGTTGGTACATTTCAGGAAGTGTGCTGTTGGTTAAAAAAATCAGATGATTTAAAGAGCCAGAAAGAAAGGAATGATACAATTAGAACTGTTTCAGCCAGTAAGGGCCATCAAAGAAAAATTTAGAAATCAAGCGAAGTATGTAAACAGAGTTTCTAAGAAGAGTAGCGTTCAGATTTTCTTTTTTACTTGTTCATTGCCCATTTACTTATAGCCCGTTAAGGATTTCAGTGGTCAGAATTACAGGCCAAACGTAACCTCAGCTGTTACTGCCTTAGAGTTGATTTGAGTGTCTTATTTTTTTCCCCCAAGAATGTAGCAGATATGTTGCTTTCTCTGCATGTAAACATTAAAATGTTTCTGCTGGTGAGAAAGCACATTGTTAATATGGAGAACAAAGAAATTGACAATAGCTTACTGGTGAATGTTTTTAAAGAAAAAAGAGACAAAAGACATAAATTTGTATATCATTGGCATTAAATACCGTAGTAAATAAGCAAATAAAAATACGAGGAAAAACATAATGGATCCTTGCAATAAACATTCTAAGATTCAGAATCTCAAATGCATTAGAATTAGAAGGGCTTTTTTTGTTTGTTTTTTTTAATAGCAACTCAGAGTAACCTCCTTGGTTTTCTTTTTGGAAAAAAAAATGGGGAAGAAGGCTAATTACTATATTTTGTTTTTCCTCTGAAAACATCTTCCTTTCTCCCAAATCTACACAAATATAAGACAGTTCTATCAAGGCAAAGAAATCCCTCAGATGCTTCAATAACATTAAGGGGAACAAAGACAAAAAGAAGGTCTGGATGATTTTAGGAAGAGCATTATTACATATTATTCACATATTAACCCAATTTGAACATGGGAGAATGCCACAAATGTACCAGGCTCTCTGTGGAAAGAACAGTCCAAAGTGTTTATGTTTGGTTGCCTCTACGAATTTTTAAAGAAGGGAAGCTGTATTGAAAAGATAAATTGAGATATATGGGAAAGGAAAACATCGCTAAAGTGCTTCCATTAGGGCATGATGAAAAAAAAATGGATCTGTTTTATGTAAATTTTCAACAGTGACCTGGTAAAGAAAGTCAAAAGTACATTAATTAAATTTACAGAGCCAAAAAAGGCAAAGACCCAGGAGGTTAGATGTAAAAAAAATACAGATGGACTGAGAGAGATGAGGGGAAATAGATAGACTTTTACAACATGATATTCAGCTTGGAAATATGCAAGCTCTAATACGCTGGGGAATACCAGCCAAAAGACAGATAGCTGGTTTAAAGGAAAAGTTAATAAAATGTCGAGTCTGAAAAACTATACACACCAAAGCCAGGAAATTACAAAGTTATGGATCCCGCAGTAACTGTAAATTAACCCCAGTGCACATATGTAGTATTTCATATTACTGTATATGGTGTTAACTTTCACGCCTAAACATGCAGGCGTGTGTGTGTGTTTCGTCTGAATTACGGTTGTAATGGGAACAAAGGTGCAAACAGGACACGTAATGGATTGCCTGCTCCTTTCACAAGTCACCCAGGAGCCCTGGAGCCCAGGCTGGTCATGCGCCTTGGAATAGAGCAGAGGAAGAGTCCGGCACTGATTCAAAGTCCAATTGTTTGCCAAAGGCACTGGGAAGATAGACACATTTCTTAACAGTTGTAAAGAGGTCATGAGCGTCCTGGGTACGTGGAAGGAAGTCCGTAGTACATTCCCAAGATAACACATAGGATTTAAATGTGTCTCCAGTCTAATTTCTCCTTTCCTTTTCCTTGCCTCAATGCAAACTACCCAATATCTCTCTCATATGCTCTCTTTACTCCTATTTTTTTTGCCCAATGACCATCCAGTTTTTCTGTCTCCATACCTGGTGTCTTACTGAGCTCGGTACAGGAGATAGGATACAATGTTTTTCTTTTAAAGCATCCAACCTACCAATCTGGTTGTTGTTTGCTTTTTGTTTTTTCTTTTGGTCGTTTGCTTTTTGAAAAATAGTCCAGTCAGGGGCGCCTGGGTGGCTCAGTCGGTTGAGCATCCGACTTCGGCTCGGGTCATGATCTCACAGCTCGTGAGTTCGAGCCTCACCTCGGGCTCTCTGCTGACAACTCAGAGCCTGGAGCCTGCTTCGGATTCTGTGTCTCCCTCTCTCTCTGCCCCATCCCATTTGCATTGTGTCTCTGTCTCAAAAATAAATAAGCATTAAAAAATTTTTTAAAAATAGTCCAGTCAACTTATATGCTGTATATTCCTTTCCAATACATTCCTTCCTTCCAACATAGGACCAGGAAGGAGGAGTCCACAGACCTCTTCCTGAAGCATCATACAGGCCATTTCTCTTCTAGTTCATGCGTCTTCTTACAGCATCTTCTACCCTTGTCATAACCCCACACTGATTTTTCCCTCTTTACTGGCTCCATCATTGGGAAGTTGTCCACCTATGTAGATAATTCTTCTATTTATCTGATCTTTGTAATCCTTTGGCCTCCTCAATGCCTGTGAGGTTCTCTGCAGCCACCTTCCCCTTCCTTGGCCAGGCCACACCTCCACGACCCGGTCATTGAAATCTGTGTCTTCTGCAAGATCCCACTATCCGATTCCCCTGGGCTCACAGCAAGCCCTCGTTCTTCTACTGCCTGTGGGCCCTCATTCCCACTGGCCCTGCTGTCCACCTTCACTGTCGTTATCAGATGAGATCGGGCACGTTCAGGGGGATATGGCCGTGGACGTCACTGTCATTATCCGTCTGTCAACCTTGTAGTTGGGTGTCCAATAAATACTTTCTGAATGTTCTCACCAATTCTTCCAGCCTTCAGCTTCCTTTTTCGCAGCTGGGCTCCAAAATCAGCGATTTAAGTGGTTTGTTCCCTCTTGTCCTTAATTCCCATGCCCTCTTCTGTTCTGATAGCTTCACCTGTCCCTCCCCACCATCTGCTTGCGTAGCTGTGTGCTCTCTGGGTGTCCCATGGTTACGGAGAAAGTCAGATGGTCTGTATCCTCATCAGGGTCATCTGTTCATGCTAGCAGTTGGCTCTCATTGGTATTGTAAGATCTGTTTATCTGAATTCCCATTCTCCAGGCAGCATTTTCTAAGGCTTCTTCTTCCCCTGTAGCCCCAGACTGCTTTGGCCCCACCAAAGTAGACTCATGGCCCCACAGTCTACTTACAGAGATTAAGGTCATTTTGTATGGGTTTCTTCAGTCGTCTCGCCACCCAGAACCCCGGGGTTCACCCATCACTGCGGTACAGGTGACACCCAGATACGTAGGGCTTGCCCATCTCTCTTGTGACAGACACGGGCTCTGGGGACAGACGGCTGGCCGTATGCTCTGGCTCTGTCACCTGCCGGCTGGGTGGCCCTGGCCGAGTCCCGTGACCTTTCTTGCCCGAGGCACCCCACCCCTAAGACGGGGCTGACAACAGCGCCTCCAACAGCAGGGCCCAACAGGCAGGGCTGCTGAGAGGATGAAACGCACCGCCTCGTAGAGAGGGCTGAGAACATTGCCTCGGCGGACACGGTAAATGTGGCTCATCTCTTGTCGTGGCCCTTTTGGCCAGTGTCCACGTGTTAATCTTATTGTGAGCCCCTCAGCCTCCCTCCAAAACCAGTTGGAGCCAGTTGGCCTCCAGCCTTTGGTCCCCCCTTCCCCTTCACTGCCGGCCTCTGCAGCTACCCCGCTCCAAGCTTCCGCCTCTGCTGTGGCTCCCACCCAGCGAGGCTCTCCTTTGTCTCCTCAGCTACGTAGAGGCCCCTCTCTCGGCCCAACAGGCTCCACCCTCCCTTCGATGGCTCCTATAGGCTCGTGCCTTAATAGTCTCTGTTCCAGATGCCTCCTGTGGCTTTTTATCGTCTCCTGAATTAAATCTAACCCCCTGAGGCCCACATTCAGGGCTGCCTCCCTACACACGGCCCAAACCCAAGCACGTTTTTCTCTTGCAGAGAATATTCCCGCCATTCCCACCTTGGGTCTTTGTTCCAGCTCCTCTTCTGGCCGGAGGGTTTCTCATCACTTGTAACTATATGGAATCTCAGTGAGCCCCACATGAGCACCCCTCTTAAAGACCGCTTTGCCTTCCACACACCTATCTTCTTTCTCTACCAACCAGAAGCTGCTAGAAGACAGGCCTGGCCCTCCGGCTCCCCATGTGGCCCCAGCATCACACACACACTGATTTGAACTCTGTGAGTTCGGACCTGGACACCCCCCTCCAGCACCTCGTACCAGGCCTCACACGGCCGTGCCACACGCTGGTGCTGTTGTGGCCTAAAAACGGAATTTATCAACGTTGTGACATCTTTCACACGTAGGGACAAAGGACATGGAATCAAATACACAGCCTACTCAAATGTTAACAAGCCGTGTGCTTTATCTCTTCTTGAAGAGAAACAGAATGTTAACCATACTGTTGAGTGCCCCTGGTTGCCCTCCGAATCTCGTTCACTCTGAGATAGAAACACTCTTGTGCCTTTAATTTTTTTTTTCAACGTTTATTTTTTGGGGACAGAGAGAGACAGAGCATGAACGGGGGAGGAGCAGAGAGAGAGGGAGACACAGAATCGGAAACAGGCTCCAGGCTCTGAGCCATCAGCCCAGACAGAGCCCGACGCGGGGCTCGAACTCACGGACCGCGAGATGGTGACCTGGCTGAAGTCGGACGCTTAACCGACTGCGCCACCCAGGCGCCCCTCTTGTGCCTTTAATGTTTACTATTTTTATGCATGTATCATGTACATAAAAACCTATAGAACATATAAACAATATATAGTGTTGATTTTTGCAGGGTTTTGAAGCTTTATAAAGATTGTATCATATATACCCTTCTCTTCAACACTGGGTGTTTGGGTTTTTTTCTTCAAAGCTATTTTTGATGTTTACCCATAGTTATAGAATTGTACTTCGTTCATTTTCATGCTGTTTGCGGTTGTATAAATATGCCAGAACTTATTTATTCTCCTGTTGATAAACATTTAAGTTACTTTTTTTTTTTTTTTTTTTGCCATTACTGAAAATACTATAGCAAACTTTCTTGTCTATATCTGCAGACATGTTGAGTTTCCCTAGAGTACATAACCAGGAATGGAATGAGCATTGGAAATTTCTCAATGCTTTCAATGCAGATCTTTTCATGCAAAACTTTTTCATTTTAATGCATTCAAACTCATCTCTTTCCTTCATGGTTTCTGCTGTTTCATATCAAATTTTTTTTTTTTAATTTATTTTTTATTTTGTATTCTTTTTTCAACATTTATTTATTTTTGAGAGACAGAGACAGAGCGTGAGTGGGGGAAGAACAGAGAGAGAGACACACACACAGAATCCGAAGCAGACTCCAGGCTCCAAGCTCTCAGCATGGAGCCTAACGCGGGGTTCGAACCCACAAACTGCGAGATTATGACCTGAGCCGAAGTCAGACGCTTAACCGACTGAGCCACCCAGGCGCCCCTCGTATCAAATTTTCTAAAAACTAATCAAGGTTGTAAAAGTATTCCTCCACACTTTGTTCTACAAGTTTAAAAGTTTTGCTTTTCACCTTGGAAGTGACATGTGCGTGTGGTGTAAAGCAGGTGTACTTGGATTTTTTACAACGACATAAACAGGACCACGTCCCGGCGAGCCCTCCTCCCCCACTGATGCACAGGATACTTGGCTGCTAGATTTCTAGTACCGTCATATGGGATTCTTCATGTCCAGACTCTCTGGTGTTGCATCTGAGGGGCAGGGTCCGAACAGAGTGGGGCTGGTGACGCCCTGCTAGAGGAACATGAGCATTTGCCTCCAGACAAATGGGTTTGAACCTAGAGAGCATCTGAGATGCGCCATGATCCCTGCACCGGAGACTTTGTCTCTCTAGAGAGCCTCAGAGTAGCAAGACCCCAGTATAGTGACGTCTAAGCATCTATAAGCTGGACATCTCTGGAGAACCGCTGGGCCATAAATTACAGGCGTCCTCTCCTCACTCAAATTATTTCCGTTTTATAAAAATGATTCTTTTCTAACTTTTAGATGCCCTCTGGGATGCTTTGAAGGCCAAGATATTATTTTTGTTTCATAGGTATCAACTTTAATAAGACTTGCCCAACTGAAGAATAATGAGGAACCATAAAATCTCAACAGATCCTGCGGTGTATACACACACACACACACACACACACACAATGTGGGACTTGAACTCATGACCCCAAGATCAAGAGTCGCACGCTCCACCGACAGAGCCCCAGGCCCCCGCAGACTGTGAGCCGTCCGTTAACAGACATGTGCTGTGTTGTCTGTTACCGATCACCAAGACATGGCACATTTTGCTTTATTGAGTGAGGATACAGGACTGCTTCCTCAGCACGACTGCACTACACTGGGGAGATAACATTCCCATGGAATAGTTGAATTGTTTAAATCATCTAAATTTGTCATTTTAAGATGCTACATTTCAAGCAGAATAGAAAAAGACAAGGGTCAGAACTGTGACAAAAGAATTTATGTATGGCAAAGTCAGACTAGGATTTCTAAGCTAAAAATGGAAGCAGGATTTTACAAACTTAAAGGCTTGCAATGTATTAAAACGAATGTTATTGAAATGCTAATAAATCATAATAAAATACTAGCCAATTATGAGTAGACAGCGCAGCCATTGTCTGTTAAGAGCATGACTCTCATACCATGGGACAGGCAGGCCCTGGCTCTAGAGTCCAGAGAGACCTGGGTTCAAATCCCACCTCAGATCCTTGCCATGTGACCTAAAATTGGTCACTTAAACTTAGCCTTAAGTTGTATCATCTGTAAAATGAGAACAGTGAGTTTCTTTCTTGCAGGTGTTTCTGTGGGGCTTAGAAATAATAGATGTGGGAGGGGCACCTGGGTGTCTCAGTTGGTTGAGCGTCTGACTCCTGATTTCAGCTCAGGTCATATCACGATCATGAGATTGAACCCACATCAGGCTCTACTTTGAGTGTGGACCTACTTAAGATTCTCTCCCTCTCTGTTCCTCTACCCCCTCTCCCCTGCTCACGTGTGCTCTCTCTCTCTCTCAAATTTAAAAAAAAGAAAAAGAAATAATATACCTGGGAGTACCTAGGAGGAGAGGTTCCATAGAAGAGAGTAGAAGCTCAAGAGAGTAGAAGAGAGTAGAACCTCCCACTTGGGCCAGAGGCCAGTGGCGTCTTTAAGGAAAACAGAAAATGCTAGGGAAGGGTTGGGAAGAAGTGAGGGTTGGTTTTAGAGTAATACTATACATTTATATTGTTTGGGATACCCTTGCTGGGAGTTTGGAGCTCCTGCAGCGTGTGCTTGTGAGTCCTTACATGCATCCGGCAGCGTTGTGCATAGAGACAAGTGAGTGGTTTAACCAAATACCCCGCATTCTGGCCATGTGTATAGATGTCTGTGGGTGGAGCCTTGGAGGAGCGCGCTCCCCCTTCGTCTTTGTATCTCTTGTGAGTAACCGAGAGGTTGACGTGGAATGGGTGCTCAAACACTGGTTGTTGCCGTGAAGCGTTGAGTTTTGTGAAAGAAAGAAACCAACTCGATGAGTAGAAGGCATTAATTTCTTAATTTGGTACTTGGTGTTTTGCAGTGCTCGCTTGGTTATTGCGAAAACTTGATGAAAGCTAGTCTCTTCCCCCGCGAGAATATTGTTTCTATTTAAAAAAGGAAATCTGAACTTTGGTGTGGGGGAGCAGTAAAAAGTAACAGCAAGAGTGACTGAAAGAGAGAGAGAGAGAGAGAGAAGTAGGCAGAAGACGTCCCTGGGGAGCCACAGGCTGCTGCTAAATTTCAGCTGCGGTTGTCAGAGTTAAAGAAAACATCGGAGAAAGTGTCTCATCGCGGGGTCCCCGGATTGTTCTGCTGTGAGTAAGGCCAGCTGAGGGGTGGACCAAGGCCAGCTGGCAGGGGCTCAGACGACCGGGTGCCATGCACCAGCCACTGAGCTCATTTGCTCCACCTCTGTCACTTTACAGTCAGAGCTGCTTCAAGATCAGCACAAGGCACCGTGCAGATGTTTGGGGGCTGGGAAAGCAAGGCAGAGTTTGAGGAAGGAAGAAGTTACATGCTTAGTGCTGAAGGGTGAGCCCAGGCCTTCTTGGGGATTTGGTGAAGTAAAATGTGTTTGAATACAGCTAACTGGACACTGGGCTCAACAGCCTTGGGAGGGAGGTGCCACTGCTCTCTTGGTTCTACCAGGAAACTGAGGCATGGTGAGGTTAATTAACTCGTTGAAGTGTCATGGTCTAAAGCATAGAGGCAGAATTCTATCCCACGTTTATCTGAATCCAAAGTCCTCATTCTTCACTACCGTATTTAGCTGCAGAGAAAATCCCTACAGGAGCAGTAAGGAGTTAGCCCAAGGCTGCCACGTTGGGTTCTAGAACTCTGCTCCCTCAGTGAATGTTCATTGTGACTTTGTGAGGCCATGGAGCCCAGCGTCTGTATCCCCGAAGAGATGTCCCTCTCCTCCTGAGAGCCCTTGTGGTTGTGGATCTCCATTCTGGGAAACAGATTGAGAAGCACCCCAAGGACTACTCCAACGGGGTGGAAAACAGAGAAGCTTGGATCCATAGTAGTGATCAAGAGCCAGTCGAAGCCTGGATCTAAGCAAAAGTGGGGTAAAAAGTTTGCTGATTCAAGGGCTTTCCATGTCTGCCCCCACCTCTGCTCCCAGGCCCAGTAAGCTCCTGCTTACAACTCTGCCTGGGAATGTCCTGTGCCTGCTGATCAGCTATCTAGTGTACAAATTATTTTCAAATCCAGGTATGTTTTTGTAACTGTTAATTCCATTTTCCTTAAACTTGTTCGTGGAACACCCCTGACAGTGGAGGAAAGTGAAGATTAACATTCCCCAGGGATGCCTGGGGATATACGCTGTGGCATTGCATCTCAGAAATGATATTGATTTGAAGACTCTGGTTTTAGGAAAAGAGAAACCATGCAAATCTATTACAAAAATGTTCTTGGTTTTATCTTCTATATCATTTATTTCTGCTCTAATCTTTATTCTTTCCTTCTGCTGGTTTCAGGTTTCATTTGTTGTTCTTTTTCTAGCTCCTTTAGGCATAAAGTTAGATTATTTATTTGAGGGGTTTTTTTGTTGTTGTTTCTTAAGGTAGGCCTACGTTGCTCTAAACTTCCTTCTTAGAACCACTTTTGCTGTGTCCCAAAGGTTTTGGGCCATTGTGGTTCCATTTTCTTCTGTTTCCAATGTACTTTATCATTTCTCCTTTTATGTCCTGGTTGACCCTTTCATTGTTTCGTAGTATGTTATTTATCCTCCATGTATTTATGATCTTTCCAGATTTTTTCTTGTGGTTGACTTCTAGTTTCATAACGTTGTGGTCAGCAAAGGTGCGTGATATGACTTCGATCTTCCAAAATTTGTTGAGGCTCTTTCTGTGGGCTAATGTGTGGTCTATTCTAGAGAATGTTCCATGTGCACTTGAAAAAATGTGTATTCTGCTGTTTTAGGCTGGAATGTTCTGAAGATACCTGTTAAATCCATCTGGTCCAGTCTGTCATTCAAAGCCATCATTTCCTTGTTGATTTTCTGTTTAGATGATTTGTCCATCGATCTGAGTGGAGTGTCAAAGCCCCCTACTATTATTGTGTGATTATTGATTCGTTCCTTTATGTTTGTTATTAACTCTTGTATGTATTTGGGGGTTCTGTGTTGGGGACATAAGTATTTACAATTGTTAGATCTTGTTGGATCATCCCCTTTATTATTATGTACTGTCCCTTCTTTATGTCTTGTTATAGTCTTTGTTTTTAAAGTCTATTTGTCTGATATAAGTATTGCTACTCTGATCACTTCTGATGTTCACTTATATGACAAATGTTTCTCCATCCCCTCACTTTCAATCTGCACGTATCTTTAGGTCTGAAATGAGTCTCTTGTAGGCAGCATATACCTGGGTCTTGTTTTTCTGTTTTGTTTTTGTTTTTGTTTTTATCCATCCTGTCACCATACATCTTTTGATTGGAGCATTTAGTCCATTTACATTCAAAGCAATTATTAATATATATTTATTGCCATTTTATTGTTTTGTGGTTGTTTCTGAAGATTTTCTCTGATCCTTTCTTGTCTTTTTCTCTTTCATGGTTTGCTGGTTTTCTTTAGTGATATGTTTGGATTTCTTTATTTTTATTCTTTGCATATTTGTTAGTGGTTTTTGATTTGTGGTTACCGTTAGGTTTGTATATAACATGTTCTGCGTATAGCAATCTGTATTAAGTCAATGGTCATTTGAGTTGGAACCCATGCTTTACTCCTCTCTTCCCCACATTTTAGGTATATGGTGTCATATCTCACATCCTTTTATTTTGTGATTCCTTAACCGACTTCTTACAGAAATATTCATTTTTACCACTTTTGTGTTTCCTACCTTCGTACTGACATTTTGGGTCTTTCCTTTCCACTCAAAGAGTCTCCTTTAATATTTCATGCAGGGCTGGTTTAGTGGTCCAATACTCCTTTAGTTTCTGTTTGTCTGGGAAACTCTTTATCTCTCCTTCTATCCTGAATGATAGCCTTGCTGGAGAGAGTATTCCTGGCTGCAGATTTTCCCCATTCAACACTTTGAATATATCATACCACTCCCTTCTGGCTTGCAAAGTTTCTGTTGAAGACTCCGCTGATAGCCTTACGGGGTTTCTTTTGTATGTAACTGTCTTCTTTGGTCTTACTGCTTTTAATGCTTTTTCTTTATCCCTATATTTTGCCATTGTAATTACAATAAATCTTGGTATGGGTCTGCTTTTATTGATTCTGTTGGGGGTTCTCTTTGCCTCCCGGATCTGGATATCTGTTTCCTTCCCCAGATCAGGAAAGTTTTCAGTTATTATTTCTTCAGATAAATTTTCTGGTCCTTTCTCTCTCTCTTCTTCTTCTGGGGTGCCTATCATATGAATGTTAATACCTTTTGTGGAGTCACTGAATTCCCAGAATCTATTCTCGTTTACATAATTATTTTCTTCTTTTTTCTTTCTTTCTTTTTTTTTTTTTTTCCACTTTTGCTCAGCTTGCTTACTTTCCACTACTCTGTCTTCTAGGTCATTAATTGTTCTTCTGCTTCTTCCAGTCTACTCTTCATTCCATCAGGTTTGTTTCTCATTTCATTTATTGAGCCCTTATCTGCTGTGTTATTCCTTATATCTGCGTTAATGGTCTCACTGATGTCCTCCACTCTTTTCTCAAGTCCAGTGCTTTAAATTCTCAACCGGGCATGTTACTGATATCTATTTCTCTTAGGTCTTCACCCATGGCCTTGTTCTGTGCGTTAATTAGAGACAGATTCCTCCCTCTTCTCATTTTGTCTAAGTCTCTGTGCCTATTTCTGTGTGTTAGGAAAGTCAGCTCCGTCCCCTGGTTTTGAAGGTAATGACTTTATGAAGAAGAGGTCCTGTAGTGCCCTGCTGTGTAGTTTCCCTTGTTCCCAAGGGCCTCGCATTTCCAGGAGTGTCTCCACTGTGTGCTGTGTACTCTCTGTTCTTGTGTCCTGGCCACTTTATCCTTCAAGTCAGTCACCTCCAGAAGCTCTCTTTGCCTGTTGTGAGCAGTATTTGATCCCTGGCCTGAATGTGGTGCATTTTAACTAGGTGTGCCCTGGTCTGCTTGTGAAATGAGACCTATTGTCACTGCCACTGGAACCGAGGCCTTGCAAAACTCCCTTGTTAGGAGATTCATGTTAGCAGGGATTTGGGCCAGTGTTTTGGGGGACCCCCCCCCCACCATGCTGGGACTGAGGCAAGCATGACTGGAAGGAGCACTTCCACCAGAACATCAGGGGCAGGGCTTGGTGTAAGCAAGTTAGGTAGCAAGTGTCAGCACTTGGCAGGTTCCCAGGTGGCCCTGGGCTTACGCTGAGGGGCACAGGAGGAAAATGGCAGCAGCCAGTTCCTTTGTTCTCTGAGCTATCCCTCTGTGAATGCCGTCTCTCTGGGTCGTGCTCTGAGATGAGCGAATAATCTCCCTACCGTGTGCCGTAGTGGCTCTTCATATCCCTATTTCCATTTTCCATGGTGTATGTCCATGAGCCGTTTGCCCTGCCTTCTCTGCAAGAGCAGCACAATGCCCTCCGAGCTGTCCCAGAGCCAAGCCCACTGACTTTTAAAATCCAGGCTTTAAGCCTCACTGGTTGTAAGAACTCACAGAGTTTGGGCCCTCTCACTTTCCATGCCAATTACCATGGGGATTTGTTTTCCTAGTATGCTTGTTCCCCTGTGTCCTAGTCTGTCTCTTGCCCTTCTCTGCAACTGTGGCTCCCTCCTCGACCACAGTGACCACAGTCTGTTTCTCTCCCAAGCCATGTCTCTATACTTCCTGCCTTCTTCGATGTGGCATCTTCTCTATCTTTAGTTGTTTGTTATGCCACTCTTCAGATGGATTTCTGGGGTATTTAGGATGGTTTCATAGTTACCTAGTTGTGTTTCTACAGGATGAGATGGGCCTAGGGTCCTCCTGCTCTGCTGCCGTCTTCCCCTTGTCCTCTTTTCTTGGCTTTAATATGAAATCATCTATTTTTCAAATCTTTGGGTAAGGTTGAAGATCGAGAAAGATGTGTCTTGTTAATCCCATGGATTTGACTCTGATTGGGACTATGCAAACCTTCCAGGTCATGTTAGCATTTTAAAAAGTATTCTAAATGCACAAAGTAGTGATCAGTGGGGACTTTTCAGGGAGATAAAATGTCTCATATTTAGGATATGTGTATGAGTGTATATATTCTATTAGTTATGCAGTTCCCATTGTCTACCTCTGCATTAATTTCAGTAAAAGTTGGGGAGACAATCCTTCCTAGGGTCAGTCCTGTCAGGCTACATGAGTGGCTGCTGGCCTTATGTACCCGTCAGGCCATGTCCTGGGTAGAAGTTTTTATCGTCACTTGAAACAACGATTCAATGTCTTTTAGTTTGTGGTTCCTGCCACCGAGGAACCTACGGGAAAACCTGAAGCCGACCGGATCTCCCATCTCTGAATTCCTTTAAATCTATGCTAAGGATCAGGATGGTTGTGGGCTCCTTATTCTACAGTTTAATTCTGCATTACTGGGGAGATCTCACTCACTCCTCAGCCCTGTGGAAGCAGCTTAGGCTCTGTGACAGTCCGATGAGGTCACGTGGCAGGGGCGGGGGCCTCGTGGTGGGATTAGTGCCTTGTAAGAGGAGACATCAGAGAACTTGCTCCTTCTCTTTCCCCCCCTCCCTCCTTGCACACGCACGCGCGCACACACACACACACACGCAGGTCATGTGAGCACAGTGAGAAATCAGCCTTCTGCGAGCCACAAGAGAGCTTTCACAAGAAAGCAGGCTGGCAGGCGCCCTGCTCCCAGATGTCCAGCCTCCAGAACTATGAGGACGACTGTCTGTGGTCTACGCCCACAGTCCCTGGCATGCTGTTACGGCAGCTCGGGCTGCCAGTGCTCCGTCAATCCCACCTCCCACGGAAGCCCTTACAGCCCCTCAGCTTTTCAAGAAGCACCTGCCGATCGTTCTCGTTGGTCCTTCAGATGTCCTTCCTCGGCAGTGCCTCTTGGTTCAAGACCTTGATTTCGCCCGCCTCTCTGGGAGGAGGAGGGAACCAGCTCCTATTCCACCTTAGGAAGCGCAGGCGACCCACAGGCTCGGTCACAAGGGTGTATATTCTGGCACCACAGAGACCAGTGCATCTGTATGAAGTGGAAGCAGCCCCTGTCTGTTCCAGAGCCCTGGGCTCTGCGGGGACCATCTCTGTGTCTCTGGATCTTGCAGATTTGAGGGCCAGCTGATAGTCGTCATGGTGAGGGGCGCTCATCTCTCTTCGGGGGGCTCGTCACTCAGGCGGCAAATCGAAGAGGTGGGCCATCTTTATTGATACCTGTCATAAATACTGTGCTCTAATATCGAGCCTAATGTTCTAAATTACTGCGGTTGTTGCCACTGTGAGACATCTAATTTTTCTCCTCAGGGAAACGGATAACTTTCTGTGACAGCACAGGTGACTCTTTTGGCTTTCCGTGAAATCACGCGAGAATCACAATCTAGAAGCAGCGAGTGTTGAAATTGTCTATAAACACCCGGAAGAAACACTGTACCACAGACACCCACAGAATAATTTCTGGAAGGCTGCAGGCTCACCTCTAGGGGAGGAGAGTCAGAACTGGTACCGTGGCGTCCCTGCAGCCCTCCCCGTCAGCCCCTGCAGGATCGAGCCCCATGTCCGGCTCTGCACTGTTAGCGCTTGGATTCTCTCTCTCCGGCTCTCTCTGCCCCTCCCCCACTCACGTGTGCATGCCGTCTTGCTCTCTCTCTCTCACTCGCTCTCTCAAAATAAACAAGTAAATATTTAAAAAATTGTACAGCACCAGTTTTAAACCTGTCCCTGTTCTCACCTTGAACGTGAGTCCCACATTTCATAGCAGTGATAGCTGATTTCCTTGCCTTAATTTCCTGCACCAGGCCCTGTGCAGAATGGTAAGAATTGTTTTCTCCTCCGGAAAAAATCGTTTTAGGAAATTCGTGGTCTCTAAAATGGGGTGCTGAAGAGCAAAATGGGAAAGCAAAAGGACCAGTACCCGAAAAAGGATAAATTAATAATCCAAGTAAGCAAATCACAGCATCAATACTCCACCTCTTCACAGCCTGTTCGGGAAAAATCGGGAACTGCCGTCTCGTCACTGGCTGGGGAATAAATGAGAGTTGAAATGTCGCCACAGATTTGTAAAGAATCGTCCCGTTCCACGCGCCCTGAAATAAGAGTTCCCTCCCTTGGGTAGGGGTGGGGCGGGGTGAGGGGAGTCTGTGTTTCCTTCAGAGTTTTCTTTCTGGAGCTTTTGGCTTTGTCAGCGCTGCCCTGCCAGTTAGTGGGGAAAGGCTCCCCGCTCCTGTGGCTTCTGTCATAAGTAGCTCACGTGATGATGATGGTGTTTGTGAGAGCAGACCCCACACGCAAGGTGTCAGGACCACAGTGAGCCACTAGAACGGCTACCATGAAAGATACGGACAAGACCAAGCGTGGTGAGGATGTGGGACAGCAGAGGTGCTCAGACATTCACTGTACTCATGCAACTGCTTTGGTGAACTCTTGGGACGTCTCTTATAAAGTTCATCATGCACAAGCACATCCCGTTTTATTGTGCTTCACGGATACTGCATTCTTTACACATCGAAGGTTGGTGGCAACCCCGCCTTGAGCAAGTCCGTTGGTGCCATTTTTCCAGCATTTGTTCACTTTGTGTCTCTGTGTCACGTTTTTGTAATTCTCACAAGATTTCAAACTTTGTCATCATTGTTATTTTTTAATTTATCAAAATGTTAATAATTTATAATAATAATTTATAATATATAATATAATAATTTATAATAATTTATAATTATAATAATTTATAACATATAATAAATTATATTATATAAATATAAATATATAAATACATATTAATAATTAATAATTATTGTTAAACAATATTTATTTTTGAGAGAGAGAGAGTGTGAGTGGGGGACAGTCAGAGAGGGAGACAGAATCTGAAGCTGTCAGCACAGAGCCTGTATGCGGGGCTTGAACTCACCAACAGTGAGATCAGACCTGAGCTGAAGTCGCATGCTTAACCAACTGAGCCACCCAGGGGCCCCTCAAACTTTGTCATCATTATTATATTTGTTATGGGGACCTGGGATCAGTGATCTTTGACGTTACTCTTGTAACAAGAGTTTGGGGGCGCCGCAAACCACACGCATGTAAGACAATGAACTCAATGCACAAATGTGTATGTTCTGACTGCTCCACCACCAGCCAGACATTCCCGGTCTCTCCTCCTCTCCTTGGGCCTCCCTGTTCCGTGAGACACAACAGTATTGACATTAGGCCAATGAATAACCCTATAGTGACCTCTGTGTGTTCAAGTGTAAGGAAGAATCTCACGTCTCTCGCTTCGAATCAAAACCTAGAAATGATCAAGCTTAGTGAGGAAGGTTTGCCCAAAGCTGAGCCAGACCCAAAGGTAGCCCTTTTCCACCAGACAGCCAAGCTGTGAATGCAGAGAAAACGTTCTGGAAGGAAGTTGAAAGGGCTTCTCCGGTGAACACACAAATGGTGAGCAAGGGAAACAGCCTTATTGCAGATCCAGAGTCACCTGGAGTGGCCTGGACAGAAGGTTACATCAGCCACATCATTGCCTCCAAGCAAAGCCTAATCCGGAGCAAGCCCCTAGTTCTCTTCAGTTTTATGAAGGCCGAGAGAGGTGAGGAGGCCAGCAGGAGCAGAGTTTGAAGCTAGGAGAGGTGGGTTCGTGAAGCTTACAGAAGGAAGCCTCCAGAACATAAATGATGCAGGGTGAAGTAGCAGGTGCCGATGAGAAGCGGCAGCAAGTTTCCAGAAGGTCTGGCCAAGGTAGTTAATGAAGGTGGCTGCACCAAACAGCAGATTTTCAACGCAGACAAAACAGACTTCTATTGGAAGAAGATGCCACTGAGGACTTTCACAGCTAGAGAGAGGCCACTGCCTGGCTTCTAAGCTCCAAAGAACAGGCTGACTCTCTCGTTAGAAGCTAATGCAGCTGGTGACTTGAACTGGAAGCCAGCTTCGCTGAAGTTCATGTCCATGAAGTGCTCACGGACCGTTCTGAAAATCCTAGGTCCCGTTAGAATTATGCCCAGTCCACTGTGCTTTACAAGTGGATCATCGAAGCCTGGATGACAGTATGTCTGTTTACAGCACGTCATGTTTACAACATGGTTTCCTGAATATTTTAAGCCCGCGGTTGAGATCTGCTGCTCAGGAAGAAAGATTCCTTTGGAAATATTGCTGCTCGTTGCCAGTGCACGTGGCCACCCAAGAGCTCTGATGGAGACGCCCAAGGAGACTAACGTTTCCACGCCTGCTGCCACGGCGTGGATTCTGCCGCTCACAGATCGACGAGTCATTTCCACTTTCACGTCTTACTATTGAAGAAATGCGGGGGCGCCTGGGTGGCGCAGTCGGTTAAGCGTCCGACTTCAGCCAGGTCACGATCTCGCGGTCCGTGAGTTCGAGCCCCGCGTCAGGCTCTGGGCTGATGGCTCAGAGCCTGGAGCCTGTTTCCGGTTCTGTGTCTCCCTCTCTCTCTGCCCCTCCCCCATTCATGCTCTGTCTCTCTCTGTCCCAAAAAAAATAAACGTTGGAAAAAAAAAAAAAAAAGAAATGCGTTTTGAAAGGCTGTCGATGTCATAAAAAGTGATTCCTCTGATGGATCTGGGCAGAGCAAATTGAAAACCTCCTGGAAAGGATTCGGCATTCTAGATGTCATCAAGAACATTCGTGATTCGTGGGAAGAGGTCAAATTATCCACATTTGCAGGCGTTTGGCCGAAGTGGGTTCCCACCCTTGGGGATGACTCTGGGGGCTCGGGGCGTCGGTGGAGGCAGTCACGGCGGATGTGGTGGAAACAGCGAGAGAACCAGGACTAGACGAAGTGGGGCCTGAAGGTGGACGGCGTTGCTGCGATCTCGTGATAGGACGCAAAGGGGTGGGGACTGCTTCTCACCGCTGAGCAGAGAACGTGGTTTCTCCAGATGGACTCTGCTCCTGCTGAAGATGCTGTGAAGCTTGTTGAAATGACAACGAAGGATTTAGAATGTTACATACACTTGATACTTAAAGCGGCGGCAGGATTTGAAAGGACTGACTCCAGTTTTGAAAGAAGTTCCACTGTGAGTGAAATGCTATCAAACAGCATCTCATGTGACAGGGAAACCATTCACGAAAGGAAGAGTCCCTTGCTGCAGCAAACTTGAGTGTTTCTTCTAAGAAATTGCCACAACCACGCCAGCCTTCGGCACCCGCCAGCCTTCGGCACCCGTCACCCTGATCAGTCAGCAGCCACCGACATCGAGGCAGGACCCTCCCCCAGCAAAAAGGATTATGATTTGCTGAAAGCTCAGATGATGGTTAGCTTTTCTCAGCAGTACAGTATTTTTAAATTAAGGTATGTGCATTGTTTCTTAAGACCTAATTCCATTGCCCAATTAACAGACTATAATATAGCATAGACATAACTTTTATATGCAGTGGGAAACAAAAAAACTCATTTGACTTGTTTCATTGCAATATTTGCTCTATTGTCGCAGTCTGGAACTGAACCCCCAACATCTCTGTGGTATACCTGTGCACGACAGAGCAACCCCACTCTCAGGCGTTGACCCCAAAGAAACAGAAACATACGTACACAAAAACGACTCTGTACACATGCGTACAGCAGCCTTATTATTGATAATAGGCCCAAACTAGAAAGAACCCCAAGGTCCATTCACAGGAGACTGGTTAAGCAAATTGTGATATATTCACACAACAGAATACCGCTCAAACATTTTAAAAAGAATAGGTTATAGCTACCCGCAGGAACACGCATGAATCTCAAAGGCATCATGTTGGGCGAAAGAATGTCTTCCCACTTGGCGTGAAGTCCTAAAACAGGCAAAACGTAGCTATTAGTGACAAATCAGGGCAGGGGAGGGATCAGGCAGGTGTAGTTATACAGATGTACACAATCGTCAGAACTCTTTGAACTAAAAACTTAAGATTTGTGCATTTGACTGTATTTAAATTCTAATACCCCACCCCCTTCCCTGGAAAGCATTCCTTTATCCTCCTGGAGGGGGAATACAGTTGTTTTTTTTTTTTTTATATTTATTTTTGAGAGAGACAGACTCAGTGTGAACGGGAGAGGGTCAGAGAGAGGGGGAGACACAGAATCCGAAGCAGGCTCCAAGCTCTGAGCCGTCAGCACAGAGCCCGACGCGGGGCCTGAACTCACGAATGGTGAGATCATACCTGAGCCGAAGTCGAACGCTCAACCGACTGAGCCACCCAGATGCCCCACATTAATCATCCACCACTACCTTTTGAGGGTTTCAAAATAATAGTGTCCATTGATAGAGCTACCTTATGCTTTAGTGACAAAAAAAAAAATTAATAAAGCCCACTGTCAAAAAGAGAGTGTTTGTTACATGTTTGGTTCTTAATGACCCCACGTTTGTAGGAATGCTATTTTTAGGTGGTTGCTTCTTCTCGCCCATCTTCAGGGATCACAGCGAGGCTGAGGTCGCAGCTTCTTGTGCCGGGGTTATGGCTTCAAGTCCCCTTTTGTGCAGGGAGGTCTGGACGTGCCACGGGGCCGGCACTTAAACGTCCAGACCAGGCATGTGGGGTGGTTTCTGAGTTAGCACAGGTATGTAGGCGCTTCTGGCATCGCTTGGCTGTTTTTCCAAAACTGCATTTGCATTCCGAGTGCGTGGGAGGAGAGTCGTCTGAGGACGTTCTGTGGGAGACAACTGAGATGTTACTTTTCAGTAAATCTAAGCGTGACATTGGCACCAACGTTAATGCCGTAGGTGTTCTGTGGAGGAGAGCCGTGGGCACACGTGACTATGGGAAGGGAACTCGATTTCAGCCTGAAATTGCGCCCTCCTTCCTGCAGCAAGTGGACGTGGTCTCAGCTCAGTCCTTTATCGAGCCACACACGGGATAGTCTTTCCTGCACCTGTCTGTCGTTCCGCCTGCCCCAGAGTTCCCTGGGGGGGATGGATTTGTGCCGCGCACCTGCCTCTCAGCCTCGGCGTGGGGGGGGGTGCACAGCTCCTAAACAAACGCGTCGACTGTCGCGCAGTCACCCAGAGCAAATAGTGCGAGAACGTACATCGCCACCCTTCCCAAAACGACTCGTGCGCATCCGCGGCAAACAAGGTTTTTGGAAAGCCAGAGCTCACCGACAAAACTAGGGCTCCCTTGGCCTTTGAATGGAAACACAAATTTAGAAAGGTGAGGGGTAAACAAGACTTAAGGCGTAGAAACCACAAGTACAAGTGTCCCTACCAGGCTGATGGTCCTTAGACATTTGGCTTAATTTTGTTACTGTGGCCGGAGGGGGCGGGCGGGCGGTGGGGGGCGCAGGGATTGGGGGGGGCGGCTCTTTGGTTCTGTTTTTGTGACACTGCAAGTCCTCCAGATTTTCTTTGACTTACAGTTTGAATTTGGTGCCCTGTGTTTCTGGTGTTAAATGGGAGTCAGACTTGGGGCTTGAGTGTTATTGCCAAGTCTGTGCTGGGGGATGTTCGTTCTCTCCTGCCCCGGGACGGGTGGGTGCGGGAGAAGGAAGCCCCTCATTGCTCACGTTTAGGGGAGGCAGGAGGCAGTGGGGCTTGGGGACAACCAACGGCTTTGGATGTGGCAGCAGATCCTGGTGGGAAGTTGCAGAATTAAATTTCCTTCTGTGCGACGGGAACTGTGAGGGGTCACATGGGACGTCCTGCACAGAGAGATGCACAAAGAAGTCCTATTTCCTTCTCTGGGCAGGTGAGCAGTTGGCTTCCGCTGTCAGCACCTTGGTTCCCATGCACCCCGCACTGGGAGCGCGAAGTACCTTACCTGGCTCTGGTTACTTCTGCTTCCCTTTTGAAACTTCTCGTCTATTGGTCTCTTGTGTGCCTCTGTCGGTTGAGCGTTCAACTCTGGATATCATCTAGGGTCATGATCTGATGGTGGTGAAATCAATCCCTGCATCAGGCTCTGCAATGACAGCATGGAGCCTGCTTGGGATTCTCTCTCTCCCTCTCTATCCGCCCCTCCCCTGCTCATGTTTGCGCACACATGTGCGCTCTCTCAAATAAATAAAACTTAAAAAAAAAAAAAACAACGACAAACTCCTGGTCTATCACCACGTTCCTGGATGGCTGGACCTGAGCTTACGGCTGTGTGTGTGAGATTAGTAGCACTGTAGCAAACAAACGCACTAATCCCTGATCGCTCCTATTGTGGGTGCCCCTGGTTCATACTTCTAATCTAACTCAGTGCTGTGCTGGGTGGTTCATTACAGTCAGACAAACCTCCAGTCCTGTCTGGGCTCTCACCTTTTTGTGCCCTAATGTATCAACTCATTCTACCCACCTGAGCCTCAGTTTACTGCAGTGGGTTCCTGTGCATTTGGCACCTGAGTGGCTCATGTCTGTGCTAGTAAAGATGTGCTAACTGGGAAGAGGGGGTCCTTTCTTCCCAACAGACTGTTAGCACATCAAAAGGATATTTTTAAAACCTCACTCAATAGTACTTAAGGAGAGGGGAGGGGAAAGAGTAATTAAGTGCCATTTGTCACCCAGCCTAGCTCAATAAACATTTTTTGTGTGTGTGTCATGCTAAACAGAACAAGAAAATGTAATTAAGTTTAAATAACTAAAGCTGTGGCCTTAGGGAAGCTTTCAGGACGTTGGACCTCAGTCATTCCGTGAAAATCTGTAGAAACCTTTCTGGAACCACACTTTTAAGTTATATACACGAAATCTTCCTGGCTCCAAGTTTTAAACACCAGCAACAGCAACAACAATATTTGCAAATCTCTATATAACTTTTGTTAATTTGGGTGGGGGCTTCATATTTCCAGTAGGGCAGCTCAAAGTTCACGGTCCTTACTTCGCTCAGCAAGTAAAATTCTTACTGAGTTTCGTAATCTATTTTAAATCATTGCTGTCGTTATTTTTAAATGACCGTACCCTTTGGTAAATACACCTAGCAGATGATCCAGGACGTACCCCCAGTAAGTATAGCTCAAACCAGTCCCACCTTCCATGGGCAAGTACCACCCCAGACGGGTACAGCAGAGAGCAATACCCAAGGTGCCAACTCAGCCCTGCGGCCGGGGACTCAGCCAGCCATAGAGGCAAGAGGGTTGTTGATGGGCTCCTTCCCGTGGTTCGCTTGGGAGGTGGAGGGAGGGGTCGGGTTACATCTTTTCTTTCATGTGAGTAATACATATTTTCGGTAGAAAAAAATAGGAAGTAGAGATAGCCAGAGAGATATGCAAACAACAGTCACCGTTCTTCTGTATCCCAGATGCATTATTCACGAACACGTCAGCAGCACAGATGAAAGGGGGTGGTAGTCTCGAGCCCAGCAAGGCCGGGACCACTCCACCCCTTTTGAAGTCCCAAAATGTGTGCGTGAAAGGCGAGCAAATCCTAAAACAGGACCTACAACAATCGGAGTGTATATTGATGTATATAGACACGTGTTGAAGGCTTCACATTCAAAGACACGGGAACTTGTAGCAGACTTCATCAGGACATGGCATCCCAAGTTCAATTTCGAGATTTGGCTCAGTTGTGCTGCTTTTCCCACACTCCCATTGCCATGGTGGGTCCATTGGAAGAGGTGTCAGAACCGGAGTTTGCATTAGCCTTGTAACATTCCTCTGTGCCAACAAATCAAATTCTCCGTCACTCTTTTTTTTTTTTTTTTAATTTTTTTTTTTTTCAACGTTTATTTATTTTTGGGACAGAGAGAGACAGAGCATGAACGGGGGAGGGGCAGAGAGAGAGGGAGACACAGAATCGAAAACAGGCTCCAGGCTCTGAGCCATCAGCCCAGAGCCCGATGCGGGGCTCGAACTCCCGGACCGCGAGATCGTGACCTGGCTGAAGTCGGATGCTTAACCGACTGCGCCACCCAGGCGCCCCCTCCGTCACTCTTAATTGCCACCCACGAGCCCATTGTCTGTAGGTACCACAATATAATTAAGTCCTGTTCTCGGACGTTTCTTTCTTCCTGTCTTTGGTAGCACAGCACGGTGTGAACATTCTTGCACTTACTTCTTCGGACACTTTATTACTTATTTCCTGAGGATGAAGTGGAAGAGACGTGATTGATGGGGCGCAACACGCTCCCATAGTTTTAAGTCAGAAAACAGGCACTTTTTTAGAAAAATCAAAGCAAGTCCTCCAGGCCCTGGGTGGAGTTCAGCTTTACCCCAGACCTCACTGCGTCTCAGACTCATCGTCAGAAGCTCCGAGTCCCTCGGAGAGCCACGCGACAGAGTTCGGAGGCAAGACCCGAGCGGTTAGGAATGGGCTTTGCCGTGGCTGCTCGGGACAAGGGCCGCGGTGGGTGTGGCGGGCCCACCAGAACAGAGGACGGAAACTAGAGAGCGCGTTGAAACTAGCATGCCACGTGGGGCCAAACCCCGCCCTCTGCACTTGAAGAGAGCTGCCCTGAGCACCCCCTGATTCTCAGCCCTGCCGCGTCCCTGCAAGTGTCCCCCAGCTTACGTGTGCCTCGACCCCACTGCCCGCCCGCCCTCGGAAAGCCTCCGGCCACTTGGTAATGAGGTGTGGCAAAACCTCTCTCTTCCCATGGAACCAAATGGTGAGGACTCCAGAAAAGCAAAGGAACGAACGTGAAGGGTTCTGTCACCCCTGTCCCTTTTCGAAGTGGCCCATCCTTCCAGGCCAACTTGCCGGTTGCAAGCCAGCTCCAAGCTCCCAGCCCGGCTCACTGGAAACCCCAATCTAAGGACTCCCTACTCCCCAGCCCCCACATTTGCTTAGAGCAAACTTGTCCGCACCCCCCTCCCCGGCTTTTGCCCTACATTCTCTTTTCACCTCCTCCCCTGACATTTAACTTGGCCCCACAGCTCTATTCCTTAAAACCCTCTGCCCCAAACTGTCTGTGACGCAGCATGCCAGGAACAAGCAAAGCTCATCAAAGGCTGCTGTCCTCGCTGCCTGTCCCTGTCACTCATCGTTCCCCTTGGAACTGCTCTCCCTCTACCCTTCCCTAGCTGCCGAAACCCTGCCTATCTTTCTAGACACATCTCACGTTCTGTGTTCTTTAAGGAGCCCGACCAGCCTTCTAGCCTTCTGAAACCCCCTAGAATGTGATCACAATACATGTCATATTCCGCTGTGTCGTGTACGGACGGTCCCTGACTTAGGATGGTTCCGTTTAGGATTTTCCAACTTGATGATGGCGTGAGAGCGAGACGCATTCAGTAGAAGCCGTATTTGGAGCTTTGAATCTGGATCTTTTCCTAGGCCAGCGGCATGTGGTACGATTGTCTCTCGTGACGCCGGCCAGTGGCCACTCCCCAGGCAGCCGACACAGCCCCGAGGGTGAATAGCCGACACGCTCACAACCATTCGCCACCCAGACAACTACCTGTCACTTTTAGCACGGTATTCAGTACGTCGCAGGAGATAGCCAGCACGTGATTGTATTTTTAGTCTCGTTTTTTGTTTCTTTTTTTTTATCAAAGCATAGTTGGCACACCATGTTATGTTGGCTTCCGGTGCTCAGCGTAGCGATGCAACAAATCTCTTTGTAGTGTGACTGCCGCGTGTCACCAGACAACGCTTCCCGTCCCACTGACCGTCTTCCCTAGGCTGTGCCTTTCATCCCCGTGATGGAAGCCTCTATCTGTCACCCCCTTCGTCTGTTTTACCCTCCCTCCCTGCATTCCCCCTCCCCTCCGGCAACCACCAATTTGTTCTCTGTACTTATGGGTCTTTTTCTGCGTTTTTGTTTGTTAATAAGTTTGTTTTTTAGATTCCACATAGAAGGGAAAATATGGCTTTTGTCTTTCTCTGTCTGGCTCCTTTCACTCAGCATTATACCCTCTGGTACGTCCATCCATGTGGTCCCACATAGCAAGATCTCGTTCGTGTTCATGGTTGAGTAATATTCCGTGTGTGTGAGTGAGTAATATTCCGTTGTGTGTCCGTACACACACACACACACCCCCCCCCCCCCACATCTTCTGGATCCATTCATCTGTGGATGGACGTTTATGTTGCTTCCATATCTTGACTGTGGATTGTAAATAATGCTACAGTAAACATAAGGGCACATATATCTTTCGAATTAGTGTTTTTGTTTTCTTTGGCTAAATACCCAGTAGTGGAATTTTGGGATCCTATGGTTATTTCTATTTGTAATTTTTAAAAAAAAATTTTTTTTAATGTTTATTCATTTTTGAGACAGAGAGAGACAGAGCATGAACGGGGGAGGGGCAGAGAGAGAGGGAGACACAGAACCAGAAGCAGGCTCCAGGCTCTGAGCCATCGGCCCAGAGCCCGACGCGGGGCTCGAACTCACGGACCATGAGATCATGACCTGAGCTGAAGTCGGAGGCTTAACCGACTGAGCCACCCAGGCGCTCCTCTATTTGTAATTTTTTGAGGAACCTCCATACAGTTTTCCACATTAATGCTTTATTATAAAATAGGCTTGGGGCACCTGGGTGGCTCAGTTGGTTGGGCTCCCAAGTCTTGATTTAGGCTCAGATCATGATCTTATGATTTGTGAGTTCTAGCCCCACATCGGGCTCTGCACAGACAGCATGGAGCCTGCCTAGAATTCTGTCTCCCTCTCCCTCTCTGCCCCTCCCCAGCGTGCTTCTATATATCTCTCAAAACAAAAATAAACTTAAAAATATAAAATAGGGTTTTGATGATTTTGCCCAACTGGCTATGGTGTTCAGTAAGTTAGGTGTATTAACTGCATTTTTGACTTATGATATTTTCAACTTATGATGGGTTTATCAGCATATGACCCTGTTGAAAATCAGGGAAAATCTATAGATTATACCACGTGTGTGTGTGTGCGTGTGTGTGTGTGTGTGTGTGTGTGTGTGTGTGTGTGTGTACTTAATGATTTTAAGTTCCTGGGAGGCAAGGACTATAACCATTCATTTTCCTCTTCTGGGTGTTCAGAATCACTATACCTTGCACCAGGGTACTGGTTCTACGAACGAATGAGCAGCGAAGGAACATGGGCTGATGTATCAGGGAAGTGGATGCAATGAGCCTCCTAGAGAAAAGTTGATTTGATAGGAAGCTGGCTCCAACCTTTCCATATAGGAGGGATTTGGGGACAGCGTTCTGATCAGAAAGAGGCTTAAAAAAGCACTTTTTAAAGAGGGAGACAGCAACGCTTGTAAAAATGAAAGGAGACGAGAGCTGATGGAGATCAACAGAGAGGCACTTGCCGCGTCAGGTGTCCTTGACATTCTGCCGAGGTGCACATTTTCGCTGTGATTGAATGTCTGTTGTGTGTGTGTGTGTGTGTGTGTGTGTGTGTGTGTGTTATGGGATGTTTTCCATTGATTAAATCACGTAGGTTTTTTGAAAGAACAAACCTAACGCACGTGTCACTTCTGTGTCTTGCAGGCAACCATGGTCCTGAGCTCTGCACACTTCTGGTTGGGATTATTTCTGGTTCCCACGGCGTGTTTGATCGAAGATGTGGCGTGGCGAGCGTAAGTGAAAAGTGAAGTGGCCGCCCCAAGTCTTGCTCAGCTGCCCTTGCAATCACCTTTCGTGAACCCTGCGGTAGGGTCCTGCGTGCTGTGGGACTTCTCAAGAATCAGGTCTCCTGCCTGGCCAAAAACTGTATGTGGAGGTCATTCCAAATTAGAAAATACTTGGGAGGAAGGAGTCTTCATTTTCCCAGTAACTCACAGTAGGAATCCTTCAGATATAATTTATTTCGAGTGTCCGTGTACAGATCTACGTGAACATTAATCACAAAGATGAAATTATAATGTGGGTCAGACAGGAAACAATTCATGCTCAACTTTTGCTTATGTTTCAAAATAATATTGTTTCTGAAATGTCTTGTGTACAAGGTAAGTGAAGCAACTACGTTCCAAGAGAAGGTAAATTTTAATTTTATCCATGAGAAAGAGACGGAATACTCCAAATGAGGGAACACTGAGTTTTGTTTGGGGCAGGCCTGATTCCTCCTACGAACAGTTGCCGACTTCCCTGAAAATTGAGCCTCCTGGATTGGTTTTACTTTAGGCAAAGCATAATTATTTTGGGGCCCTGAGGTAGAGAACTGAGACTTTAATCCAAACCTTCCAGGAAAAGACATCAGATTTCATTTTTATCTCCCCCTTCCTCCCACACTCAATGAGAATTGTTCTTGCCTGACAGTTAAGGATGTCTTTTGAAAAAGTCTTCATTTTGGCATTATCTTGACATCCGATGATGCCTAACGTGGGGAGAGAGAGAGAGAGAGAGAGAGAGAGAGAGAGAGAGAGAGAGAGAATTGTGTAGCACATATTCTGCGTGGGTTTTTTTTTTCCTCTTCACTAAGTTTTGCAACTGTTGGTAAAAACTAAATAATTCTAATTTATTAAATGGCTTGATTTACCACTACTTTCCTTTTATCTACTAAACCCGTGTTTTGTAAATAACTGAACTAGAATCTTTGGAAATGAAATTATAGCCAGGAAAGATGTTTTCTTAATCGAATAAATGCACTGAGAGAAAATGTTCTATTATTTGTTCTTATAGCACAAAGCCCAATTGTGGCATACCATTTTACCTTGCTAAATTGCTTCAATTTCACATGACAGTTGGGTTAGTTTTAGGTAAATACAACATGACGTTGGTTACATTAGATCACTTTACAATTTATACTGATTGAGAATAGTGATGCAATTATAAATTAATCTCAGCCTATTTTAATTCAACTATCTAGATTAATGCCATGAAAAAAAATGTTATTGAGACCGTATTTGCCAAGTGAGACTTTCGCAAAAGTATCTTTCTACCATTTCGAAGAGTGTTGGCCGATGACGGTGTTCTCTACCTCCTCGTCTTTTCCAATCCATTCTGAGGAAAAGTTACCGGTCACCAAGGAAGCAAATTATTCCTTCAAGCAGGACTTGTTTTTGGTTTCCCCTGGCACTGTAAAATTAGTGCCATTTACATTTTAGCAAGAATAAATCAAAGGACACTGCCTCCAGCTCCACCGGATAGAAAGAGCAAAAGTCACTTCGTTTCCAAGAAGCTTGCCAGCCGGGTAGGAGCAGGGACCGTGCTCTGTGGTGAGGATGCTGGTGGGGGGCCAGCAGAGGCAGACAGACCCCAGGCATTGTCCCACCTGCTACCTCCTGCCCGGTAGGGGCCCAGAAAACAGCCCTTCCCAGGAGCCGACGGCGCCTCAGCTCTGGGCTGAGCCGGAAGGGCCGCTTCCAAAGTGCAGGGACACTTACAGAAATGTACTTTTGTCCCTTTCTGTTTGGAGAAACCAGGGAGGGTGTGTACCTTGGCTCTCACCTGCAGCATTTGCCCGAAGAATGTGCTCAATTTGTAGTACACATTTCACGTCTAAATGAGCTTTAACTCCCGGGACGTGTTCCGGTTTTCCTTCCTGCACACTGAGCAAACACACGAACCCTGCGTGTCCACAACCTCCCTTCACTGGGTTCCGGGTGTCAACTGTTTATTGAGACACGACGTGCTGTGGCTGTCCTTGGGCTTCACAGGAAGAGCCTGTGGGGCCATGTCAGAGTCTCTCACGGGATGACTCTCTCATCTTGCCTTGGCCCAATCTTACTGGACTTTTTGTTTTGTCTTGAATGTTGGAGGTTGACTCTCTTTTGAAAGAGCTTTTAAATCCCAGCAGGAGGCAGGCCCACCTTTTTGCATGTATTTCTGTGAGTGTTTGGGGAAGTGAGCTGTCGCCATTTTCCCCCCTTAGCCCGCCCAGTCCCCCTCTCCCATTTCAGGACCTAGACTGTTTCAGAGTCAGGAAAAAAAAAAAAGAAAGAAAGAAAGAAAACCAGCATGAGGTAATTCAGTCATTTTTTCCATGAAGTCTGTCAGCTTTCTGGTCGAAGATCCGTGAGACTATCTTAAGTCAGATTTGGATGCCATAAAGTACCTACTCTGTTATCCTATTAACCATACTTTTCATAAGGGACCGAACTAACACATCTTTTACTAAAATAATTGACTGATTATATGTGATACCTGGCTAATGAGTATTTTTATTAGAAGCATGAAGTTTAAATTGCCCAGAACTATTTTAATACACTTTAGCTTACACACTTCCAAAATGTTTACCCATGACCACATTCTTAGGTAAGCTGCCATTTACTCATTCTCATTTAGGAGAAATTCGTTAGTTGCTTTGTAGAAATAATATAAAGCTCAAGGCCACTGGGCACAGGAACCCGTCTCCTTTTATCTAACTGTATCTCTTATACTTTACCAGTCAGCACACAATACGTTCAGCAATTCCAGAATGACTTCATTTCCTTATTATAATCCCAGATAGGCAGTTAAATGGAAATAAAAAGTAATAAGAAATGTCTGTATACAAATGAGTCTTGATTTAAAAAAAAAAAAAAAAAACAACTAAACTAAGTTTTTGTGAACCAAATTGTATTTACATTTTCATCCACGTTTAGTGGCATCGAACATCTCCTTGACTTGCTGCTGTTCCGTGCAGAGGAGGGAGTCAAGGAACAAAGTTTCAGAAACAGAAAGATGAAAAGGTCAAGATGCTACGTTGATCTAGTTGTGTTAAAAACCCCCGAATACGTGGAGATACCCAGAGCTGTATCTGGAGGCTCCCAGCCGACTCTCACACTCTGACAGTGGCTGAGCAACCCACGCTACCCCTCGTGGGATCATCTGGTCTTTTGGTGCGAGGTTGGATGGAGCAGCCCCAGACCACAGCGGGCCAGCCGTTGGGGGACAGTGGGGCTCACTGTGTCACAGCTGTGACTCAGAACAAGCCACACCCCGGTGCCTGGTGGGACCGAACTTGCAGGCCAGTGGCCGATGCTTAAAGGCCGGCTTTTCACATGTGAACTTTGACAGGGGGAGGAGAGCCATTCATCTAACGAAGAATTTATTAACGAGGTAAAGGCCCTTGAAAAAGCAGTTTTGCGTTGCTAACATCACTTCTACCCCAGTGCCACGCACAGAAAGACTCACGGAATCATCCCCAAGCGTTGCCACACGGTGTTCTCAAATAGTGGTCAAGTCCCATGAGCTAGGCTCGTGGAAATACTGAAAACTTGCTGAGTAATTCTTGGACACCAGTGAGTTTCATCCATTAAAAACATGCACAGTGTCTGGGGGCATTAGGATACTCAGATCATTTCACCCTGAAACGATTTTGTGAATGAGCCAAAACTGGCAGCTTCAATGTAGTGGGTCAGATTCGTTTTCCCTTGGCCTGAGGTGTAGATTTCCAGCCCACTGGCCCAGCCTCCCTGTTCCTAGCCTACTTCTTGGTGGCACCCTTGTCCCCCAGCCCAGAAGATAACTCTGAGGGCTGTTACAGAGGTTGATGAGCCCTGATTGCTCTGTGTTGGGAGAAGGAGGGAGAAAGGAGGGGAGGGGTGGATTGAGGACCATCCTGAAACAGAGCACATGTTCATCCCCCAGGACCCGCAGATGTGTTCTCTGTGTATTTGGGGACCTGTATATCTGGGGTGAATCCTAGCGGAGCGGGGCTTGCCCCTCAGTTGTCTCCCTATCATCCTAGCCCCGTGGGCCCATGAGATAAAAGTTCAAGTTGGGGGCCCAGCATATTCAATAATAATGAACAGTGCAAATTTCAACATTCTTTTTTTACTGTCTCCAGCAAAACGCTGAACGTTTTCTCATTTCTTGTTTAAATTAAAATTCCACAGTCTCTGCTTTGAACTGCAGTATGTTATCACTCCTGAGTCCCGGGACTCGGCTTGATGTAATTAAGGTATTATGTGTTAAAACCTGTGTGGCTAAGTTCTCTTGTTTACTTTGGGGAAAAGGAATGACAGGCACATACACAGTGTCTTAGGACTAATACTCCATTATAGATTAACTTGGAGTGTTAGGGGATGACTGGGCGTTATCTTAACAGACTTCTTCCCTTGAAGGTGGAGGGTGAGAGGAAGAATGTCCCGTCTTCAGGATGTTCCCGTTACGCTGTTTTCGCTTCCTTGCAGAGATGCTCCGTTTTTGTTCCTGTTCTGTCCTTGAGTCCTGGCACTTAGCAGGGTCTCCACATCCGTTTACACTGAAACTAATGAAAAGCTTTTTGTAATACAGAAACCTGCCCTATATTGCTAAGCAATGAGCCCTTTTTCTTTTTAGTTGTCCCCCCCCCCCCCCCCCCCCCCCCCCCCCGTTTCATACCTGTGTCTAGTCAAATGGCCTTTTCCTTCAGCGGTATCGTTTCCAACCAGTAGCTCTGTGTTTAGTCTCCATTTCAGGAAGATCCTGAGATCAGCTGCTTGTTTGAATGTTGTAAGGTATTCTTAGTTTAATCAGAAAAAGAGTGCAGGCGGTTCTTCCTGCAGTTCGAGGGGGGTGACCTGACCAGGCTGAGGTTTAAACTGTGCTGCAGAGGCCAGCTTATTTCCGTGACTACACCAGTTGCTTTACTCCATGGAGACCCACATAGATGGGCCCTGAGGGTAAGTCTCTGCAAGAGAACAGTGGAAAAGCTGTGCCTGGATATTTGTACTGACCCTACATTTCAGGTCCAGGGCTTGGCTTGAAGAGCATGAATTCCAGCATTATAAATCCCATTCCCGGGGCGCCTGGGTGGCTCAGTCGGTTAAGCATCTGACTTCAGCTCACAGTCATGATCTCACGGTCCATGAGTTCGAACCCCACGTCGGGCTCTGTGCTGACAGCTCAGAGTCTGGAGCCTGTTTTGGATTCTGTGTGTGCCTCTCTCTGCCCCACCCCACCCCCACCCTCTACCCCCTGACACCTGCCGCTCACACTCTATCTCTCAAAATTAAATAAACATACAAACATACGTACATAAATCCCATTCCTGCTGTGACAGTGGCTCTTTTGACGCTAAAAAGAGAACAAACTACTCACCCAGGGTCTGTGATCCCAGTAGGGGCCAGGGCTAAGGGATCCGCATACATCCACTAGGGTAAGGATTTAAAGCATCTTCTGAGTTCTTAGGTTCTGCAGTGAAACACTTTGGAGATGCACCCATGAATATCCACGGACCCCGGTCCTTGGTCTGAAAGGCTGGGTCCTCAGCCAGATGCTCAGGCTTTCAGCAGCAGGCAGCATTCCTTGGCGGATGTGGGCTAACTTCTGAGGCTCACGGTCCAAGTGTGTTCTGGGGGACTTGGGATGCTTCCCAGTGTATGAAAGTGGAGCCCCGGCCACGCACCGGGACTGTGACTGTTCCATGATGTCCGGAGCTGCAGCCTCGGCGTCCAAGGGCATCCAGATGTGGCCCCAAAAGGGAGCAGCCGGGCTTTAACGCTGTATAAAGTTCCTATCTCATGCGCTTTTTGTCTTTTCCTTCCGACACAGGGCCAAGCATACCTGCAAGAAAACGTTGCTGGAGGAGGTGCAGGAGCTGGAAACGAAGGCCAGAGTGATGGGGAAAGCGATGCTTCGGGACAGCAATGGGAAGAGGTGGGCCAGCGCCGGCCAAGAGCGTGGGGGGCGCCCATTCTCCCAGCCCTGCTCCCTACTCTTCCATCCCACCTTGCTGTTCCTCTCCTCAGTTTTCCATGTGAGCGTGGCATGCTCAGTTTTAGCCGTTTTGGGAATTCTCGAAGAATATAGTCACAGGCAGATTTAAATCGCATTTTCTCAGTGGCCACGTGAGATGCGGCCTGTCCCCAGGTAAAGCTGGGGGTTTTCACGGGGTCTGGGCATGGCCAAAACAGCCCACGTGCAGAAAACAGAAATAGCAGCGATACTCTCCCGAGGTGGAAAAGGTCTGTTTCAGTCTTGTTACCAAAGCTAGGCCTTTTGATGTTAGGCCCAATTATTATACTCAATGATGAGTATCTACCATGAAGGTTTGCATGCCGAATAATGTGTGTTTTTCATGTAAATCTTGTTACGGTTCATGGCAAGTGTACCTGGGGCCTTTCGTTGTGCTTTTACTGAATTGTGATTTTCTACTGGTGTTGAGAAAGTATCATGTGACGTATGGGCGAGTTCACAGGAACAAATGCTATCGTTCCCTCTCCTTATTTCCCGTGGGACATCGGCCTCCTCTTTCCCATACCTAAAAGTCGGGCATGTGAACAGCTTTTGATTAATCCTGTACGTCACAGTGTTATTAGATTGCATTTAGTTAAAGCCCGCATACTACCAAAGGAAGCTGACCTGGACCCAAGAACAACTTAGTATTGCCGTCTTAGACACATGGAATGTCTGGAAAACTCGGAGTACCACTCTCCTATACGTGGGTTTAAGGAAATCTGTAGCTCACTGCCAGGAAAACAGAAATCTGCAAGCTGAAGACGTCTAGAGATTCCTACTGTGTGTCTTAATGTTTCAATCCTGTTTGATCCTACCACCTTCCAAAGCAATGAAGACAAAAGCATTTTCTTTTTTAACCCAGAGTTTGAGAACTATTAGGAATATAACTTCAAATAACTTCAGATACTTCAGGGAAGGGAAGATACTTCAGATACTCACAACTTGAGCGTGTAGTTCAAGTTGTGGGTTTTGTGTTTGTTCGTGACATTTTTTTAACAAGTGAGGCCATTAGCATTCATTATATGGCAGCTGTGCCAGTCGCTGTAAAAAATAATCTGTCAACAAGACAAAAATCACTGTCTTCAATAAGCTGAAAGCCGTGACTGGGTGGGGACAGCGGCCGGGCTTGAAGCAGATCTCTATAGAAGGGTTACACATGGCAGCACATGGCTAAGGCCTGCTCTGTCCGTTAGATACTTTAGGCCCGGTGCTTAGCACCTACTAGATTTTCAAGGGCCTACAAAATTCTTTGAGACCTGAAAAAAAAAAAAAAAGTTCCTAGGCTCTAAAAATAGGGAGCAGCCTTGGCAAATTGAAATTAATAAGGGTTTAAAACTCTACAAAAGGCAGATCAGTCTTAGTAACTGTTAGATGTAATAGGCATGCTGAGTTTTAGCATCTTTGAAAACAACTCACAGGGCCTCCTAGATCCCAAGCATGCTCGCATATACCCAGTGACTGCTGAGAGATCATAGGTAATTCCTGAGTAAAATGAGAATTTCAAAGCAAAATTCTAAAAACTCTTCTGCAGCATTTGACAGGAAAACCTTGCGCCCGGCGTGGCATAAGAATGCGCTGCACCGTGTTTGATCCAACGTGGGGCCGGGGTCTCGTTCTGGTCCGTGAGGTTAAAACAGGCCTGGACATGGGGTCGGTAGCGTGGAGGGCGTTCAGAGGAGGCGACAACCCGGGAGGTCATCTGGCGCGGGAGATGAAGGGCTTCACGTTGGAGATGGGATGGGAAACAGGGCTTGGAGGAGGCGGGCAGATGGAAATACTGAGTGTGTGTTTCCAGCAGGGGGAGCAGCCCCTGCAGAGGCACTGGTAGGGTTGTGTGCCCTTGTGCATCCCACGGAGATCTGGAGCCTGCGTGTGAATTCTGGCTCAGCTGTTTGCTGCTTAGCCGCGTGACCTTGGACAAGATATTTTACATAGTGAGATGGTCTCTTCGTCTGTAACCGAAGACCAATATTTGGGAGAAGGCGGGTTGGGACTTGACGAAACAATACGGACCACACGGCAGGTCGCCTGACCCGTGGCAGGAGCACAGTGGCCCCGCTGCTGGTCTTTAGTTTGGCTGGAGAGCTGTGATGTTGAAGGCGGATGTGGGCTGTGAGCCCATCCCTCCTTACAGTTCATAAAAAGAATGCCATTGTTAAAATTCACGTGTCCTGTTCAAAATGCACTTCTCAAGGTTCAAATGAGTGTCCGAAAGTAATGAGAGTTTAAATGGGGCTTCCCACCTTCTGCACCTTCAAACCTGTTTTCTGATCACTCTGTAAACGTGACGATTGTGTGGCTGGAGTGATTGCGCAAGAACGTGAGTGTGCACCCCCACTCCGTGGCCCCGGTTCCCTTGGGCTCTTGTCGCGGTGTGTTGCCTCACTTTTGTGTTCCTAGCAGAAGATCATTCGGGGATGCCCCGCCTCCCATCATCCTCAGACCACCCCCCACCCCCGCCCCTGACCCACCACCATTTGTTTTTCCTCCCTCCTAATTGCTCCCAGATTTTCTGGGTGGTCCATTTGCAAACTAGATAGTGGCTACGGGCTGTTCTGATTTTGTCCTGCCTGGTCTCACAACTTTTCGTTCATCGCCTTTGTTTGCTCCTTTCACACCTGCCTGGATTCCTGTGCACCTCTGGTGCAGGGAGGCGTGGGGGCGGGCCAGCCCGGGAAGGGGTGGGGGAGGTTTCTTCAGCTCGGCCCTTCCTTGTAAAGACTTAGAGACGCCGTCGTTGAGAGATCCTGAGTACTCTTCTCACATCCCCGTTTCTCATTCCCCGCCCCCCATCTAATATTTCACTTCACTCGTGCATCTGTCTTTGGCTGTTAGTCGGGCGCATCGTAGAAGCTCTGTAAATATTTGTTGACCGCCTGGAAATGTGAAAGCCCTGCGAGTTGATGGTTGGGCAGGGAGAGTGAGCCTGCACTATCCGTGCGGACCTCCCAGTCCCTGTTGTGTGGGCTCATGTGGAACGTGGCCCCAGAGAGATGCTGAGAGAGACATAGGTGGCCACTCGGCCCTTAGTGAGGGGGGCTTTTATCTCATGGCTTAAGAATGAAGCTAACAGAGTCACAGACGGAGAGGCACGTAGGACATTAGCCTATGCATGCGCGGATGACAGCCCCCAGCCCATCCTGCTCGCCAGGTGTCCTCAACACCCCTAACCACGGGAGAGCTCAGAACGCCTTCCCTAGGGCCTCTTCAGGACATCCTGCCAAGTCATAAAAGCCAGGTCCAAGTCGCTGGCAAATATCGTAGCAGTTTTTCTCAGGAATGTAACTCACAAGAAATGGAGCAAAAATGTTTATGCATTAATCTTGAGAAGCCCTCTTGTCCAAATTTGCAAGTATAATTTTGAAACGGTAGCTAGGGATTCTGTGTCCCTCTGTGCTCTTTAGCCATTCAATAAAATACTTTTAACTTACCGTTTGACTGATCCTGTCGAAGCCCCAAACTTCACACTCTTGGTAAACATGAAAATGTCATTAGCATGCCTCCACACTCCTGCATTAGTAAATCTTGACTTCTGAAATGAACCTGTGTCGTTGATGCATAATTAAACCTGTCCTCGTGACTTAGAGAAAACAGGCTGATAAAAAGATGACATCTGAGAATGAGACATCCAGAAAGGGCAGGGCAGTAAGAAAATGCCTACAGTGGTGAGCAGAAGTGTCTTGATTTTGTTTTGTCCTTCCCCGATGAAACATTTTTCTTGACGTATTGTTTGCATACCTCCCAAATACCAGACGCTTGTTAATATTTGCATTGTTAAGAATACCTTTCCCCAAACCATCTTCCCCAGAAATCTTCACCAAGATATAACCAAGATAGAGTCTGTTATGCATTTCAGGACTTTGCTAAAGGGAATAAAAAGGAAAATAAATGAGCTAAAGGGAAGAATTCCTTCTTTCAGTGTTTTGGTAGTATTTTCGCTCTCTTTATTCCTGAAGTGTAACTCACGCAGTTTTTGTTTTTCTCTGGTGGAAGAAAATCTTCCAATGGCCACTTACCATTACAAATAGAATTGTTAAAAATGCCTAAGATGTCACGTACGGGCGACAAACCTTTTTCCCCCTTACCTTGTTTTTCTTTCTTGGTACAAGGTAGGGGGTGTTCTGATGTTTTCGGTATGAGGGCAGTCAAGAAGAAAGGGGAATATATTTGGTGAAAACATCCAGTTTTCCAGTTATTTAATCTGAATAAACAACAAGGAGGCCCTTTTGTTGTAGAACGTCTTTCTCTGCATCGCAGTTGGTAGGAGGGGGTAGGATAAGGCCCGGTGCTGACTTTCTCCAGTTTCAAGGTCAAGGAGTTCTGGTTGCTGCCCTTGGCTTCCCCCAGCAAGTCGGTGGGATTCTCTTTCACTTAAGTGCTTCCCTGAAATATACTTCACTCTGTGCCCTGGTAAAGGTAGCCGGTGACTGGTCTTTGCCCCATGGTGAGCGATCACTGAGTCTCTTATTTGGCTTTATGGCCTCGTGAATGCTGATACATGGGTGCTGTGACCCCGGGGCTGAGCCAGCACACCCAGGGTAATCTAGACAGCCTGTCTGCCTCTTGGGAATTCAGGAGGGAAACGTGATTCACTCCCGTGTGTGGGTGCCACAGCCTGTGCTCACACAGCTTCCGTTTCATCAAGGGCTACCTCTAGGCAGATAGACGGGGCGCTGGGCCAAGCCAGCCATCTGGGAATCCTAATGGAATGTTATCAGTGGAAAAATAGAGGCCGGAGGCTGAAACACATCAGCAAGATTTTCAAACACACCAAAGTTTATTCCTCCAGCCATCATTCACCTGGTGCTCTTTTAAAAACCAACCATATTAAAAAACAAAAACTCCCCAGTACATTTTGAGGTGAGTACCCAATTCAAAAAATATCTACTACATGGGGCGCCTGGGTAGCTCAGTCGGTTGCGTGTCTTCCTTCAGCTCAGGTCACGATCTCGTGTTCGCGAGTTCAAGTCCCGCACTGGGCGCACTGCTCTCTATCGGATCTCACGGCTTCGGATCCTCTGCCCCCCTCTCTCTCTGCCCCTCTCCCGCTTGCATCGTCTCTCTCTCAAAAATAACAAACGTTAAAAAAAAATAGATAAATATCCACTTTGAGCTCTAGACAGAAATCCTTTGATGTGTAAAATAATATTTAAAAGCTATTTGGTGTTAATACACCTCCCAGTCAAAATTGTACAACTGCTGAGTCAAAAGTGAGTGTAAGCGAGCCTCAAAACGTGAGATACACCAGCTTGATTGTGTATTATTTCCCCAATATAGACTTTATGTCATTTTAGGAAAAATGTTTTTTCCTCCTACTATTGGCTGCTGGCAGCACCTGACTCTGTCTTCCCTTTGTTTCCCTTTCCCACACTTTTCCTCTCCCTAAAGTATCTATTAGTTTTTTATTAGCTAAAAGGATAGGAAATTATGGCATCATTTTAGCAAACCTCTCCAGGCCAGGTGGCAAATGTCTGCTTCCAACACCTGGTTAAGATTTCTTTCACTTCCAGCTGCATTTTTTCCATCACTGTGTCATGAAGCAGAGGAAAGAGCAGAGCACAGAGATAGACAGACCTGAGTTGGGCTCTAAGTCCCCCCCCCCCTTAGCTGTGTGACCTTGGCTGGGTTAATAACTTCTCTGAACTTTAGCTTTCTCATCATAAAGTTACTTTGAGGTTTAAATGAAATAATACAGATTAAATCTATAGCATATGGAGACGTTCAAAAAGTGTTAACACCATGTTGTCTCCTAACGTAGAAGCTGAATAACAAAGTTTCACTGGCCCTTTTAACACATGTGGGTTTTTTTCAGAGCTCTTAGAGTGTGAGTCCAGCAGATCCTCTGGCTTGCGTCTTCGGGGTACGCCGCCCTTCCTCCCAACACCGCCCCCCCCCCAGGCTGGGGCAGAGGGTAGGGCTCCAGCTGAGCCCCAGGCGCATCAGAGCTGTGTGAGCAAGCCACCATGAGTTTTGGGTCAAGGACACCGGGAGGGGGAGAGAGTTCACAACCCTGACGGTTTCCCGAGTCAGCCTCGCATTTCTGCTCTTACTGACTCCACTTTGCAAAGAAGAGGGGTGCTCCCAGCCAGGCTGTGTCCCAAACCCAGACTCTCTGTACGCAGCACGTCTGCGCCTGAACTGGCCATCTGCCCTGAGAACCAGCCCATCCCTCAGAGTTCCCTGCCCCCATCGAGGACGAGTTGCCCCAATACCTCAGATACCCTCTCTGCATCATCCCGTCCCCTCTTTGCTGTCACGCGCGGCCGGGCTCCGGGGCTTGTAAACAGACCACCACTCCACCACCTGGGCCAATCCCCCGTTTCCGAGGCCAGTGGCTCCTTTGGTGCCCTGTCCCCCTGACCGGTCCCCCTGCTGTGGTGCCTGCCCGGCTCACTCCAGCCTCCACGGAGCCAAGACTGTTTCCTGCAGCTCCCTGGTCTAGAACCTTCCCTGTTAGCTGTCCAACTGAGTGCACGACAGGGACATACGCTGATTTCCGCCTCCTCTCCCTCTTTTTACCGGCGTGGGTCTTAGCCTCCTGCCTTCCCTTGCCCTCCCAAGCTTCCCCTCCCCAGGTTTGGTCACGCTCCTCTGCAGCCCGTGCTGCCCGTGGCCCTTTCTTTTCTTTTCTTCTCTCTTCTTTATTCTCAGGTTCGTTACCATACAGTGTAGCCTTGGCTTCAGGAGTAGAGTCCCACGATTCATCGCTTACATGCAACACCCAGCGCTCATCCCAACAGGTGCCCTCCTCAGTGCCCATCAGCCACGTTCCCCTCCCCCCTCTGCATCAACCCTCAGTTTGTTCTCTGTGTTTGAGAGTCTCTTATGGTTTGCCTCCCTCTCTGTTTGTATCTGATTTCCCCTTCCCTTCCCGTAGGTTCATCTGTTAAGTTTCTCAGATTCCACATGAGTGAAATCGCGTGATATCTGTCTTCCTCTGACTAATTTCACTTAGCATAATACCCTCCAGTTCCATCCATGTTCTTGCAAATGGCAAGGTGCCATTCTTTTTCATCGCCGAGTAGTATTCCATCGCGTATCTAGACCACATCTTCTTTATTCATCAGTTGATGGACGTTTAGGCTCTTTCCCTAATTTGGCTATTGTTGAAAGCGCTGCCATAAACATTGGGGTGTGTGCGCCCCTTTGATTCAGCACTCCCGTATCCTTTAGATAAGTTCCTAGTGGTGCAATTGTTAGATCGTAGGCCCCGTGGGCCTTCTCTGTTGGCTGGTTTTAGGCAAGGGTGTCCACACTGGGTGGAGCTCTGGGCACTCAGGGACAAATGAGGCAGACCCTTGTCCTGGAGGGACCCGCAGCCCTGAGGACAAACGTTTCCGCCTCCAGACACACTCTGACATCAGAGTTGTCTCTGATTTCTCGCCACTATGATAATGTCAGCTTGGGCCACCTCTAACGCATTCATTTTGAAAGTGTTTTCAGCTATTCAGATATTCAACACATACGGCAGTTAGTGCAAAGAACCCCCCACCCAGTTCTCGCTGCCCAGATTGAGCGCTTACCAAGATTTTGCCGACACCGCTTCATCTAGCTCCTTTTGGGCCCCATTTTTGTTTCGCTGACGCATACAAAGCAAGTCCTAGATGTCACATCTCACCCTTACTTACTTCACGATGCAGCTCTAAATATCACACCACACATTTTCACGTGTATTATCATTAATACGTTTATACTTGCTTATGTTGTTACCTATAAACACTGTAACTGCAACGCCTATTATCACATCTAAAAAATTAACGCTAATCCGTTGGTATCGGTTGATACCCCGTCCACAAACAGATGTTCTGGATCCTGCCAGGCCTCCCTTTTGGGGCATTTGTTAGGTTTGTATGAGGGTCGAGGCAAGGGACCCAGGTAACCTTGGGTTGCTGTGTTTTCAAGTTTCTTTTTCTCTCCAGAAGCCCCCTGCCCTTCCTTGTTTTTCATGCCATGGGCTTAACAGAACGTCTGCCCCATTTTCTTTTTCTCACGACGGTTGTCACCACATGCTGTAAATGAGTTTGCTCCTATCCGAAGAGGTGGCCCAGCCTCAAGGAGGTGGGGTCGCCTTCCCGCCACACACCAATGTCACCCAAGCAGAGTCAGAGACCAGACGCTCATCTTCGACTCCAGGCCTCTTTCCACAAAGCCAAGGTTTTGAGAGCCACCCAAGTGCATCCATTTCTAATTACATCTCATTTGGAGTGCCCGGAAAGCAGCGGAGCCCCCAGAGATCAGGAGGGGTGGCCGCCTGGGAGCAGGCATCCGATCGATCGGGGGCCAGAGGCCTTGGGGAGGGTTTTGGGGGGGAAGTCCAAAGTCTGCGCTCCAAGGAAGCTAGAAAACAATAGTCGAATGCTGGCGCCTTTTCCATCCCTAAATGCAGAAGGAACATGGAACAGACATGGAGACCGCCCTCCTCTAAAGGAATACGGAAGCCAGTCTGTCCACACCACCTCAGAGCAAATAAAAACAGAGGAGTTCACGAAAGCTGTCAGCTGTTGTGATCCGATTCAGAAAAGAGAAGCCTTGTTGAGGAAGGTGATTTCCAGCCAGAATCACCTTAATGGAGACGAGGATGGTCTATAAAAGAAATCCGTTGGGTGGATTTAATCCTGTGTAGGGAAGAACCCTGGGCAAGGCCTGAAGCAGCAAACGTGTCAGTTGAGACGACAGGGAGAGCTGCTCAGAACAATCGGAGAGTCCACTGCACCCCCAGGCAAGGCCGGTGAAATCTGCAGCCTTGCTGACAAATAGCACAGGTGAGGAAATGCATTCTAGAACAAAGGGAGTAAAAGGTCCAGGAAATTACAGAAAGGCTCACTGGATTACCCAAATGGGGATTTCTGGTGACTGCATCCTGGGCACAGGAAAGAGAGGATGAGGAAACTCAACTCGTAAGGAAGTAAAACACCTAATTAGCATTTACCTAATGCCTAAGCTGCCTGTGTCAACTAAAAATAATTGGTTCTCTGTTATTTTACGGACGGGAACTCCCAAGTGCCTTTGTTGTTGTTGTTGTTGCTGCTGCTGCTGCTGTTGTTGTTGTTATGGACAGGTGTTCAATAATTTAAGAAAACTTTCATAAATACCTTTTGTCGTTTGTTATGAAGCAAGAAAAGCACTTCTTGTTCCCTTTAGGTGGCACGTTAGCCGTGCTAGAAACGGGCGCAGCAGCTGAGCCACTGTATTCAAAGTGTCTCAGAATCGTGATGCGATTTGTGCAAGAGGACGGAGAAACCCTTGTCTCCCTGTGTTGCAGGGAGTGAGTTGATGGATGCGGAGGCAGGTTAGTGTCAGTCCGTGGTTTGCTAGGAACACGTCCCCAGAATCTAGTTCCAGGATGACTTAAGAAGATTTATTTTTCCGACCGTGACTTAAGTTAGTTTAATGTCCTCTTTTCAAAAATCATTTTTACTCGAGAAGTTAATGTTCAGTAACTCGTGCTGGTGGTTCATCACATCCCCTGTAAAGCAGGACAAAATATTCTAATCCTTTTCTTTTTTTTTTTTTTTTTTTTTTTGCAAGTCAGTTTTATTTAACCCATTCGAACAACAATAGAAACAGGAGGTAAATTTAAGGAAAAAAAAAAATTTTTTTTCATGGTGTAGGTCTTATCATTTGAATGGTGATATTTCACATTCCAAGCAGAGATTAGTTCTTCAGGAGGTTTTTAGAAGATCTTGGCTAATCACTTCTCTACTTCATTATCAGTGAGTGTCTGTTTTTTAGTTTGACTCCCTCCTCCTCCCTACCTCCAACTGTGATGGTAAAGCATTCCAGCCAGCAGAAAACAGATGACCGCAAACACCCATTCTGAAATCGAGTTACAATTTAAACATAATCCAGGAATAGCCGGATTCCTCTGCTCCTTTCTCAATGGGCCCGTCCTGACTCCTTTGGGAGACTGAGGAAAGAAGAAGAGACCTTCTGGCCCCGAAAGTACAGATGCAAAGTTGCTTTTGTAGTACATTTAAGAGAATTGTTGAATCCACTGGGTGTATCAGACTTCTGGAGGAAAAAAGAATTCAAGGGGCAGTGCTGGACTTTTTTTTTTTTTTTTAATTTTTCTTTTTCTTTTCTTTTCTTTTCTCCTTTCTTTTCTTTTCTTTCTTTTCTTTCTTTCGTGTCTGTTTTTGCACCCGACGCTACTCTGAAATGCACACCCAAGTCCCAGGTGTGGTCCTTACTGTACAGCACAGTAGTTTGGCATCTCTGTGCCTGGAACCTGGAAAGCCACTTAAGGGCCATTTGGTCACCAGGTCATTAGGTGACTGTGACATCATTGACCTTGTAGTAGACGACTCAGAATTTGTAAAAGTTACTGCTCAGAGATGATCATCGTTGTGGGAATTGCTGCATTTAGCAATAGATGTGTTGAACTTTGGAGAGATTTCTCTAGTAATAAAAGCAGGGGGGGAATGGATGTCTCTCTGCTAGTGAACAGAAGAGTAAATCCTTCTGGAGGCCAGGACACGGGAATGACTGCTTCTTTAAGAGCCTTGGTGGTTTAGCCATTCAGTTAGTTGCAATTATGTCTTCCCTTTCTAACAAGGCAGTGATAATATGGTTATTCAGTGTTTATTCTCTTGCCCTAGCAATTAGGATTGGCTCAAGGCACCTTAGGTGGTGGTAATTGGGAATTCACACTTGCTAATGAGTAAATATGTTGGCTTCATAGCAAATAGAATCACTGATTGGCTTAATACGGGACAAGTCACTTACTCATCATGCAACAGACATTTATTGAAAACCGAGGACGTGCCGGGCCAGGGTGTGGCATAGGATGAAACAGACAGGTCCCCACCGTGTTAGAGCTTACATCCCAGTGAGGGTCACACGCAGTGAACAAACAGCGAATAAACTCGAGATTCAGTGGTGACTGGTGTGAGGAACATGGAACAGAGGTTTGTCACGGGGAATGAATGGGTTTACGTGTCAGGAAAGTCTCTCAAGATGTCACTTAGAGACCTAAATAAAACACATAGCCAACCCAACAAAGATCTGGGGAAGCAGCATCCCAGACGGTGGAAAGTGTTGGTGGTCTGGCTGGGGCCTGTAAAATTCAGGGCAAAGTCACCTAAGAGGCAGCAGAGAGATTTGCAGGGAACGATAACTGATCAGGATTTCAGCCACCGGGAGCCATGGAAATGGCTCAAGCAAGAGAAATGCATGACTCGATATTGTAAAATACATGATTGCCATGCCATTTTAAAGCCACAGTAGAACAAATATATATATACGTATATAAGATATATAAATATAAAATAGTATATAAAATACAGATAAATAATATATATAATATATATATGTAAAAGTGAAAGTAAAAAAATAAGAAAGTATTTTGGTATGAATTTATTGTAACAGTTAAAATTAACACATTTGTTTAAGGCCAATTAGTAGTAACGGTGAGAAGATTTTTAAAATGACAGAAATTTAAAATAAGTTTTATGGAGGACAGATGTCTATCTTATTTTTTTTTTCTACTTTCTTTTGGGTTCTATTGAGAAAAGCCCTGAGGTACAAAGAGTAGTTGCCATTCACAGTTAACCATGGGACTCTCAGACTATGTTTTCTTTTTTTGTTGTTCTTGATTATATTTAATGTAATGATATATTTGCTTAATACGTAAAGTAATATAAGTAATATATAAATATATTATTAAATAATTGTGTGATCATTTTTATAATTATTAAATATAAACATAAATAATATAGAAATAATTTATATCAATAATATGTTTGCCTACATTTCTTATATACGTATATCATATAAAGAGGCTACTGATGGTTTACATAAGCACTACAGTTCTCTAAACTAGCCTCATCTGATAAAGTGATTGTTCTCTTGTTACGCGACTGACTTATGCAGACAAGAATATGGTCAAGCGATGCACTTGGAACAGAATAGGCTAATTGCCAGTATTGTTTTAGCTATAATGGACACATATGCTTTTTTAAAAATACCAATATACAACTACAACCTTTCTAATACATGACCTGTTTATAAGACTGAATGTAAGAAACTTTAATCTGAGATCTTTATAGAAGCAAGTTAATTTGAAAACATTTGCAGCTTTTAATATTAAGGTCTGGTGTGTCTTACATGAAATACTTATAGGTTCTTATTTTATATTCTTAATTTTTTTTTACGTTTCTTTTTGAGAGAGAGAGAACACAAGCAGGGGAGGGGAAAACACAGAGAGAGAGAGAGAGAGAGAGAGAGAGAGAGAGAAACCCAAGCAGGCTCCCGCATTGTCAGCGCAGAGCCTGATGCAGGGCTTGAACTCATGAACCATGAGATCATGATCTGAGCCGAAACCAAGCATCAGACACTCATCTGACTGAGCCACCCAGGCACCCCACGTTCTTATTTTAAATGTTTTTACAAATACTCAATGTATAGAGAATGCAATTTAAAAGCTAGTGGTTGAAGGGTAGTAAACAGTACCATAACCTTAAAAGCACTTATTATCCCTGTATTTCAATTGAGTCACAATGTCCAGAAGCATACGTTCAAAAAATTTGAAGGCTTTGGTAAGAATATACACTTTAGAGGGGCACCTGGGTGGCTCAGTTGGTTGAGCGTCCGACTTCAGCTCAGGTCATGATCTCACAGTTTGTGGGCTCAAGCCCCGTATCGGGCTCTGTGCTGACAGCTCAGACCCTGGAGCCTGCTTCAGATTCTGTGTTTCTCTCTCTCTCTGCCCCTCCCCCGCTCATACTTTGTCTCACTCTGTTTCTCAAAAATAAATAAATGTAAAAAAAAATTTTTTTAAAGAATATACACTTTAGAGGAAGTAAAACACGCATAACTATTTTAATATCACTTACATACCTAGTTGAGGCATATAAAATGAATGGCTTAAATTTTTTTGGTATTTAAATTAAAAAATATAACTTAAGCAAGAGTTTTACATGCACTCATTTAATTCATTGATAAATATAACTTTTCATCACCACTGAAATAAAAAATTTTCAATTCTGCTGCACATTTCTTTTTTCCAGTTTGTCACAAATAGTTAAGGTTCCAGATGGAAAAAATGTTAGCTATTCTAGGTATTTCTAGATTGATAGTTGTTTATTTTTATTTTTTTTAAGTTATTTATTCATTTTGAGAGAAAGAAAAAGATCCCAAGCAGGCTCCACACTGATAGTGCAGAGCCCGACTGGGAGCTCTGTCTCACGAACCCTGAGCTGGGACCGGAGCCGAAATCGAGTTGGACGCTCAACCGACTGAGCCACCCAGACGGCCCCCATGGTTGTTTTGTTCATTAAAGCATTGGTATGTCACCCAGACCTTTTGTCATCCTGGCTATATCCTACCTGTTCAGAAAGCATTTGCTTTTCTGAAAAGACCCGAGGGCAGGAACTTGCTGAAGGCGCTTTTTTCACATGCAACTTTGGGACCATTGTCCACGCTCACACATCTGTTGAAAACTGAAGACATAGCCAAGTTGCCACAGGCTGGAGACAGAGCCCTTTGCCTGCTTCCCAGGTGACACAGTGTCTCTCACCAGGTGCAGAAGGTCAAAGACACTAGAGCGCTCAGAGCACAGGGGCGTCGGATGGGATTGTGAGCGAGCTGCTCCCTACCATGTCACTGGACAAATTGGTTGTATTCTTTGACCGGATGTCTACAGATCTTCTCTATGCGGGAGCGTTGGAGACATGTTGGCTTCCCGAAGTAAAACCCAAGTGAGCTTTTTGTTCAATAACCCGGAGAAATGCTGCAGCCACAGGTTTCTGCTCCATTTCGGCCCCTGCTCCTTTGTGTCCACAGACCACACGGGCCTGGGTCAACCGGCTGAAGACCACGTTGCCACTGTTCCTCAAAGCTTTTCACTTCAGTTTCTTCGGTACATGGAAATGAAAATACATGCATAGCCTCGACAACCATGGATTTGTATGTGTTCTCTTTTGTTGAGGAATGTCTAGGGGAAGAGTGCACTGTGTCTCATTCTGGATAAAGAATTTTCCTGAGGATCTTCAGGGACTTTTTTTTCCATTAAGCCCAGCAGACATCCTCATTTATGTACTTCAGATGCTCGGTTCTTATTGTTCCTTAGGTGACTTTTTCTTCTTCTTCCTTTTTATGTAGTATTCTCAGAGGACATAACCACACCATTCCATCAAGTTTACTTCATTGTTCTGTCACTGCTGGATTCCTTGCATTAATTTCTTTCTTGAACACGCCAGCTTATACTTAAACCGCGCATAGATCTCCCGTTTTCTGACTTTAGTTCTTTTATAGCTCTGTTGGAACATGTCCAACGTATGACATCATTAGAAATGCTGTGTAGGCTCTGAGATGGACCTTCTGTTTATCGCCTTGATTTTCTGTGCTGCCATTCACGTGTGTATATCGTGTGTGTGTGTGTGTGTGTGCGCGCGCGCAGCGTCTCATCTGCTACCATTTGCAACAACAAAAGAACATCTACCATTTACAAGAACAACAACAACAACAAAAATGAAGTTACAACAAAAGAAAAACCTGATCATTGAATTTATAGTCGATTTTTGTCATTTGTTCTCCCTAAACTGTGTCCACCCATCTGTGAGCAGGACAGGACATGATGGCACCTCTCATTTTTTCCTTCTATAAGCCATTACCCTCCAAACATTTTGCACAAAAATGCCGACAAGTAGTTTCATGGCTTTTTTTAATGTCTGTGAGTGGGTATATCCTGTTGTTGAAGGTCACGTTATAAGAGCAGATTTCCCTGACGGAACCTTGTCTTCTCAGAGCCTTCTCTGATAGAACCTCTTTCTAGTCTTCAGGGGTCAGCCTGGATAAAAGTGGAGCTTCTGGTAACTTTCCACACCCGGTTTCTCGTACACGTTCGCTCACTCAGAGATGCCAATATTGTCATCCTTTGTGGTGATGCTCATCCAGGCAAGAGCACGTATTGAGCCTTGCGTTTTGCCAGAGATCGTGCTAGGTGATCGAAACAGGAAAAGAGTCAAGTGATGATGTCAGATGGGCAGGTAGAGAATGGGAACACAGTGTGAAAAGTGTTTTGAGAGGGTAATGGAGAGACTGAGAGAGCCCAGTGCAAGTTAGAATTTGTCACCAGGGGGCAAAGCAGGGGAAGGGGATTTGGGCTGTAGAGAAAAACTCTGCAGAGTTCTCCGGGCACAATGAAAAGGTTAGTGTGATGGGCCAGGAGTCCACGTGGTGGTGGAAGTTTAGGTTGGATAAGTAGGTAGACACCAAATTACATGACCTATGATGAGGCTGGGGTTTTATTCTATAAGCCACAGGGAGCCATTAAAAGCCTCACTAATTAGAAATAGCTGTAGAGCGAGGGGTGCCTGGGTGGCTCAGTTGGTTAAGCATCCGACTTCAGCTCAGCTCATGATCTCACGGTTCGTGGGTTCCAGCCCCGCGTCGGGCTCTGTGCTGACAGCTCAGAGCCTGGAGCCTGTTTCGGATTCTGTATCTCCCTCTCTCCCTGCTCCTCCCCTGCTTGTGCTCTCTCTCTCTCTCTCTCAAAAATAAACAAACATCCAAAAAAATTTATATATAGCTATAGGCTGAGATCTCATGAGTGGCGAATATTAAACAGAATCACTTGGCCTTTCTTCACCAAGATCTCTACAGTTTGCCCATACAAAAGCAAGTGTAGATGTCTCCAGAATGTCTCTGTCATGCAAGGTTGTACCAGGACATGCCTATTTAATCCCCTGCTCTAAAACGATTTACGTTATAGGAAGGTTTTCTTACAGTGGTTTCACACCCTTTTGGAGGAGAGAGAAAAATTGTAGGTTACTACCTGCTTGACACATAAGCAGTAAGCAACCAAATATGCAAACGTAGGGTAATGCCCCCTTGGGCTGACCTCCAGCCCGGGGGGACTTCATGACTCTCCTAATGTGGAGAATGCAGTTTCTCACATAAAGCCTAATGGGTAGCTATTCATATAACACATATGTTACACGTTCATAGAACATATATATTACATGGTCATATAACATACGTGTTATACGTTCATATGACATTATGTCCCATGTTCATATGACATACACGTTCTACATTCATATGATGTAACAGCTATAAATTATGCTGATTACAAGAATAGACAAAATGGTAAAACCTAGATTACTGTTATGAATTATATCCAAAAACTATACCTATATCCCAAAACAATAACTATATGCAAAAATAATTGCTGGGTGTACCTCAGGGTCACGAGGCCAAGAATAAATAGCCAAGTCCCATCTCCTCCTCTTCATACTTTTTCAACTTACTCTCCCTGTCACTCTCCCAGGCATACATTCTTGGTTCCTCAAAGTCTGTCCTTGGGCCCGTGGCCTGTCATTGTTTTGGAACAAGAAATCTTGTATCAGTAGAGACTGCCTCCAGTTGCAAATAACAGAGGCCGCCGTTCAAACCACCTTCCAGGTCTTGAGAAGTCCCGGCTGGTACAATTTGAACATCCCGCTGGAGGGCAGTCATGGCTGATGGATCCCTGGCCGGAATGTCACCAGGGCCCAGAGTCTTTCCACTTTGCTCCAATACTTCATACTAAGTCTGCTCCAGCCCCTGACATGATCACAGGGAGATCATCCCACATGAACCTTGTTCACAACCATTGAAAGGAGAGTTTGCCCCTGACAAATCGTTCACGAGCTTCTGTTTTTCTGGAAGGGGCCATCCTGCACCAGCCCCTACAGTCAGGGAAATGCCATGGTGGATGCTTGAGGTCTGGATTACCAGCATCCATCCATGTAGGAAGGTAGGAACTGTAGGAGTGCTCCTCAACAAGGGAGGAAAGAAAAGGATGCTGGTGGGGACGTTACATGCAACTTACATACATACATACATACATTACAGGCCTCTGAGAATCTGATGAAAGCATGTCTTGTCTCTACATGTCAATTTTGCATTAGATTTTTAGGGGATTCACTCACCTCCTAAAGACTGTCATTCTTTATCTCAGAAAAATTACATCTCTTCCAGAGCAGAGATGCATCTTTCTCTTAGATTTTCGCGTTCTCCTGTACTCTGTATCCATTCTGGAAGCGCACCATCTAACACTGGAGGTCAGTTGTGGTTTTTATTTGCTGTTTCATAATTTTCACGGGTGACCCGGAGACAGGTCAAGTAATAAGATGTGAGCGATTAATTGCAAACATCCAATTCATTCTATAAATCCATAACCCAAGGTTTTTTTCCATTGGGAAAGAAAGGGAAACTGTGTTCTCCCTGCCCTGTGCCCCACCTGTTTTATTTTCTACCACATCTTTCCTGATGCTATCCCAGCATCAGCTGCAATGAATCTTTCCACAGACTGGTAGGAACCAAGAGTAAGGTAATCAGCCAGACCTGTCAGAACAGCCTCACGCTGTGGGATCCGGGTGAGCCTTCTCAGTGAGAACTCTTCTCCAAACTGGAAAACATGAGCAAGCCATGCTGTGGACAGCCATCTTATTTTGAAATTTGAAAAGAAAAGGTTTGCCAGGAACACCGGGCAGGTTTCGCAGCTCTTCTGCCTGGAAGAAGCCGAGGACCTGACCTCTGGAGAGCCCCTTGTGCATTGTCTGTCCGTGTGCTTATCAGTAAACCCTGCTTTAAAAGTAATAAAAGAAGACCCTGGCAAAGTTTGCATGGTGTTGCCTCACTCCCCGTGTTCACCTTGAAGACCCTTCTTTAAAGAAGAGACCAGAGAGGATTTGACGGATTGCCAAGCCCATCCGTGGCCACCGGCCAAGTGGAGTTGGGGGGTCGTATTTCCCAGCTCTCTGCAACCCAGGCTGTAGGTCTGGTTCTCAATCTGGACAGCCGTCAAATGGCACCAGATAACTAAATGTTCATTTTCCTTTTCTGTTTACCTTAACGATCAGCTCAAAAGTTTTTTAAAAGGCAGCTGTGGTATGGTTCCTGCTTGTTCCACACAGAATTGTTCTGCAGGTGTGGCCTCAACTTGAACAATTTTTGCACACTTGTTCTCAAATGGCTGATTTGAAAACCCACTGTTTGCAGTCACTTCCTGCTGAAGAGTATGGGTTAATTTTTTTTTTTTTTCTTTTGATGAAGCAGACATTTTTTTCAAGAACTACTTTAAGATACTTAGCCTGACTACTTGGGCCACAGGAAACCAAGTTGTTAGTGTCCATACAGGATTATGGAAAATGGGATTCTAGTTCCAAATCCAAAGCAACTCAGCTAGTTGATAGAGACCTGACACAGGTTAGTGACCGAGGAGGGCCCAGCGGAACCCCCTGCACATCCAGCCCTGGCTAAGTGTGGGCCTCAGCCTCAGAGGGCAATGTTGACCGCCTGTCCTGCGGTGCCCTGTGACTTAGATGCCGTCTCTGCCCTGAGAGAGAAGACACTGGGCCCCAGCACTTCTGCACCCAGAGCTGGGAAAAGGCCTTGACTCACAAATGGTAAGAATGGCAGCCACACACGGGGAGGAAGCGTTAGACCCCATGCTACCTCCTAGTTCCGACACGTCCGTTGGGAAAGGAAAGGAGCTCAAATGACTTTTTTCGGGGGCTTTGAGTCTACCTAGGACTTAACTGATAATACTATGTTCTCCGTGTGGGAGGAGGTGGAAGAAACAGGAAAATACTTCCAAATGTTGGTTGTGGCCCGGCTGGATTCCAGAGTACTGGCGATCGTGGGTTCATTCACCCCTTCATAACATCTTCCTTGCGCACACCCCGACCTTGCTCCAGAATGGACTTTAAGCAGCTCAAAAACATGAATCGAGTGTTATCGTGTCAAAGGTAATTTGTTGAAGGCCTGTAACTCTCTCCATGGGCTGGGCCGAACTTTGAGTGACTCACCCCTGGTCTGAAGTCCTATAAACAAATCCCCTAGGCTGAGATCTGCAAATTTTCCTCTATGTAATTCTCATAAAGAGCGTTTATTGTATTCCCCACCAATCAGGCCGTGCATTTTCCCAGGGAGACAGTACAATGCAGGCACCTGTATGGGCCATCAGACTCCTGTGAACTCTGGGGGGAACACAGAGGTCAGGCTATGCCAGGCACCTTGATCCCTCATTATCTTTAATTAGTGTTTAGGAGGTTAATCGGGAGTGAAGCTTATCTTTTGTTACTTCAACAATTGAGTCAAGGGGGCACTATGGCCAAATTCGAATTGTTTGTTTGGGTTCTTATTTGAATTTGTAAAGTCAGATGTTTATTGCCCAGACCCGTGCCTTGGAGAGGTGCTGGAAGAGAAACAAGGGGACAGGAACAGTTATTTTTCTTGTAATTAATTTGCAGCTTAATAGACCTACTAGAAAGTTTGCTGTTTGAAAAGAAAATAACATTCATGAGCGTTCTCAGTGGTTTCACACTTGACCCAAATCTTCTTAAGCTCAAATAGGCAAATTTGCTTCATTTGACATATAAAGGCAAGCTCACATTCAAGGAATTTAATTGATTAAAATACTATTAAGTCATTACGCCCATGGCTCCCCTTCCTGTAGCAGTAGATGCTCTGTCAAATCATAGTTTCAGTATTTTCATGGTAGAGCTAACTTTACTCTCAGGAAATTGTATTTCAGCCCAATAGGCTTCGTTGTTCACAAACTGTCCTTAATCCTGGTTTAAATTTTCCTCTGCTTCTCTCCAGCACCCTGTGCTGTTTCTCTGCAGTTCTTATCGATAAGCATCAAGCACTTTAAAAATAATCATTGCCTTTGTATACATACTCTTTTCACCCTCCCACGTTCTTTTCTTCCTTCCTTTGCCGCATTCACATACTTGCCCCTTGTTGCAAGTTAAACTGAGGCAAGTTAAGAATTGCAAGAGTCTCCATGAGCAACAATCAAATAGAATCAGAAGCAACAGACCAGAAGTGGCTAGGAGCTCTCTGCTAGGAGGAAGGAGCTCAGGGAGAGATTTCATAGAGAAAAAGCAACAGCAAATGAAGGAGATTATTGATTGGCTATCGCTTAAAGCCTGGTCAGGTTTGTGATTGGTTGTCCTTAGGCGTCAGTTTCATAACCAGGAGGTATTTACAAGCTTGGATCTTGGTTCGCCTATGTATGCGCCACCGTGGCATTAAAACCGCATCGGTCTGAGGGCTTCCTTGTTTAATTAATGTAACACCCTTAAATGAAGGCCATTGTTTTCAAGCTTCACGGGAGGGTGAACTTTGGACCTGCGCTGAAGTGCACGGTTTCCATGGCACAAGAAAGCAACCCTTAGCCAATCTGTACGCCTGCCTGAGAAGGGTCGGCCCTTCTTTGGCGAAGTTAGAAGGTAGGCTTGGTAGTCCTGTGGCCCTGGAAACTCTCTTCTTCACAAAGAAGCTCCGTGTGATGAGACCCTGGGAGGTCACACCAGCTCCTCCCTTCCTCCAGGACGAGGGTGTGCTTGCTCGGCCTTTGGAAGGAGGAAGACGAAGGGCCCCGTGGGCTTGCCATCCCTTCATTTCTTCAATCCTTCCACGTATAACCCTTGACTATCTTCCTTGTACTCAGCACTGTTTTTGGTGCTGGGCATATAACCGTGAGTGAAAAACATCGAACTGACCCTCCTAGAACGTACCTTCTGGTGGGGAACAGAAAGGAAACACAAACTCTGTGGTGAAAAGTGAGACAAAGCAAACTAAACCAAGGTACAGATTTGGAGAGAGAGGAGGTGGGGAGGTTATACAGCCAGCCGCTCTATGGAGAGAGCCACCCACTATGGGAAGAACATCCCAGACAGCCAGCCAAGTGCAAAGACCCTGATGTGGGAAACTAGTTAGTGTTCCCGGAATCTCGAGAAAGGCCGTGTGGCTGGAGCGGAGGGGGGGAGGGGGAGCCTAGTGGGGGATTGGGTTTGAGAGGAAGCCAGGGTTTTGCATTTAGCGTTTGATTTTGAGCAGGGAGATGGCATGGTCCAGTGGGTAGAAGTAGAACTTTAACAGAACTTTACTCCTGGAAAGCAGCATCTTCCCGACCAGCTTGGTGCTTCACCACAGAGTTGTTTTGCCTTGTCCTTTCCCAAATGCCCCGATCAGGAAATACACAGAGCCTAGACTATTCCTCACTCCATTACACCCGGGGCTTCTCAACCCACTGCCCAGCCTTTCACTGAGGCCACTCTGGGTCAGCCAGGTGCCCTGCTAATTTATCTGTTCCTAGCAGCCCCGTGACTCTGACCTGACCTTTTCATAGGCTCTCCGACTGGACCACGGCACTCAGCCTTGTATAAGGGAAACCTCACTACCTCATTGCAAGTCGTGGAATGAGGTAATGGTTTCCATATGTGCTGGGGCTGTCATTCAAATCTGACTTCGCCTGCTCTGCTAATGAGGTCAGACGGCTCTGCCTGTGGTGGACAGCCTCTCCCGGGGGGGAGCACGGCTCCAGGAGACGGATGACAGTCTCCCACCCCCTTTCAAGGAGCTCAGGGAGGCCACATTTCTTCCCACTGCAAAGAAACACAAAATAAAAGGCCGTGCATGCATCGTTTTGTTTGTTTAAACGTTTTATTTGGAGATAATTGCAGTTTCACATGTGGTTGTAAGAAATAATACAGAGAGAGCCCCCCTCCCCCCTGCCCCTCCCCCCCGGTAGCCTTTGCTCACTTTCCCCCAAAGGTGACATCTTGCAAAACTATACAACGGTGTCACGGCCAGGAAACTGACATTGATGCAGTCAAAATAGGAAACATTTTCATCAGCACCAGGATCCTCATGTTGTCTTTTTATAGTCATATCTACCTTCTACCCTCTCCTTAGCTCCTGGCAGCCACCTATCCGTCCTCCATTTCCATAATTTTGCCATTTCAAGAATGTTATATGAATGAGTCATATCATGTGTAACTCTTGGGACAAAAAAAAGCTCCCTTTTTCCACTTAGCATAATTCTCTGGGGACTCATCCGGGTTCTTGCATATTAGCAATGGTTTCTTCCTCTTTCTCGCCGAGTAGTATCTCATGGCTATGGCCGTACCACGCTTTGTTCAACCATTTACCTGCTGAAGGATATCTGGGTTTCCAGCTTGGGGCCATTATGAATAAAGCTCTGGAAAACATTTGTTTACAGGCGTTTATGTGAACGTAAGTCCTCATTTCTCTGGGATAAATGTCCAGGAGTGCAACAGCTGGGTTTTTTAGCAGTTGCATATTTAGGTGGGTTATTTTTTTTTTTTTTTTCTTTTTAAAAACGAAAACCATTTCTTGGCTTCCATTCTGTGGGTAGGCAGTTTGGGCTGCACATTAGCTCAGGTTTATCTGATTTTTTTTTTTATATCAAATGCATAAACTTTACCTTTTTAAATTATATAATTTAGTGGTTTGTAGTATTTTCACAGAGTTGTGATGTGTTTGGTTTTTTAAAGAAATGCCGAACTGTTCATTTCCACGAGCAGTGTCTGAGCGATCCAGTCTTTCCACATCCGTGCCAGCTATTTTTTTATGTTGGCCGTTGTGGTAAGTGTGTGGCAATAGCTCACTGTGGTTTTCATTTGCATTTCCCTAATTGCCAATGATGCTGAGCCTCTTTTCACGTGCTCATTTGCCATCTGTATGTCCTTTCTGACGAAATGTCTCTTCATACCCTTTGCCCGTTTTCTTTTTTTCTTTTTTTTTTTTAATTTTTTTTTAACGTTTATTTATTTTTGAGACAGAGAGAGACACAGCATGAACGGGGGAGGGGCAGAGAGAGAGGGAGACACAGAATCGGAAGCAGGCTCCAGGCTCTGAGCCATCAGCCCAGAGCCTGACGCGGGGCTCAAACTCGCGGACCGCGAGATTGTGACCTGAGCTGAAGTCGGATGCTTAACCGACTGAGCCACCCAGGTGCCCCCCCTTTGCCCGTTTTCTAATTGGATTCCTTGGGGTTTTCTTCTGTTGAGTTTCAGTAGTTCTTTATATATTCTAGACATTCATCCTTTATCAGATAGGCGGTCGACAAACATTTTCTCCCACTCTGTAGCTTGTCCTTTCAGTCTCGGGAAGACAATCTTTCTCAGGGAGAAAAAAAAAAAGGGCTTTAATTTTAATAAAGCCCAAATTAATTTTTTCTTTATGGATTTTGCTTTTGATGTTAGGTGCAAGAACTCTTTGCCTAGTCCTCGATCCCAAATATACTGTCGTATTTTTTGTAGAGTTTTATAGTTTTGTATAGTTTTATAGTTGCATGGTTTTATATTTTACTCTTAAGTGTGTGATTCATGTTGAGTTAATTTTTGCATAAGGAGACTTCTATAGAGGGTTTGTTTTTCTTTATGTATGCATGGTTGCTCCCGTATCATTTGTTGAAAAGAGTATCTTTCCTTCACCGAATTGCTTTTACACCTTTATCAAAAATCAGGTATATTTTCGTGGTCTTTTTCCTGGGTTCTCTATTCTAGTCTATTCTACTAATCTGTGTAGCTATCCCTCAACCAATGCCACACTGTCTTGATTACCATATCCTAGGTCTTGAAATCAAGTAGACTGATCCCTTCCATTTTATGCAAAATTGTTTTAGCTACTCTAGGTCCTTTGCTTTTCTGTACATTTTTTAGAGTAATTTTGTCTATACCTACAAAAAAATCTTGTTGGAATTTTGATAGGAATTGCATTAAACCTATAGATCAATTTGGTAAGAATTAATATTAAATCTAAATATCAATTTGGGAAGAACTAACATTTTCATTTTTATTTATATTAATATTTATGTTGAGTGTTTCAATCCATGAAAATTACATGTCTCTCCAATTATTTAGATCTTTGTTTTGTCCACATAGTGTAATTTTCAGTATATAAGTCCTGTATATATTTTGCTAGATTTACACCTAAGTATTTCTTTTTTTTTTTTTTTTGAACAAACATATATGCATCATATTTTTAATTTCAGGATTCACATGTCTATTTATAGTACATAGAAATACAATTGATTTCTGTGTGTTGGTCTCATAGCATGCAACCTTGCTGAACTCACTACTTCTGAGAGTTTGATATGTGTCTGTGTTTATATTTTCTTATCTATATTTATATTTCTTGGGATTTTCTAGACCATCACATCATCTGCAAATTGGAACATTTTTATTACTTCCTTTCTGATCCATATTCTTTTATTTCCTTTTCTTGCCATATTGCATTGGCTATAACTTTCAGCACTATTTGAATAAGAATGTGAGAATGGACAACCTTACCTTGCTTCCTGTCTTAGGGGGAAAGTTAGCAGTCTTTCATCATAAAGTATGGTGTTAGCTGTGGAGTTTTCAAAGATGCTCTTTGTCAAGTTGGAGAAGATCCCCTTTATTCCTAATTTCCTAAGAGGTTTTGTTTTGTTTTTTAAATCATGAATGGGTGTTGAATCTTGTAAAATATTTTATCTGCAGCAACTGATATGATCATGTGGGGTTTTTTTTCCTCTTTAGCTATTAATATGGTGGATTACATTGATTTTTATATATTGAACCAGTTTGCATCCCTGGAATAATGCCCACTTGTTCATGTTGTGTTATTCTTGTCATATATTGCTGAACTGAATTTACTAACATTTAGAAATTTTGCATCTCTACTTATGCGAAATACTGGATTGTGGTTTTCTTTTTTCTTTGTTATATCTTTAAATGGTTTTGATATCAGGATAGTAAGTGAATTAGAAAGAGTCCCCTCCTCTTTGATTTTCTAGGAAAGATTGTGTAGAATTTTTTAAATAATTCTTTAAAAGTTTATTTTTATTTATTTTGAGAGAGAGATAGAAAGCAGGAGAGAGGCAGAGAGAGAGGGAGACGGAATCCCAAGCAGGCTCCATGCTATCAGCACAGAGCCTAATGCAGGGCTCGAACTCACAAACCGTGAGGTCATGACCTGAGCTGAAATCAAGAGTTGGCCACTGAATTGATTGAGCCACCCAGTTGTCCCATAGGTTTTGTAGAATTGATGTTAAGTCTTCTTTAAATATATTTGGTAGAATTCTCCAGTGAGAGTAGAATACAGCAGAATTCTCCATTTTATCTTTTGTTTCCTGTTCTGGTTTTCATTTCTCTGTTTTGTTTTTCCTTCCTTCTTGTGGGTTATGTGAATGTTTTTTGGAATTCCATTTTGGGGGTGCCCAGGTGGCTCGGTTGCTTTGGCTGAGGTCATGATCTCACGGTTTGTGGATTCGAGCCCCACATCGGGCTCTGTGTTGACAGCTCAGAGCCTGGAGCCTGCTTCAGATTCTGTGTCTCCCTCTCTCTCTGTCCCTCCCCCATGCACGCATGCGCGCGCGCTCTCTCTCTCTCTCAAAATAAAGCAACATTAAAAAATAAAATAAATAGAATTCTATGTTGATTTATCTGTCATATTTTTGAATGTGTCTCACAGTATAGATTTTTTTTACTAGTTCTGGGTATTATATATATACATATATATATATTATATATTTATGTATATATATATTATACACACACACACACACATAAATGGTCATAGTTTACTGGTGTTGTAATTTTACCAGTCTGAGTGAAGTCATAACTAAACTAATCATAGTTTACTGGTGGTGTCATTTTACCAGTCTGAGTGAAGTACAGAAACGTTACCTCCTTTTACATTTCTTTACCCACCCCCATTTATAATACGCTTTTCTTAAAAATTTTTCTCTGTATACATTTAGAACCACATCAGACAGTGTATAATTTGTGCTTTAACTTAGTCAAATATAATTCGGGGAATTCAAGAGGGAAGGAAAAGCCCATTGTATTTACCCATATTTTTGCTTACCATGTTCTTTCTTTTTCCCTGATGCCCCAAGATTTCTTTTTTTTTTTTATCATTTCCTTTTCATTTCTGAAATTTCCGTTAGCTATTCTCGTAGGGCAGTTCTGATGGTGACAAATTCTCTTAGTTGCTTCCATTTGAGAATGTCTTGATTTCTTCATTCCTGAAAGATATCTTCACTGAGTGGACAGTTCGTTCCTTTCAACACTTGAAAAATATTATGCCACTTCTGGCCTCAGTAGTTTCTGGTGAGAAGTCCACTGTCATTCCAGTTGGTTTTCCCCTACAGGTAAAGTAGCATTTACCTCGGGCTGCTTTTGAGATCTTTCCTTTGTCTGCAGTTTGAAGAAATTGGAAGAAAGAAATTTAATATAATCTATCTTGGGCTGGATTTTTTGGGGCTTGTCATATTTAGAATTTGTGCAGCTTCTTGAATCTGTAGGTTTATGTCTGTCACTAAATTTGGGAAGTTTTCAGCCTTTATTTCTTTCAGTGCTTTTTCAACCCCATTCTCTTTCTCGTCTCCTTCTAGGACTCTGAAGACACACATGTTACTTCTTCTTTTATTCTCACAGGTCCCCAAGACTCCGTTAGTTTTTTCCTCAGTCTATTTGCCTCTGTTACTCAGACTCCATCATTGCCACTGTTCTGTCTCCCTGTTTACAAACTCTTTCTTCCGTCCCCTCCATCCCGCTCTTAAACCCATCCACTAAGTTTTTATTTGTTATTACATTTTTAAGTTCTAACGTTTATAACCGGTTCTCCTTTATATCTTCTTCTTTGAGGCTTTCTTCTTTTATTTTTCATTTGTTTTAAACATATTCCTAACTGCATGTCGAAGCATTTTTATTACGGCTGCTTTCATATCTTTGTCAGATGATACCACCGTCTCTGTCGTCTTGATGTTGCCATCAGTTGATTTTTTTTTTTTTTTACATTCATTTTGACATCTTCCTGGTTCTTGGTATGACATGTCACTTTCAAATGAAACGTAGACATCTTAAGTGTTAAGGGTTCTGATGCTGGATCCTGCCAGGTAGAAGTACTCTAGACCCCCTACTCGACCTCTGTTGAAGCCTGCTGGGTGGGGATGGGAGTTCCTGCTGTCCGCATGACCTCCACTGACACTGCGAGGGATAGGCGAAGGGAGGGGAGGAGACAGGGGGTATGCCTTTGTTACTCCTGGGCAGGGATGAAAGTCCTGATTCTCTGTGAGGCTTCTTCTGACACAACCCCACTGAGGAGGAGAAACAAATGCCTCCTTTCACTAGGTGGGGCCCAGAAGTTCATTCTTCTCATGTTGTGTCTGAAGATACCACAGGGGGCCAGAGACCTCATTATCAGCTGACAAGGATGAAAGTCCCAGCTCCCTCCTTGATCTCCTCTGTTACCGCCTCATAGGACATGCTGTTGCAGCCTCATAGGAGTGGAGGTCTAGGCTCCCCACTTGGTCTTTGCTGGCATGGATGGGAGTGAAGCCACAGGTTTTTTCTGTGGTGTTGGGCTAGAGTAGCATGATCATGGTCTGAAAGTTTTTTTGTCTTGCTAGGCTGCCCCTTTCCTGCTCCTTTGACTAGAGAAAACGGGCTTTTTTCTGGGCTTTTTTGGTTGCACCCATGGGCATTTCTGGGTTGCCAGACTTTTTAGCTCCAAATATGGGATCTGTGAGGCCAGAAGGAAACTGAGATTTCTCATGCCCCGAGGTTCCTAGCTGGTCTTCCTTCCAATGTCATCCAACTTGCTATTTCAGGTGAAAGGACAGTGGGGTTGCCAGCTCCTGGCTTCTTTCTTCTTGAACTTTTCTTCCCACTTCACTGATTTATTTATCACTCCAGTTAGCAGACACAGTGGAAAAGGATCACATGTAATCTGGTTTTGCTTTCAGATCTTTTCAGTGTCCCCTGACCCTTTTGTTAAAGGCTTCCCAGGCAGCTTTGTCCCTCAGCATGGTTGGCTTACATGCATCACCTGTGTTCTAACCCAGGTGGTTGTTGACAGACAGATTCCATCTATCTTGAGCCTGCAAATCCGCTGTTGCCTCTTGCAAACTTATTGCTTGATTTAGTGCTACACCTCCTTGGAGGACAAACTTTTCTTTTGGATAGAAAATCACCCAATCCACATCATAGAAGAATGACATTTCGTCCAATACCCCAAACAGTCCCCTGACCCCCACTTTCCAAAACTTTGGACAGAAGAAAATAAGCAACTTGTTAGTATAAGCCTCTCTTCCCTCCAGTTCCCAGTTGTGCTGGTCAGAGGAGACTTGAGACCAGAGAGGACAGGACAGATCTATCCTCTTATTTTTTTAATGGAATTTGTATTAAGTTAATTAACCTTGTGTCCTATCCTGTCCTCAGCCAGACTGTCTTTCAACTCTTCCATGTAATCTGAATTCTTAACAAAATACAACGTCCTGTCTCTGTAAAGGACACGGAGTTGTTTTGTTAGGTTTTGTTTCTGGCAGTGTCATCTAGAATTTGGAGGGAGCTTTCATCCTCTGGAGGAGAATTGGGATTCTATCATTTGTAGAGAACAATACAGAGTCATTATTGGAAATCCCACTGCATCCTAGCCCAGTGTTGGGCATTGTGGACAGATGCAGAGACAAATGATAGAGACAAATAAGACCGTGAGAATAAGACAGACCAAATCAGTAAATACAGAGGACAAATGCAATTTTTTGTATGTCACCATGTCCTCTGTCCTCAGCCCTGGGTAGGTACTGTGAAAAACGCAGAGACAGTATAAGACTTGGTCCCTGGGAGACCCTGTGGCTGAACACTCAGAGGACGTGTTGGTGTTTCTAGGAATCACCCCTTATGGCGCCTTCTCACCCTGCCTGTTCTCCCTGGGTTTCTACAGGCTGAGGAATCCGAAGTGGCATCTCTGGCTTGAATCTCTCTAGACCCCAATATCTCATGGCCTCCTAAATGCTTCAAAGGCAACTCAAAGCCTGACATCCAAAATCGGACTCATTGTCTTTCCTACTAAACCCATTCTTCTCCCGCATTTCCAACGGGATGATCAACAAGGAGTTAGCTAGCCATTGTTCAGGATGTAGCTTCAATGTTGATTCTTGTTGAAGCCTTCCTGAACTTTCTCCAAGTTATCACTCCTCAGTTTGAATGCTGTTGAGGCCCGTGTAATCTCCATTTTGGTACTCATCACCTTTGCCATGATATGTGTCTACCCAGAGAGATCACCTCAGAGACCGTGAGCTTCATAAGGACAGGGACGGTGTCATAGGCGGCTTTGTTTCCAGCACTGGATCTCACACACAACAGGTGCAGCATAATTGTTGAATGAAAAGAAGTCAAGTTTGAAAAGTGGAAAGTGTATGGTTTGGCAGAAAGGAAAAAGGAGAATAATTTACTACCATTTAATGGAACAGGCTTCACAAAGGTCTCCTTGCTCCAGGGTCGTAATTCCTATCTTACTGGAATCTTAGGCTAGAAAACCTATTTTGTTTTTATTCTTGTTATTTTCCCTCATTACACTGGTCTGTTTAACTAAGGCAAAGTTTTTGATCCTACAAAGGCCTAAGTAGGTCTGGAATGCACTTGAGCCTAAAAGGTTCTTAGCTTCTGATGTTCAGATTATAAGGCGAAAAATAAGTTACCAATTGAGGCTATGAAATCTCATTCTCTAGGGCGCCTTAAAAATAGGTTAGAGTTTCAGTAGTCTGATAGATTGGTAGATGTTTAGCCTTACCTGAAGGAAAAGGAACTTTGGACTAGCTGTTTTCTTGAAGAACCTGTCAGATTTATGTTTTGAATGTGGTCCAGCACTAACTTAAAAATAAGTTTCTAAAAATACATATTTGTTTTTGGCTTTGTACGTCAGCTGCAATTCCTAGCAGCTGTAACTACTGACAAGATCTAAAAGCAGATTTGCAATTATTTGCTATATTCTCCATGTTCCTGCTCTTTGGCAGTTATGCATGGGTGATTTTTGCAGGAATAGTCTCCTGACAGAAATGTGGACGTGAGGGTTTGTTATTCCCCAACATAATGCTTCTCAGCTCCCCGCTCCCTCCTAAACTGCTCAGTTTTTGAGACAGGAGCACACCTCCCCCTCTAGGATATGTCAGCTTCTAAACAGAGCCTGCCTATATGGAGTTGTGTGAGGTTGGGTTTCACCATCATTACTGGGGAGGCACCAATAACGCACGCTCCGCTGGTAAATTTATGTTTACGTGTACCTTTCCTATCGGTAAGTCTCGGTCAGCGTGCGTGCTTCAGCGAGGACAGGACACCATCAAAGAACACACGTTGACTCCAGGATCCCCCACTGTGGGAGAAGTAAAATGTGAAGATTGCATCATTACCAACAGCTCAGGCAGTGGGAGGGAATTTACTCCAATTCAGGACCCATTCTCTCTCCTTTTTAACTGAAATTTCTTTTTTTTTTTTAAGTTGTGATAAAATTCACACAGTGTGAAATTTACCATTTTAAAGTGTACAATTCAGTGGCATTTAGGACATTTACAGTGTTGTGCAACCATCACCACTATCTACTTCTAGAATGCTTCCACCTCCCCAAAGGAAACCTTATGTGGTTTAAGCAGTCATTCCCCATTTTGCTCCCCTGCCTACCCACCCGATATTCTCCAGCAACCACTACTCTACTTTCTGTTTACATACTGGTCTATTCTGGATCTCATATAGTCATGCAATACATGGCCTTGTGGGCTTGACTTCTTTCAGTTACCATAATGTCTTCAAGCCTTATCCCTGTGGCAGTATGTCCCTCAGCACTCGATTCCCTTTCGTGGCTGAGTAATAGTCCACTGTGTGGAATATACAACGTTTTGTTTCCATTCATCAGTTGATAGACATCTGGATTGTTTCCATCTTTTGGCTGTTGTGAATAATGCTGCTGTAGATATGGGTGTACAGGTATCTGTTTAAGACCATTTCCATTTCCTTTTTTTGAAAGTATATGTTGGAGTGGAATGGCTGTGTGATGCAGTCTTCTGTGTGGAACTTCAGTGGCTGCACCATTTTATAATCTCACCAGTAACGTGCTAGGGTTCCAACGTCTCCACACCCTCTCCAAAACATGGTACTTTCTGTTTGTTTGTTTGCTTGCTTGCTTGTTTTATAATTATAGCCATCCTAGTAGATATTAAGTGCTATCCCTTTGTGGTTTTGACTTGTATTTCCCTAATGACTAATGATGTTGAGTATCTTTTCATAAACATGCTTTTGGCCATTGTATTTAGTCTTTGGATACATGTCTTTTTAAGTCCTTTGCCCATTTTGTAACTGGGTTGTTTGTCTTTTTTGTTGTTGAGTTTTGAGGATTATTGATATATTCTGGATACTAGACCCTCATCAGATATGTGATTTGCAAATACTTTCTCTCATTTGGGGTTGCCTTTTGACTTTCTTGATAATGTCCTTTGATGACCAAAAAGATTTTAATTTTGATGAAGTCCAATTTATTTTTCCTTTTGTTGCCTGTGCTTTGGGTTCATATCTATGAAACCATTGCCAAATCCCAGGTCATAAAGATTTACTCTTTTGTTTTCTTTAAGGAATATATATAGTTTTCACTCTTATATTTAAGTCTTTGATCCGTTTTTAGTTCACTTTTGTGTATGATTGCAGGTAAGGGCCCAACTTCGTCCTTTTGATGTAGAAATTCAGTTGTTCTAACACCATTTGCTGAACAGACTATTCTTTCCTCATTAAATGGTCTTGGCAACTTAGCCAAAAATCTAGGCTCTTAATTACATCACACTGATGTATGTGTCTATCTTTATGCCAGTGCCACACTGTTTTTATTACCATAGCTTTAAAATTTTTTTATGTTTTATTTATTTTTGAGAGAGAGAGAGACAGAAACGGAGCATGAGTGGGGGAGGGGCAGAGAGAGAGACACACACACAGAATCTGAAACAGGCTCCAGGCTCTGAGCTGTCAGCACAGAGCACAACACGGGGCTTGAACTCGGAAACGAGCTCATGACCTAGGCTGAAGTCGGACGCTTCACCAACTGAGCCACCCAGGCACCCCACCATAGCTTTATGTTAAGTTTTAAAATCAGGAAGTGTGAGTCCCATAATTTTTTTTTCAAGATTATTGTGGCAATTTGGGGTCCCTGTGGATCTTAGGACAATTTTTTCCATTTCTGCAAAAAAAGACTGTTGGAATTTTGCTTGTTTTGATTAGAATTTCCAACAAATTCATCAGATAGAAGTGGTGAATGCAGGCTTCCTTTGTTTTGTTCCCGGTCATAGAGAGATAGGTTTCAGTCTTTCACCATTGAATATGATGTTAGCTGTGGGTTTTTCATAAATGAAAAGGACTTTATGTGTTGTGTTGAGGAATTTCCCTTCTATTCTCAGTTGCTGAGTAATTTTATTATGAAAGGGTGTTGGTTTTGTCACATGCTCTGTCTGCACCAATTGAGATGATCACATGATATTTTTCCTTCATTGTATTAATGTATGGTATATTGATTGATTTTTGTATGTTGAACCAGCCTTGCATTCCTGGGATAAATCCCACTTGATCATGGTGTGTAATCCTTTTATTACACTACTGGGTTTAGTCTGCCAGAGTTTTCTTGAAGATTCTCTCTCCTTTTTTAAACCAAGATCTCATAGATATAAATTGTCTTTCCTTGTACTAATTTGTACTTCGTTTTTCTTTTCTTCCCATTATTCAAAATTAACCAAATATTTGGTTGTGTTTCCTTCACCTTTTTCCAACGTCTTTGTGAGTATATAGCTTCCAAAATATGCATAGGTGACAGAATACCATAAAGGGCAAATGTTATTATCATCCCTTTCTATCTTGAGTTTTTTCAGCATTATTGTTCAGCATTTTTTTAAGTTTATTTATTTACATGAGAGAGACCGAGACAGTGTGAGTGGGGAAGGGGCAGAGAGAGAGGGAGAGAGAAGCAAGCTCCATGCTGCCAACACAGAGCCTGATGTGGGGCTCCAACCCACACAACTGTGAGATCATGACCTGAGCCAAAACCAAGAGTTGGACGCTTAACGAACTGAGCCACCCAGGCGCCCTTTCCTGAGAAGTTTTAATAATTGTCAGTAATAATGCTTTTTTTCTTCTGCAAAGAAGAAAATGGGAGATTGGGAAAGTACTATTACTTGACATTTCAACTTTGGAGCGCATAGAGAAGCCAGTGGCTCAAACATCTCCACTAGAGTGTTTTATGAGCTCTCAGACGCTTTTCACCACCTGAACCTTTGTCAAATCTGCCACTTTAAGGGTCTCCAGAAAAGGTTGTTTCTGAGGATAGCGAAGCTTGAGAGAGAACAGTTCTGTGATCGTGTTTTGTAGCCATAATGTTTTCCAGTAACTGGGCCAGGGGAATAGAAATTATTCACAGAAACCAGATAAAGTCAATATGGTAGACTGAGCTGACTCAGGACTTTTCCAGATGCATAGAAATGCCCAGTGAAACATGAACAAAGAAAGGCTTTTAATACATAATCAACTTCAAATGGAACACAGAAACCTAGGTGCCAAAATGGAGAGACGCAAAAGCCAGTAGGCCAAAAGGGAGATAAAGCTGAAGAGGGGGTATCAGACTGCATAAAAGGCTCAGGGACTGAAGGTTCAGAGATTAATATAGGGAAAGGAGATAAAACCTCAGTCCCCAGTGAGATAGAACTCAATGCATAAAGCTACAGATTTTGTAGGGCTGCTATTTTAATGAAACAGAAACGAGAAACATTTTACTCACTAGATTGACAAAGCGGCAATGGGGAAGACAGAATTACCCACCAGAAACTGGAAGCCCATGCTTATGTATGAGGTCCAATTTTAGACTCTTCCCAATGCTATGGGAACTAAGCTAATATAAAAATTGATGCAACCCACAGGACACTGGCAGAGGCAAAAGAAAATCGTTCTGAAGCATGACTTCATAACTAGAGCACACACAGTAAATGAACCACAGTGACGGTGGGTCATGGAATACTGCAGACATTTATTGGCTCTCCACACCCCCAAGAACTGGATATGTAAGCAATGTCTGAACAAACCTATAAAATACTGGGGAAAGAAGATGCGGAAAGAGTAAAATAGTATGTGAGAACAGGTGGATCTAGAAGATAAATAAACTCTTGTAGACATGAGAAGGGTTCTAATTTCAATTAAAGCATGCCAGTCAGTTTAATGATAGTTCAGGTAAAACCAAAGAAAGAAAGGAAATGGCAAATGTAGAGGAGACGTAGAGATGTGGAAGATAGGATTATATATATAAGAAGATCCTGGATAAGAAAAAAACAGAGAACTGGGGCCAGGCAGGGTTCAAAGTGTTTTCCATACATGAAGATAAACTTCTGAGTTGTAGTGACTTTCCAGGTCTCAGCAGCGGAGCAGATTTAAAGACACATTTGGGCGCCCGGACGGCTCAGTCGGTTAAGCTTCGGACTCTTGATTTCGGCTCAGGTCATGATCTCCCAGTTCGTGAGTTCGAGCCCTGCATGGGGCTCTATGCTGTTGGTGTGGAGCCCGCTTGGGATGCTCTCTCTCTCCCTCGCTGCCCCTCCCCCACTCACATGCTGTCTCGCGCTCTCTCAAAATAAAATATTTTGGAACACACAAATGTACATCTAGTCGTACTAAGTGTCGTAACAAAACTGCAGAACACCAAGGACAGAGTGATTATAAAAGTATCTAGAAGGAAAAAGACTATCTGCAAACTGGTCCTGTAAATGAGTAGATAATTGAAAAGAATGTAAGAAAGGAGAAAGGGAGTGAAGAAAAATGTGATACATGAGAAGCCGAAAATAAATGACACTCCTTAGATATATTTTAAAACATGATGAAGTGTTAGTTGTGATGCATATATACGTAAAACAAAAGTGCGAAATAGAGATGTAAGACTATTTCTGATTTATTATAAGAGAGGGGGAATAATAGGGTCTGGGAGGAGGGCAACGGACTTCGTATATGAAATTTTATTCTTTTGTTCACATTTGAAGTAGGGGCGCCTGGCTGGCTCAGTTGGAGGAGCATGTGACTCTTGGATCTCAGGGTGTGAGTTCGAGCCCCACATTGGGTGTGGAGATTACTAAAAAAATAAACAAACTTAAAAAAATTTTTTTGAAGTCATTCTCACAACCAGGACAGGACTTGGTGCAGGAGTGCAAACGAGGTACCACGTCTGAGTATGTGAAAGCCGTAAGTCAAGCTAACAAATAGCCATGTACCTTGATGAATATACCTTCATAAGGACTGTGGTGTTTTGTGATTCCCAGATTCTCTGGAGTTTTGGAGCCAGAAAGTCGTGGCATGGGAAAGAGTTTGCTGCCCTGTGCCCTCCCCCCACCCTCCCAACCCCAGCTTAAGGGGTCCCGCACTTAAGGGGGTTTACACGCATGAGTTTGGGTATCACCATCCATACGCATCCGATGCAAAAACCCACCCGTTGGCCACCCGCAGACCTAGGAGTGTGAATGCTGGCTCTAAGGTCTGCTTTTAGGAGGATAGTTTGGCCTTGGGTGCCAGCTTGGAGAGGTGTCACTCAACAGGAACTTCTGGGGTCCCAAATACCTGGGGTGGAGGACAGGCGTGGACTCTGGGTGGACATGTCCCGCTGGCCCCGTGGACCCTTTACCACGTGGAAGGAAGGGCTGCAGGACAGAGTGGGTCCCTCTAAAACAAGGGGTCAAGTGGTCAAGCAGAGGAGCTCCATTTTCTAAAGCTGAGCAGGTGGGTGGACATTCACTGTACTAGTAGTCCCTATGTGTTTGGAGTGTCTTGTTACAAAGAGAGCGAGAAGAATGCACCATTTCACAAGGGAAATAGGGACATCTGTCGAGCCCAAAGGCAGGGGCAGGAACACTGCCAGCAGAGCATCCTGTGACCTTTGTATTTGCTACAGCTGAGTCTGTTTCCTCACCTGCCCAGGGAGAGACCAGGATGTGTGACTTCCCACTTGCATGGTCCTGTGAAGTTCTCATTCGCCCCATCACTAGGCAGCACCTTCCACGGAGGAATCCTGGCCAGTGCTGGGTCACACAGGGAGGACGGCCCTTCATTTCCTTAAACTGGGAAAGCAGCCAGCACAGGGAGCCCCGGGCACACTCACAGGCTCCTCCTCGTGTATCTGCTCCTCTCTGCCTTGTCCGGGCTGTTGCTCAGCAGAGCCCAGTGAGATTAATTTGGCCCGTGGAAGAAAAGGCCATGAGAGAATGGAAAGCCGGTGCCAAGGGATAGAAAAGGTGTTTTTCCTCATCAGCCATCATGCATTTTGCCAAGCTTAGCTAGCCGAGGCTCACCTCCAATTGGTGACGAACAAACATTGTCCTTTCAACTGACGTAATCAGAAAACGTTCTCTTCTGGAAACTCAAGTGCAAAAGGAACTTCAGCTCAGAGAACTACTGAGAATACCTTGGGCCCCGCTCCTCCTTCAAGGCCCTTGAGTTGCTGTGAGGTCGACTCCTGTCAGGAGACCATGGTCTTCAGGCTCGAGGCTCATAGACGTGGGATGGGGGGGATGTACTCGGACGGCCCGTGGCCGCAGCTCCTCAAACAACTTCTGTGCCCTCACATTCCCACAAACGGCAGATCGGGGCGTATTTGTTTGCTAGGGTTGCCATCACAAAGTACCACAGACTGGGTGACTTAGCAGAAATTTGTTTTCTCACTTCTGGAGGCCGGAAGTCCAAGATCGAGGTGTTGGCAGTGTTGGCTCCTTCTGAGGTCTCTCCCACTGGCTGGTAGATAGATGGCTGTCTTCCTTGTCTTCAGACGGTCTTCCTTCTGTGTGTCTGGGTCCTAATCTCCTCTCCTTAAGAGGACACCAGTCGTGTTGGATTAAGCCCACCCTAGCGACCTCATTTAACTTAATCGCCTCTTTACAGACCCTGTCTCCAAATACAGTCCCATTCCGAGATTACTGGGGGTTAGGATTGCAATGTAAGAATTTGGGGGGATCGCAGTTCAGCCCATATCAGAGGGCATTGGCAAACTCCCACACACCAGGAACCTCCTGGGGCAAGCAAAGTGACCTCGTAATGGTGAGAAATCAAAGCCCTTGAGCCTACCTGGGCAACTTTGAAGCACCCCCTTCTGCTTTATCAGAATAAACAAAAGCTACCCCAGAGGACCGCTCCGTATTTCCTTACAGCGGTGGCAACCTTGGAGGGAACCCTTTCAGGAAAGGCGAGAAGAGCTCCTAATCCTTGTGTGTTCCAAGAAAATTCACCTTGACTTTCAAAGTAACAATCAGGTTGTGCAGAAAGAAATCAGTCTCTCGCGGGGGCCCCAAGGCACCTCGGGGAGGCTCTGGTCCTGGTACATTTTACTGGCTCAGGGAGAGGCGGCTGCAGGTGGGACTAAGGCTTTTAAGGCATTTACCATAGAAACAGATCACTGCTTGCAGAAGTGTTCTGGAAAGCCAAGGGTGTGCCTGGTATGAAAGGGCTCTTGCGGAGCACTTCAATTAAGAGGCAGGCCGCGTTCAGAGGCGTTACGTACAGGACAGACTGGAAACAGAGCGCCTTTCAGAAGAGGGAGCAGTGCACTCAGGGTGTCGAGATAGCATCTACTGTAAATAATAGAGCTGCTGGCCAAACTGGACATTTTTCTTGACATGAGGAAGCCTTTTCCCCCGGTCTCTTTCATTTTGAAACCTAAAGTCACTGGGTGAGGCATTTTGAGAGGCATCCGCATGAACCGGGACTGACCGAGTTTGATCCACCCGCAGGATGAATGAACGTGACCGCCTACTGAGGAGGCTCAGCAGGAAGACGCCCCCCACACTCTTCCGAGGAGGCTCCCTCCAGCAGTGTGTCCCCCGTAAGTAGCCCTCACCCCCTTCCGGTCAGCCAGACCCCAGTGACACAAAGAAGGCGGAGGCTTCATTAAAGCATGCTGGTGCTAAGAGGGACGGAGACGCTTGCCAAGCCAGAGCCCCCCATTTGGATGTGGAATTTGTGCATTTGGCTCCGGGCGAGTAAGCTGGAGTCTAGGTAGTGCCCTGGGACCCAATCAAACGCCTGAATGACAGAACCCTGAAACTTAAAATCCTGATGTGCTCGAGATCCTTCTGTCAGCCTCCCAATAGGATTTTGTTCTAAGGCTCAAGTGATATGATTTTTAAATCATTTCCCCCAAAGATAGCAATGTGCACTCTTTTATTTCATATTAGCATGTTAATTAAAACAATGACGATCACCGGGGGGGAAAAAAAATCTCTGTTCTCTTCCCAGGAAGGCTGCCTCTGCCTCTAGCGCTGGTGTCCCCACTCAACACCAGAGGCCAGGCCTGATTTCTGCTGAGGCACCTGACCCAGGCAGGGGTCAGTGGGGGTGTGCCAGACCCCAGAGGAAGGGTGGGAGGCCACGAAAGAGACACAGGTGGCACAGCTCACGGAGGTTGTAGGCCTATTTCAACAATCCAGCCACTTGGCTCTCCGCTGAGAGGTGTTATTAGCACAGGTTTCCTTGGGCCGGAGGGGACGTCACCTGCCTTCCCCAAGGCGAAGCCTGTTGGCACCTGTCGTCTGTCACCTGCTTCTGCCCCTCTGAACCCCGCCTCTTCTCCCAGCACCCCCTCTCTCGCACATCACTTACCATCTCTTCAGCTGACACGTCTCTTGCTTCCTTTCTCACCCCGAGTTGTTCAGGAGGGAACAGGAATGGTTTAGGAGAAGTGGAGAATTGTTGTGTCCGTAGTAACAGGTATTGAGGGTCTGTTTCAGGCTCACCTGAGCTCCACCCATCAACAGATCTTCACAGACTTTCTAACAGAGAGGAGGACAGGGATGGACTCCCTCTCCTCACTCCCACATGGAACACCAAGTTCCCTGTGGTGCCTCACATGCCGCCCGTCCTGCCCCAGGAAGCAGGCAGTGTCCGCCCCAAGAGCATTCGGCAGAGGCTCAGGTCGCTACAGTAACTGGCGAGCAAGGCCCAGCGATCTGGGTCACAGCCATTGTCTCTCTGATCCAGGAGACAGGCTGAGTCAGGAGGCTTGATGGCGTGGTCCAGAGAGCAAGGTCTGCAGGGTCCCGCTTCTGGAGCTGGACTGCCTGGGGGTCCTGTCCCAGCAATGTCACTTTTTTTTTTGTGGCCTTACATCTGTTTCTACATCTGTAAAATGGAGATGATGTAAGAACTGGGTTCGGGGGGAGAATTAAATGAGATGGTTTATACCAAGTGCCTAGAACAGTGCTTGACACTATGGAGTCCAATAAAGGTGAGGTATTACTGGTTTTTTCTGCCACTAGGTGAGTAACTTTGGGCAAGTTACATATTTCTCTAAACTTCTGTTTCCTCCACTGGGGGAACAAAAGAATTATAGTAATATACGTCTTACACACCCTCTGTGAGGCTTCAGGATGATGTGTGTAAAGCAGCTCTCTGTAGCAGGCACAGAGAAAATGGATACTGATTCTGTAAATGATGATGTCTAGGCCCCACTGCTTCTCTAATAAATGTTTCAGAATAACCCGAGAAAGACTCTCTGTGATGCATATATTGAGATCAAAGATCAAGTAAGAACTTTTGCAGAAGAGTCATAAAATATCCTACAACTGTTGAACGTTTTTCTTAACTCTCGGTGTTTTGAAGGACAAAAGAAAATTCTAAGGAACAAGTACAAGGAATAAAAAAAAGACCTCTAAAATCACGGCACGTTTTAAAAACACCCAGCAACTAATAGCAAGAAACCGATCGGTAACAGAACATTCTGTCAGTAACAGCTAGAGAAGGCCATCGAGCTGTGAGAAGTGGTCCTGGCCTGCGAGAAGGTCTGCGTTCTCCTCTTGGCCTCTGCTCGCCCGCCCTGGGTCTGTCCGTCAGCTGTCTTGGCCCTGTCTTCCCAGGAAACTGGAAGGAAAACTCTCATCTTGGCGGGATTTTTAGTTCCTTACAGGCCACCGACACGCGGTATTGATAACTGAGATCAGCATTTTCCTACAGTCCAATTTCCTTGTCATCCGCAAGTGGGCTACCGCCATTTCTGTCACTTTCAGGGAATTTCTACTTTCATGAAGCTGTTTTATCAGAGCTACTTAAGGGGAGTTTTATTCCAAAATAATTTTTAAAAAATGACACGATTTTATGGGTTTCACCAAATGTTCTATCAGAACACAAAACAACTAAGATGCTCCCCTACCCTTCCAACTCCTCTCACCTACCCCGTTCTGCCCCCAGACTCTGGCTGTGGCTGAGCATTTAAGGAGCAGATGCCTTGGGAAGCCAGCCAGGGGAAGTTTATGAGTGGGGTCCGTCCAGGGCTTTCCCCACGGCCCCATCATTACTTTCTGGCTCTCGGGACTTCCCGACAGATGGAGCAGATCGGGAGAGGCTAAGGGTTGGAGGCTTCCTCTGAGCTCCCCGTTTGGATGCAAATGGTGGCTATTTGTTCATCGGACAGAAGCTGGTGACCTGATGGGGCATCTTTGTTGGGCTGAGGGGTGCGGGCTGGGCGGGCAGAGGCTCGTTGGGTGGTGATAGTCCCTGTGGCCCCACTAAACACTTTTCCCCTCACGGCCTTCGCTCCCGCCAGGCCTGGTTTCTGAGAAGACCATACTGTTGTCTGTAGGAGGGGGACACCCCTGCCCCAGGGCAGCCCTCCCAGGCCGCCCTCCATTCCTTCTTGAGCTACACGGCTCGCCTCACGTCTCTGTTGAGGCTAAGAAAGTCTAGTGAAGAAGGTCTTAGTGCGTCACGTTCTGGAAACATGATGGTAGATGCAACCCGTGGGAACTCCGGGCCAAGCCCTCGGGGAGTGGCCTCTGGGCGCTCAGCTGACCCTGGGAGAAGAGATTTGCTACTGGGCCAGAAGGTCCTCTCAGATGGACACCTGGAGGCCCTTCCCAGTCTGGAGTGGAGGGGGAATCCTGCCGGAAGGCCCTTGTGCCAGTGAGACAAATACAAGCCAAGGATGCCTTACGGCTCCAAGCTACGTCTGTGTCCCAGTAGGCATGGGCAGGATATGAATGAAAAACAGAATAAGTAAGACCAGGCTTTTGCTCTTTGCACTTGAGCAAGGAGCAGACAGTTCCACATGCTAAGATAACTTTCCCAAAAGGACACTCCCCAACAATGTTTCTGTGTCTCAGAAAGTCCCCTTCATTTCTTCCTCTCCACCAGGCACCTCCCCCCTCCAAAAAGCACATCAAAAAAGACGGGTAGCAGTTGTTCTACTCGGATGGATTGTTGAGACTGCCTCCGTTCTTTTCTGGAATGGAGGTAGAGGCTTCCTCCAGTGGTGCTGAGTGTGAATTGGCCCTGAACGAAGACGAGCGTTCTGTGGCCTGGCTGTAGTTCGCCATGGAAACGCCTGGCACCCATGTGGAGGGTTAGAGCTCTGAGGACACTTGGACCTCATCTGGTCCAGGCCCTTTATTTTACAGAACCGTCAACTAAGACCCAGAGAGCTTAAAGAACCCATGGTCCTGTGGCCGCGTTACTGCCGCGCAAGGACTTAGAACCACCCTCTGCCTCAGGCCCTGGGCCTCAGGACCCAAGATGGAAGCAGCGCAGGTGAGAAAGCCGCCGTCGGGGTGGAGAGCTCACTAGCCACCTGCCTGCCACCAGACGGGCTCGGGAAGAGCGCTGACAGGGCGCTCCCATTGCTTGGGATCAGAGCCACTTCTGCCGGTTGACGAGCATCCGCCTGGGGTGTCACGGCAGGCCACCGACAAGGGCTGCGTGGCCCCCTCAGGAAAACATGGGATGTTGACTAGAAATGTTCCTGTTAAAAGACCGGAGAGTGAAAAGTATCCAAGTTGACCACAGAACACAGCCTTGTGACCGGAGGAGACGGTGTTATTGGCTAGATTTTGCTTTGAAACATCCCACGGCAAGGTGTCTGGTCTCAGACTGCGGTCAAAGAGCCGTACAAAGAGCACCTTGTGCTGGAGGGGCCTCAGCACCCGGGAGGGAGGGAGCCGCCCCTCGGAAGCTGGGCAAGGGACGTCTCCTCTCCCCTGGCCCTCAGCAGTCAAGCAACTCACTCGGAGGAAACCTAAATCAGAAGAATGGAGGAGAGGGGAGGCATTTCCTCTTCGGGTCCTGTGAAGCCACTGAAGCCTCCTTGTGTGGAAAGCCATCATGAGAAAGTTCAAGTGCCCTGCACCCAGCACCCCCAGGGCCTCCCTCCCCAGGCCCGCTCCTGCATTCCAGCCCAGCGACCCCGCCTGCTCTTGGACCCCGCAAGATGGGGCTCACGCCAGCCGCCACATGGTGTGATGTTTTGGTTTGCGGATTTGGTTTTGTTAGAGATGGAGGTGAGCCAGTGGAAGAAAGCCCCCCCCCCCCGCCCCCCGTGGAAGATTCCTTTCGGTTCTTATCCTTCCCTAGTTCTCCCTGCACTCCCACCCGCCCCTGCTGTCCAGCCCATGTCCTTAGCTGCCTCCCGGGCCACCTGTGCAGAAGAGCCCTGGCCTCCCAGGGTGTCCTTTCTGAGCCCTGGGGTTTACTCAGGTGGCGGCCGGGAGAGCCGGGAAGCCAGCCCAGGCTCAGAAAGTCTGCTTTATGAGAGTCTGGTTTACGCAGAGCACAAAGTCACCCTGCGCACCATCCCCACGAAGACGGCTACGCGTTGCTCTCACCTGTCCTTATGGTTCAGAAACTCTCCTTTGTAAGCCAAGTGTCTTAGTAAAATAGTCACCCCCGCGAGGTGATACACGGCCACAACTTCTGATTTCTTTTTCTCCCTTGGAGAACGTGGCCGTGAACTAACATGCCCGTTGATAAGTCATCCGCACACATGGATGGGAGTCACCGTTGTCAGACGTTTTACCGTGTTGTCTTTTGGTCAGAATGTCCAATCCAGCTGTGGGACTTCGCCATAGCCCTGACCCAGAGGAGTTAGCCAACAGAGAGTCTTGTAGATGCTCCTTCTGTGGGAAGGACCCTTTAGGAAGGAGGGACCTACTCTGGGCTTTCGAAGGCTAAACCTCTCTTGGAACCAGAGGTGCAGGAGAGTGTGGGTCCTGCAGAAGTCCTGCCTGGGTTTGGCTCCCAGCCCTGCCACTCACTAGGTCTGTGAAATCACCCTTCTCCTCCATTTCCCCATCTGTGAAATGGGAAGAATACTACTACCTAACTCATAGGGCTTTGGGGGAGGAATAAATGAGCTATTCGTGCATAATACATAGAACAGGCCTGACACACAGAGCATTTAATAATTGTTGGAAGCTGGGGCTGGTGTTGTTATTATTATCGGAACTGATTGTAAGACCCAGTCTTCCTGGGGCCTCTGGAATTTATCTTGTGATCTTTTTCTTTATGTACACAAAAATGAACACACTAATTTCTTATTACCAGTCCGCATCAGTCCGCTTGAAAAGCGGGAATGCCGCGAGCGTCACACGCACATTGCCAGTCTTCGCTCCCGGCGTTGCTGGGCGCTCCCCGGCCAGCCTGCCAGCTTCAGGCAGATCGGGACACTTCTGGAGCAGGGCAAGTGGCCTTGCCTCCCGGCTGGCGCTGGGACAGTGCAGACATGGACCAGTGACCTGCCGTTTACGCTTCCCTGGCTGAGCTCCGCCGCGGCGAGGCCACCAGCCCCCGAGCCTTTCCCATCCCAGCGGCGGTGGCGGCCAGAACCAGTCAGGCCCTGCTGGGTCAGGCCTCGTCCCGCCCCGCCCCACACTCTGCCCACGTTTCCCTCCCGGGCCACGGGTCTGTCCGTCCCAGGCTCCCACCTACCCAGGGCCGGTGAGCCCAGTGTGGCGAAACTGAGCTCCCGTGTCCCAAAAGAGCATTTTCTTCTAAGCCCAGGGTGGTCCCCCCTCCCCCAGTTCTCCTGTCAACCAGTCCCCGTGTGTTCCTCCTGCAGATGGGTACGCCTTCTCTCAAGAGGAGCATGGAGCTGTCACTCAGGAAGAAATCGTCCGTGCTTACGACACCACCAAGAAGAAATGCAGGAAGAAATAAGACGTGAGTTGTCCCGATGGGTCCCAGGAAAGAGACGTGGTTTGTCGCGCCCGGTGTGAACCCATCTCTGCCCGAAGAGACTGGTGTCAGCAGCCAGAACACCATAAAACACATTTCCGTGGCCTTAGCCAACCGGTTTGTTAGTCACACAGCCCCTCGCAAACCTGCAGTAGATACCGCGGGGGAGGCCGTCTCTTCCCCTTCCCGTGTGTCCGCAGCGCTTGGCCTAACTTCCGTTCCCGTTGTTGCGAAGCATTCAGCTGTGCTCTGTGAGCCGTGAAATTGAAAGCGTTACGTTTCATTTAAACATCAGTGCTAGCGGCCCCGGGAGAAAGGCCAGAGAGTGCTATGCCCGTCTCGTGGAATGGGAGCGGGGGCGCGCTCGCTTCCCGTCGCGTTCACTCACGGAATTCGGTCCACCAGGCAGCGCGTAAACTGCATTCGGGGCAGGCCGGCGTCTGGCTTTGATTCCTCTTTGGTTTGTGTGACGTCGGCGTAAACTTCTCCATTGCGGTGAAATCGCAAAAAACGTCCATCAGGGTGGTAAGCCTGAGGATGCTTATCGTAATGCGCTCCCCGGGTCGGCGTTCCAGGATTCTCCTGCACCCTTCCCAGGTGCCCCCTGTGGCCCGGCGGGCTTCCCTGTCGCCCACCTTCTGCATGGCTGGCCGCGGTGCTCGGTGCATGGCCGCTGGTGGGCAACCAACCGAAATCTGCACTGTTTCTTGCTGTAGCACAGATTCAGGTTACCGATGCGAGAAATCCCCCCTTCCACACCGCCCTTTCCCTCCCGTAACTCAAGAAAAGAAAACATACCCCGCATGTATCCTAAGCGTCTGTCCGCCTCCTTCCGAGGACAGGGAAGCCTTCGGGGCCCGGGGTGGCAGAACGCCTCCGCCAGCCTGCTCTGGTGAGGCTCTCGGCCCTCATTCCCCCACCTCCAGGCCACTGAACCTTTGGCACCCATTTAAGCCAGACCCACACTTGTTCTCTTGGGAGTTGGGAGCACATTTTGCGCTTTCGCTGCTGGGAAACCACTGAATTTCTAGCGTGTCTCTCCGGAGAAGAGATGCCCCTGTCACTCTGCCACTCTGAAATCGGAGAGAATGAGGGAATCCAGTGGGAGAGTAAGGGGCCCTGAGGCTGGTGGAGGAAGAAAGCCATCAAAGGAGAAAGCAAGAGGCAAGGACACAGAGACGCGGGGACGAGGACGCGGGGGACATCTTAGCCCAGTCTCAGTGGAAACCGGAATCAAGCCCGGAAGCCCAGGCGGTCGTGATGATCTGCCTCATGCATACAGGAGGCTAAACAAGACCTTGACAGGCAGTTTTCGTTGAAAAGAATTCTACAGGTGTCAAGGAAACGCCCTTTTCTATAGGGATGAGGTTTCCTTCCTTATCAAGTCGGTGTGATATACGGGCACCTCCGGGAAAGTAAAGTGTCCTGAATCTAAGGCAAGGAAGAGAAGCGCTGAGTCACTGACTTTGCAAACCGCGCAGTGCCACCTTCTAAATTTGGACGGAACTTGTGAGCCCTCAGGCATGAATGTCAGCACCTGGAGCCCTTAATAAATGGCCAGCCTGGAGGCACGTTCCTCTCCTCTCCGCTTTGGTTGCCAAACCAGATTTTTGGATGGCTTCACATAAATACTTCTGGGCAGCTGTTACTGCTTAAAATGGCACAGTGCTTCTGGGGATGGCTGTGCTAAATGGGGAAATAAAACAATAGTGCACTTTGCTTCCTTATCCTTTATTTTTGGAACATCCACATCTTATTGGGCATTGTGATAACTGAGAGTATGATTTGCTTTGACTAAGAAAACTAATCCTTTACCTATGGCATGACCAGGATTCAGAGAGGGTTTACAGGGAAGCGGAATGCCGTGAGGCTTAGAAAATGGCCCTTCCTTCTTCCCCAGGATGGTAAACCATTTTTAAAAACTAGAACACCCGGTGACATGAATCACGGGAGGACTGTCATGCAGGAATTGCGCCCCCCAGCCCACAAAATGTGCCTGTAGTTAACACAACAGACCAAGGTAAATGTCTTTATTGGACACCCAGAGAGATGATGTCCTAAATACATAGGAGGCATGAAAATTTGAATTGAATGTGCATTAGGCATCCTGACTGTTTGGTTTCATTTGGAACTAAGCCTGTCTGGAAAGGGGAACTCAAACTCATTCTTTGTCAAATACTTAGTTCTTTCTTTCACTTGAAGCCTTCCAAATTAGATTTGTGAATTACGGGGTGTGTGTGTGTGTGTGTGTGTGTGTGTGTGTGTGTGTGTGTGTGTGTTTTGTTTGGGCTTTTGGTTTTTTATTTTATTTTTTACATTAAAATGCAGTTCAGATTTTCTGAGATTTTAGTATATTTTCCAATTCTTTTGAAAATGGGACTAAGCAGTCTTTGCAAGTATGAGGCGTGCCCACAGAAGAAACCATGAGATGGGATACCTTTCTGTCCTCTTAGGCGGTTTCGCCGTCTGGTAGCCAAATGACTAAACTGGGCTTCGAGGAGGAACAGCTGTCGCTGTGTGCAGTGTGTAGTATTTAGCCGCGGCCAACTCGGGGGCTGTGTCATTTGTCCCGTCTTCAAAATCGAGGTCAGAGTGTCACGCACAGCCCCTCCCCGGGGAGCAGGGTGGACTGGAGCAAGTTGCATACTCTGGCTGTCAGCTCAGTGGAGATGCCCCATGGGACTTGTCACTCTGCCACATGGTAAGTGACATACAGGCTGGCAGGTCATACTTGGTCAGCACTACGGGGCCCGTTCCTGATTGGGCTAAAGTAGCAGCATCCACTGAGGCCCAGCCTCGGTCTGGGGTTATACACAGACTGCCGACTCTTAAATTTGAGTCTGCGTTCCATTCCGGCTGACTCCGCAGAAAGAAAAGACTGGCCGTTCTATGCACTGAGTTTTGAGTTCCACTGCACACTCGCACGGGCCAGCAAGGGAGGCTGTGGCAAGTGCACATGAAGCGGGCAGGATAGGAGAACAGAAGAAGTCAGCCATTTCTGCTTGGCTGTCTGGATTAGCACTTGGTTGCTGATCAGAATGGGCTTTGTCATCATTTGGGGACGTGGCTGATGTGTCCATCCTGTCTCTGCGCAAACTGTTCAGGGCTTCTCGACCAGCGTTATGTTCTCCCATCTCCCCAAAATGTGATCATCTCGGGGGGAATCGCAGAGCATACAAAACCCGTGCTTTGGAGAAAGGAGGTGCTGTTGCTTTAACATTCGCGGAGTAACATCCTCAAATGTGAACCTGAGTTTTGGCAGAGCATGGCTGGGAACTCTGTTGACGTTTCCTTTTCCCTGACAAGGCTTCAGGTCTTGCTGTAGGGAGCTGGCAGTGAAAATCAGTGATAACGTGTCAAGAAGCGGCGAATAATGAGAAAAAAAAGTGAGCATGAGCAACAAATGTCTGAAAATGCATATAGATGTACATATGACAGGCGCTAAGACTGAATTTTTTTAAAGAAAACTATCGTCTGTAATCTCCATTTGTTACAACAGTGACCCTTTATCTCCTTTTTTGAAGAGAATCTTCTATCATATTTCTGTTCCTAGGAGTTTCTGTCTTAGACCACAAGTTGGATAGAATGTTTGCAAAACTCTGCTGTAGGATGAGGTAGCCTTTCGCCTTGACCATGTGAAGGAAGTGCACACGTTTCAGCTGGCATCTGGATTACTACCGAGGGCCATGGTCCTAAAGTAATTCAAGGAGTGATTTTGCCTCAGCATTTGAAATGTACACTTCATCTCCTGGGATCCATAAAAATGGCGAACGGGGGAAAATCTGGTTAAGCAGAACCCAAAATAATAACCTGGCAAAGAAATGAGTTTGTCAGGTCAGGTTCAAGGATGGCGTCCCCCATCACATTCGTTAAATACTTTCTTCGTGCAAATGCTTGTATTAGCAAATACAGTAGTGATAGAGATAGTGAAAATAAAGCCCTCCCCGCTAACAAGGGAAGGCATACCTCAGTTGGCTTTGTTGCTGGTTCTCCGTTGGCTCTAGGCAGTTGTTGGTCTAACTGTAGCCTTGGGAGAGATTATTTAGTCTCATCCTAGCCATTTTCCCATCCTTAAGGGTGAGGAGGATGGTTACAAGAGTTTCCATGGGGTTGTAGAGGTGAGAGTCCAAGATCTCCCCCATGATGATATGTTAAGAAGTATCTCCAAAAGGAATAGACCTGGAACACTCTACCCGGTGGGTGGTATTCTTCATTTGTTTATTTTTTTTTAGCATCCCAACAGAATGCTGTTGTCCAACAGTACACATTTGCTTCGATATTACATGAGCTTGATTGACTGCCAGGCCTCAACTAGCACTCTGTTTGAAGCTCTCCCTTAGCTTGTTGGGTATGACTGTGGCAAACCAGGATGCAGTCTTCGACAGGAATAAAAGGCCACGGAGGCCAGCACAGTGTTCGGAAGCTACAAAACAAAAGGGGGCAGAAAAGAGGGGCGGCTCACCCTGCTGTCCCGCCCCAAGCAAAATTCATAGCTGTTAACTCTGACAAACACCTCTGCTCCCCTGAGGAGGGACAAAAGAGTGATTCTTTTACACCTTGGCTGGCTCATTTTCAATGACAATCTCTTGCCCTAGTTGCCTTAGAGACATCCACTCTGCTCTTTCTCTCAGGCTCCAGACCAAGAAAAACACACTCACAAGATTAGCCCATCGGCATTTCTTCTGACCTGGCTAAAGAAAGAAAGGAGACCTGTTCCTTTTAAAAGTCAGGAACTACGTGTCAGGTGGCTTTGATTTATGACAGAAAAAGGAAGAAGAAAGTTGAGGTAACAGCACTATCCAAATAACCCTGCCCAGGAAACTGAGGGGTCAAGAGAGCTGATCAAGAGCCTTTTATAGGCAAGCTCTTCTGTGTGGCAGAGAAGGGGCCAGAAGGAGGCGGAAAGCCTGAAGGTGAGGATGTGAACCCACCTCCAATGGGATTCGATTCAGTCATCTCCCTAAAGGTCGCCAAGCAACTACAGGTGGCTCATCGAGCACCGATTTCAAAATGGAAAAAGAAAATCGGCCCTGTCATAGGGTTTCTCTCCTTCCCACAAGGTCCCTGCACCGGTAGATACTTTCCGGGTTTTTCATTAATAAAATCAGCGTGTGTGCTGACACGTGCATTCCTGCACCTTCCTTCTCCCATGTTACCAATGATCGCTGAGTTCAGAAGCACCCCCGCTGCTTCCCCAGGGGCCTCCCTCTGCAGGGGCCTTGCTACCAGCTGCCACCCAGACAGCTGCAGGGGTGGCGCCCTCCCCGCCACCCCCCCCACCCTCCCACCCTCCCATCCCCGGGCCTGCCGGGAGCAGCCGGGTCGACATCCTGTCCCTGCATCATCGTTCCTGCAGGTCCCTGAATTGCTGTTTGAACGTAGCATCCTTGTGGTGTCTTTTTCGTGCAAGCAAAGTCACGTGCCCTCCTGTCTGCTGTCACATCTGTGCTCAGATTGCCTAAATATTGTTTGCGACAGGGAGGTTTTAATCTGGTTATACAGAGGGAAGCGGGGCTGTGGGGGCACGTTTAATTGGCTCCCAGCAGAGTAGCGAGCGCGTCTGTGGAGTGTGGGGTTTTTTTGTTCCCTCCCTCTAGAAGTGTTACCATTTTCACGTCCTATTAATGTCCTCTGGTTGTTAAATTACAGCAGCACATTATAGCCGAGCCGGGTTCCCTCCTGGAGTGAATACAAATGAAGGGCATTTACTTGTATTTTTAGAGGTTTTGGAAAATGTAGTGATTTGTGGCTTTGATCAATCCTGTTGACTGGTATATGTCTGCACAAACCTGTTTCAAATAAATCTTTTGTTAAAGTAAATGATTGGGCCGTGATTTATTTTGGAATTTTCTCTTCCGCTAATAAGCAGTTGCTGCCATAGGGACTTGGGACAATAATACAGAGGTTTTGTCTGCAGGTGCGGGCGATGTATATGTTCTGCCTCGAGAGCTGATGGTCAAGGAAACCCTGTTCTATGGCAGGAGCACAGAAGAATCTGAATTGTAGATTAACGTGAGCTCTGTGAGTCCAGGCCCCTTTGATGAGAAGAGGGTCCAAGAGGCCACACGGAGTTTGGACTGATCACACAATGGAGAGAATTGTACATAGAGGGACTTCTCCCATCCATTCCTGTACTTTCCTTGGTTTATCTCAGTTTCCCTGCAAACTGAGGTGTGAAACGTTCAAAGTCTGTTGTCAAGCATGAAATTACAACCCCGTCGTTGAACACGCCATCCCAAAGCATGCCGCCTTGGCACGTTGACTGTTTGAGCTGAAGGCCATTGAGAAACAGCAGGTGCAGGAAGGGCTCTGTGATCTCCCCCTTCTGCCCAAAGGCAGGTCACAGCATCGCCAACGAGAAAGGTAGCCTCCCTGCACTGGGAAGAGAAGAACGTTCTTATCACTGGGGACTGGGGGTCGATGCCGGAATGGATCTGTACAAACAAGCCTCCTAGAATAAGCCCGACCTTCCACTGGCTCCCCCCATATGTTGGTTTCCCTGTCTACTGCCCCTACACTGCAAGCCTCTTTGTCCAGTCCCATCCCCACAATTTATCTTTCTTTGTGTAAAAGGTATATAAGCGTCTGGGCCTAATGGCTTCTTGGGGTCTTCAGTTTTCTTCTGAAGATTCCCATATACACGTAAAAATATTAAATAAATGTGTATGCTTTTCTCCTGTTAGTCTGTCTTGTGTCAGTTAAGTTCTTAGGCCAGCCACAGAACCTAAGAGGGTAGAAGGAAGTTTTTTCTCCCTTACATTATTTTTAGGGGAGTCAGGAGACACCTGCCCGTTCCCTGTAGGCTCACCAAGCCACGTTTAGGTAAGCATCCACGACCTTGGGGTTCCCTGGGATGCACAAGTCACACAGCAGAGGCCACACTGAACCTGGGGTAAAGTGGGAGCTAGAGGGTCCAGACATTGACCTTGGAAGCATGGAGACAGGGGCCTTCCTCCCTGGAAACCAGCCTCAGGCTCTGGTTCATCGCCTGCCTGCCTGGCTCTGTTTGGGCAGCTCTGCACTTGACTCATGTGCAATGAGGACAGACTCTGGGGGCAGAGGACAGACTCTGGGGGCGGAGGACAGAAAGGCCACAAAGCCTGCAGAGGCTTAAGTCTGGAACTCCAAAATCTCCTACCTGCCCACTTCAGATTTACTACAGATCCCCACGGTTGCCTCCGATTCCTCCCAGATAGTTTTGTTAGAACTGAGTTTGGCCAGTCACGACCTTGGTGGCCACATTCCCAGGCTTGGGCAGGGACAGGAGGCTGGGCCTCATTCCAGGCAGAGCTCTGGCCAGAATGGCCTGCTCTACACACGCCCAGCCTTATTTTTCGTAAATCACGCAAAACTAAAAATGGTTTAATACGATCAATAGCAAAGTGTTCCATTCCAAACCTTTGCCGTGTGTGCTTGGTTGGTTCTACAAAATCTGCCTTTGCTGCTACGGCGATTTTTTTTTTTTTTTTTTTTTTTTTTTTTTTTTTTTGAAATCCCGTCCCTCACTTGCGCTCACCAGAAGAAACTTGCATCATTGAGAGGCCATTAGCAGCTGAAGACAGTTTCCAGACCCTACATTTCTGCCTACAGCACTACTCTTTGGCATAGTTTTCCCTCTGAAAAAGACTCAGGCCACTTTGAAAAATCATTCAGATTCTATTTATTTTCAACATGTTTGTGTAAGAGACGTATAGAATGTGAGGGATTGAAACGTGTATCAAAGCAGCAGGGCACATGACAGAAGCCCACCCCAGCCTCTAATCTTTCTCTTTGTGCCTACGTCCTGTTCCACGCGTGCGTCTTTCAAGGGAACTTGCCAGCAACTGTTGAAAAGACAAGCCGTTGCCGTAACGGGGACTGTGGATGCGGTCTGGGACTTTATTTTTTCCCAGAAGGAGCACGTGCCAAGGCGAGAAGCACCAAACAAACACGGTCCAGTTCACAATCATTACGCTTTCACTTATCGAAAGTAGGCCGTACACGAAAATAAAACGACTCACAGTTCTTGCGGGGGGGCCCCAAGATCCGCCTTCAACTGTTGGCCTCTTCTGGCACCGCACTGTCCTTGACTTTAGATTGCAGAGCGATGGAAGCCGAAAGCAAGGTGCACAGGGGCCCTCAGCGCCACGGCTTTGGCTGAGCCCTGAATGGGCAGGGTGTGTCCCAGCGGTTTCTATGTAATTGCTATTAGCCTTGTTGACACTGAATGCTACCTGTACTCTCTCCGCAGCTCTAAAGAAAATGTGTTTTGATTTGAAATAGTCTAACTGCCAAGAACCTTACGGATTTTTCTCCCGACTTTCAAAATAGCGGTTGTGTGTATCTTAAGTCTCATTTGACTTAAAACTCTTGTGCTGACCTAACACACCTTGCCCGTGGCTGGGGGCCCCCGTGGTTGTCACCGTTGCTTTCCAAATAGCCTTGAGTTGGGGGGGGGGGGGGTGTGAGTAGCTGCTGTGAGCCGAAGTAGAACAGCCCTTTAGTCACGAGCAAAGCTGTTAATGTCATTTCTCCCCCCTTCCCGGTGTCCTTAAGAAAGCTGCCTGCAAATTACTTCCAAAGATGGCTGCAGGAGTGGCCCTTGGATTTGGTTCACTATTGCATTTAAAACTGCATGGAGGGGAGAATAGTGGGGTTCGGGGAGACCCTTACGCAGTGGTAAAAGAAACCACCTCTAAGTGAATTTCTTTAATACTCGCGCTGGAGAATGTTTTAATGGAATCTCACTTTCCGGTCTACGTGGTGAAGAGCCCCCGTGGGCTGGCTGCTGACGGCAGGTCCCCAGGAGCTGGGAGCTGAGGGTGCCCCACACGCCCCCTGCACGAGGGAGACCCACTCGCACGTGCAGGAGGCCCCTGGGCCTGTGTGCGCGAAGCTCACGCGTGCGCGATCACGCGCGCCCCTCAGCTCTGCGGGAGAAGATGGAGAGGACACAGACAGACATGAACGCTAAAGAAGAAAATCCCTTCTCAAGCTTGAGAACGTAGCAAAGCAGGGGAGACGATGCCACGGGAAGGGTACGAGGGCTTGACGCAGTTCTCACGCGAGGAGACGAGAGAAAAGCGGGCAACCGTGTGTGCTAAAGGGAGATGTTGGCAGGGCCCTACCGGCCCACCTGACCCGACAGCCGGACGTTTGAGAACCTGGGGACTTTACTGCTAAAAGGCCGAGGCCCCCACTCCCAAAGAAGGGCCTCCAGCGGCCAGGCGGAGGTGGGAGAGCACTGGGCGGCCCAGTTCAGGTGTACTCCTGCCCTGGCTGACACCAAGCAAGGCCGGCTAATGATCTTGAACTCTGCCCATCCCAGGCAGCTGCAGCTGGGAGGGCTCTCAGACGCCCTTTCTCACGGCCCTTCAGAATCCGAGCCGTTTCCCAACACGGGTGGAGGGTGTGTCGAGACGCAGTGGAGAACCACACCGAGTCCTGGCCCCACGGAGCTGACATCCCAGTGGGAGAGACGGACCGTAAACAAAAGAACGTATAATCCAACACCAGGTTCTGCAGCATAGATGGCGTCTTAGCTTGGGCTGCTACAGCAAAACTACCATCGACTGGGGGGGCTTAGAAGCGACAGATATTTATTTCTCATAGTTCTGGAGGCTGGAAGATGGAGATCTAGGAATGACTTCAGCAAGCCTAACGTGTGGGGAGAGACGCGTGCCTTTCAGAAGTCACGTGCTCTGTGGACGATGTCCAAGTGGGGCTCCTCACTCTACAGCAAACCAAAGGCCACTGACACGCATCGAACACCACCGCCTACAGTGCCCTCCAAAGTGACTTACAGCCGTGACGTTCTAACACAGTTCTGACTCCTTTTCGAGTAATCGTAGAGATGGATGTGGGCTTCAATACGATTGGTCAAGCACAGTGTTTATATAACCACGTTGTGAAAAAGAGAAGTCAGTGAATCAAATGAGTTTCTGACACTTCTCAGTAAAAGACTGCTGAACGAATACTGATCCTTAGATAGTCAACAAAGGAACTTTGTGTCCCAGTACATCTTCCGTTAGACATACGATTTCTTAAAATTAATACAGAGGTATTGTACTGGCTTAAAAAAAAAAAAGAAAATGAAAACTAATAAAAAATAAACGAAGAGTGATCACCCCAGATTACTCTCCGCCTTCCAATTTATTGTCAGGAGAAATGGTTTTAAGATGACTCCAGTGGGGCGCCTGGGTGGCGCAGTCGGTTAAGCGTCCGACTTCAGCCAGGTCACGATCTCGCGGTCCGTGAGTTCGAGGCCCGCGTCGGGCTCTGGGCTGATGGCTCAGAGCCTGGAGCCTGTTTCCGATTCTGTGTCTCCCTCTCTCTCTCTGCCCCTCCCCCGTTCACGCTCTGTCTCTCTCTGTCCCAAAAATAAATAAACGTTGAAAAAAAAAAAAAAAGATGACTCCAGTGGTTTCAAACTTTTGCCATCCTCACGTAGTTATGTTGGACCCAATATTTCGAGTCAACCTGTGACAAAAGTCTAGACAGAAGCTGCAAATATCATTCTCACAGAGGTCACCATGGGTCCAAGAACAAAGCCAACAGGACCAACATTCTATTCTGTCTCCGGTATTGTTAACTGAATGGCCATTTGAAATTTTTTGTAGGCAAAGAAGAATCTGTGTGCCACTCCAAATAAAGTCAAGTTATATTGGATGCTCCTTTTCAAGAAGGAGCATCCTTAGGCATTGCCTTGGCCTAAGGAGGATTCAGCTCATTCAATTCCTTTTGAAATACTTAACATCTTTATGGCCAAATATTTTTTCTACCTCCGCAAGTGTTAACAGCATGTGCGTTGTATGCAGGCATTGTGCTGGGTGCTGAGGAGTCATTTAGAGCTGTAGAAGTCTTGGTTTCTATCCTTGAGAAACTCGCTAAGGGGACATGTACACAATTCAACGTGGCCCCGGGCAGCCTGACACAAGGGTACCAGCAAGTGCTGTGGGAACAGGGAACAAAGAGGAATTACACCCAGCATGTGTGCAAGGAGCAGAGAGCAGCACTGTCCCCTCCCTAATCTCTACTGCTCTCAGTTCTTACAGCCCAGTCTCTCAGGGTTATTGGATGACATGAAAAACAGAGGAAAGAGAAAGGATCCCAGTAGAATGTGGCTAGATGAGGTGGGGTTTTTTTTTAATTTTTTTTAATGTTTATTCATTTTTTTTGAGAGAGACAGAGCACGAGTGGTTGGGGGGGGGGGGGGGGCGGGCAGAGAGAGAGGGAGACACAGAATCCGAAGCAGGCTCCAGGCTCCGAGCTGTCAGCCCAGAGTCTGACACGGGGCTCGAACCCATGAACTGTGAAATCATGACCTAAGCTGAAGTCAGACACTTAACCAACTGAGCCACCCAGGCGCCCCTAGATGAGGTTTTAAAGATAGTTTAAAATTTAACCCAAAAACCTTACTTACATAAAACCAGAGCTTCTGGAAAGCAGCCTACAGAACCAACACCACCTCGGGAGAAAGCTGAGGTGGCCAGCCCTGTCGCATTATGTCACTTAATCTGCACAACTGCCCTGTGAGTGGATGACACGATGAGTCTCATTTTAGCCAACTGAGGTTCCATGAGGTTTCCTGACTTGTTACCTACTTGTCAGGGATGGAAGAGGGATTCGAAAACAACTCCCACCTCCTCCCAAGTCCATCCTTTACGTCAAAGGACTGTGCAAAAGACGACTGCAAAGTCCCCAGAAATGCAGCTGTCCAGGGAACGCTGTTAAACCCAACTCCCATGGAACGTTTAGTTTCTATTTTTGCCTTGAAATGAGATGTATGAAGTACTCTGAGTTCAGTCACCGACTTGATACACAGCTGTCCTAAGTAGATGAATACATTTGCAACATCCATGTCAGAAAGATGAGGAAAATCCTAAGAGTCATTCAGCTACAAGGTGTAGTGTCAGCTTGAAAGATGCCGGTTACTGACTTCTGCCCCCTCCCTTCCAGTGCTGCCGTGCGATGCTCTGGGGGGCGGGCGCACCCCTTACCCTTTGCCCGCTGGCCATACTAGGCTCTGCCAACAGGGGGCGCTAGAGGGAGCCTGAAAGGTTGGGGGAACAGAAGGGCAAAGACCTGCCCGGCCACTGCCTTGTCTGTGACCACAGATCCAGCACCAGTTTCCAGCTTAAAAAAAAAAATGGCATTTCCTGGGGCACCTGGGTGGCTCAGTCAGTTAAGCACCCATCTTCAGGTCAGGTCATGATCTCATGGTTCATGGGTTCGAGTCCCATGTCGGGCTCTGTGCTGACAGCTCGGAGCCTGGAGCCTGCTTTGGATTCTGTGTCTCCCTCTCTCGGTCCTTCTCTTGCTCATGATGTGTCTCTCTCTGTCTCTCATAAATAAATATTAGAAAAAAAAATTTTTAACTGGCATTCCCAGAGTGGGCTGCATTGTGTCCCCGGGGGTACCGGTCAGCAAGTGCTGCCTCTCTGAGCGGACAGGGCCCTTCCTTCAAGCCCTGGGTTCTAATACCCCCAACTTCTTCCCTTTGCTCCGTTGGCCTTAGGGATAGTAACTGCCTCAGGCAATCATCAGCTCCGCATTGCCTCAATTTCCCCTTTTGCTGTTTCAGTTCCCTAGCACCTGTTTAACCAATTCCTTTCACAAATTCTCTGTTAAAAATAACTGGTATGACACTGGTCATATCTACTAAGACAAACATCCATATGTCTCCTAGGACACAGCACTTCCTGTTCTGAAACTCCACACAAGAGGGCTGAGGGCTCGTGTTCACCAAAACACCTTTAAAATGTCCCTAACCGCCCCAAATGGAGAGTAACCCAAATGTCTGTCGACAGTAGCGTGGATAAATACAGTGTACGGATGGTATTTCTATATGATGAAATACTACCCAGCGATGAAAAGGAACTAGGACATCAGTCCTAACAGTGAGGGAGGGAAGCATGTGATTCCATTGTTACGAAGTTCAAAACCAGGCAAAGCTAACGTGTGGTGATAGAGATCAGAGGAGCCCTTCCCCTTGAGGGGAACTCTCAGCAGGATTCTGTCTCTCTCGACCTTGATGAGAGTTTATTGAGTTGTACATTTAAGATTTGTGTCCTTTGCTGCGTGTCGGTTATAATTCAGTGGAAAATTAAAATGATTCAATCTGTGTTCCTGACTGGACCCCAGTTGGTACAGAGAGATGCCAATTGGCAGACTAGAAAGGTTCTGTAGGTGTAGCTAAACACAGCAGACATATAGGGAGGAGAGAAAGCCTGTGAATTTACAAAGCAACAGCACAGAGAACTAAGGCCACTTAGGGCATTACAGAGAGCAGTACTGATTCAAGGCTCAGAGAAAGCCAGTTCTGTGCACGTCTCTTGGGCAACCTAAAAACATTAGAAATATAGACTAACCCAGGTAAAACTGGTTATTGAAACAAAAATAAGGAAAATCTAACATAGTTCTAACGTTCCATCTGTCTCTCTATCTGTAGTTGACATATTTTGTCAATATACATTATGTATTTCTTTGTATCAGGCAGGTTGAAAATACCTGAAAAGAAATTAAATTTTATGTGTATTATAAACACCTCGTAGATGCCACTATGTTATATTCTTTATCTCCGCACCGACCCTAGGAGGTGGGTGTGGTGGACCCCCTGTTCCAGAAGGCACGCTTGAGCTCAGAGACGTGAACGCTCACCATTGGTGTTAGAGGTGGATTCTAACATAGGTCCGTCCGACTCCAGAGGAAGTTGGACAGAACCAGTTCTGGCTGAGACAAGGAAAGCTGAGCGCTGCAAACCAGCTCCAGTTTAAAAAAAATCAGTCAAGAATTGAGAACAGAGTCTTGGATGAGATAACCTCACATAATAAGTTATTTCTGTTTCAGATTTTCCTGTGATCATTCTGTACACATATGTATACACACATGTGGTAATTTTATATACATGTTACAGATGGCAATCAGTCTTCTACAGCTGTTATGTCTCCTCAGTAAATAATGTCTTGTGTAACCTATGATTTTTCTAAATGAAAAGACCTACATTTCAAGATGGTTGAAACCAAGATGCAAGTTTGATGTTTGAAATCAATCTTAAGGCCGCCACCATAAACTGTTTACCCCTTTTATCATCCCTCGTTTAAAAGCTTTCTTATTTTTTTTAATTTATTTATTTTGAGAGAGAGAGAAAGTGCAGGAGGGACAGAGAGAGGGGGAGAGAGTCCTAAGCAGGCTCCGTGCTGTCAGTGTGGAGACCGACTTGGGGTTCCATCCACAAACCGTAAGATCATGGCCTGAGCCGAAATCAAGAGTCAGTTGCCTAACTGACTGAGCCACCCAGTTGCCCTTAAACTTCCTATTCTTGACTTCGGTCCAGTTCCTTCGATTGGGGGTGTAAATGTCGGAGGCATTCTGAAGCTGTAACTGTGAAAGGCACAATGACCCCACACAGCCACCTCCCTCCATAAAACTGTAATTTTATCTCAAAGTTATTCTGTCCTGGTTGCTGTGGGGTTATAGTGAATAGTCAAAAATACTGAACATCTTGGACAGGAGTAACCGTGTCTCTAGGGGTTTATTCTTCCATTTTCACTGATAAAGGATTCTATCCAAGAAGAACAGAGGGCAAAGAAAATCAAGGGCAAATCATGCACTACGTAAGAACTGTTTACCTAGCCCATCTTCAATTTTCAGGAAAAGAGGTAATAATTTCTAACCCTTTGTCATCTCTCACTGACTCAACCTCTTCAAGGCACTTGAAGCACAGTAACATGCATGTTTTCAATTAAGAAAAACATTTCAGAAGGCAAAGAAATTTTCTGTGTAAGTATCTTGGAATGAATGGGCTGAATGAAAATAGCTGATCTCCGGCTCTTAAAAACAACAACAACAAAAAAAAAAAAAAAAAAACAGAGAGAAAGGGTGAGGGGTAGCAGGGTGGAAATGTCCTCACGGCTCTACCAAATTAGAAGGAAAAGAAAAGGAGGATTAAGGTTGAGTGATGAGAAATGGTGTTCTCATTTGTATGCATGATTTATTCCTCCTGGCAATATTTAGGCTGCTCCTTTTAAAAAGGAAAGGGGCTCTCACTCTTAAAAACTGAGAACAAACAGGGTTGATGGGGGGTGGGAGGGAGGGGAGGGTGGGTGATGGGTATTGAGGAGGGCACCTGTTGGGATGAGCGCTGGGTGTTGTATGGAAACCAATTTGACCATAAATTTCATATATTGAAAAATAAAAATAAATAAAATAAAAATAAAAATAAAAAATAAAAAAAGCTCTAAAAGTTGGGTCTAAAAGTTCAGACCCACTCCCCGGGCTCCCAGGCCCTTCCCTGGGCAGGCCCCGGGGAGCCCACACACTTCCCTGGGTTGTCAAAGCCACAGCCACCACCACCCCCTGCCTTGAGCTTCCTCCACTCGAGATCATACGGCTTGCTCACGCGCTTTCTTTGTGTCCTACTCAAGAGGCAAGGGAGATCAGCGGAACAGGGAAGTGATCGCATGTTTTAAAATCCTAGAAAGTCCCCTCAGCCGTTACATTATTTACTCAGCGGCAACTCAGCAAGATCTAGTAGGGCCGGCCCGGTTCCTGGGCTGCTTGTTTTCCATCCTGATGACTGACAGGGTTCGGCCGATGTCTGGGCCTGCCCGTCTTAACCCCTCTCCCCAACCTGCGCCAAGCTTCGCCAAGCACATACCTCGAGTCGAGGCCTGCGGTGGACAGTGCAGGCGAATACACATTGTACATCCTAACGCTGCAATTGGGACTGGAGGAGGCCCGGGCTAAGTTAGTGGGAAGTCTTGATTCTGAAGTCCCTTAAACAGAAACCAGCACATTCCTTTTAAGCACTTAAAAGGCTTAATTAAGCAACTAAAAGCTAGCATTCTGTGTATTCACTTCAATGACTTGAGTGACTCACGGCGAAGACGCGCGGCAGACGTAATGTGAATTTGCGGGAAACAGAGCCTTTACCACAATCCAGGAGTATGTGCGAGTGCTGTCACGAGGCAGGGGCCAAACCCTTCCCTGTCCCAACTGTTAGCACCGCTTTTTCTCCCCTGGGTCCAGTCCATTTGGGGACATCCGCCCTGACTTTTCCTCCCCAGCTTTGTTCCAATTTTCAAGGTTTCCCCAGGAAATACTTCTGATGGAAACTTAAATTCTAATTTGTATCAAAATAAGGAGAAAAGATCATAGAATTCGTGGAGTTGTGCAAGCCTGAGAAAAAAAGAGCTCAAGGTAAATTCACTGTATGAAATACTAGTCAAGCATCTAGGATCGTAATCAGAAGTGGAGCGCTAGCCTGAAGTGGGGAATATGGCTGAGGAAATACGCCAAACCCACTTGCATTTGTCTCAACGGTCTTCTAGCCGCTCTGGACGTTGACATTATTGTTAAATTGTAACTTTTCCAGCCATAGCAGGAATGCTAGGAGATGAGTAGTTTCCTGGCCCTTCAATGGACAGAAAGAGCTGGTTCATTTCTTCCTCCTTACAATCAGAGGGTCTGACCTTCCCACACAGAGGGATACAGGGATACAGTCCCCAGAGCCATCAGGACTCAATGCTGAAGGTTTACATACAGAAGAAAATGTACAGCAGCAAACTATTTTCCTATCTGTAACTGCTTTTTTCTTTTTTTTTTCCCCAGCACAACTTTAAAATAGTTCTACTGGGTGCAAATTATACCTTACAGATTCCGATTTCATGCCAGTAAGGAAGGTATCCTTAAACCAGGTATCTGAACCTTTTACTTTGACAGCTAAACGTCTCTAGTTTTTATCAAAATTGAAAAGATCTGAGGGTGCGTCCAATGATATTATTTATACTTGGGGGAAGACCAGACAGCACTAAGTGAAGAACTCATTTCGTTTATTAAAGCGCATTTTTGCTTTAATCATATTTAGTACTATGTAGAAAGGAAGGAAAGGTTACACAATTTTAGAGAAGCTGGCACTGTATGTTTTTAAAAAAGCTGTTGAAAATGTCATAAAGGGACTCCTTCCTCCATCAGGTAAGGATGGGCTAGATTAGGGGTTGGTGAGCTAAGACCAACGGCCAAACCTAGCCCACTGCCTCATTTTTACGGCCCGAAAGTTGAGAATGGTTTTTACACTTAGAAGTTGTTGAGAAAAAAAAAAAAAAAAGCAAGTATTTTGTGACATGTGAAAATGGTATGGAATTCAAATGTCGGTGTCCATCAGTGAGGTTTTATTGGAACATGGCCATACTCCTCTGCTGTTTTGTGATAGTGGCAGAGTTGAATAGTTGGTAGAGACCATCTGGTGTGCAAAGCCTAAAGTATTTACTCTCTGGCTCTTTCCCGGAAAAAAAGAAAGAAAGAAAAGTTTGCCAATCCCTAGGCTGAGTGATCTCTGAGGTCCTTTTCACCTCCAAGCTTCTAGGAAGTTTACTTCTTAGATAACCCAGAATCCTCCATCAAAGACAATGTGTGGAACATACATGAACCTGATAATACCGTAATCCCAAAGACTCTCTTTTGTGTCAATACTCACAGAACGTACATAGAAACTTCCAAGACATTACTTTTAAAGGTACGCTCTTGGCTCTAGAAAGCAATTCTTTAGAATTTTTAGCAGTTTTATCACATTAACAAGTTTAAAAGACCATCCGAAGAGTTACCAAGTAAAAACAAAAATGAAAAAAAAAACCCAACTCCCTTGAAATTCATACCATAAAATATTTATTAATAAGTAAAAGGATTCCCCTGCCTTTGTTATTAAAAAATTTTGAGCATCTTTGTGGATACCAATTGCCAACAATGGTTTTATATCATTCAGTCATGAGAGAGAGAGAGAGAGCGAGAGAGAACAGAGAGAGAGCTGAGCGAAAAATAGGGTAGACAGAAAATGGATGGACAGTTGGACATATAAACTATCGATATAAATATAAATGTGTGAAAGACCATACCTTACAAACGGTTTGTTTAATTGCAAATCTTGGTTGTGCCAGCAGATGGAAATACAGTTGCACATACTTAAACTTACTTCTTTTAAGCAAACAGTACAGATTCACTTGAATTTCATAACTCAGAACATTAGTAATGAATACAGTGCTTGTTGAGGACTACAAGAGAGAGGAAAACAAAAACTAACTGTGAGGGAAGAAAGGCAAGATCTCTTTGAAAAGCTTTTCTCTGGACCCCGTAGTCCCCCCCCCCCCCCGCCTGAAAAATGAGCCATTCTGATAACAAGAGTATGAAAAGCCTCATGATTTGCAAAGTATATTGTATTTGTGGTTTACATTTCATCCCAAGTCTCAGATTATGGCTGAGAAGTTATACTAAGTATCGTTGTAAAGCATTTCTTTGAATTTTTATAGGAAAACAAGAAAATGTTTTATCAGATCTAGGCAGAAATGCTGATCTTCATTTATAACAGTAATTACCCGCACACGGTACCGTATAGACATGGGGATCCGAAAACCGAATAGAACAAAATGCCAAGCCATACCACACGGTAAAATTCCAACTCACTTGGAGAAGCAGCAGGTGGTAACTTATGATTTCAATATAAAAACATCTAGTTACGTCTTCTCAGATGTCACTCTAAAGTCAGAAAATTAGATGATACGATCAGGAATGAGATGAACGGTTGTATTACTACACCACCCGCTACTTAAAAGATTAAAATAGTCCCAGAGTTCTGAAATGTCATTAGTTAAGTAACTATACAATTTCTTTCAGTCCCTCTTTAATGTAGAAAATCACTTTGTAATAAGATCTCTACACAAGGTAAAAAAGCACAAAATAGACCAAAAAAAAAAAAAAAAGCACAAAAATAGACAAAATATATCTTTTTACAATGAAATTAGGATGTGCCTGTAAAACACTGAGATCAAGGACCCAGCTCAGGGAGTTCGAACTGGATCTCCTTTTATAGTAATTCTGTCTTTACATCTTCCCCTGAACCTTGGATGCTTATAGAACTCTTACCCAGGTAAAAGGGAGGGAACAGGTATTCCGATCTTGGACAGTAAGAAACAAAAAAAGAAATAATCGCAAGGATCCGATAGAAACCCTCAATCTGTCCGTTCACAAAATCCTTCCGGCAGTCGTACCTCAAGGGCCCTTACGGCCTCAAGTGTCTGTCACACCACCACGGGCAACAACACGGGCATCTCCAGATGATGCTTTTTTTTCCCCGTCATAAATCAATCACGCCCCGGGACGAAACCACATCCAGAAAGGCTAACGTGGAAAGAGACGTTTTCGTACGGCTGGGGGCAGACGAAGCCATCCAAGAGAATCGGGCCGTCCACACCAGCCACACGGGCGGACTTCCACTTAGAGAATTCTTCCTGCATCCCCGGCTTCCCCGTGCTCCTGTCCCGTGCAGGAACCCGGCGGGCACCCTGAGCTACACGGTCACAGCTGGGTACATCTTCTGCTCGCTGTTGGTGTGGGGGAAGGGGGCTTGGATCTTCCGGTAGCCCGTCTGCAGGCTGTCCAGGAAGGGGGGCACAGGAGTCAGAGGCCCCGAGTCGTGCTGCACCGCGTACCCCACGTAAGGGGGGTGCAGGAACTGCCCTTGATGGGGCACGATCTGGGTGGCCTGCTGACAGTTCAGCACGGAGAAATTTGTGGGCATGTTGACATACACGTTGTTCATGGTCCCCTCGGGCAAGCAACAGTTGGTCTGTGACCTCGTTGGGGGCGCCCGGGCCCCCGAGTTGGCACTGGAGCTGGAGCTGGCAGCCGTGCTGGACTGGCGGGAGGACGACCCTCGCGAGGTGCTGGCACTGGGGATCATGGGGATGGTCTCCATCAGGCGGCTCCCTCCGGGGGCGCGGCTCTGCTGGGGCTCCTGCTTCGGCCGGAGACACCTGCAGCAACACGCTGCCACCAGTGACCCCAAGATGATGAAGGCGACGAAGACGGACCCGACGATGAGGAACGGTACGTAGATGGGGACTGAAGGATAAAAAACGGATCATCGTTTACTGTAAGAACAGTAAAAATCAGCGCTTGGAGTAAGTGCGCCACGCCCATACCCGGAACCGAAGGACCCAGGCTGGGCCAGTCTCTACTTTCTAGCGGCCCACAGGATGCCCGGTCCCTCATCAAGTACGCAGGGAGGGCGGTAGGGCCCTGTAGGCGGACCGGCCCCCAAAGCAAGACTGTCAGCGTTCACAGCTGAGGCTCACCAACTGCAACACTGAGACGAATGTCCAATTTAGCAAAAATACGAATTGAGGGGCGCCTGGGTGGCGCAGTCGGTTAAGCGTCCGACTTCAGCCAGGTCACGATCTCGCGGTCCGTGAGTTCGAGCCCCGCGTCAGGCTCTGGGCTGATGGCTCAGAGCCTGGAGCCTGTTTCCGATTCTGTGTCTCCCTCTCTCTCTGCCCCTCCCCCGTTCATGCTCTGTCTCTCTCTCTGTCCCAAAAATAAATAAACGTTGAAAAAAAAAATTAAAAAAAAAAAAATACGAATTGAATGTTTTGAGACTTCTAAAATTCCTACAGTAACTGAACTGCCTGAACTGAAGTCTGCCCTAACAGATACTTGTCGGATCTGCATAGAAATGAATTAAATTTCTGGGGGTGGCTCAGTCAGTTGAGTGTCCGACTTCAGCTCAGGTCATGATCCTGTGGGGTTTGTGAGTTCGAGCCCTGCGTCGGGCTCTGTGCTGATGGCTCGGGGTGTCTCCCACTCTCTCTCTCTGCCCCTCCCCTGCTCGCACTCTGTCTGTCTGTCTGTCTCTCTCAAAAATAAACATTTAAAAAAAAGTTTTTTAATATTTTTAAAAAAGAAATGAATTAAACTATTTAAGAGTGGTTCCCCCCCCCCCCAACACACACACCCCCTGGAAGCTATGTTCTTTGCAGACTTCTCTTGCCATTCTTGAGCTGTTATTTTTTTCACAGGCAAGGAAATCAAAAACTTTGGTCTAGCCACAGCCGTTTCCAAATCTGTAACGCAAGGCACAGGGGTCATCGAAGAAGGGTAAAAAAAGAACAAAAAAATACAAAAAACCACCACACACACTTGCCTCGCTGAGGGCTGGTCCTTGGGCCGTGGGCCCCCCCGTGGGCACTGGATGGTGGAAAGGTGACGTGACTCGCAGTAAAGGAAAGCTATTCCAGCCACGTGCAGGTCAGCATGAAACAAGGTACCGAACAGAACAAATGTTGGGAGCAACAGGACATCTGTTCCAGGGAGAAGGGCAGCCCCATGATCAAGAAGGGACCCAGGCAGGGCCAGGGTGGCTGGAGTAGGGCAGTTACACCTGCAGTTAACAACACTGGGTTCTGTATGAAGAACTCCAGGGAAAGCCTGCAGACCGTGGAGCAGGGTGCATCGTATTTAACGAGTAAGGTTTCTTCCGAAAAATAACGTACAAGCGGAAAATAAAAAGCCTTCCTCAAGTTGGCAGCGAGTTCCATTTTTACACTGTTGTACTGAGAACAATCTTTTGGAAGCTCTGGGGATGGCACTCCAGGACTTTCAGAAGCTAGACGCAGGCTGCCGGGGACGGAGAATCGGGAGACAGGAGGCTGCGCGGTGCTTCAGAGCCACTTTGGAATTCTACCCCGTGTCACCGAGAATCTGTTTTCTGATGGGCTCCTGCCTGTCGCCTTGGCTTTTCGATTGGAAACTACATAAGGACAGGGACTAGGGCTCGCTGGTCTCGGCAAAGCCTAGAGCACAGGGGTGCAGGGCAGCACTTGGGAAGAAGCCCAGCTCTGAGACTCCTCAAGTCAGTGTTATTAGAAGACACTGCCACACGGAGTCCTGGAGGAATAATGCCTTGTTAAGTAAAACGTACTTTATAGGTAGGTCCCAAAGGCCGACCTCTGAAGACTTCCTAAACCTTCAGTGCTGAACACTGTATTAATGTCGCGCCCCGGCAGCAGGTAGAAACACTTGCTACAGAGTTTGCAGCGCAGAGGGTTTTCAGATGAGGGTGCTGTTCTAACAGCATGATCTCTGCAGCCCAGCTATGACGGACCGGAGCAGTGGACGCTGGGCTCTTCCGTATGCATGTTATAATTATCTCATTCTCTAAATTAGGATACCAGCCCTAAATGGGTTATTGGGATGTAAACAAATAAAAGCAAAAAAAAAAAAAAAAAAAAAAAAAAAAAAGGAATACTCCAGACATCCCAGCAGAAACTAGCTGAGTTCAGTGTAAGTCCACAGAATGAGTTTTGGGGGGAAAGAACTGTTTTCCTTCCAGGGTTTTTCATGGGGGTGTAAATAACCACACAGAGGTAAAGAACGCAGTGCTCCCATAAACCCTGGGCGCAGCCTGATTAGGCATGTTGACCGTTTTGACTGCAGAAGAGAAGTCAGGGGAACAGAATGTTTAGGAAAAAGGATTTAAAAGAGTGAAGAAGGCGTCCACCTCACAAGAAGCCAGCCGCCTTCTGGTCTGTCCAAAGTCAGCCCAACTTTTTTTTCTAAACTTTTTTTTTTTTTTTTTAATGTTTGCTTATTTTTGAGAGAGAGACAGAGAGACAGAGCGCAAGCTGGGGCAGAGACAGGGGGAGACACGGAATCCAAAGCAGGCTCCAGGCTCCGAGCTGTCAGCACAGAGCCCGATGCGGGGCTGGAACCCAGAAAGTGCGAGATCATGACCTGAGCCAAAGTCGGATGCTTCACCGACTGAGCCACCCGGGTGCCCCTCAACCCAACTTTTTAGAGATCACTCATGAGCCCAGCTTAGCAGAGACATCAAGGCAGCAGCAGTTCCGTCTTTGGCTCGTTTCTCAAGGCTTTCTTCCCCAGTCACAAGCCCTGCAACCGTGAGCTGGAGGAGCTGGAGCTTTAAAATGGCACCTTTTCTGGAACTACCCTCCGTTCTCCGCTCTTCAGACTCAAGGCAGCGGGACAAGAGGAGTAGCTTGCTAATAAAATGCTTGACTGCAAAGGGAACAGCACTGAAGAGAGCTGCCTCTTACCAGGCCCAGGAGACAGTTCTGGAAACACAGGTGCCACTCAGTGCCAAACAAAGCTCAGGTAGCTTAAACCCCGGCTCGGGGCGCTGCTAAAAAGTCCTCAACATAACCAGCTGCAGAAAACGGAGGAGACGTCCATTCTGTGAGTTTGCCATCGGACCTCCGCCTCTACCCTGGTGCTAAATCCTCCCTCCGGTACGTGGGCGGAGACCCTCAAGGGAGGTGGTCTGGAAGGTTTCTGAACACTGGAGGAAGTGGAACTCATCAAATTCGTTTGTGGATGTGTGCTCTCTCTCCGGCAACTTGAAAAAAAACTATTAATTTGAAAAAACCAAAGCCACAAAGAGCAAGCTTGGGCACGGTTTTAATATCACACCTACTAAGTCTGACGTGGTATGGAGAACTGTCCAGAAACCAGAGAGGCCCGGGCCGTGCAGCCGAGTGTTCCAGAGGATTAGAATTCCCCGGTCTGTTAAAGTGCATCACCCACAGGAAAGCCCTGAGGAGCTGCCTGCCTTCTGCGGAGCCTTTATGGACGAAGGGCCCTCGCCAAACCTCTGGCTGCGGTCGCGCCCTCACCGTTTCCAGGGGTCCCACCAAGACACTCACTCTTACTAGAAGTTAGACCTATGGAGACAGGAGGCATGGGAGAGCGTTTCAGAGGTCCTCGGCCAGGAGGAATGCGGGGCTGTCTGCACCCCACGCTGCCTTATGTTTGTGGTTTGCTTCTGAAAATCCAAGCCAAACTGTTCTTTAGGGGGCAGACAGGGAAACTGAGGCTCAGGGCAGTGAAGCTTAGCACAAGTTAAGAGCTGCTCCAGGATGCAGACCCCCCCCCCCCCCGTCCCCCGCAACCTCCTGGTCCAAGCCCTTTTCTGAAATTCCATCGCCCCTAACTCCTCTCGGGTCTCCGGGCTCCCGGGCCCGTGCCGCGCGGGCAAAGCCAACCTTCCTCCCCTCTCGCGCTCCGACCCGCCCGCCCTACCTGCCGAGCCGTCTGGGCCGTCTTTGTCCGCCCGGCCAGGCTCGCCGGCGCCCTGCTGGCGGTCGTTGTCGCAGCCACCCTGGTCCAGGCGCGCCTCGGCGCTGGAGCAGCAGTAGCGCAGCGCGCAGCTGCCGCAGCAGATGGTGGCGTCGCCGCCGTCGAAGCGCTCGGGGCACTGGAAGCCGATGCGCCAGACGCCCTGCGCGTCCAGCCAGCCGTGGCAGTACTCGCCGCTGGCCCGCGCCCCCGCCGCCAGGAGCGCGGCCAGCAGCAGCTGCAGGAGCGAAGCGGCGTTCCGAGGGGAAGCGGCGGGCGAGCGGCGTCCGCCCCACATGGCACCACCCTGCGCGCGGGCGGCGAGGCTCCAGACGGCGCAGAGCGGTCTCCGGGAAGTCGCGGCCCCGACGACCAGGCTCCCGGTGCTGCGGCGGCCGGGACTGGGTCGCCTGCCGCGGCGCTCCCCGAGCGGGCCTCTCGTCCTCTGCCGCGACGTCCAGGAGCCGACGACGCCGGGCTGCTGGGGCAGGGGTCCTAAGCCATCCCTCCCTCGGCCGGGGCGGGATGCCGCTCGCCGGTCCCCGGGGGCGCTGCCTTGAGAGCGAGCCCTCGCTGATGGAACGCTCTGGGCGCAGAGTCAGAGGGGCCCCGGAGCTGCCGGCCCGCAGCCCCCGGAGGCTTCACCCGCGACGGGAGCCTCCGCACGCATCCCCGAGGGGACGCTCACTCCCGCCGCCGACCCGAAGCCAGGTCGTTGCCGCGGAGGTTCGACCTCGTGGTCCCGCGCGCAAGTCGGGAAGCGGCTCCGCTCCTTTACTGCCCTCTCGGGCGGCGAGAAGGGGCCCAGAAAGGTGGCAGCGCGCGCTGGGCTCCGGGCAGCAAGTGCAGCGGCCGGCCGCGCTCAGGCTCCCCAGCCCCGAACTCGGTCCGCATGGCTCCGGCCGCGCCGCCCGGGCAGCGCTGCCCTCCGCGGGGCGGACGGCCGATCCTCCCGGCGCACGCCGGCGTCCAGGACGTGGGCGACGGTCCGGCGCGCCCCCGCCGCGGTCCCGGGAGCCTGGCTGGCTGGCGGCGGCGGCCGCGGCTGCTGCTGGGCGCGGGTCCAGGCGGGCGGCTCGCCCCCGGCTCCCCCGCTCCGCCTCTCCCGCTGCAGCTCGCTCCCACGGGCGCCCGGCAGCCTCCGTCCAGCTCTCCCTCTCCCGCTGGGCGCCGCTTCCCTCGGGAGGGGCGCGCACCGATGGGAGCCTCCCACGGAAGTTTCGGTCCTCCGGGCTGCGGAAGAAGCCGAGGGCGGCAGCCGCCCGCACGCTCACGGCGCCCGGCACCAAGCCAGCTCCGACTGGGCTCGCCGCGGCGCTGCACGGCGTTCTTATTAGGGGCCGGCGGCTCCCCGGGCGCGCATGCGCGCTAGCGCGGGCTTCCCTCCTCCCGGGTACGCCCCGAGACGCCCGGAGCCCTTCACCTTCCGACGCCGGTGGGGCGGCGGGCCGCGCGGGAAAGAACGCAGCTCAAACAAACTGGGCCTTGCTAACGCAGGAACAGCAGTAATCGTAATAAAAGCAAACTGCGCTTGCTTATTGAAGATCCTCGTCCTTCCGTCCGATTCTCAAGACTTCCCCCGCGAAGGATTATAGTCACTTCCCATTTTTACAGAGGGTGAAGTTGCCGCTCAGATTAAGCGTCTGTCTCAGCTTCCAGCAGCTCGCGTCCTGGCCACGGCTGGTCACGGGCCACAAGCGTGGACGTGTGTGTGAAAGCGTTCGCATGCCTGGGGCTGCGCCTGGTGGGCTCCAGGCCTCCACCAGGTGGAATGAAGAGACTTCGGTGAAAGCATTATAAATTTGGCCACTGTCTAGATGATCTGTGTCGGATTTTTTCTTTCCATATTTGGGCGTGGCGATTTACTGGATTTAAGCAGAAAGGTGCCTCTGTTCAACATTTGGCCTTACGGGTGCAGACAGCTGCAGCGAAGAGGAAAACAAGGTTCAGACAGACCAGAAATGCGGCTTTGATGAAGGAGAAATTAATAGCTTCTCCCTTGCGGAAGCTAAAACAACAGGTGCTGATGCTATTAAAGCAGCAGTGATTATTTTTAAAAGAACTAGTGACCCTTCCGACACGGTCTGGAAGTCGGCGGACCTGGTATCTAGGCCCAGCCCTACCAGTAAAGAATGACTGCATTTTCTTGGCCTCAGTTTCTTCGTCTTTAAAGTGGACCATGGGATACGATAACCACCAAGGTCCCTTTCAAGTAGGCGACCTTAGAACACAAGGCAATTTCATTCACGGCCAAGACACTGCTGTTCAAACAATCATGGGGCACTTGTGAATGCCTGGTAAAGGCACAGATTCAGACATGGTTGACATCCTTCCACTCTCCCCAACAAAATCAAATGAAAGGAAAATACCTGTCCTCTTCTCCCCGCCCCCCCCCCCCATCCCAAAGAACACCTCATTCTTTTCACGAAGCCTGTCTCCGAGCATTGCGCTTAAATCCATTGCTTCGGGGGAGCTATTTTTAGCTTCATAAAATTATGTATTTTTTAAGTTTATTTATTTTAAATTTTTTTTTTCATCGTTTATTTATTTTTGGGACAGAGAGAGACAGAGCATGAACGGGGGAGGGTCAGAGAGAGAAGGAGACACAGAATCGGAAACAGGCTCCAGGCTCTGAGCCATCAGCCCAGAGCCTGACGCGGGGCTCGAACTCACGGACCGCGAGATCGTGACCTGGTTGAAGTCGGACGCTTAACCGACTGCGCCACCCAGGCGCCCCAAGTTTATTTATTTTGAGACAGAATCCCAAACAGGCCCCTCGCTGTCGGCAGAGCCCCCCACAAGGGGCTCGAACTCACCAACCCAGTGAGATCATGACCTGAGCCAAAACCGAGAGCCTGTCGCTTCATCAACTGAGCCACCCAGGCACCCCTAAAATTATGTATTTTAAATGCACCAGCCACCAACTCTTTTTAACCTAATATGTTAACAAAACTTCAACGTGAAATTATTCATTCAACAAAATCACGCTAAAGTCTTCCGGTAAGTGTATGGTCCTCTGTGTTGGGTACTGGGGATGCATCAGGAAGCCAGACATCATGGACGTTTCCTTCAAACAGAGCTCAAAGTCGCTGGGGTAAAACAAATTGGACAAAGAGACAAAGAATTGAATAGGCAAAGATAATATGATAAAAGCTATGACTGGTGGTGTACAGGTTAAGCACATAACCTGAAGGTCAGGAAGGAGGGAAGGTCAAAAAAATCCAGCCCAAGTTCTGGCCCAACTACAAAGCCTGCCCAGCACACTGCTCGTCCCCACAGTGCCTCCTACAGAGGGCCCCGGGACTAACTGTGAGCTCTATACCAATCACCGGGTGCTTAGGTATCATTGTTTTCCAATGGGACCATAAACTGATTTGGGGGGCGTTCAGAGGGTTAATACTTTACCTTTTTATTCCCCCTTTGGGAAAAATGAATACAAAAGAACTGTACATTTCTCCAGACAGTCCCTATCCCACACCCTTCTTCCACTATCCATTAATCCTCCAAAAATTCTGAGAACTTGTCAGAGTTTATTTATGACGAGAGCGACGTTGCCCATTTCCACGTTGGGATTGATTTGGTGACAGGGTAGGGCCACAGTTTCAACACAATACGTTTTTCTCAACCAGTTCACAATTTAGTCACCGGCAAACCTAGAAATGCAGAGCTTTGAACAAATGCGTTGTCTTTTCTATTGTTGTGTTCCTTTATTCTTTGAAAATTAAGGAGAGGCCCATTTCATAGTTACTTTATGTGGTGGTTGATTGACTTCAAGGCTCACATCCTTAAAACGTTCTGTTCATTCCTCTGGCTTGTTTTTAGTTTTTCTTTGCGTCTCTAGTATGTCGTATTGAAATTTTATAAGATGAGTTGTCAAATACTTTTTGAGCTTCTCTATGGGAGGTGCTACTGGGGGATGTTAAGTTGGCCTTGTTCCCTTCCATAAGAAATAAAAAGAAATTCCCTCACTGTCCTTAACAGACAGCCTACACTAATTTTACTAATCTCTTCTGAGAAACCATGGCTAGAAATCATAACATATAGGTAGTAGTAATAGTAATTTATTATAATCAAAACTAAATGTCAGGCAGTCTGCCAAAGTATATTTAAACACATATGAAAGAGTGCCCTCTTCTCTTTCAAAAAGCTTAATTCTATAGACACTTGCTGGGGAAGTATATTTTCAGATAATTTTGTCTTTCGGTCTGTGCCTGTGTATACGAATAAAATGCAGTCGATTCAAATACAGATTTCTGACATATCTTCAGAAGTACAAGTAGAAAGTCATATAACTAAAGAAATGATTACTTATACCTCTGCTAACTGGAGTTGATACAAATCATATGGAGGTAATCATATTTCATTTGGCTAGCAGTTCTAAACGCTGCAAAATCTGCAGAGTTTTTCTGCAAGTTTCAGCAAGAGCAGAATTTTCTTACCATCTGTACACCAGTCAGCAGTCTGTTTAGGAAGAATGGCTTTCACTGGGTTCATTCATTTTTTTTTTCCTCCTCTTTTATAAATAGGAGTAGTATTGAAAATTCACATTTGGTTTACCAGAAGTTCTTTTAAGTTAAAAGTGTTTGTGTTAACAAATGAGACCTCAAACCCAAACAAATATGCTAATTTATGTTGCTTTTAATTTTGCCTTGTGGTTACCTAACCTCATCTGAAAATAAAAATGGTCTTAAGGTTTTGAAAACAAACATCTCTCTTGTTGCTTTTAAATTTCTCATCTTTCATCCTCCTCTTTTTCCTTGTAATTGATATACTGACTCTCAGAAAAGTAATTTCCATATTTTAAATTCTTTTTTTTTCCTCATCTGTCATTAACTTTAAACATTTGACATACTTCTCTCCCTCCCCCATCCTCACCCCTAACCTCGGGGTTTTAATGAACCATTTTTCCGTTGATTTTGGTATTTACTACTGATATCTTTTCTTTTTGGAAATACAGAGTTACAAACCATCCAGGACTTCTTCCAACAATGCTGGAATATCTGAAAGGGTGGCATAAACAAAATCAACCTGGCATCCAAAGCCTACAGCAAATATATGCAAATCATGTAACTGATAAGAGCCTAGTATCCAGAGTGTATATATTCAAATCAACAACAGACAAGTGATCCAGTTCAAAATCAGGCAAAGGGCTTGAACAGACGTTTTCTCCCACAACCAACAAACGCACGAAGAGATACTCAATATCATTAGTCATTAGGGAAATGCACATCAAAATCACAGTGAGATACCATGTCGTACCCGCTAGGATGGCAATAATAAAAATAATAATAATCAGGAAATAACAAGGATTAGAGAGAATGTAGAGAAATGGGAACCCTTGCATCCTACTAGTAGGAATATAAAATGGTGCAACCACAGTGCAAGGCAGTTTGACAGTTACTCAAAAAGTTAGACATAGAGTTACCATATGACCCTGCAATTCCATTCCTATGTATATATATCCAAAAGAAGTGAAAGTGTGTGTCCCTGTATATATTTGTACACAAATGCTCATGGCAGCAATATTCATAATAGCCGACAAGTGGAAACAATCCAACGTCCATCAACTGGTGAACAGGTAAACAGCTCGTGGTATATCCACGTGATTGGAATATTATTAAGTCACAAAAGGTAGAAAGAACTGATCCGTGCTACAACATGAATGAATCTTGAAAGTATGCTAAGTGAAAGAAGCCAGACAGAAAAGGTACATATTGCATGACTCCATTTATAGGAAATGTCCAGAATAGGCAAATCCAGAGAAACAGAAAGTAGATGAGTGGTTGCCAGGGGCTACGGGGGAGGGAAGAAGGAGAGTGACTGCTTAATGGGGTTTCCTGTAAGGTTGAAAATGTTCCAGAACTAGATGTGAGCGATAGTTGCGCAACATCGTGAGTGCGCTCAACGTCACTAATGGTAAAAGTTACGTTATGTGTATTTTACCACAATAAGAATCCAGAACTGAAAGAAAAAGCCTGTGCCCATGAAACTAGCTATCTGCCCATGATGTCACATGAAGGCTCTGAAGCAGGTTCACCAGTTTTAAGTCTCTGTTCTCTTAGAAATGAATAGTGCTGAAAGATAATCAGTTAAGGAGTCCTGTGACACAGCCGGATCCTTCTGAGTAGAATTCTGAGCCCCTAGGTTAATGTTGCAAATCCTTTGTTAGAGACTAACTTATATCCCCACCCAAGTTCATAGGCTGAAGCCCTCATCCCCAGTGTGACTGTCTTTAGAGACAGGGCCTTTAGGGAGATGATAAAAGGTCACAGGAGAATGGGCCCTAATCCAATAGGACTGGTACTGGTGTCCTTATGAAAAAAGGAAGAGAACCCAGGGATGGGTGTGCACAGAGGCATGACCGTGTGGGACACGGCAAGAAGGCGGCCATCTGCAAGCCGAGGAGAGAGGCCTTAGGTCAAAAACAATCTCGCCAGCGCTCGATCTCAAACTTCCAGCCTCTAGAACTGTGAGAAATACTTTTCTGTCATTTCAGCCTCCCGGTCTGTGCTATTTTGTTGAGGCAGGAGAGCAGACTGGTGTCCCATGTTCTGCCCAGTCCTTCAGCCTAGAACACCAGGAATGCCCTAAGACAACCGCGAGGGCCTCCTGAAAACGCAAGGCAGCTTGGGTCCGAGCTCTACCTACGGACCAGAGAGGAATGACTTGAGGTGACAGGGATACGCCCTAAAAACAGTGTGAGAAAACCGCAGGTCCATCTAGAATAAGACACAGTAAATGCGTGCTGATTCAAAATGGTAGGAAGATAGAGTCCGACTCTTCGCCAGAGTGGATTATCACACAGATCTGGTTTCAGTTTACCCCCAGAACCCTTTATTTGTGTCCCTACTGATGTAACTGGAATTATGGTTCCTTTGGTCTTCCTTTCTAGGCCGTGAATCCTTGAAGGCAGAAGTCAAATCGCACTCACCTTTGAGTTCCCACCGTGGTGGGGTGTGGAGTAGGCTCAGACTACCCAGTCAGTAAACGTTTACTGAGCGTGTGTGTGCCAGGCACAAGAATACTCGATATTGAACTGAAGCGTTAATTGTAAGGAATTTTAAACCTTACCTAAATAGTAAAGGCATCCTGAGTGTAGAAGCTTGGATATGAAGTATCTGGGAAGATTAGGCTAAAGAGAAGTGGTGCTCAGGTGAAAATGCTGGCGCAGTGAGTTCAGAGGGAGAGAATTCCCAGCCAGAGACTCGCGTGGCCTCACCTACGCAGACCTTTATTCGAGACTTAAGGTGAGAGACATTTTGCAACGAGAGAAGATGCGAGAAAGGGGCAAGCTGTGCTTGGATGTCACCGCGTGAAAATCGACACGTAAGCCGCCCACGGGGTTGGTGCCAGCAGTCTTCACGGGTGGCAAGAGTAGCTCCGTTGTGCCGCCGTCGGTGGTCTTGACGTTGCCTCAGTGCCAGGTTTGGTTGGGGCAGTGACGGCCCCAGCACCTGCTGCAGACGCGAGGGGCATCGCTTCTGTCCTCTGTGTCTGAGAGCCAGCGGTGGCAGGAGGAAACTGCACCAGCCTCGGGGTCACCAGAAGAACGAGTTTGAGAAGGGGACGCTCTGCGGGGGGATTCCCACAACTAAGAAGAATCTCTGGGTCCGGTGCGGCTCCTCCCTGCAGAGCAGGAGAGGGTGAAGAAACGTCTAATCTCGTTATGTAGCCCGGAATTCTGTCGTTTCATGTCCAGGCTAAGAAACTAGATTCCTTGAATATAATTTCCTATTATTTATGAAAATAATTCAGGAGGCACTTTGGATCACAGGTTCCTTGGGATTGCACGTTATTAAGATCATCGTTTTTATGACCGGGTCATAGGAGGGAAAAAAAAAAAAAAAAAAAAAGCCCATTTATCCTGGGTGTTTAGATTTGATGTAAATAGGAATTTCCTTCATCAAAGCTGCTTCACCGGTCTCCTGGTAAAAACATAAAAAGATAAAAGGACCACTGTGCTGCTTATTTTAGCAAAAACGGAATGATGGAATTCACAGCGCAGCGCAGCCTCCCGGTAATTATCCTTGTCCAAAGGCTTTAACTTTTCTAAACCAAGCCCTCCCCCGTTTTATGGCTTCGACCTTCTTTTTGTACCTTTTGAATTCGTAAGAGATTTGCTTTGGCTTTTGCAAGAAGTCAATCTCTCAGGAAACAATTGAATTAAACTTCCTATGTGTTTAAAAGTCCTTGGGTAGTGGCTCACATCTGCATTTCCTCAAAATGTCTCCATTGGAAGAATAAAGAAAGAATGTTCTGCATTGTGTAGTATTCAAATGAGCAGAAAAATGTGTAATGAGTTCCATATCCTACAAACGTTAGCGTCCTGATAACACCTTAAGACTTGTTAAGTATTTCAGACCATTTCACAGCCTTACAAAATTCAAACATTTCTTGCTGGATATGGTAAGTTCTTATGTAATGTAACAGGTGCCTGGAGAGTCTCCAGTTTACTAGCCTTCATTTCTTAATTAGAAAGAAAGTGTTGTTTTCCTTTTAATGTTTTCATGTTAGAAAATATACTTGAATAGCTATAAGACTGAAGCCCAATCAGTTAATAACTACTATTTATTGAGCGTCTGGTATTGAGTGTCAAATATTGTGCTAAATTCTTCGATATCATTATAGTGTCTCTTCTAATGAATGTGTTATTAATAAGCTAAAAAAGGTTTAAATTCATCCACTTTTCTAAAATGTCCTAATGAGTTAAAAAAGAAAGCCTATGCAGAATGTCATCCAATTAATTTAATACAAGCATCGTTAGTATTCCTTTCCCAGCTTTTATTTTCAATGAACCAGTTTCTAATGTTACACACATGAGACGAAATGTCTTAGAAAAAATGCACAAATCGCTGGCATTCTTAATTTGTTACCAATTTCCGTTTTGGCGCACGGTGGTTAGCTTTTATAAGGTGCGCATATTTTCAGTTATTTTATTTCTGGAAGTAGGTCAGTTTACTTTGGAGATAGGAAGCCCGGAAGAAAATACTAGAAAAATAGAAAGTGGAAAAGCACAGGAAGGTCTAAGATGATGAGGATATTCTGTCTAAAGAAAATAAGGTGAAGGAGGTAGTTTCAAAATCCTTTCAGTGTGAAGGATTATTTCAGGAGGGCGCTTAAACCTCCCGTACAGAGAAGACAGACGGGAGAAGGTGATCTTTAAAGAGCGCTCTCTAGCCAGTGTGGATGAAGAGGCTACAATGCAGATGATGAAGGAGGTAGTAGAAACTACCCCTATTTCCTTAGGAACCTGTTCAATAAACTGTAGCCTTGGAAGGAGGAGGGGTGTCTCAGGAAAACTGTGCCAATGGACACAGCCAGGACTAGTCAAAGTCTTGAGCTAGTATTCCTTGAATCTGACCATGCCGCGTAAAATTCTTAGACTTACGATAAAGGAAACAGCAAACAAGGTTCATATTTGTTCCTTTGGCATTGATCAAACTCCCTGACTTCCTCAAGCAAGTAAAATATTTTAAAACAAGCGGCATTTGGGTGGCTCGGTCGATTAAGTGTCTGACTCTTGATTTGGGCTCCAGTCACGATCTCACCGTTCATGAGCCGGAGGAGCCCTGTGTTGGGCTCTGCGCTGACAGCGTGGAGCCTGCTTGGGATTCTCTCTCTCCTTCTCTCTCTCTCAAAATATATAAATAAACTTAAAGAAACAGATTTTAAAACAAGACAGGAATGTTGCCTCTATTAATGTATCTGGTATCCCCTTCTGATAATATTTTAAGGTTCTGGGATCATATGTATTTTAGTGCTTCTGGGAGCGGGAGGAAAGGGGGAGTGGGAGGTGACGGGCTGCCTGGGGGTTACCTTGAGACCTAGACCGGTCTGCAGAAGTCACACGGTTCCAACACTCAAAAGCCATCCGGGGTGAGTTTCAGATGTAGGTAATTTACATTTATAGACTGGGTCAAGCAAATTCGACAGTTTAAGTGAGCACTGAATGAATGGGAACATAAATATGTTGGGGCCAATAAATGGTCATATTTATAGAGTGCAGTAAAAGCCATATCTCTCACTCCACTTGGAGAAATCCTGCCAACTGGATTTGGATTGAACGCAGTGGTCATGATATTGAGTGCTAAAACCACAGGAGAGGTGAACTCAGCTCTTTAAACTGAACTTTCAACTTCTGTAGTACTATTTCAGATGCGCTTGAATATTCAATATCCTCTTGGTAGAGAAGGAATAATAAGTCCAAAGACACAGGAGACAAAACAAAACAAAAAACACAGCCAAACAAACAGGCAAAAACAAAAAAGAAAACCAAAGACACACTTCCTTTGAAACTCATTCATACATTTCCAGAATCTAAACGGGGCCGCCAAACTCTACCTAATTTTGGAGAAAATATAATCCATATGTTGCCTGATAGGAAGAGAAGGATTAAGCCAGCCTCCAAGTAATAAAAAAAATGGGTAACTGTTTCCAAGAAACAGCACTCACCGCTGTTTTCTTCATTATGGTGAGTCCTGTTTTGGTAGTCTTGGAAGTGACCCTGAAGACCAGGGCTTGGTTTACTTTCAAGTCGGAGCATCGGAATCGATTTAGCCTCCCCAGTACAAGAAGCACAGCCCCCCACTTGTCGAGTTCCTGCCCGAGGAGCAGAGGGCTCTGCCCCACGCTGGTATTACAGGGGCTGAGTCATGAACGCAGGGCAAGCTCACTAACCCGAAGATTCTTTTTTAAAACACAAGCAGAGAAGTCCAAGAGCAGTCTCCTCACCCTTTCCACGTGTCACGGAAAGTGAACGCTGCCTCTCTATGGCAGCGTTTCGACGCTCTTTGCCATGTCTCCAGCTCACTGGAGAGTCCAAGATTGGAGGATAATGGAAACTTGGAATTCTGATAAATGACACACCAAATCTTTGAACTCCTTTAATTCACGTTCGTTGTGTTAAATTTCACAAGTGGCTGTAGGTTTCCGCAAACTCTGGTACTTGACTGTTTTGTCCCTAGGACGTAGGTTAAGCGGCGTAAGAGCTGTTGTTTTTAACTGAATGATGACATCGTGCCATGTCTGGTTGACTAAAGTAAGAAATCCGGGAGGTCCTTCTTTTCAGTTTTGACTTGCAAGTAATTTCAAACTTGGAGAATGGGTTGCGAGGGTATGAATCACACAGAGAACACTTGGGTACCCCTTCACCACAGTCACCAATTGTTACCATTTGGGAAATGTGTTTTATGTCCAAACAATGCCTCCTAAAAATGGCTTCATCCTCCTCCTCCTTCTGATTTGGGACTATCTGACCTACAGATATGAGAGAAAGGACCAATAGTACTAATTGTACCTTACTTGTTAGAACAACACCAGAGCCATTTTCTTTTGCTGGTCATTGATTTATACTCCCTCCCCACCCCCCCCCCACCCCCACCCCCGGTTGTCAACAAATTATTAAATCCAAATCATATGCTTGTAAAAGCGCATTACTTGGGTAGCCCTCTCCTAACAGCTTGGCTAACTTTACATGTATTACAATGCTAAGCATTGAAGAATATGATTTCAAGCCTCTCAAAACAGAGAAAAATATATGCAATCCATAAACTTGCCAAGACTTCGTGTCTTTGGCTGTTGCACTCCATCTTCTGGCTAAATAGTGGAGTTGAACACACCAACTGTTATAAGCAATTGTGGCACTAGACGTAAATGAAAGAGAAGAATTAATATTATACCAGCAAAAATGTACTAAGTCCACAGGAAAAAGAGTAACACACAAGATCAGACAGAAGATGACTGCCGCTGAAACGACACCCCTTACTTACCTGGAGTGTCAATCTGAGAAGCCTGTGCCCAGGTTTTATGACCCAGTGGGTGATAGGTAGGGGAGAATGATTGGGGATAGGGTTTGGGAGGCCAGGCATGGGGAGCCATCAGCTGGTCTTCATGATCTTACTTTAAATTTTAGGTAACCTTTCTCCAAGTCACTGCTTCTAAATCCCTTTGAAGGCAAGGACTGAGTCCATTTTACCTTTCCATCACCCTAGACTGTAGACTTTCTCGTCGAATGAGTGAAGAATGAGAAACGAATTTCTTTGCTTCTGTTTAACACATGCAGGCATGCTGTTGAGGTTTTAATCTGAAATACAAAGATTAAAGTAATGAACGATTACAGCACACAACAGCAAAATATCTAGGAACTAATAGTTTTCTGTAGCCCCAAATCATACGTGTCTATTTAGTCAGATTTTCAATTTCAATCCAAACTATTTGCAGAAACAATCTACTTAGAATCCTCATTTTAGACTTGGAACGGGTTATAAAAACTACATACTTTACATCAAAAATCAGTAAGTTATCCATTTGGCTTTGAAATATTATCATAAATCACTCTGCAGTTTCCCTTTAAAGATTCCATACTCTTTGAAAGCCTGTTCTAGGTTTAATCATATTTGCAACATATCCTTAAAACAGGCAAAATAATTGTCATGCGCCAGAGTACCAACAGTCACACCAGAGTGAGACATGGAGATTTTGGTTATCTGAGGCAACATGGACACAGCCTTTCCTGCAACATTACACTGAAATCTCCAAGGGACCAGATCTTTTTTGCACAAACATTCCCCATTCTTAACTTCCTGTCTGCTTAGACTCAAGAAGACTTGCTGGTAAGTTTCCCTCCGGGTTAAACTATAATGCAACAATAGTATAATTTCCAAAGGGAAGGTAAAAATAATAGAAAATTGTAGCTATTTATTGAAGACCTATTTTGTGCCTTAGGTTGTTTATACACATTGTCTCATTTAATCTTCCCAAACCCATTTGGGAGCAAAGTTACCCTGGACATCCAGCTGAAATCTGCCATTTGCCTGTAGCTTCAGCTTTGGAAGCCGGCGTCAACAATATCTCCAGCATCCCTGAACTTGTGCGTGATCAGTGGTCACAATGGTCAACTGTTCGCATAGGCTACCATCATATCTAATCCTTATAACATGTTTGTAGAAATACAGACACGATGTGACATTGGGATTCGTTTTTACTATTGAAATATAGCATTTACTTTCAAATATAGGTTAAGTGTGGACTCAAAATCTCTTTGGGGCATTTAGAGTTTGGAATTCTATCAGTCAATTGAAGTATGAATCTGTGTTTATTATAGCAAGACTATGACAAGTGTGGAAGGCAGAAAGATTATTGAAAAGAAGGCATGTTCGCTTCAAGACACATTGTTTTTTGAGTCAACAAGTGTTCATGCAAATTGAAATGATAACATGAGGCAGACGAATAAGGATTATCAATTATATCATAACTGTAGACTTTTGTAGAATTGTTTTTGTGTATTAGTATTCTTAACATTAAATAAAGTGACAAGTAAGAACTGTATTCATTTTTTCTTCAATTCTATGTAAGCCATGATCCCTTTAAGGAAAAATACTATTCAGAATTTCTTTTTATGCATGCTTTAGAATCAGGTGGTTAAACTTGCCACTAAAAATTTCACAGGAAAAACTCCCAAATCACTCTACAGCAACATTCAGGATAAATCATCTCTGATCTACACATAATAAAGACTAAAGGAAGAAGAATAGAATATTTACTTAAAAATGAGCTGCTCAAATCCTTTGCTTCTCTACCAAAGGTGAAAATGGGTTCTATCTAGTATCGTAAAAATGTAGGTAGCCACCAGAAATCTAGACGCTTTGGAAGTTTGGAATTCCAAAAAAAAAAAAAGTGAAGAAATTATTGTTTTTTGCCCAGAATGTTGAATTTATAACATGTAACTGATAAAATCTTAGTAATAAATCTTGTTAATGTAGTATGTTGACTGAAAAAAAAAATGACTCTAATTCTCTACCCCAACATCTATTCGTAGCCTTTGCAATGTGTCTTTGGAGACCTTCCCTTGAAGAGGTGGAATCTATTTTCCCACTCTGAATCTGGGCAGCTTTGTGGTTTACTTTAGCCAACAGAACGCAGCAAAAAGACTGATGTGCCGGTTCTGAGCCTAATCTCTGGCAGCCTCACTGGTTTGCGCGCTTCTGCTCGCATTCTTTGAACCCTGCTGCGCCCTGAGAACGAGCTCAAAGTAGGAGAGACCATTCGGGGCAGAGACTGTGATGGCATCCTAAACCAGTCAGCCCCCTGCTGACCTGCGGTGTGACTGCAGCCAGGTGAGTGAGCAGACTGGAACCTAGCTGAGATCCTCTGGGATCTCAGAGCAGAGAGCAGCACAACCACCCAGCTGACCAGACGGAATGCTGAAAGATGAAGGTTTACTATCGGATGCCAATGAAGTTTTGCAGTTACTATATGCCATGGAAGTTTGTGGTCGCCCAGCCCTATTGTGACAATAAATAAGTGATACAGTTAATGGCTGCTTTTTTTTTTTTTTTTTTTAAGAACATTTCAGGCTTATTCTTTTATTCCAGAAATCCATGTTAAGACGGTGATATTTGGCTTTGGCTTCCGTGACTTTACCACCTGACCATTAAAAATTCAACCCAAAGCATGGATTCGGTGCTTCTCCGTGAGTTAAGAATGATCACCTCCAATTTAGAACTTAAAAAACACACACGCACACAACTGAGGGTTTGGAAGATTTCCCAAGTCCAAAGCAGATCTATCTGCCTCCAGAACCATGTTCTGGAGTTACAGAGCTACGTTCTCTAATACAGTCTCTGGGATGAGCTCTGGCAAGAATGGAGTTGGTCACTTACAGGAAGTCATCCTACAGCCTGATGGACAATTTATTCTGGGTAGGAAATGAAGAGGGTCCATTCCATTTGGAAACTGATATCTGTGCATGAAAGCCAATTTGATTGTCTGGGAAAAGACTCTGGATGGAAGGAAATGTTGGTAATCCCACCACAGACCGGCACAGGTACTCAGTAAAAGTGTACTGAGTTCATGAAAGTTACTTATCAATGGAATATGCTTTGCGTCTTAAAGAAAGGAAATCTGTTCAAATTAGGATTTTATGTGACAGTCCTATTATTCTTCCAATGCATTCACTCTAAAATTAGGCAAGAATAATTATTTGACCATATGCTTTGTTAGTCCGCCACCTTCCTCTGATTAGACTAAGCTGACATCTGAAGAAAGGTGTTGGGAATTGAAGCAGTGTGAGAAAGACACAAAGGAACAAACTCTCTTGTGAGTAAATACTCGAGGGAAAGACAGTACACTGATTGGATAGAGAAGAGGAGTGGTTCTCAAGGTGTTTCCAGGATCAGCAGCCTCAGCATCATCGGAGAATGTGTTAGAAGTGCCGATGCTCAGGTTTTACCTCGGACCCACGGGATCAGAGCCCTGGAGAGCTTCCATAGACCTTTTAGGTGGTTCTGACGCCCACTGAACGTGAAGAACCACCAGGTAAGGGTCATTCAAAAGGAGCATTTTTCTTCCTTGTACGCTTTCAGTTTGGGTCTTGTGCACAGTCGAGAGATAGAACGGGACAGCTCTGACCCTCCCAGCTCTCTGCTCCCGGAGGAGGCCGGTGGAAGAGTTGCAGTCTCCCTGTTCCTTGCAAGGTCTGTGAACAATGAAAGCGGGCAGGGGAAAGGTAACTGGCAGAGGAGCCCAGTCCTTGTGGCCCCCTCACTCCGCTCCAGCTTCCCTTACTCCTTAAGCTTAACCCTCTGGCTGCCCCGACAAGGTCAAAGCACCTTGTATGTCATGCAAAAAATATTTCCCAGCAAAGTGCTTTGCCTCCAGCTGTGAAATTGATTAGTGGCCGCAAAATCCCTGGGGAAGAGTCTCTGCTGGCAGCTGTAGTTGCTATTTGGAAACTGCAGGAGAAAGGAGTTCATGAGGGAGGACAAGATCGTGTATTAGGTACAGGAAAAAAAGTTTTAAAGTATCTTTTCCTCTCGAAGGTAAGCAATGACACACCCAGGAGAGGAAATAATTCTACTTCCTGTATTCGAGTTTTTTGTTGGAATAGCTTAATAGTTAATCGTTACAAAGCTACTTCTGAAATCAGTATCAAGAAAATTAGCTTGTATGTATTTGAGAGCTGTGGAATTAGAAGATGAAAATCAGCCGGTGCACATCCTGGGAAGGCGTGCTCCTTGTGGAACACTTGGCCAGAGTGAACTGTCTCCATGTATCCAGGAACACTGTCTGAAATATGGGAAAACCAAACATGTCTTACCATGACAGGTTCAACTCATTACTCAGATCTGGAAATTAAAATACATTGCTCTCCATAAAAGTGAGGTTTTTTAATTTAATTTTATTTATTTAATTTTATTTTGAGAAAGAGAGAATACAATTGGGGGAAGGGCAGAGAAAGAGGGAGAGAGAGAGAGAGAAAGAGAGAAAGAATCCCAAGCAGGCCCCGTGCCACCATCACAGACCCCCTACATGAGGCTTGAACCCACCAACCTATGAGATCATGACCTGAGCCAAAACCATGAATTGGAGGCTTAACCAACTGAGCCACCCAGGCACCCCATCCGTAAGAATGAGTTTTAAAGGTCCAGTTAAACTCTGCAATACTTCCTACTACCACATTTCCCCTGCTAAAGCACCTTTTGAACATATCCTAATATTCTGAAGTAGAAGAGTGCTGCTTGACACAAGAGAGTATGCATGTCCAGGCCTCAGCTACTGCACTGGGAGTCAGTTACATGAAACCGACTAACACCAATTTATGGGCCCAGATATTTTATTTTCAGTTAATACATAGCCAGTTAGATTTTTACACAGTGCAGGGGACAGAGGTAAAACCAAGATTCATAATAGGAAAATATATAAACTATGAAAAAAAAAAACCCAACAAATACAGGTATCCTAGGTGGAAAAGTTACAAAGCATACCATGGGAGCTAAGTGTTTTCTTCACAAATTACTTGACTGGGCCAAAAGTGGGGGAAAAAAAAAAAAGTGTCTCTCACGCCCCCTGGTGTCTTCTGGTGGGACTTGCAGCGTTCCAAAGTTCTTCAACAATTCTTATCAGACTGAACAAATTCTAATTCCCTCTTTTTATTTATGAGAGACTTTATTAATTATAAAAATAATTGAAATATCTATATAAATATGAGAGACAGGAAAGCCTGGTGTTTGCTGATGACTGTCAGTGAGTTTACCATAAAATGGGGCTAATCAAGAATGCTAAGAGCATGAGGTCATGACCAGATGGCTGCCGTCAGTGAACACATGTCTGAACTAATTACCAGGAGGGGACAGGGACAAAGACCAAGTGCCTATAAAAAGCAGTAGAGCTTGGTGAGCCAAGGGACCAAATTAAGGAGGTAAATCAGGAGGACAGGAGAACCAGAGTTAGGAATTTTGTGGAAAGCACAAATACAGACTAGACCATGGGAGGAAGAAAACCCTGAATGGATTGGAATTTTGAATGTCGCTCCAATCTAGTTTAGATCCTACATAGGCAATCAAATAAGCATCTATCAAAACAAACAAAAAGAGGCCATTAAGGGGCAAAAAAAAAAAAGAAGAAGAAATCCCATTTCAGAGGAATGGGAATGTTATCAAACCAGTAAAGAACGTGGTTTATAAACATTTGCTCTTACCGCTTGTACTAGAAGCTTCAGAAATTTGTTTAGAATTTTACAATATCTAAAGAAAATGAACAAATTAAGGACCAGACAACAGATTTTGGAAACACATTTTTCATGTAGGTGACTTTTGGCTGGAGGAGGAAATAGGATACATGACTCAGTGACTCTACTGGTTTACTGTTGCCTTGAAAGCCAAATCTCCTGGCTTTCAATCTTCCTGGATATTCGAAAGGTAAGAATGCCCTTTTTGAGTTTTTCAGCATCCAAGTCTCTGGGAAACGAGTTTCTATGGCATGGCTATCTACACTCACAGCTCAGCAAGATCTGGACTTCTATCTAAACAGCCGGTTAAACTGGCAAAAAGCGAAACACACGAACGTGTGATCAGTTTGTGGGTCTGTGTTTTAAGTCTCCGTGTGTGCTCTCTGCGTTTATCGATAAAACCCAAAGGAGGGCCCCTATGGGCTCGGGTGTGCATTCCTAGCGTGCAGAAAAATCACCTGGAGACCTTGAATAAACACAGATCCGGGCTGGGGAGAGTCAACCAGTGACTGAGCTTCTGATGCAGGAGATCTGGGGTGGGGCTAAGAATTTGGGCTGCTGACAAGTTCCCTGGTAACACCGGAGCCCGCACTGAAAACTGCTGCTGCGGGCATGTGGAGCTTTTGAGGCGCTAGTTGGGGGGGGGGGGGTGAGGAAGGAGAAGGCTGGATGTGTCCAGAACATTCCCGGAGACGCTCCGAGGCAACCCTCTGCACAGAGCTGACCCACCCCCAGGCCTCCAGGAGCAAACGGTTTGTTAACGGGGTTCTCAGGCACTCTCCACTCCGTAGCGGATGAAAATGCACGGGCAGGCGTGGCTCACACGCCTAAGCACACGCGGGGACCAAACTCCCCGGCTCATCCCCGGCGCCCCACTGTGGATGTTCTCTGCGGGGATGCAAGGAGGGTGCAGAGCGAGGGCGCCTCCCCGGCTCCGGGCAACCCTGCCCTTCTCCTTCCCACCTGCGTTCCGCCCTTCCCCTTCCCTCCCGCCTCGCGTCCCACCGAACCCCGCCGGGCCCCGCTCCCTCTCCCACCCGCACGTGCGCCGCGTCCAAGCCCTGGCCCCCGGCTCTGCCCCGCCCGGGCCTCGCGCTGCCCTCCCCTGTCCACCTGCGCCCCGGCGGCTCCGCCCGAGCCCCGCCCCCGGCGCTGCCCCGCCCCTCCGCCCCCGGGAGCCCCGCCCCGGTCCCGCTCCGCCGGCGCCGGGACGCGCACTCGCGCCAAGGGCCCGACAGGACCCCGGAGTCGTTGAAAGGGAGAGGGGGAAGCACGCGCTGTGGTGGCCTGGCAGCAGCTGGGGCGGGGTGTGCTGGCGGGGGCGGCCCGTCCCCGAGCTCTCGAGGCGCGCGGGAGGCGTGCTCCTTGCCCTCGGGCTTCTCTGGCGGGTTGAGCAGCAGTCCGAGCGGAGGAACCCGCGGCGGCGCGAAGGAGGCCCCGCGCCGAGGACGCGGGCCCGGACTCCGTACGCGCAGGGGGCGACCCTCCTCCTCTGGCCGGCTTCGCGTCCCTTCCCTCGGCCCAGCTCAAGCACACACCCTGGTAGGTGCTGCGCCGGCTCGTCCTCGTGGCCGCGTCCCCACCTTCACGGGTCCCGGGCCAGGCCCCGCCTCTCTGCCCAGAAAAGGAAATTCCTGGATGTTAAAACTGCGAGAGACCCTAGGGGAGGCCTCCTTGTTCTGCAGAAGCAAAGTTCTTGAAAAGCGACGTGTCCAAGGGTATCTGAATCGGTTTTGTTTATCTTTAGGGTGTTTTTTTTTTTTTTTTTTTTAAGTTTTATGTAACGAATTCCTTTGTATGTAGGGTAGGGGCCAGTAGGGGCCCAAGTGCAGAAGTCAGCAGAATGGCTGCGGCGCCCCAGGCCACGGGTGGCTGTGGCCGGCCTGTTTGGGGAGGACGTGGACAGAACAGAGGTTCCACCTCGGGTCCTAGTGCTTACGAAACCAAACGGCAACAAAGTCTGAGCCATCAGCCTTGAGAGATGCAGGCTGGCAACAGACTGCAGATGTGTTTGATGAGCTGCGTTCCACGGAGGCCTCCCAGGAAGACCTCCTGAGTGGAAATGAGGTTCTAATAGGAAGCCTTGGGACGGGAAAACTTCCCAGATGATTTCCAGAGGGTGGTCCGCAGCTGGGCTAGTTTGTGTGTCAGGAAATCTTCGGAGCAGCCTCAGTGGCTGGGAAAAGCATCGTTTTTAGGTAACGGGCAAGACTCTGTCAAAGTAAATTATGTATTTAAATAATTTTTCCCTCACCAGATAGTAATCCATAGGAAAATGACCTGTGTAACCCCCACGGCAGCGGGGGGCAGCTTCTTTATTTGCTGTCATTTGGTTCGCGTTGACTCAGTCCTCTCCCATCCTCTCACCCCCACCTCCTGATGGGAGCACGGCCGCCTTTCAGAGATTTCAGGTTTCAGGGTGTTCTTTCTACCTCTGGAAAAAGTTCCCTTTTCACTTAAAGCCATTCTGCGTGTGCTGACCCCAAGACAGAGCCCAGGCATTTTCATCTGACCCCCCAAATACTAGTGAGGTAGTAATGTGTTTTGGACATTTACTCAAGATTTGGGGGGTTAAGATAGCAAGTAAGTTAAGACGCCTAAAGATGCAGGCCTGGGCTTCCTTCTCTTCTCCCTCAGCCATCCCCTAAGCAAGGTCATCTCCTGACCTAGAGATCAATGCCAGTAGATCTGCATCCGAAGCCCCTTCCCGCAGCATTCCTTCTGTGTGTCCAGCTGCTTCCCTGATCGCTCCATTTGGCTGTTGTAAAAGGCTCCTTGTACTTAGTGTATCTTTGGCAAAACCTGAAATAGTAAAATTATTTCCGGAATGTGCCCAGACCCTTGCAGACTCTGGCCGCTGTGTGATGTTGCAACCATGGCAACAGTGGAGGGACTTAAATAAGTTGCGACAAAAGGTGAATCCCTTTTCAGTATGTTCTGCCATTTCTTGGTTCCCTCTTGGCTCACTTCGTACACATCTTTTTACTGCCTTTTCCAGGAATACTGCCAAAATATTCTTTGAACGTAGAGAGGGGTTGTTGTCTATGTGAATAGTGAATACAACTCTGAAGAGTTACTAATAACATCATGGCCACTGTTGAATGGTATACCTTCTTAACCTGAAGATGATTTGTGTGTTAAGACATGTTGGCGTGGTGGGCCCATGAGGGTTCTGTATCGGTGGTGTCACAGCCCTCTTGGGAGCTTTTCTGGTATAATCTGGAGCCTGCCCCTGTCCGCAGAGGGCAGGGAGAAACCAAAGAAAGAGGCAGGCCGCTCCAGGTTGCTAGGTGACACTTTTAATAATAGCAAAGGGAACACACATACGAGACTTGTCTTGGGCTGCTGCAAGACGAACGGATACCTGCACCCACCTCCAGATCTTCAAACTCCTAATGAGGCCCTAAGTGGGCTCAGTCACATATACCGTGCAGGTGTTTTCAACATCACATCCACATCCCAAGGCTCTGTCCTTGGAGCTGCCTCTGGGAGCAGGAAAGACAAATGGAACCCACATTCCAAGGAAGGGGAGGGAGTGAGGAGCCTCGGAGTGCCCTGATCCAGCTCATGGGTCACTTGGTGATCACATTTCCCAACATACCCACATACCTATAGTTTCCACTAGAAAAAGCATGTAGAGATCACCACTTAATACCGCTTACAATAAGGTCTATTTAACAGTCTACTTAGAAAGATTAAGGTTGGTCAGTTTTGAATACCACTAGTATTTCTGAGGAAGAATGACATGATAGGCGCGCCCGGGTGGCTCAGTCGGTTAAGCGACCGACTTCGGCTCAGGTCATGATCTCACAGTTTGTGGGTTCAAGCCCCGTGTCGGGCTCTGTGCTGACAGCTTGGAGCCTGGAGCTTTGGATTCTGTGTCTCCCTCTCTCTGCCCCTCCCCAGCTTGTGCTCTGTGTCTCTCTCTCAAAAATAAGTAAACATTAAAGGAAAAAAAAAGAATGACCTGATATATCTACCAACAGAGTTACCTTAGGAAATGTAACAGGATGAAAATTTAATTACTGGTGCCCATAAAAAGAGTGATAGATGATATTTTACTAAATAACTTGGTGGTGGAAGGTGGGAAGTGACCATGAAAGAGGAGTTGGTTCTGAAGCATCTGAGTAGCTCAGGCGGTTAAGCATCTGATGCTTGATATGGGCTCAGGTCATGATCTCACAGTTCTTGGAATCGAGCCCCGAGTCAGGCTCTGTGCTGACAGTGTGGATTCTCTCTCCCCCCCTCTCTCTCTGCCCCACTCATCTCTCTCTCTCTCTCAAAAATATATTTTTTTTTAAAAAAAAGGAGATGATTCTGCTCTGTGTAAGAGATGAATGGGAATTTTTGAGTGGGAAAGAGTAGAAAAGGGACAGAGGGAAGTGGGGAGAAAGGAGGGAGGGACTGGACCATGTGGTTGTGATTGGAAACCAGTGTAGGGATTTATATTTAATTCTAAGTGCAGTAGGAAGTCGTCAAAGATTTTCAGCAGAATAGGGCTAATCTCAGTCAAATAGAAATTCAGAAGGTCTTTTGGAATTTCCATGGCTTAGCCGAAAACTTCCCTGATAGCACCTGTATTTTCCACTTACCAAGTTATTTCCTTAGGTTAAAAATGAAAGCGGAGTTGCTATGCCAAAAGTTTTATATATATATATATATATATATATATATATATATATATATATATATTTTAAGGCATTCAATATGCATTGATATAATTTAATTCTTTATTAAGTGACTGATTAAGGACCATAATGGGTGTTATATTTTATTTTCCCCTGTACTAAATGTTCTAGAAACATCATTCTTTTTATTATAAACAAAAATTTGTGAAAAAGAGAAAATAAGTTTCTTGTGTGATAAATACTCTTTCATAGGGGATATCAGTAGATACTGTGAATTCAGAATGTGTGGCACAGGGAAAGCTTTTAAATGGTGAGCTCAGGCTGAACCACCTACATCTCAGCAGCAGCCGTGCCAAGAACCTGTGTTTGAGTTGGGAACTAAGTTTGGTTGCAGGTAACTCAAACCTGGCAAACAGCGGCTTAACCAAATGAGTGGCCTTACGATGGTCAGATTAGGGATGGTTTATGCTTCCAGGGTGCCATTACAGATTGGACTCCTGTCTTTCCACTCATTCACTTGTAGGAGGTACTTGTTGCCTCACAGTGCATCATGGCTGCTGCGATGCCAGCATGAGGCCCACGTAGGAATGAAGCAAGAAATGAAGAGCAGTAAAACACATGTGCCAACTGGGTATGGCCCTCTTTTTTTTTTTTTTTTTTTTATTAAAATTTTTTTTTTCAACGTTTATTTATTTTTGGGACAGAGAGAGAGCATGAACGGGGGAGGGGCAGAGAGAGAGGGAGACACAGAATCGGAAACAGGCTCCAGGCTCTGAGCCATCAGCCCAGAGCCTGACGCGGGGCTCGAACTCACGGACCGCGAGATCGTGACCTGGCTGAAGTCGGACGCCCAACCGACTGTGCCACCCAGGCGCCCCGGTATGGCCCTCTTTTAAGGGCCTTTCCTGGATGCCCTCTCCCCCAGTCTGCTTTTAGATTGCTTAGCCTAAAGTGTGTCACATGGGCATCTTCCAAGGAAGCTAGGAAATGTGGTAAATGTGATGGGACAGAGTTAATAGGGAAGATGAGGAGAATGATTGTTGGTAGACCAGTGGCAGTCTCTGTCCTGCCCCAGATGTGACCTTGGCCACAACTCCAGATGAGAAAAGTAGATCAAAATTGAAGTCCACAAATGATAAAGAAATTTTTATTAGTTACCTATTACCAAATAACAATTTACTCCAAATGTTCGAGACTTAAAAACAACGAACATTTATAATCTCACAGAACGTGTGGGGGCAGGAATGCAGATGTGCTTTAGTTGGCCCTCTAGATTAAGGTGCCTCGTGAGGTTACAGTCAAGGTGAGCCTCGTCTAGGGCTGCGTCCCATCTGGAGGCCCAGTCGGAGGAGGATGTGTCTCCAGGCTCACTCACGTGCTTGTTGTCTGGATTCAGTTCCTCACATGCTGTCAGATTCAAGGCCGCGAGTCCTTGCTGGCAGGCGGCTGCAGGCCTCAGCATCTTTCTGGATGATCTTTCCCGCAGAATAGCTCACAACCTGGCAGCTAGCAGTGAGCAGAGCGAGCAAGAGAGAGAACCAGAAAGATGGCCAGATGAAATCTGGAGTCTGTCATTGAACCTCATGACCTCCCACATCCCTTTGGCCATATTCTGTGGATAATTTACACAAGTGCATGAATACCTGGAAGCAGGAACCACTTCATGACACGTTAGAATCTGCTGATCGCAATTATGCGTCTCGAGCGAGGACGCGTGGACCCCATTTCCTTGTAGAGCTCTGAGAAGGTTGCCCAAGAGCAAGGACCATTTATTCTCCTCCCTCCTAATGCATTTTCTCCTGCCTACTTGAGATAATAAGCATTCATTTTGGAACCACACATAGCACAAGACTCACCCCCCTTTTTGGGCCTCAATTTACAATGATTACGTTACTTAAACATTTTCTCTTGGTCACCTACCTTCGTAACTTTATATTTGTAAACTTCCACTGTTCTTCCATCCGCGTCAGTTTCTTGACGCCGGTGTTAGTCTACTCGAGCTGCCATACCAAAATACCACAGGCTGGGGGGTTTAAACAACAGAAATTTATCTTCTCACAGCTCTGGAGCCTGGAAGCCCGTGATCCGGATTCCGTCAGGTTTAGTTTCTACTGCAGCTTTTTTCCTTCTGGCTTCTAGATGCCTGCATCCTCAGTGTCCTCACATGACATCTTCTCTGTGCACAGAGAGATCTCTGGGGTCTCTTACTCTTAGGAGGACACTAGCCCTGTCAGGTTAAGGCCCCACCCTTGGGAACTTCAACGATCTCCCTGAAAACCTTATCCAGATACAGTCACAGCAGGGGCTAGGCTTCCAACACATGAATTTTAGGGAAACCCCTCGGTCCATCGCAACTCTGTTATTTAAATGAATGCTTCTGTAGTTTTTCTCCTTCTAGGAACTACACCTTTACTTGCACCGGTCTTATCTCCTCTTCTGTCAACTACACCTTTGCTTTACATTTTCAGAGCTGTTAGTGTTTGCATCCTAAGCGTTGCGTGCTTCATTGAGGGCTGAGTCTAGGCATTGAAAGCCAATGAAAAGTATTTACATTCCTTTTATTCTGTATATTCCTTGCCGAGCTAAGTAGTATTTTCATATTAACTTTCCTTCTCTACAGCTCTTTGTGTTCAATTTTACTGGCTTCAGGTCAACTAGACTATGACAGGCTCTGAGGACAAATATATGCTCTTTTTTTTTTTTTTCATATTTAGCCTTTAAAACAATTTTTTTTCTAATGTTTATTTTTGACAGAGAGAGAGAGAGAGACAGAGCATGAGAGGGGGAGGGGCAGAGAGAGAGAGGGAGACACAGAATTGGAAGCAGGCTCCAGGCTCTGAGCTGTCAGCACAGAGCCCGACGCGGGGCTCGAACTCACGGACCGCGAGATCACGACCTGAGCCGAAGTCGGACGCTCAACCGACTGAGCCACCCAGGTGCCCCCAAATATATGCTCTTTATTCTTCTCTCCATCTCTTTCTTTTTATGTGCCATCAACTGTTCAATGTCATGCAACTTTTTATTTTCCTTTATATTCAAAAGCATAATTTTTTCAATAGTTCTTGGGTTTTACAGAGGCTTCTAATTGCCTTTCTTTTTTTCTTTCTCCTTTTTTTTTAAAAATATTTTTAATGTTTCTTTATTTTTGAGACAGAGAGAGACAGAGCATGAACGGGGAAGGGTCAGAGAGAGAGGGAGACACAGAATCCGAAGCAGGCTCCAGGCTCTTAACTGTCAGCACAGAGCCCGATGCAGGGCTCGCACTCACGGACCGTGAGATCATGACCTGAGCCGAAGTTGGACTCTTAACCAATTGAGCCACCCAGGCTCCCCTCTTTTTTTCTTAATAAAAGAAATACATGCCTTTTTCATGTCTTTAGTGTAATCCCACTTCTCGATTGTAGTATCTACTGTATAAAGTCCTCTCAATTATTTACAAACATTATAATTCTCCTGCCCCAATCTGTATGGGAAAGCCAAATCTGTGTGTCCACCAAACTGTCTCATCCTTAGAAAGATGATCTTTTCCAAGCTGCTGCTGCTTTTAGTTAAAAAAAATAAAATTATAATTGTATATACATACCACAGTTGGGATGCTTCTGTATGTTGGCTATTGTAAATAATGCTGCAATACGCATAGTGATGCATATATCTTGTTGAATTAGTGTTTTCATTTTCTTTGGATAAACACACAGTAGTGGAATTACTGGATTATATGGTCGTTCTGTTTTTAATTTTTTGAGGAAACGCTATACTGTTTTCTACAGTGGCTGCACCAGTTTGCATTCCCACCAACAGTGCACAAGGGTTCCTTTCTCCCTACGTCCCCATCAACACTTGTTATTTTTCGTTTTTTTAATTTTTTTTATTTTACTCATTCTGACAGATGTAAGGTGATAACTCATTGTGGTATTGATTTGCATTTTGCTGATGATTAGTGATGTCGAGCATCTTTTAATGTGTCTGTTGACCATCTGTATGTTGTCTTTGGAAATATGTCTGTTCAGGTCCTCTGCCATTTTTAGTAGGATTATTGGTTTTTTAATGCTTATTTATTTATTTAGAGCAAGAGTAGGCTCAGTATAGAGCCTGACGTGGGCCTTGATCCTGCAACAGTGAGCTCATGACCTGAGCTGAAATCAAGAGTCAAACACTTAACCGAGTGAGCCACCCAGCTGCCCCAGATTATTATTGTTTTTTCATGTAGAATTGTGTAAATTCTGTATATATTTTGGATATGAACCCCTTATTAGATATTACATGCAAATATTGTCTGCCATTCACTAGATTGCCTTTTTGTCTTGTTAATGATTTCCAAGCTTTTTATTTTGGTGTAGTCCCAATAGTTTATTTTTGCATCTGTTTCCCTTGCCTTAGAAGGCATAGCTAGAAAAATGTTGCTATGGTTGATGTCAAAGAAATTACTGCTTATATTTTCTTCTAAGTTTTATGGATTCAAGTCTCACACTTAGGTGTTTAATCCACTTTGAGTTATTTTTGTGTATGGTATTAGAAAGTGGTCCAGTTTCATTCTTTTGCATGTAGCTGACCAGTTTTCCCAGCACCAGTTGTTACGAGCCTGTTCTTTCCCGGTTGTATACTCTTACCTCTTTTGTTGTAGATTAATTGACTGTATAAGCTTGGATTTATTTCTGGGGGTCTATTCTGTTCTATTGATCTATGTGTCTGTCTTCCTGTCAGCACCATACTGTTTTGATTACTGTCGCTTTGTAGAATATTTTGAAATCTGGGATTATGATACCTGAAGCTTTGTTCTTCTTACGATTATTTTGGCTATTCAGGCACCTTTTGTGGTTCCATACAAATTTTAGGATTATTCTAGTCTTGTGAAAAATGTTGTTGGCATTTTGATAGGGATTACATTAAATCTGTAGCTTGCTTTGGGTATTAGGGACATTTTGACAATATTTGTTCTTCCAGTCCATGAAATACCTTTACATTTATTTGTGTCTTATTCAATTTCTTTCATCAGTGTCTTATAGTTTTCAGAGGACAGGTCTTTCACTTCCTTGGTTAAATTTATTCCTAGGTATTTTATTCTTTTTGGTGTGATTATAAATGGGATTGCTTCTTAATTCTTAATTTATTTCTTAATTTCTTAATTCTTATTATCTTTGCTACTTCATTATTAAGGGTATGGAAATGATACAGATTTCTGTATATTAATTTTGTATTCTGCAACTTGACTGAATTCATTAATCAGTTCTAGTCATGTTTTGGTGCAGTCTTTGAGGTTTTCTCTATATAGTGTCATGTCCTGTATATGTATGTAGTGATAGTTTTACTTTTCCTTACTGCTTTGGAAGCCTTTTATTTATTTTTCTTGTCTGATTTCTGTGGCTACAACTTCCAGTACTATGTTGAATAAAAGTGGTGAGGGTGGACATCCTTGTCTTAGAGGAAAAGTTTTCAGTTTTTCACCATTGAGTATGATGTTAATTGTGGCTTTTTCCTATATGGCCTTTATGTTGAGATATGTTCCCACTTTGTTGAGAGCTTTTATCATGAATGGATGTTGAATTTTTCAGTGCTTTATCTGCATCTATTGATATGATCAGTTTTTATCCTTCCTCTTTTTAATGTGATGTATCACATTGATTTGCAAATAATGAATCACCTTCGCATTCCTGGAATAAATCTTACTTGATCATGGTTAATGATTTTTTGTAATGTACTGTTGAATTCAGTTTGCTAATGTTGAGGATTTTTGCCTCCATGTTCATCAGAGATACTGGCCTGTATCTTTCCTTTTTTGTAGTGTCTTTATCTCATTTTGGTATCACTGGAACGCTGTCCTCATAAAATGAATTTGAAAGTTTTCTTCGTCTTCTATTGTTTGGAAATAGTTTGAGAATAGGTATTAACCCTTCTTTAAATGTTTGGTAGAATTCACCTGTAAAGATATCTGGTCTTGGACTTTTGTTTCTTGGGAGGTTTTTGATTACTGATTTAATTTCATTACTGTAATTGATCTGGTCAGATTTTCTATTTCTTCCCAATTCAATTTTGGAAAATTGTATGTTTCTAGGAAATTATCAGTTTCATCTAGGTTGGCCAATTTGCTGACATATAATTTTTCAAATGAAGATTCAAATAAATAGAGTAATAACCCTTTGTATTTCTGTGGTATTGTGTTATTTCTGTGTCTTTGTTTTTTTAATGTTTATTTATTTTTGAGAGAGAGAGAGTGCGAGCTTAAGCGTGAGCAGGGGAGGGGCAGAGAGAAAGAGAGAGGGAGAATCCCAAGCAGGCTCCATGTTATCACTACAGAGACTGACCTGGAGCTTGAACTCACGAACTGTAAGATCGTGGCCTGACCCAAAATCAAGAGTCGGATGCTTAACTGACAGCCACCTAGGTACCCCGAGATTTTTCTTTTTTCTTGAGGTAGGCCCATATTACTGTAAAATTTCCTCTTAGAATTGCTTCTGGTGCATCCCACAGATTTTGAATCATTGTGGGTTTTGTTTTTTTTTTTAAGTTAATTCAGAGAGAGGGGCTGGGGGGAGGTAAGGGCAGAGAGAGAAGGGAGGGAAAATCCCAAGGAGGCTCTGCACTGTCAGCGCAGAGCCCCATATGGGGCTCAAACTCATGACCTGCAAGATCATGACTCGAGCTGAAACCAAGAGTCGAATGCTTAACCAACGGAGGCACCCAGGCGCCCCTGAAACATTGTGTTTTCATTTTCATTTGTCTCCATGTATTTTTAAATTTCCTCCTTTTTAAAAATTTTTAAAGTTTTTATTTAAATTCCTGGTAGTTAACATACAGTGTAATATTAGTTTCAGGTGTACAATATAGTGATTCAACACCTCCATACAACACCGGGTGCTCATCACAGGTGCACTCCTTAATCCCCATCACCTATTTTACCCATCCTCCCCCCGACCCCGTAACCATCAGTCTGTTCTCTGTAGTTAAGAGTCTGATTTCCTCTTTGATTTCTTCATTGACCAACTGGTTGTTTAGCAGGCCTGTTGTTCAGCCTGCATGTGTTTGTGTTTCTTCCAGTTCTTGTGTTTGATTTCTAGTTTCATACCATTGTGGTCAGAAAAGGTGTTTGATATGATTTCAGTCCTCTTACATTTATTGAGACTTGTTTTGTGGTCTAAAATGTGATATATCCTGGAGAATGTTCCATGTGCACTGGAAAAGAATGTATATTCTGCTTTTGGATGAGATATTTTGTGTATATTGGTTAGGTCCATCTGATCTAATGTGTCATTCATAGCCACTAAACAGTCATTAGCATTCTGTCTGGATGATCTATCTAGTGATGTAAGTGGGATGTTGAAGTCCCTTACTATGATTATTGTATTACTGTCAATTTCTACCTTTATGTCTGATAATATTTGCTTATGTGTTTAGGTGCTTCTATGTAGGGTGTGTAGATATTCACAATTGTTCTATCTTTTTGGATTAATCACTTTATTACCATGGGGTGCCCTTCTTTGTCTCTTACTACAGTCTTTGTTTTAAAGTCTATTTTGTCAAGTATTGCTGCCCCCACTTTATTTTTTGCTTCCATTTGCGTGTTGCGTTTTTCCATCCTTTTGCTTTCAGTCTCCATGTGTCTTTAAGTCTGAAGTGAGTCTCTTGTAACTAGTACATAGATGAGTCTTGTTTTTTTTTTTTTTTTTTTTAATCCATTCTGTTATACTATGTTTTTCGATTGGAGCACTTAGACCATTTAAATTTATTTAAAAAAAAATTTTTTTTTAACGTTATTTTATTTTTGAGACAGAGAGAGACAGAGCATGAACGGGGGAGGGGCAGAGAGAGAGGGAGACACAGAATCGGAAGCAAGCTCCAGGCTCTGAACCATCAGCCCAGAGCCCGACATGGGGCTCGAACTCACGGACTGTGAGATCGTGACCTGAGCTGAAGTCGGACGCTTAACCGACTGAGCCACCCAGGCGCCCCATTAAATTTAAAGTAGTTGTAAAAAGGTATACACTTATTGCCATTTTGTTGTTTTATGATTGTTTTTATACATCTTCTCTGTTCCTTTCTTCTCTTACTCTCATCCTTTGTGGTTTGATGGCTCTCTTTAGTGTTATGTTTGGATTCCTTTCTCTTTTTTTGTGTGTATCTATTACAGGTTTTTGATTTGTGGTTACCATGAGGTTCATATATAACATCTTAAGTGCATAACAGTCTGTATTAAAGTTGATGGTCACTGAAGTTTGAATACATTCTGAAAGCACTCAATTTTTACTTCTTCTCCATATTTTATGTATATGTCATATTTTACATTTTTTTATGTCGTATACCCCTTGCTTGATTTTTGTAGATACAACTAATTTTACTACATTTGTGTTTTAACCTCCATACTGGCTTTATAAGTGATTAATCTAGTACCTTTACTATATGTTTGCTTTTACCTGTGAAAATTTTCTCTTCCATAGCTTCCTTCTAAGTATGGCCTTTTATTTCCACTTAAAGAATTTCCTTTAACATTTCTTATCTCTCCTTCTATTCAGAATGATAACCTTACAAGGTAGAGTCGTCTTGGTGTAGGTGTTTTTTCCTTTCAACATTTTGAATATATCATGCCACTCCCCTTTGACCTGCAAAATTTTCGCTGACAAATCAGCTGATGGCCTTATGGGGTTTCCCTTGTATGTAACTGTTTTCTCTTGCTGCTTGAAAAATTCTCTCTTTATCATTACTTTTGGCCATTTTTATTGTTATATGTCTCCGTGTGGATCTCCTTGGTTTTATCTTGTTAGTGGCCCTCACTGCTTCCTGGACATGAATGTCTGTTTCCTTTCCTGGATTAGGGAATTTTTCAGCTATTATTTCTTCAAATAAGTTTTCAGCCTCCTCTCTTTTCTCCTTCTGGGATCCCTAAATTGTGAATCTTAATATGCTTGATGATGTCCCAGATTTCCCTTAACCTATTCTTGTTTTTTATTGTTTTTTCTTTTTGATGTTCAGCTGGGTTGCTTTTCGTTACTCTGTCTTCCAGGTCACTGATACGTTCTGCTGCTGATATCCTCTAGTCTGCTATGGATTCCCTCTCTAATGTGTTTGTTTTTTCAGAGATTGAATTCTTCAGCTCTGCCTGGTTCTTTTTAATATTTCTTAAAAATTTCTGTTGAATTTCTCACTGAATTTATCCACTCTTCTTAACTCTTGTGAATATCTTTATGGCCATTGCTTTGAATTCTTTATCAGGCATGTTGCTTGTCTTTTTTTTTTTTTTTGGCTTTTTTACTGTGATTCTGGTTTTGTTTTGTTTTGTTTTGTTTCCATTCAGGACGTCTTCTACTGTGTTTTCATTTTGTCTAACTCTGTGTTCGTTTCTATGTATTAAGTAGGTCAGCTATAGCTCTCGGTGTTGAAAGTAACGGCCTTGTATGGAAGAGGTCATGTGCTGCCCTATAATGCGATCCTCTTGTCACCAGACCCAAGGTGCCCCAGGGTGCCCCCTGGACGGACTGCATGCACCCTCCTGTCATGTCTGGGCTGCAGTTGTCTTTAGCGCAGCCGACTGCAGTGTCCCACTTTTCCTGGTTGGGTGCACCTGGCCAGGTTTGCTTCCTGTGCTGTTGAGGGGCCTGTGTGCAGCCTCTGCTGGCTCTTGAGTGGGCTTTAGCCAACTTCAGTTCTTTGAGTTAACTCACAGCCACGGCTACAGATCCGCCGAAGGGCAAGGCTTGTCCCCAACACAGCCAGCCAAGAGGCCACTGCAGGGACCACGGGCATGCTGGCGTGTGGTGTTGTTTTCCACCCCTCCCTCCCTCCGCAGGAGCCGCCGGGAGTGGCGCTGGCTCTGGCTGTGGCTTCTGCTGGCTGTGGCAGGGCAGGAGCTGCTTTGGAGGGACACCTCCAGGGGTGGGTGGACTGGATGGGGCGGGTCCACAGGGGAACGTCCGGCGGGCACGTAGTGCTAGCAGGGCAGATGGGGAGTGTAGTGTTGTCTCCCACGCATGTCCGGCTACCAGGCTGGGCGGAGGGGAAGAGAAATGGCACCTGCCGGTGCTTGTGTTTCTGGAGAAGTGTCCTGTAGATCTTTGCCCTTCCAGCACGTGTTCTGAGATTACTCAATAAATCTCTTTCGTGTGTACTCCACGCATTTTAAAACTAGTGCTTCTGTGCCGTGTCTCGGGCCGAGTTATTTAATATCTTGGCTCTTTCAGGATGGGGACTCCATTTCCTGTTGCCCTCTGGCTTTCCCAGAGTTAAGCCCACTGATATTAAAGTACCCAGAGTTAAGCCCTGCCGATTTTAAAAGTTCCCTGAGTTAAGTCTTCCTGGTTTTCAAAGCCAGACATTATGGTCTCCAGCCCCGAGTGTGCCTGTGTGGCCTCTCATTTTTTTCATGCTTGTGATGTCCCTCCTGTTTGTGGGTAGTCTCACTGGGGGGTTCACTTCCCGGTGGCGTCTCTGCCCCTTCTGCCCATTGGGTCTTGGCCTCTTCTGCATGGTTAGCTGTGGAAGGTCTGTCCTGATGGTCTTCAGGTGTCTTCAGAGTTAGTCACCGAGGTGTGGCTGTTATTTTGGTACGTACATGGGATGGGGTGAGCTCGGGAACCTCCTATTTTGCCCTATTCCCCAAATTCCTATTACCATTCACAACACTTTTTTGAGATACATACTATTTTATCCTCCTTTTACAGATCAAGAGACCGAAGTACAGAGTGATGAAGGTAACTGGCCTGGGTCACGTGGTGGTGCCACTCTAGCCATTAGTTACTCCCTAATGACCTCTGTTTCCTCTCTGGATGCTTCCAGCAGCATTTCTTTGGTGTATGAGGTTGTGTATACAGCTGTCTCTTCTTTTTCATCTTGGTCCCCATCAACAGGTTCTTTTCAGCAAAGACTGTGCCTTTCTTCAGCCTTGTAAGTAATCTTCCAAATGCTTTTCACGGATTCCCCATCTTCCCTGTCCTGTCCCTTCCTTTTTGTACTCACTCTTAGTTCGGTGTTGAACATTCTCGATTGATTCTCTACATTTCCTATCTCTTCTTTCATAACCTCTTCTTTTTTCTCTATATCGTAGGATATTGACCAAACTCTATCTTCCAGACCCCTGTTTGTATTTACTTTATCTTACAATATTATTTTTAATTGTCAGGAACTCTTCCGCATTTTTTACTTTGTCCTTTTCATACCATTCTTTCTTTGTTTTATGGATGTATTCTCAAAAATGTCTGAATGTATAATTGCAATTTTTTTTTTTGTTAAAACGTGTTTTAGTTTACAAATTATTGGTGTAATTTTAGAAGTGATTTGAAAACACTTTGCCTTTCTATTCTGTGCTGTTGATTTTCCAAAACACTGATTAAAAGTGGCAGGATGTCTCTGAAGAGAATTGCCTGTGAAATACCGTGACGGGCCATTTTGGAGCAGTACGGTAAAGTGTTTGAAACAAAGACATTGCAGCCGGAGTGCCTAGCTTGGAATTCTGACGTCATCATTTATAACTGGAGTGACCTTGGGAAAATTACTGAACTTCTTTGTTTCACTTTCTTCATTTGTAAAATGGGGATATTAACACCCCCTACTTTGTAGCACTGTTGTGGTGATGAAATATGATCGTACGTGTAGGGTGCTCAGGGCCTGGGACAGAGTAGGGCCTATATTAAGCATTGCTCCTGCCACTCCTGTGGTAATAATTATAATCATGATGATAATGAGGGTGAGGATGAAGAGATGGGACACTGCTTGTGAGACCTTAGAGTCCAGCAAAGTGAATCAAATTGCTTTGCAAAGTAAGATATGAAGACTTTTTAGTTTGTGTGGCATCCTGAGAAGTAGAGTTAAAAGGCTAGAAAAACAGGAAGGCCGGGTGGGAGATGAGAAGTGAGGACAGAAACTGGGCTGAAATTGCAGTAAGGAAGCAGGAGTCCAAGAAGGGGCTAACTGGAAGCTGACTTTGGCAGAAGAAGCCAGAAAACTCACAATGATAAAAGTACATACCATTCTAAGTCTCTTGTTTTGCTGGTCCAATATGAGCTGGGAGGGTTAACCCCAGCAGACCTGGAATTGACCTGAACTGTTGTACTGAGGACCATACGGGGCACTAACCCCTGGTCAAGCTACGGAATGTGCTGTAGGGAGTGATAGTGTTTCTTTGTAACCGTGGGTCCGATGAGTTTGTACCAGCTTGTCAGCGTTGTTTACTGATAAAGGTAAGAATCATGATCTGCACCTTGTCTCGGTGAGACCCGCTTGTCCCCAGGGCGCCTTGCTATTTGGATTGGTTCTATATCCAATCAAGAGCCTGCCTAGAGGGCATAAGAAACAGCTCCGGCGCCTGGGTGGCTCCGTCAGTTAAGCATCCGACTTCGGCTCAGGTCGTGATCTCGAGGTCCGTGAGTTCGAGCCCTGCGTCGGGCTCTGCACTGACAGCTCAGAGCCTGGAGCCTGTTTCAGATTCTGCGTCTCCCTCTCTCTCTCTGACCCTCCCCCGCTCATGCTCTGTCTCTCTCTGTCTCAAAAATAAATAAACGTTAAAAAAAAAAAAAAAAAAAGAATGGGGCACCTGGGTGGCGCAGTCGGTTAAGCGTCCGACTTCAGCCAGGTCACGATCTCGCGGTCCGTGAGTTCGAGCCCCGCGTCGGGCTCTGGGCTGATGGCTCAGAGCCTGGAGCCTGTTTCCGATTCTGTGTCTCCCTCTCTCTCTGCCCCTCCCCCGTTCATGCTCTGTCTCTCTCTGTCCCAAAGATAAATAAACTTTAAAAAAAAAAAAAAAAAAAAGAAACAGCTAAGGTTATATTTTGGACTCTGGTTTTGAGATTTTCCGTGCACAAGTCAGTAAATTCCTATCCGAGACAGAGAAAGGGTCTGCACTGGCCCTCACAGAGGGAGATTCTGGGAGCTGGTGTTGCTTTGGGGCCGCCTCTGACTGTGATGTATTGCCTTACTTCAGTGCTATTGCTAAAGTATATCCTTTTCCTGCAATAAATTGTACATGAGAAAGCTTTGTCACGTTGAGTCCTGTCTCTTTAGCAGTCAAACTTAGGATGACCACTCCATCCCTGTTCACCCAGGGTTGTCCTGATTTTAGCCCTGGAAGTCCAACATCCCAGGAGAACCATCAGTCCCAGGCAAACGGGCATAGTTGGTCATCCCAACATTTGTGCAAGTATATTTCCCCTTCTTCCTTACCCACTCCCACCCCACATTTCAAATATTCAGTTAAAAAAAAAAAATTCCAGGGGCGCCTGGGTGGCGCAGTCGGTTAAGCGTCCGACTTCAGCCAGGTCACGATCTCGCGGTCCGTGAGTTCGAGCCCCGCGTCAGGCTCTGGGCTGATGGCTCAGAGCCTGGAGCCTGTTTCCGATTCTGTGTCTCCCTCTCTCTCTCTGCCCCTCCCCCGTTCATGCTCTGTCTCTCTCTGTCCCAAAAGTAAATAAACGTTGAAAAAAAAAAATAAAATAAAAAAAAAAATTCCATTAGTTGTTTTGTGTTCGGGACATTGAAGCAAATCAAAGAAAAAAGACTATGCTCCAAGTTTAAGTTGAAGAAAGGTAGAGAGAAGGAAACAGCTTCAAGGAGATGAAAAAGAAATCAAGGATTCTACTTGAGGTGAGAAATTGGAGAGGAGATGAGTAGTAGAAACAGAAGATCTGAGGATCCTTGGATGGATTGAAGAAGGATGCGTATTTCCCCTAGTAGTCTGACCGTGGGTTCTATCTAGTTTTATTTGAACACCAGAGGAAGGAAGGATTTGAGCAGCTGGAGGAGGTGAGAGCACCCAGAACTGCAGCCTTGAGCAGCGCGATTGGAAATGTAGCAGTGCTCTCTCCCTCCTTCCGTCACCCGAGGCCCATGAGGAGGGGACATCCGTGGCCGTGGCCACAGGGGTATGGGCCTCAGGTCAGCAGAAAAGATTGATATTCTTGGAGGGGGGATTCCCTTCCGGGAGCATGGCAGCTGCATGGGATTCGCGGGGTCCCTCTTGCTCGTGCCCAGGACACGTTGGGAAAGGCAAGGTCAGGGGGAGAGGCATCTGGACAGCTTCACTGCCTGGCTCATCGCGGGGGGCGGGGGTTTACACTGCGTTTGTTCTCCTTAACGAGGAAAATTACAACTTTCTAAATATAAATGACACATATAAAAGGGGAAGGACTCACTTTTCTAAGAAGGTGTTGGTGTTGTTTCCCCTAAAGGCACACAAAATTGTGACTAAGTTGGCTTCTCAAAGTCCTTGGGTCTAAGTTTATTATCTTGTTTTAGGGGCATAAACTGGTTGAAGTAGGTTTGCTCTTATTTTCAACTTGGAAGTCCAATAAACTGTGCTGCCCAAAATGGGAAAATAAATTGTAGATATTTAAATAACTGGAGATTTCTTAATCCTGGGTCCTTTTTTTAAAGTTGAGATATAGTTGACATAACATTATATTAATATCAGGTGTACAAGGTGATGGCTCAATATTTGCAGATACAGCAAAATGATCACCATTATTGTGACTTACTGGTCTAGTTAACGTCCATCACCACACATGGCTACAATTTTTTGTGGGTGTGGTTAGAACTCTTAGGTCTACTACAGCAACTTTCAAATATACAATGCAGTATCATTAACTGTATCGTGTTGTAATTGTATTCCCAGGACTTATTTATGTAGTGGGATTGTTCTTTGTGTATCACCTAGAAAATTCAGTAAGTTTTGATTAAAATCATTTGCTATTTTCCAAAAATGAGTTGTAGATACATAAAAGGGACTGACAGAGCAGCCATTTATATAAAAATAATGCCATTCAAGATGGCAGACAAGGAGTTTTGCATTTCTAAGAAGGATCACTGCCTAAAGTGTCATTTGACACAGTGGCATGCAATTTATGATGGGCGGGGGCATTTACTCCAATCTGAAAAACATGATTTCTTTTTCAATTAAAAATAGGGCACCTAGGCGGCTCAGTCCATTGAGTGTTCGACTCTTGATTTCAGCTCAGGTCATAATCCCAGGGCTGTGGCATTGAGCCCCATGCCAGTCTCCACGCTAAGCACGGAGCCTGCTTGGGATTCTCTTTCTCTCTCCCTCTCTCTCTCTTTCCCTCTCTCTCTCCCTCTCCCCCCCCCGCCCCTCTCCCCTGCTTGTGTTCTAATATATATGTGTGTGTGTGTGTGTGTGTGTGTGTGTGTGTGTGTGTGTGTATGTGTATGTATATATAGTAATGAAAAATTTAAAAAAAAATAACCCATCTGGGCACATGATACTCTTTCTTGGCAATTCTTTTTTTTAAGTTTTTATTTATTTTTAAAGTTTTATTTATTTTGAGACAGCACAAGCAGAGGAGGGACAGAGAGAGAAGGAGAGGGAGAATCCCAAGAAGGCTTTGTGCTGTCAATGCAGAGCCCAACATGGGGCTCAATCCCAAGAACCATGAGATCATGACCTGAGCCAAAATCAAGAGTCAGACACTTAACCAACTGAGCCACCCAGGTGCCTCTTTAAGGCGCCTATTAAGGTGCCTATTTAAATTTTAGTTAATGTACAGTATAATAATAGTTTCAGGTGTACAATATAGTGATTCAACACTTCCAAAAAATACCTGGTGCTCTCACACCAAGTGCACTCCTTAATCCTCATCACCTATTTCGTCCATCCCCCCACTACCTCCCTTCTGGTAACGACCAGATTGTTCTCTATAGCTAAGAGTCTGTTTCTTGGTCTGCCTCTCTATTTCCCTTTGCTCGTTGGTTTTGTTTCTTAAATTCCACATATGAATGAAATCATGTGGTATTTGTCTTTCTCTGACTGACTTATCTCGATGAGTGTATTAATCTCTAGCTCCATCCACATTATGGCAAATGGTAAGATTTCATGCTTTTTTATGGCTGAGTAATATTCCATTGCATGCATATACCACTTCTTTTTTTTTTTCCCTTCAGATCTAGGGTTAGGGTTAGGATCAGGTTTAGGGTAAAGGTTAATCTTAGGGGCCAGGGTAAGACTATGTCCCTGATATCTTGGTATTCTTTACATAAACCTGTGACCGTTTACCCTGAGGTGCTAGAAAGGAAGCATCAGTTATGCCTCTGACAATAGTCTTCGATAGCAGAAAATATAAAAGTCCAACATTATAAGACCTTTTTGATGGCTAGCAAAAATTTGGACTTGAACTTATTTTTTTTTAATGTTTTTATTTATTTTGAGACAGAGACAGAGCATGAGCAGGGGAGGGGCAGAGAGAGAGGGAGACACAGAATCCGAAGCAGGCTCCAGGCTCTGAGCTGTCAGCACAGAGCCCAATGTGGGGCTCGAACTCATGGACTGTGAGATCATGTCCTGAGGCGAAGTTGGACGCTCAACCAACGGAGCTACCCAGGCGCCCGTCGAACTTATTTTTTTTTAATCTTTTAATGTTTTTATTTATTTTTGAAAGAGAGCACAAGCAGGGGAGGGGCAGAGAGAGAGGGAGACACATGGAATCTGAAGCAGGCTCCAGGCTCTGGGCTATCAGCACAGAGCCCAACACAGGGCTCGACCTCATGAACCGCGAGATCATGACCTGAGCCAAAGTCGGACACTCAGCTGACAGAGCCACCCAGGGACCCCTGAACTGGAACTTATAAAGAGAGAATTAGTCATAACATACAATAATATTGAAACGCTCATACATTTCAATGTTAACATAAGGGGCATATGATTCCACTCTTGTCTGATGTATCTATAGATGTGTGTATACGCCCATACACATAAACAGGATCATAGTAAACATGCTATTTTGAAGCTTATTTTTGTCCCCCACCTTATAAAATGTGAATATTTTCTCATTTGGGTAAATACTCTTTTACAACATGATTTTAAATGGTTTCTGGGTATTTAAAATAAGATAATGAAATTATATATAATTTTTAAACATTTAAAAAAATTAATACAGTGCAGTATTGATTTCTGAAGTGGAATTCAGTGATACATCACTTAAATAAAACACCCAGTGCTCATCACAAGTGTCCTTAATATCCATCACCCATCTAGCCCGTCTCCCCCCAACCACTACCTCCCTCCATCAACCCTCAGTTTGTTCTCTATCATGAAGAGTCTCTTGTGGTTTGTTTCCATTTATTTCTCCCTCTTCCCATATATTCACCTGTTTTGTTTTTTAAACTCCACATATGAGTGAAATCATATATTTGTCTTTCTCTGATGGACTTATTTTGCTTAGCACAATACATTCTGGCTCTATCCATGTTGTTACAAATGGCAAGACTTCATCTATTTTGATGGCAGAGTAGTATGCTATTCTATATGTATACAACTCTTTTTCTGAGCTAACTGGTATATTTTATTTATTTAAAAAATTTTTAATTTATTTAAATTCAAGTTAACATACAGTGTAGTCTTGGCTTCTGCAATAGAACCCAGTAATTGATCGTTACAAATAACATCCAGTACTCACCCCAACAAGTGCACCCCTTAATGCACATCGCCCATTTAGCCCTCCCCCCTCCCCACCTACCACACCTCCAGCAGCCCTCGATTTGTTCTCTGTATTTGCAGTCTCTGATGGTTGGCCCTCTCTGTTTTTATCTTATTTTTCCTTCCTTTCCTTTATGTTCATCTGCTTTGTTTCTTAAATTCCACCTATGAGTGAAATTACATGGTATTTGTTTTTCTCTGCCTGACTTATTTCACATAGCATAATCTACTCTTGTTCCATCCACCTCATTGAAAATGGCAAGATTTCATTCTTTTTTTTTTAACACAGAGTAGTGTTCCATTGTGTTTGTGTGCGTGTGTGTGTTGATTCTTCTTTATTCATTCATCAGTGGACATTTGGCCTCTTTCCATAATTTGGCTTTTGTTGATAGCAATGCTATAAACATTGGGGTGCATGTGCCCCTTCGAATCAGCGTTTTGGTATCCTTCGGATAAATACCTAGTATTGCAGTTGCCAGGTTGTAGGGTAGTTCTATTTCTCATTTTTTGAGAAACCCCCATACTGTTTTCCAGACTGGCTGAGCCAGTTTGCATGCCCACCAACAGTGCAAAAGGGTTCCCCTTTTTCCACACCCTCGCCAACATCTGCTGTTTCCTGAGTTGTTAATTTTAGCCATTCTGATAGGTGTGAGGTAGTATCTCACTGTGGTTTTGATTTGTATTTCCCTAATGAGGAGTGATGTTGAGCATTGTTTCATGTGTCTGTCGGCCATCTGGATGTCTTCTTTGGAAAAGTGTTTATTCATGTCTTCTGCCCATTTCTTTACTGGATTATTTGGTTTTTGGATATTGAGTTTAGTAAGTTCTTTATAGATTTTGGATACTAACCCTTTATCCAATATGTCATTTGCACATATCTTGTCTCATTCCATTGGTTGCCTTTTAGTTTTGTTGATTATTTCCTTTGCTGTGCAGAAGCTTTTTATCTTGATGGAGTCCCAGTTGTTCATTTTTGCTTTTGTTTCCCTTGCTTCCTGAGACTTGTCTAGTAAGAATTTGCTGTGGTAAAGTCAAAGAGGTTGCCGCCTGTGTTCTCCTGTAGGATTTTGTCTCACATTTAGGTCTTTCATCCGTTTTGAATTTATTTTTGTGTATGTTCTAAGAAAGTGGTCCAGTTTCACTCTTCTGCATGTCACTGTCCAGTGTTCCCAGCACCACTTGATGAAGAGACAGTCCTCTTTCCATTGGATATTCTTTCCTTCTTTGTTGAAGATTAGTTGGCTATACATTTGTGGGCCCATTTCTGGGTTCTCTGTCTTGTTCCATTGATCTATGTGTCTGTTTTTGTGCCAGTACCATACTGTCTTGATGATTACAGCTTTGTAATACAGCTTAAAGTTCAGAATTGTGATGCCTACTGCTTTGGTTTTCTTTTCCAGCATTACTTTGGCTATTCGGGGTCTTTTGTGATTCCATACAAATTTTAGGATTGTTTATTCTAGCTCTGTGAAGATTCTGGTGTTATTTTGATAGGAGTTGCATTGAATGCATAGATTGCATTGGGTAGTATCGACATTTTGACAATATTCTTTCAATCCATGAGCGTGGAATGTTTTTCCATTTCTTTGTATCTTCCTCAGTGTCTTTTGTAAGCTTTCTATAGTTTTCAGCACGTAGATCTTTTACCTCTTTGGTTAGGTTTATTCCTAGGTATCTTATGGGTTTTGGTGTCATTGTAATGGGATCAATTCCTTGATTTTCCTTATTGGTGTATAGAAATGCAACTGATTTCTGTACACTGATTTTATATCGTGTGACTTTGCTGAATTCACATATCAGCTCTAGAAGTTTTTTGGTGGAGTCTTTTGCGTTTTCCATGTAGGGTATAATATCTGCGAAAGTGAAAGTTTGACGACTTCTTTGCCAATTTGTATGCCTTTTGTTTATTTTTGTTGTCTGATTGATGGGGCTAGGACTTTTAGTACTATGTTGAACAACAGTGGTGAGAGTGGACATCCCTGTCATGTTCCTGACCTTAGGGGGAAAGGTCTCAGTTTTTCCCCATTGAGAATATTAGCTGGGGGTCTTTTATATATGGCCATTATGATTGTGATCTCTCTTTATCCCTACTTTCTTGAGGGTTTTTATCAAGGAAGAATGCTGTATTTTGTCAGATGCTTTTTCTGCATCTGTTGAAAGGATCATATGGTTCTTACCCTTCCTTTCATTAATGTGGTATATCACATTGATTGATTTGCAAATACTGAACTAGCCCTGCAGCCCAGGAATAAATGCCACTTGATCATGGTGGATAATTTTTTTAATGTACTGTTGAATTAGATTTGCTAGTATCTTGTTGAGAATTTTTGCATCCAGGTTCATCAGGGATTTTTGCCTGTAATTCTCCTTTTTAGTGGGGTCTTTAGTTTTGGAATCAAGGTGATGCTGGCTTCATAGAATGAGTTTGGAAGCTTTCCTTACATTTCTATTTTTTGGAACAGTTTGATAAGAATAGGTGTTAACTCTTCTTTAAATGTCTGATAGAATTCCCCTGGGAAGCCATCTGGCCCAGGACTCTTGTTTTTTGGGAGTTTTTTGATAACTGATTCCATTTCTTTGCTGGTTAGGGACTATTAAAGTTTTCTGTTTCTTCTTGTTTCAGTTTTGGCAGTGTCTGAGTTTCTAGAATTTGTCCATTTCTTCCAGATTGCCCACTTTGTTGGCATATAATTTTTCATAGTATTATGTTATAATTGTATTTCTTTGGTGTTGATTGTGATCTCTTTTGTTTGTGATTTTATCTATTTGGGTCTTCTCTCTTTTCTTTTTGATAAGTTTGGCTAGGGGTTTATAAATTTTGCTTATTATTTAAAAAAAACCAGTTTTTAGTTTCATTGATCTGTTCTACTGGTTTGTTTTTTTTTTTCTATATCATTTATTTCTACTCTAATCTTTATTATTTCCCTTCTTCTGCTATTTTTTGGACTTCACTGACTGCTCATTTTCTAGCTCCTTTAGGTGTAAGGTTAGATTGTGTATTTGGGACCTTTCTTGCTTCTTGAGATGGGCCTGAACTGCAATGTATTTTCCTCTTAGGACTGCCTTTGCTGCATCCCAAAGGGTTTGGACTGTTGTGTTTTCATTTTTATTTGCTTCCATGTATTTTTTATTTCTTCTCTAATGACCTGTTTAGCCCATCCATTCTTCAGTAGGATGTTCTTTAACCTCCATGTATTTGAGGACTTTCCACATTTTTTCTTGGGTTGATTTCAAATTTTATAGCGTTTTGATCTGAAAATATGCATGGTATGATCTTGATCTTTTTGTACCTTTTGAGACTGACTTGTGACCCACTATGTGATCTGTTCTGGAGAATGTTCCATGTGCACTCAAGAAGAATGTGTATTCTGCGTTAGGATGAAATGTTCTGAATATACCCATTGTTAGGTCCATCTGGTCCAGTGTGTCATTCAAAGAGATTGTTTCCTTGTTGATTTTCTACTTAGGTGATCTGTTCAATGTTGGAAGTAGGGTACTAAAGACTCCTACTATGGTTTTATTACCAATGAATTTATGTTATTAATTGATTTCTGTATTTGGGTATCTCCAAGTTGAGGGCATAAATATTTACAATTGGTAGAGCTTCTTGATGATAGATCCCTTAATTATGATACAATGCCACTCTTCATCTCTTGTTACAATATTTGTTTTAAAATCTAGTTTGTCTAAGTATGACTACTCTGGCTTTCTTTTGACATCCATTAGCATGGTAGATGTTTTCCGTCCCTTCACTTTCAATCCGCAGGTGTCTGTAGGTCTAAAATGAGTCTCTTGTAGGCAGCATATAGATGGATCTTGTTTTTTATCCATTCTGATACCCTTTGTCTTCTGATTGGAGCATTTAGTCCATTTACATTCAGAGTGATTATCAAAGGATATGAATTTAATGCCACATGTTACCTGTAGAGTTGGTGTTTCTGGTGATGTTCTCTGGTCCTTTGTAGTCTTGGTTGCTTTGGTCTTTTTTTTTTTTTTTTTTTCCTCAGAGAGTCCCCCTTAAAATTTCTTGCAGGACTGATTTAATGGTCATGAACTCCTTTAGTTTTTGTTTGTCTGGGAAACTCTTTATCTCTCCTTCTATTCTGAATGATAGCCTTGCTGGATAAAGAATTCTTGGCTGAATATTTTTCTCATTCAGCACATTGAATATTTCCTGCCACACCCTTCTGGCCTGCCAAGTTTCAGTGGACAGGTCTGTTGCTAACCTTAGGTGTCTACCCTTGTAGGTTAAGGACCTTTTGTCTGTGGCTGCTTTCAGAATTGTCTCTTTCTCTTTGTATTTGCAAGTTTCACTATGATATGTTGTGGTGTTGACCTGTTTTTGTTGATTTTGAGGGGTTTTCTGTGCCTTTTGGACTTGAATGCCTGTTTCCTTCCCTGGATTAGGGAAAATTCTCAGCTATAATTTGTTCAAATAAACCTTCTTCTTTTTCCCCACTCTTCTTCTTCTGGAACTTCTATGATACGGATATTGTTTCGTTTTATTGAATTACTAGGTTCTCTGAGTCTCCCCTCATGATCTAATGGTTCCCTTTTCCTCTTTTTTTTTTTTAAATTTTTTTTTCAACGTTTATTTATTTTTTGGGGGACAGAGAGAGACAGAGCATGAACGGGGGAGGGGCAGAGAGAGAGGGAGACCCAGAATCGGAAACAGGCTCCAGGCTCTGAGCCATCAGCCCAGAGCCCGACGCGGGGCTCGAACTCCCGGACCGCGAGATCGTGACCTGGCTGAAGTCGGACGCTTAACCGACTGCGCCACCCAGGCGCCCCCCTTTTCCTCTTTTTTTCAGTTTCATTATTTTCCATAGTTTCATCTTCTGTCTCACCTGTTCTGTCCTCTGCTTCTTCAATCTTCATTGTGACTGTATCCAGTCAATTTTGCATCTCAGTTACAACATTTTTTATTTCAACCTGACTAGTTTTTAGGTCTTTGATCTCTCCAGCAAGGGTGTCTCTGGTAGCTTTTATGCTTTTTTTTTTTTTTTTCAAGCCCCGCTGGTAGTCGTATGACCGTTGTTCTAAATTCTTGTTCAGATATATTGTTTATATCTGTTTTGAGCACGTAGAGACTGTGATTTCTTCTTGGCCTTTCTTTTGGGGAGAATTCCTCTGTCTTGTCGTTTTGTCTGTTTCTGTCTTTTGCGTGTTTTAAACGCTTGTTATGTGTGCTGCACCTGAGAATACTGCTATATTAAAAAGGGGTCATGCACCGTCCAGGACCTGGCACTTCAGGATGTGTTTCTGGGGTGTGCCGTGTGCAGTCTGCTGTTGCACTTTGGCTGCTCTTTCCCACCGCTCAGTCCTCTGCCGAGCTCCTCCTTGCCTGCAGTGGGGAGTGTTTGGGCCTTTCACTAGGTGTGCTTTGGTTTGTTTGTTAAGATAAGGCTTGCACCTGCCATGCTGTCTCCCTCCGACCGTGGAGATCCTTTTGCCAGTCTGCAGATTGATTTCCTGGGTGTTCCAAAGGATCTGACCTCACTACAGCTGTGTTTCTGTATTTATATTTAAAGTGCATTTCTCGCCACTGCCGTATTGTTGGATCTTGCTTTTTTGTTGAGTCTGACAATATCTGAGTTTTATTTGGAGTATTTAAACCGTATATACTTACTGTAATTATCAGTGTAGGTGGGTTTAAATCTACCAGCTTTCTATTTATTTTTTATTCCTCTTATTTTCCATCCACCCCCACTTTCCCTGCCTTCTTTTGGATTATTTTTAGTATTCCATTTTATCCAATAAAATGTTTCATTAGACATTCCATTTTATTTAAGCTTTTAGTGGTTGTCCTACAATTTATAGTGTACCTCTTTAATTTTCCACAGGCTGTGTTTAAATAATATGTCATGTAAGATATAGTGTAGAAACTGTATGGTAATATTCTTTCCTTTTCTCTCTCCCTTCCTTTGTGCTATTGTTGGCATATGTTTTACTTCTACATATGTTATAAACCCTACAATACATTGTTACTAATTGTGCACTAAATACAAACAAATTTTTTAATTAGAAAATAAAATTTCTTATGTTTATCCAAGAATTCGCCTTTTTGAAGTTTTTTATTCCTTTGTGTAGATCAGATTTTCCATCCCTTATTACCATGTTCTTTCTGCCTGAACAACTCCCTTTAAACCTCTTCTTTTAGTTCAGGATTGTTAGTGATAAACTCTCAATTTTTGCCTGAAAATGCCTTACCTTCCCCTTTCATCTTGGAGGATATTTTCATTAGCTATAGAATTCAGGTTGACAATATTTTTTCTTCTTTCAACAAATTTCCTTTTGGCTTCTCTGAGAAATCAATGGTCATCTTCTATTTGCTTTTCCTTTCTTAACTTTATAATGTGTTTTTTTTAACCTTCTGGCTAATTTTGAGACTTTCCTCCTCATCCTTGATTTTCAGCAAATTTATTATGCTTGGTTTGTTTGTGTGTGTTTAGCCTGCCATGGGTTGGCTATGCTTCTCAGATCATGCTTGGAAAATTTCCCACCTTTATTTCTTCAGTGATTTTTTTTCTGTTACTTTCTCTATCTGCAATTCTAAAAATTGCATGTAAAACTGATATTGTCTTACAGGTAATTGCTCTTTTTCAGTTTTTGTTCAGCCTTTTTCTTTGTGTTTCAGTTTGGATAGTTTCTACTGCTGTGTTCAAGTTTATATATATATATATATATATGTATATATACACACATATATACATGTATATATATACACATATATACATATATATAAAATATATATATTTGATTCTACAGTGTCTAATCTACTAAACTTATTCAATAAAATTTTCATATTGTATATTCTTTTCAGCTCTAGAAGTTTCATTTATTTCTTCATTTATGGTTTTAATTTCTTTCCTCATTGTGTTCATGTTGTCTTGAAGTCCTTAAACATATTTGTAATAGTTATCTTAAAGTTCTTGTCTGTCAATTCCATTACCTCTGTCAGTTCTGGGACTGCTTCCATTGACTTTTATTTTGGTTACAGATTAGGTTTTCCTGCTTTGAATATCTATTTGAGTATTTTTGACAAGATGTTGGACATTGTTACTATTACACTAAAGTGGATCCGTTTTGTGCTGTTAGAGGGTTTGTTTTTCCTTCCAGGCAGCTAAATTAACTATGGATCCCCCTAATGATTTGGATGCTTATTTTTAAGCTTTCCTAAGATAAGCTTTGTTAAAGTAAGATTATGGGTTCTATAGTAGTTCTTGCTCTAAGTGCTGGCTTAGCCTTACTATTAAGGTATGGCTCTGGGGTCTTTGTGGAATATCTCAAGTATTCATCAAGCCTTTTCTACCCTATTTGGTTGAATATCAAATCCTGTGGAAGTTGTAGGAATTGAAATGTCTCTGGTAGCTGTCCTTGCCATCGTCATTGAGTTTCACTCCACATATATGATATATGTAGGTGAGCATCTAGTTTTTCACTCTGTGACATGCCTAAAGAAATGTCTACAGCTCTGTGTATAGCTCCTTTCTCAATAGTACTATAACCAGAAAATATCAGCTGCCTCAGCCTCCCCAAATTTTTAGCTTAGTTTCCCCAGTTCACTGAGAGTACTGTGCTTTGCTTGGGTACTACTTTCCTGTACCTTGGTCTGGAAAATGCCTCTAGGAAGAAAGCCTGGGAAATAGTATGGCTTTTAATTCCTTTCTCTTAGGGATTATATCCCTATGCTGCCCTTTGTCCAATGTCTGAAAATATTTTCTCATATATTTTTCCAGTTTTCTAATGGTTTTAAGTAGGAAGGCATGTCTAGTACATTATGATTGGAAATAGAATTACCCTGTATTATTTTTAAAAATAGCTTTATTGAGATTTAAATCACCAATTCATCCATTTAAATTATAGGATTCAATGGGTTTCTAATATAATCATTTTAATATGGGCAACTATTACTGCAGTCAATTTTAGAACATGCTTATCACCTCAAAAAGAAACCCTGTACCTTTTTGATATTAACCCTTTCCCCTTCATCTTCCCACTGGCACTAAGCAACTACTAATCTCCTTTATATATCTATAGTTTTGCTTATGAACTTCCCAATGGAATATTATTGTTTTTTTTACTTAGCATAATGTTTTTAAAGTTTATCCATGTTATGCATATATTAGTATTTCATTACTTGTTATGGTCAGATAATATTCCATTGTATGGACATACCACATTTTGTTTATCCATTCATGGATAACTTTTTGAGATATTAATTAGATTTTTCTCCCCATGCTTTTCTTGTTGTCTCCATTCCAACAGTTATCAGGCTTTTTGGATTATTTCCTCAGAGGAGTCCTTTGATAGGATAGAAAATAAAGGTTCCACCTTTAAAAATTCTGGTTTTTGCGTTTAAAAACTCACTAAACAGAATGGGTGTGAGAAAGGGGACTTTGGACTACAGGAGGAATTTGAAAGCTATCTGTTCATTCCCTCAACGTGTCCTGGAATGATAATGTGTTCCAGGAGAGGAATGTCTTTGCTGGTGATGTTAGACCACATGTGCAATATTGTGATTTATAAGAAGTATGTATTTGGTCAAGATGGTCATGTGAATGACCAACATATATTTCTCATATATATTTATTTGGTCTTTGTCCATGGTTCCTGGCCCACAGCAACCAAAACCCTTGGGATTCCCTGAGTGATAAGAGCAATGAGAACGTCTTTTGTTTTATTATTCAGTGTCTTGTCATCAGTTCCTGAAAATGCTTTGGACCCTTAAAGGCGAGATGCTGTCTTTTTATTCCTAATAAATCCCTTTCTATCACAATTGGGTTTATGTTAGTGAAGTTACTTTTAGAAAGCACCTAAGGATGGGGCCTGGTTGCCAGAGGGTTGGAACTTTGAGTCTCACCTACCCCTTTCTGAGGAGGGGGAAGGAGTGGAGTTGAATCAGTTACTAATGGCCAGTAATTTAATCAATCATGCCTTCATGTAATGAAGCCTCCGTATAAACCCAAATGAAAGGTTTTGGAGAACTTCTGGGCTGGTGAACCAGAATGTTTCCATGTGTTAACATGCTGGGCCCAAACTCCACTGAGACAGAAACTGCTTTGTTTGGGACCTTGCCCTGTGTATTTCTTCATCTGGCTGTTGAATCATATTCTTTCATATTATTTAATATCCTTTGTAATAAATTGGTAATCTAATGAGTAGATGGGTATTCTGAGTTCTATGAGCTGCTCTGGCTAATTAATTGAACCCAAGAAGGGTGTCATGGGAACCTTTGATTTATAACCAGTTGGTTAGAAGCACGGGTGATATTCTGGACTTGGGATTGGCATCTGAAGTGTGTATGTGTAGGGAGGGGCAGTCTTGTGGGGCCGAGTCCTTAACTTGTGGGATCTGATGCCATCTTCCAGGTAGATAGTGTCAGAATTGAGTTGAATTATAGGACACCTGGCTGGTATCTGAGAATTCTTTGGATGTATAGGGAAAAAAGCTCTCCCACATCTCAGAATTAGTGACCCAGAATCATTAACAGGCGTGGGATTTCCAGCCTCCTCAAAGGTTTCAGTTTCCCATACCTGGCTCAAAAGCCTCATAAAGTGACCAAAATAAACCATTTGTTTTAGTGGTGACCTGTGTGGGAAGACAACAGAACAGAGGGGTGTCCCGATGCTGTGCACTGTATGAAACCCTGGAAAGTTGGTAGACGCCTGAGGCACAGTCCCAAGAATGATTGTGGTTGAATTTCCTACTAAGTCCTAATGTAATGGACATTACATTCAGTGTACAGAAAATGGGATATGTTGACTCCTGCCCACTGATTTTGAAGCCTGAGATTAGGGTATTTTCCACCTATTTGAATTCATTGAAATCAAGAGTACCGTGCAGATATTGTACAAGTAAAATATGATTCAAAGTGACAGGACATCCTACTTAGAAAAATATTTTATATTCTGCCTTTGTACGCTCCACCTTAGTCTGTGAGTTTTCAAAGTACAGAGTTTGTGGGTGACTCGTTTGCAGTTAAGTAAGGGAGGCTTATTCATCATGACATTCTTTACCTTTTCTCCCAAAACAACTTATACCAGGGCTGAAGTTTTGGTGAAACAGAATGCTTTTAATTTTATACTTCAGACTGAACTGATTATCTCACAGCCACAAAAAAGTAAACAAGTTAGGTGAAACATTGAACGCAAATTTTACAAAAAGCAAATAGGCTTCCCCCATTATTTATATCCAAGGATTGTGACTCCGTCGATACATAAATAACAAATTGGCCAGAGCCACAAGAAATGAGCATTTGGGGGCGTTGGCATGTTCCACAGTCTCGGGGAAGGACATGAGAACACAGGATGTGGTCCAAACCTCACTTGTAGCTGGACTCAGAAGAGATCGGACTATAAGCTCTTACTGGTTTTGATTTTAGTAGTGTCATAAGAACGGACGAGTTCTTCCTGAGTAATCACACCTTGTTCTAGCTGAGAAAATGCGTACCCACCTGAAAGAGTAAAGCACAGAGGAATCTGTTAGGAGCACTAACAGGGAACATTCTGTTGACAGAAAGCAAGACTCCTACCAGACTGGGCCTCATCGGCCACATCAGCCAGGCCTGTGACGGAGGCGGGAAAAGTGGTGAGGTGATGAGGGATGGTAATGGAGCGAGCGGCTTGCAAATTTGGCTGTATTAACATACCCACTCCTGGGGCCACAACTGAAAGAAGGAAAGTGATTGATGTCCATGTGGCACTGGATTAACTGAAATTGCTCCCGCGTGGAAGGAAAGACAGGTGGTCCCAGCCTTCCCTGCACAGTGTAATGGCCTGGGAGCTGGTGAAATCCCAGGATCCGGCACCGACACCGGACCAGAGCTTCTCAAGTGTGCACCAGAATTCCCGTGGTGACCACCGGCCCCACGTCCAGAGCGTCTGGTTTCACGAGTCTGCCGCGGGGCTCAAGAACTGATCATTCTGACAACTGCCCAGCCGAAGCGCCTGCCTCGGGCCTAAGTGCCAGGCATGGAGCCTCACCGTTTGGGCCGATTGAACCACAAGCTGTGGGTGGACACTGTTACCAGTAGCTTCCAACCCCTGGGGGTTTCCTTCCTCCTCTTTCCTTCCCTTTTCAGATTCTTTTCAGGATCTGAAAAGAATGCTTCAGATTTGGCCTGAAAGTATATTTCTGCTTGCTTCTGACAAGACTCGTATACAGAGAGGACCTTTTGTGAGCTGAAGTGGCCGCATGACCCCATTCAAAGCTCCGGGTGGTGTTTTAGAATTTTCTTTTGTACGCTAGTGATCTGTTGTGATTTTTTTGACTCATTCTAAACATTTAAGCCTAATTTTCCTAAAAAGGTCCCCCAAACTATATAAAGATCTGGCCTCAGAGAAGCAGGATCTGCTGCTACACCAGAGTCAAATGGTGTCTTTTTGGAAACTGGGCCTGGTTTTCCTTTCAGCAGTGTTCCCAGGGAGGAGTGAGGGCTGAAGAGGGACAGCAGGGACCATGACCCTCCACCTGCCCAGCCCGCACCCCTCAGCTTGACAGAGATGTGCCATCAGGTCAGCAGCTCAGTCTGACGAACCTTTACCTTCTGTTTGCATCCAAATGGGGAGCTCAGAGGAAGCCTCCAGCTCTTGGCGTCTCCCACTTTTGTCCGTCCTGACAGACGGAAAGTAACAACGGGGCCCTGGGGAAGGCCCTGGATGGACCCCACTCCTGAGCCTCCCCTGGCTGGCTTCCCAGCGCACCTGCTTCCTAGATGCTCAGCCGCAGCCAGAGTCCAAGGATAGAGGAAGGGATGTAGAGGTGAAGGAAGAGGGAATTTTCAAGCAGCCAGAATCCAGGGGATGAGGGATAGAGGAAGGGTGGGTAGAGGTGAAACATGAGGGAATTTTCAAGTCATTTTTTTCTTCACCTGGTAAAACGTTTAGCAGATTTCAGAGTCGACCGTGTCATTTCTCATTATTTTGGCATAATTGTCTTGTTTAATGCACTTCATTAGAAATTGAGGAGTCTGATCAAATCTTAAAGCCAGAATTTTCTGGCTCAAGAAAGAGTTGTTAATTGCAATTAACAAAGAACTTCCCCCTCTATTTCTTTTTTGAGGAGCTCAGAGCACTTTACAAATTCAAGCTAATATTAATAAATAATATTTTGGTGTACAGCAGAAAAATATACAGGACCCCCAAACCCACAAACTGCCTGAGGGATTTCAAGCAATAAAAGATAATGTTGCAGAAAAAACACCTTAGAAGCTCTTATAATCCTGTAAGATTTCTAACCTTTCAATAACATTCTCTGTTTTAATATTTTTAAAAAGTGGGTCATGAAAATACAATGTTGTTAAAAGTAACTGAAATATATTTTTCTGTTTCTCATATACATTCAGTCAGTGATATTTGCAGGACATTCATACTGGTTTTGTAGTGGTTTTAGGACAATGTGATTACTGCGTAAAACACTTACCCGTCTATTTGAGTCCAGATACACGTGTCCGTTAACACTCCATACTACCTATCATGACCCCAGTAGCATGAAATGCCAAAAAGGTAGAGACAGTGCAGCTCAGGGACGGTAACTAATATGCCTAGAGTTCCACAGCAAGTCACGAGGCAGAACTGGGACGTAGCTGCCCATTTGTCTGGTTTCTGTGTCTCTTCTCTGGAGCTCGACAATGTGGCACTTTGGAGTGAGACAGACTGAGGCTCCAAACTGGCTTCTGCCCATTTCTAGAGATAGAATCTAGGGCAAGGGACAAATTTGCCGAACCATTTCCTTCTCTGCAAAGTGAGGATTCATCCAGTTAACTTGCCATTCAACAAGGATTTAATAACTGTCTCCACATGGTGGCTCCAAATATTCAGTGCAGTGAAGCCCGAGTATTTAACAGTGGCCCAAATCAGTTTCATGTGCTCCATAAATATGGGTTCCATTTTGGCCGTATTTATAGTTGATGTTGGACAGATGGAAGAAGGAATGGCTATTTGTTGGTATGTATAATTCTGCTTGGAGACTCTTCATTAGCCAATTAGTCCACTCATTCAATGAGATTTGTATAGTGTGTCTACTATGTACATGCATTCTTGGAATGAATTAGTAAAGCAAAAATCCTTCTTGTTATGGAGCTTACCTTCTAGCAATAGAGATACATAAATAAGTACATAATAAGCACATAACGTAAAGTTAATCATATGGTACCCAAGAATGTACTAAAGAGCTGTGAACAACAGAAAAGTACTTGGACAAAAACTTGAAGGAAGTGAGAGAATGAGTGACACAGATAACATGAGGGATTTGCTTTCTAGGCATAAGTGTTGGCCAGTTCAAAGGCCCTGAGGCGAGAGCATTCCTGATACACTGTGAGAAGAGCACAGAGGATGGAGTGGAATGAAGGAGGAAGAAGATTAGATGACACTAGGAAAGTAACGGGGTCCAGACCGAGTAGGTCTTTTTTGACGTTGAATCTGATAGCCCTTGTGGGATTTCAAGCAGAAAACTGATGTGCTTGTGCTGACGTAATTTTAAATGCGTCACTTCGGCTACCGTGTAAGAGTCCCGGGTAGAGGCAGGAGATGGGTTAAGGGGTTGTTGAAGCAGTGCCGGTGGGTGATGGTGGTCCAGACCCGGGTGCCAGCGGGGGTGTGCGTGGCAAGCGGTCGGTCTCTGAGCACAGTGTGACGGCAGAGCCATCTGCTACGTTAGAGGAATTAAGAACGACTGAAAGGATCGTGGCCCGAACAGTTGGAAGCATGCGGTTGTCTTCAAGCGAAGGCGGCAGATGGGGCCGGCTGGGTGGGAGAGGAAGCCAGGGGCGGTTGTGGACATCACTGGTGGCCTTGACTGGAGGCGTGTCAGTGGCGTGGTAGGAGTGAAGGCTTACTGGAGCGGGTTCAAGAGAGACTGGGAGGAGGGGATTTGGAGACCCCGGGACAAACGATTTGATCCAGAGCCGTTGCTGCAAAGGAGTGCGACGGAATGAGGCGCACTCTGATGGGTAACGTGGGGTCCAGGGGAGGTTCTGCTCTGTGAGGCCACCTTTTGGAGGCTGGTGAGAACGATCTAATAGAGGAGCGTGGGAAAGTGGTGACGTAGAAGGCAAAGGAAGGAGCAGCCGGAGCGAGGCGCTTGGGTGTGCAGGAGCAAACGGAGTCAGAGGCAGGCGCACGGGAGGGAGAGCCAGCCTGTGCAAACAAGGGGAAGGCAGAGCACGGGGCAGGCGAGGTGGTGGCGGGAACCCCTGCAGGTTCATTTCTGGTGCGTTTTTCTCGGGGATGGAGAAGTCAAGGCCATCAGTTGGGAAGGAGGATGGGAGGGATGTCACCCAAATTTTTAAGACCTCTGCCATCCTTTGTTTTCTTGTCTTCGTCCATTTTTTTCTTTTTCTTTTTTTTACCTTTGGTTCCCTTTCAGCTGCTGTTTCCTAAATGTCTCTAGGGTGAGGGGAAGGCCAAGTGGTGGGCACAGGACAGGAAGAGGAAGTAATGCATGTGTGTGCAAAAGAGAAATAGCAGTCAATCCAGAGACACACAAATCTGTGATATAAAAAATAGGCAATAAGGGGCACATGGGTGGCTCGGTCTGATAAGCGTCCAGCTCTTGGTTTCGGCTCAGGTCATGATCTCTCGGTTCGTGGGATCGAGTCCCACGTCAGGCTCTGTGCTGATAGTGCAGAGTCTGCTTGGGATTCTCTCTCTCCCTCTCTCTCTGCCCCTACGCTGCTGATGTTCTCTTTCTCTATGTCTCTCTCTCTCTCTCTCTCTCTCTCTCTCAAAATAAACAAGCTTAAAAAAATAGACAATAGAATTTTAAAATTCTACAACTTTCAACAAATACGTTGGTTGGAAAGGAGGGACAGTTAGTCTCCACAAACACCACATGTTCCTTTATTGGTATCGCCTTTGTGTTTGACTTGTTCTCAGGATCATACTCAGCACTCACATTACCAGACATGAGTCACATGGGACCTAAACATTTCATCTAGGCACTTCTTGGACACATTTCTTTTTGAAGGAAGGGAAAATGAAATAACTTTTAAAGGTTTTCATGCCCAATGTGGGCTATGTTAACATCACACTCCCAATAAGGGTATGTAAGTTTTCTAAGGGTATAAATTACTTGGAGCCAAGTACTACTTTTCCATTTAAAATGGTAGGCTGGGAATCTGTCAGAAGATCTTGAAAACGTGAGGATGTTAGATTTAAGGATGTTATCACTGAGTGGGAGACCGGGAATTACTCTTTCAGACCACACTTGCTTTAGGCCAAGAACATTAATTTCATGAATCCAATGGAGCCCTCCTTCTGTATGAGAACTACCTTACCTTTTAAAAAATATGTAATACTACAGGTAGTTTCCTTTTTTAAAAAGATTGTGGTGAAATACATGTAACGTAACACTTACCGTCTTAATGAGGTTTAAGTGTGCAATCCAGGGGCAGTAAGTACATTCACAGTGCTGTGGGACCATCACCAGCATCTGTCTACAGACCTCTTTCCACCTTCCCAAACTGAAACTCCATACCCATTAAACACCGAGTCCCCATTCTCCCATCCCAGGGCCCCTGTTAGCCCCCAGGCTCCTTTCTGTCTCTATGGGTTTGAGGACTCTAAGCACCTCATAGCACTGGGGCCATACGGTACTTGTCTTTTTGGGTCTGGCTCCTTTCACTTGGCATAATCTCATCGAGAAGCACCTAACGTTGAATTACTCCTCCTCCTCGTCCGTAGGTGGAGTCTCAGCTTTGTGGCCTGCTTTAAGGCACCGATACTCACGTGGGGCACTTCGATCAACAGATTCATCCTGGAAGACCACCTTGTGCAGCTGGCTGGACAGAGGCAGTTGGAGGTGTTCTGTCTTCACACTGTGAGTAAACCAATCATAACCTGGCTTTAGTTCATCGGAAAGTGAAACAGAACAAAACAAAACAAGTGATGAGGTAAAAGAAAAGAGTCTTCCTCACGTTTCAGAGGGTGTTCATATAGTTCAACTAGAGTTGAAAATTGATACTATCCAGACACTCAACAAGGTGCTTCTTCTAAAATAGGGTTGTGCTTGTGAACGTTTCTTTATTATACGGCTCTCCTAACTGTCCTTCACCGGTAGTTGAACTGAACGACCAATGTCTGGTCAGTCTTCTGGCCTCCCAGAGCACCTCAGAGATTTTATAATGTGTATTTTAAAAATCTTTGTCTCAACTTCCTGTTCTAATGGCAAAGCCATAACTTACGCTGGGTCAAGACTCTGAACCATGTCTGTCGGGAAGGGTCAACTCTAGCAAAAGAGCTACCTTCTCCAGTTCCCAAGGCTTATTGTGACACTACACCAGAAGCCCCAAGTTCAGTACTTTCTAAATTCCACAGAGTGGGTAAACATAGCCGCATAATTAGAGAAGTCCGTGGTTTTTTCTTTTTTTTTTTTTTTTTCTTCCTCTACAAGCTGAAAGATGGGGTTAAAAAAATACCCAGGCGGCCTAACCTAATCTGCTTTCTCACTCCTAAGATGTCACTAGGCCATACTGGGGCCTTCTGCTGTTTTGGGATTTACCATGTATCCTGATATTTGCAGGGACTTGAGGGGCTCCCACCCTGCGTGATAAACTGTAGCTGCTTTCGACAGCCGTAAGGGCACTCTGATACCGTGTCCTCCTGCGGGAAGAGGGTCTTCCCTAGAGCCAGCTTCCCCTTCGTGGCTCAGAGGAAGGTTTCGAGGGATGCCTGAAGAAGCAGCTCCTGGGGCGGTGCGGCTCAAAGGTTATTGCACAACAGGGTTGGCCTTTGGAATAGCTGGCTACTGGCTTCCCCCTCTGAATTCCCCTCTAGAATGAAGGTTACCCACTGATAATGTCCTGAACCAGATTTTTTTTTAACTTAAAAAAAAAATAGGATTTTACTTTTGCTCATATATCTAGGAGCTGAAGAGCATTTGGCTCCGGGCTTTCCAGAATCCATTTACTCATTTGCATTCCCTCCTCTCCGTCTCTCTCCTCTTTCTCCTTCCCTCCCTTTTCCTTTCCCTCTCTGTCTATGCTAAATTTGACACAAATAAAACATTTACATGGTTAAAAATTGGAAGAGAAAATATGAAAAGTAGAGAATAAACATTGTTTTCCTTTCCCCATCTTCCTGGTTCCTCACTGGTAATCTGTTCTTTACTGGTAATTGCTCGAAGTGCTTTCTTAGCTAATTTTGCAGAGGTGCTTTCTAAGAAAAAGTGCTCATATATTATTATCCCTGCCCTTTGCACTAAAGGTTGAATATTGTACATGGCGTCTGACATTTGACTTTTTCAGCTAATACATCCTGGAATCGTTTGCATCTCAGTACCCAGGGAGCTCCCTAACTCCTTTTCACAGCTAGAGAGTATGTTAGCATGACAATGTGCCACAGGTATGGTTGTTCCTAAGTGTTTGCTGTTCCAAATACTGTGGTGGTCCTTACCTCTGGGACCTTTGTGAGTGTTTTGAGGATGGGAGGGAATGGTATGTTCCCAGAAATGGAATTACCGAGTCAAAAGCCATATGCAATTATATTTCTGATAGATATTGCCAAAGTAACTGCCATAATTCTTTACTTTCCCATACTTTCACTAACCAAGGGTGGCCAATGATGATAGATGAAAAATATCCTTCCTGTGTACTTAGGATTTTCATTTCTTATTATGAGTAAAGTTGAGAATATTTTAATGAGATTAAGAATCTTTAGTATTTCCTTTTATTTCCTTTTCTGTGAACTGTACTTTGCTTATTTTTCTATTGCTTGGGGGTGGTTGATCTTACTGATTTCTAGAAATAATTTATCTATTGGGGAGGTTAGCCCTATGTTATGTGAGCTTTCTTTTTGCACATTTATATCGTGTTTATCGTTTTGGTTTGGTTTCTTACTGAGATTGATTTTGCATGTGATAAAATGCACAGATCTTAAAAGTACAGTGTAATGAATTTTTTTTTTAATTTTTTTTTTCAACGTTTATTTATTTTTGGGACAGAGAGAGACAGAGCATGAACGGGGGAGGGGCAGAGAGAGAGGGAGACACAGAATCGGAAACAGGCTCCAGGCTCCGAGCCATCAGCCCAGAGTCTGACGCGGGGCTTGAACTCACGGACCACGAGATCGTGACCTGGCTGAAGTCGGACGCTTAACCGACTGCGCCACCCAGGCGCCCCTGGTATAATGAATTTTAACAAAGGTATTTACCTAGGTATCAATCTCCCAGATCTATTTTTTATATCAGTACTATACTGTTTTGATTGCTATAGCAATATATATATTAGCTTTAGAAGAGAATGTAATATAGTGTAATAGCTTTGTAATATAGTTTGAAATCAAAAAGTGTGATGCCTCCAGCTTTGTTCTTTCCCAAGATTGCTTTGGTTATGTGGGGTTTCATGCAAAGTTTAGTATTTTTTTCTATTTATTTTTTTCTATTTATTTTTTATTTTTTTCTATTACAACATCATTAGAATTTTGATAGGGAGTGCATTCAGTCTATAGATGACATTGGGTGGTATGCACATTTTAATGTTAACTCTTCTGATCCATGAATGCAGGATATCTTTCCGTTTATTTGTGCCCTCTTTAATTTCTTTCATCAGTGTGTTACAGCTTTTGTTATTTAGGTCTTTCACTTCCTTGGTTAAATTTTTCCTATGTATTTTATTGTTTTTGATGCAGTTGTAAATGGGATTGTCTTCTTTATTTTCAGATAGTTTACTGTTAGTGTATAGAAATGCAGCTGATTTTTGCATATTGGTTTTATATCCTGCAACTTTCCCGAATTTGTTTATTCTAAGAGTATTTTGGTGGATTCTTAAGGATTTTCTATCTGCAAGCTCATATCATCAGCAAATAGAGATAATTTTACCTCTTCCTTTCCAATTTGCATGCTTTTTTTTTCTTGCTAATTGCTCTGTCTAGGACTTTCAGTGCAGTATTGAATAGGAGTGGTGAGAGTAGGCACCTTGGCCTTTTTTTGTGATTTTAGAGGAAAAGTTTTCAACCTTTTACGATGGAGTGTGATGTTATGTGTGGGTTGGTCATATATGGCTTTTATTCTGTTGAGGTGTGTTTCTTCTATACCCAGTCATGGTTACCATGAGGCTTACCTAAAATGATTTGTATTTGTAACAGTCTGTTTTAACTTGGTAGCAGTTGAAGTTCAAACGCATTCTAAAGGTCTGCATTTTTACTTTCCCACCCCCCCACCTTTGTTTTGTATGTCAATTTTTTTGTTGTGCATCTATTAACAAATGATTGTAATTATAGTTATTTTTTACTACTTTTGTCTTTTAACCTTCATATTGATTTATCTATCACCTTTTCAACATTAGATTATTTTGAATTTTACTGTATATTTACATTTACCAATGAGATTTATACTTTTTCATGGTTTTCTGTTGTTTAGTGCCCTATTGTTTCAGCTTAAAGAAGTCCCTTTAACATGTCTCATAAGGCCAGGCCCGTGGTGATAAACTCCTTTCCCTTTTGTTTGTTTCGAAAACTCTTTATCTCTCCTTCAGTTCCAGCTTTGTCAGATACAGTATTCTTGGTTGGTAGCTGTTTTCCCTTCAGCACTTTGAATATAGCATGGTACCGTCTCTCGGACAATAAGTTTTGTGTCGAAAAATCGATTGATAGCATTGCCTTGTGTGTGACAAGCTTCTTTCCTTTTGTTGCTTTCAAGATTCTTTGTCTTTGATTTTTGACAGTTTCATTGTAATGTATCTTGGTGAAATCTTCTTCGGGTCATACCTGATGGGGATCTTTCCGCATCATGCACCTGGATGTGTAGACATACACTTTAAAGTCTCTTGAGGGGCGCCTGGGTGGCGCAGTCGGTTAAGCGTCCGACTTCAGCCAGGTCACGATCTCGCGGTCCGGGAGTTCGAGCCCCGCGTCGGGCTCTGGGCTGATGGCTCAGAGCCTGGAGCCTGTTTCCGATTCTGTGTCTCCCTCTCTCTCTGCCCCTCCCCCGTTCATGCTCTGTCTCTCTGTCCCAAAAATAAATAAACATTGAAAAAAAAAATAAAAAAAGTCTCTTGGGTAAATACCTAGAAATGGGACTGTTGGGACATGAGATAAGCTTTTCTTTAAACTGATGAGAAATGCCCAGCTGTCCAGACTCTCTTTTCAACATCTGTACTTGTTCTTCGTCCTTGCCAACGCTTGGGACCGTCACTCCTGAGTACTCACCAGGTGCCAAATGTGTGGGTCTTGATTAATCACCCCATTCATTTATTTTATATTTGCCCACTTACAATTTTGCTTCTCCCTAAATAAAATCAAAAATGTGTTTGGGCCTCTTTATTCAGGTCACATCACCAGTTGCTTTTGACCCTTTCCATCTTGGTTAACAAAGTACTCCAAATATAGCAGCCATTCAGTATAGTTAAAGACTTATCCTTTGCCTTATACTTCCTGTATAAATATTCCAGATGCAGAGAAAGCCCACTTAAAACTCCAGGACAGACCAGGCTTCATGGAAGTGCCTTGAATAGAAGAAAAGAGCATGGCACTTTTACTCAGAAGAACACCCAGGTTATGTCAGACGATTGGAACGGATCTCTCCCTGGAGATAGTTTAGATACAGAGATAAAAAAATATTGGTACACTTTGATTCCTAGCATTTGGTCTATTCTTCTCTCAAGGCCGTCGGGTCAGGACCAGTGGGAAGAAGCAGCAACTGTGGAAGCGAACACTGTAATTTGGTGTCTTCTTCCCAGGCGGTGGGAGGAGGGGAGCATTTCTAGAAGCAGCCCTGGTCTTTTTCTCTGGCGGTGCCCTCCCCTGACCTCCTGTATCCCCAGCTTCGTCTAGTGGGAAGGACTCAGAGAGAGGAGCTGTTTCCCCTGCACATCTAAACCTTTCTGCAAGAATCTGCAGGGGAAAGTGGCAGAGATGAGCAGATTCCTTGGCCCAACACAGGTATCTGGGTGTCTGTCCACCAACCACTAGAAGTTAAAATAAAGTCAGCGTGCATAAGCTTGATGCACCATCTGTTAGAATAATAGCAAGGGAGGTTGTGAAAAGGACACACCTTTCTTTGAAAATATGTGGGGTGAAATGGAAATGTGATTTTCCAAAACGAAGCATTAAAAAAAAAAAAAACCTTTTGGTGACCAGACATGAGAAGAGAAAGCCATAAGGAGGTATCTCAAATTGGTTGTGCGTGTGTGTGCGTGTGTGCGTGCGTGTGTGTGTGTGTGTGTGTGTGTGTGTGATGGGACTGTGTGGGATGGGACTGTGTGTAGGGCACTGGAAGCCACTAAAAGGGTCTTGTCTTTCTCTGAGTGAGAGAGTGAGAGGAGAGGTCAGAGGACGGCAGAGAGCAGGGAGTGATATGGTCTGATTTGCCCTGCCAAAGCCTCCTCCCTCTGACTGCTAGATGGAAGGCCAGAAGCAGAGATACCTGTTAAGAGGCTTCTGCAATAATCCAGGAGAAAGATGATGGAGGCTAGACCTGGTCAAGATGGTGCAGGTTGTGAGTAGTGATCAAATTCTCAGGGTTTTTTTTTTTTTGTTTTGAAGTAGGAACAGTAAGATTTTCTGACACGATGGGGGTGGGATAGGAGAAAGAGGATGTGAGAATGACTTCAAGATTTCTGGCCTGAGAAACTGGAAGAATGAAGTTGCCATCCGCTGAAAGGAGGATCTTCCGGGAAGCTGCTGTGGCTGGGGGTGTGAAGTTCAAGAAGCCTGTTGACATGCACTTAATAAACTTGCGGAATCATGACAAGTATGGAAGTGCCTGGGAGGGGAAAGGTAGAAAAAGAACAAGGAGATCAGGTTTTTAACAAAAGTCAGGATAAAGGGAAGAGCCTCACCTCTTTTCAAACGCTGTTGGAAGATGAAGTTCTTGAACTCTGCCTCTTTCCATGTTACGAACTTCTTCTAGTAACGTTCTGTTGCAGGTATTTCTAATCCTGTATCGTATGGGAAAGATAAAAAGAACACATGAGCTTTACCCGGTGTAAGCAACAATTTCTCCCTCTTGGGTAGCTGGACATCCCTTGCCTACAGGCTGTACGATGAGATGCGATGCTTTGTGCCCAGCCTCCGAGCGAAACCAGAGTCTTGCTTTCCCAGCAGCTACGAGGCGTTACCAGAGGGGGTGCTGCAGCCGCCCCGAACACTGCCGACTCTCCGTGCAAGTGTGTAGATCTGGGTGTGTGTCTAAGTTGCAGGGGTCCTGACTCTGGACGAGTCGATCTGCATGCATTTTAGCCAGACAGTTGAAGGTTCAGAGGACTGAGACGTGATTCCCTATGACTTTTTCTACCATGGTCACTAGTTGGGAATCTTGATTCTCAAGTTTTCAGCTGTGTGCTGCCTCCAACCCTCACCTCCATCAGAGAGACCTAGGACTGCCTGTGCCATTCACAGCAGTCGTAATGGCAGAGAGGATGTGTCCTGTCAGTGCTTGACCACAGGTGTGCATTTCTGACTTGAAACCGACAAGACAGTGCTCCCCCTTTCTGTGGCAACCTGTTTTCATTAGGGTCTCTATCTGTATTCATGCACTCATCATTCATCCACTCCAGTATTCTTTAAGCTTCTTTGAGCCACAATTAGATACCAAAGCAAAAATAGACATTGTTTCTACTTCCTCTTTTTTAAATTTTTTTAACGTTTGTTTCTGAGAGAGAGAGACAGAGCATGAGCGGGGGAGGAGCAGCAGAGAGAGAGGGAGACACAGAATCCGAAGCAGGCTCCGGGCTCTGAGCTGTCAGCACAGAGCCCGACACGGGGCTCGAACTCACGAACCGTGAGATCATGACCTGAGCCGAAGTCAGACGCTTAACCGAGTAAGCCACTCAGGAGCCCCGGTTTCTGCTTTCGCAACGCTTCCGACGTATGTAGAGAGACAGTCAACAGACAAGTACACGAATGAGCCGTGTCAGAGGGAAACAGGTATGATGGAAGGGGCCCCACGTGGCACCATTCCAGTGTGAGGCAGAGGGAGAAGCTTCCAAGGGTGTTAGCAAAGCCTTCTCTGGAGAAGTGGAAATTGAGCTGGGGTGAAGGAGGAGAAGCCGGTTAGTGAAGGAGGGTGTGGGAGAGCATTCTGGACAGAGGAGACCCACTCTGGGAAACCCCTGTGGTGGGAGGGGCACAGTAAGCACGACCTGAGAGAGGCGGGGGAGATGGGGCTGGAGCAGGCCATCTGTGGCCTTGGGAGGGGTCTGGCAGGTGCTAAGAAGTGACACAGAGGACAGCTCATGGACTCCTGGGCAGTCATAGCCGCTCACATCCGCAGACAAGTACAATTAAAAAGTGCAAGAGTTTAGGCTGGTAGTAAGACTTGGTGGTTTATAAATCTTAGGCTGGCTGAGACAGAAAATCACGGGAAGAAGGAAGATTAGGTGATTGGGAAAAATTACTAGAGAGGTCAGTGGTCAAGTTTTGGAACAAAAACCATCAAAGAATGTGATGCCACACACTTCAAAATTGTATTATAAAAGAATTAACAAGCCGGGGTGCCTGGGTGGCTCGGTTGGGTAAGCCTCTGACTTCAGCTCAGGTCATGATCTCAAAGTTCCTGAGTTCCAGCCTGGGTCTAGGTCTGTGCTGCGGGCTCAGAGCCTGAAGCCTGCTTTGGATTTTGTCTCTCTCTCTCTGCCCCTTCCCCGCTCACGCTCTGTCTCTCTCAAAAATAAGCATAAAAAAAAAAATAAATAAATAAAGAATTAACAAGCCTAAACACTAACGTACACTTGAAGAAAAACACATGTGTCTAACTGGTATGCTTCAATTTTAGGAATTTTCTAAGCTGTTCCCTAAACAAAGGAAGCTGCCTTTCTCTCTAGTCAGCAGCTGTTCTACTGATATTTTAACTTAAAACCTGTGACTGTGACGTCACTGTGTTGGCACCGCATTGAATCTCTTGAAATCCTTTCGGATTAAAGTGAAATTATGAACATGTAACAAGCGAACACTTTACCATGTTCTTTGTATATTGACTACAAGGTTTATCTGTCTCCGGTGTATCAGGAAGTTGCTGATGGGAAGTAACTTAACAACAAACGAACAACGAAGGAAATGTAGCTAACAAGATATGGTTTGAATGTTGGAAAAGAAAAGCCATAGTTTATTTGACAGGTTCAGAAGTCCGTGATTATTCATTATAAAAAAGCTTTACTTACTGTGTGTCTATCTAACGACATTTTTGGACATCACAATGTAAGGAAAGGTGAAGAGTGATGGAGGAGAACATTTTGTAGAGCAGTTGAAATAGAGGCACAGACTATATTTGCTGTTTACCCGAAAATGAACAGTTTTTGTTTTATGGAAAGAAAGTTCAAGGTAGAGTATAAACATCTTCTAACTCCTGGGAATGGATTATAAATAGTAAAATATGGTATTTGTCACTTATGATTTTTCTGTAGAATAAGCAATAGAGGAAGTACGCATGAGAGATAAATAAAAAGATCCGTACATAAATACCAGCATGTGGCAGGTAATTTTCTAAACACTTTATATGTATTAGCTGTTCTAATCGTAATTCCGTGAGATAAAGTGCTGTCGTTTGAAATGTAGATTGGTACGTTAACATTAGATCGAATTTGAAATCTTACACATTTTATATAAAATAGATATTAAAAATGACACCTAAACCACATCAGTTTTCATTACAGTGTATATTTGGAACTTTCCAAACTCAAAACTGTGCCTGGCTCTAAAGCAGATAGAGAAACGCCCAGTTTGGCTGTCCAGAAAAGCCCTCCCCAGATAATCAGGGCACCCTTGAAGCCACCACATTTTCTCCTCGCTGCACAGCAGGAAGCCACACGGCGGGGGGAGGGGGGGCAGCAGGGATGCAGTTCACCATGTTAGCTCTGGGATCCTGTCGACGAGGTCCTTTGTGCAGCTCCTGAGGGAGAGCCTTGGGATGGTGGTTCTGGTGGTAGGTCCTAAGGGGCAAGGTCTGAAGTCTAATCTGAAGCAGAAGCAACCACCTCTGGCTCCCTGGTTTCCTCACACCCCCAGTTTCTGCACGTGTACCTGCCTCCTCAGGTCCTCCCCCTCTTACCACCCTCTCCAGCAACTTCTCTTCATTCCTTACCTTCCTAGATTTCAGGCCGGGAAACAACAGTTTCAAACACTTGTGTACCTAATAAAGTATTTCTCAGGAGCTGAAATACTGCTCATTTCCAGTGACACTGTTTCCCTTTTCCCCCCACGGAAATGAGTTTCATTTCATCCATGTTATCAAATAAATAGCCACTTGTGGCCTGAATTAAAAAAAAAATACTGCTACTTACATTTCTTTGAGAAAATGTGCCTTTAGATGCAAATAGATGTGCAATTGAGTATTTGGAACATAATTCGCTATCGGGACCATCTACGTGCATTTACATGGATTCTTCTGAAAGTCACAATGAAGACGCATGGGCCACTCCGTTTTCCTGGGAATCTTTGTCTAGTAAATTCCATAGTTATGAAAAGGATCCTAAATATTTCCTTGATAATGTGTAACTGTAGGATGGCTAAAATGTAATACTTAACAGCTCTGAAAATTATTTGGAAAGTGATCCATGGCATCGAGTGTAGGTCTTAACTTGGATCTTTTACAACCTGTGGCTTCTGTCACTTGATTCCCCAGTGATGTCATCATCTAGCCATAGATCTTAGATTTCCAAAGAGAGAGAAGGGTGCGCTGGATGCTGAGGGGTCCTGTTAGAATCATCCTCTCAGTATGTTAGCATCTTCGTCTGTAACTGAGTATGGCCAAGGTGGTCTGCAAGTTCCCAACTACATTTTATTTTATTTTATTTTTTTCAACGTTTATTTATTTTTGGGACAGAGAGAGACACAGAATGAATGGGGGAGGGGCAGAGAGAGAGGGAGACACAGAATCGGAAACAGGCTCCAGGCTCTGAGCCATCAGCCCAGAGCCCGACGCGGGGCTCGAACTCACGGACCGCAAGATCGCGACCTGGCTGAAGTCGGACGCTTAACCGACTGCCCCTCCCAACTACATTTTAAAGGCAAGTAAGAGTAATCCTGAAATTTTCATTATCTTTTTAGTTACTTGAGGCCCCCCCTTTTTTCTTGGAGTAAATATAAGTTAGCATACCACATTTTTTGTTTTTGTTTTGTTCTGTAATATAGTAAATAGAGGTGGGAAAATCTGCAATTCAAAGGGACTGTGAAATGTTTGAAATTTGTACTTTAGTGTAAGTGTTATGTAACTCAAAGAAAGTATTCTAGTAGTATATACAGTCTTTTAAAATCCAAATCACATGTATATTTGAATTGTTTCACGTTTTTACTTAATTTTCATGTAAGTATCTCCCTAGGATTATACCAAGATTTTTTAAAGATTTTTTTAAATGTTTATTTATTTATTTTGAGAGAGAGAGAGAGCAAGGGGAGGGGCAGCAGAGAAAGGGAGCAAGAGAGTCCCAAGCAGGCTCCACACTGTCGGTGCAGAACCCAGTGCAGGGCTCGATCTCACCAACCATGAGATCCTGATCGGAGCTGAAATCAAGAGTCAGATGCTTAACCAAGTGAGCCACCAGGCGCCCCATTTGTACCAAGATTTTGAAATCATTCTGGATCATAGAATATTTTATAAGCAGGAAATATAAGTAGATTAGTAAAGGGGATAGATATGGTGAGGTTAAAAACAAAACAGAGCCAAAAGAACTGCTCCTAAAAGTCCAGTGGCTTTAGTGGCAGCATTTTACAGCAACCTTGACAGATGAACTTCGCTGTGCTGTGAGTATATAGCTGTTCATTTAAAAATGCCATCTCATGGCTTGGAGACTGCTTCCGATTCTGTGTCTCCCTCTCTCTCTGCCCCCCCCCCCCCCACATTCATGCTCGGTCTCTCTCTCTCTCTCAAAAATAAATACACATTAAACAAATTTTTAAAAAATGCCATCTCAGGGGTGCTGGGTGGCTCAGTCAGTTGAGCAACCGACTCTTGATTTCAGCTCAGGTTTGTGGGGTGGAGCCCCACTTAGGGCTCCATGCTGAGTGTGGAACCTGCTTAGGATTCCCTCTCTCTTCCCCTCCCCTGCTCACGTGCACGTACACACTCTCTCTCGCAAATAAATAAACGTTAAAAAAAAATACAGATGCCATCTCAGATAAACAATTTGGAAGAATTAATTGAGAAATTAATTCTTGAGAAAACCAAATTTATGCTTTTTAAGAAATACATACTATCCATATTATACATGTGCCCAACGAGGTGTTTTAAGCAAAGTTTGATACAACGTGAAAGTGCAGGTGGTTAAGAGGATAAAAATGGAGTGTTTACAGATCCAAATCTGCCCCTTATTGCCTAATAGGAGAGGACCATCCAGGAAGTTGTCAGATGCCACAGGGCAAAAGATGACTACTTCGTTCTGACGTTTTTTACCCATAAGAGTTTGAGTTCTGAAATGGAGAAATGAATGGTGAGCTAAGAAAGAGCAGAAATAACGCAGCTGATGTGCTGAAGAGCTCATACTGAGATATTTGTAATGCCACGTGCTGGAATTTAACACCTTTAAAAAAGTTTAACAGGGGCGCCTGGGTGGCGCAGTCGGTTAAGCGTCCGACTTCAGCCAGGTCACGATCTCGCGGTCCGGGAGTTCGAGCCCCGCGTCAGGCTCTGGGCTGATGGCTCAGAGCCTGGAGCCTGTTTCCGATTCTGTGTCTCCCTCTCTCTCTGACCCTCCCCCGTTCATGCTCTCTCTCTGTCCCAAAAATAAATAAACGTTGAAAAAAAATTAAAAAAAAAAAAAGTTTAACACACTTTCAGAAAGATTCAAAAACTCAAGCTCCAAGTTCCGCAGTGACACCAGCACGGAAGACACGCTTGTGCGCTGTCAGCGTGTGGCACATTCTTCATCTACGTGACAGCAGTTAATGCCCAGTTGGTTACTTTGTTCCTCAGTAATTATTTCCGAGGTTAAACTGAAAAACTTGTGGATGGGATGCGGATTAGGATGTAGTGAGGAATAATTAGGAGAAATATGTTGCACGTTAAAATGTAGTAGTTTAAAATTTCCCTAGATCAAGTACTTTATGGAAAGGTTTTTTTTTTTTTTTTTTCCCAGAAAGAATCTCATCCAACTTAATAGAAATATTTATACTCAGGGGGAGGGGAAGGAAAAAAAAAAAAAGAGGTTAGAGTGGGAGAGAGCCAAAGCATAAGAGACTCTTAAAAACTGAGAACAAACTGAGGGTTGATGGCGGGGGGGGGGGGGGGCGGGGAGGGGAGGGAGGGAAGGGTGGGTGATGGGTATCGAGGAGGGCACCTTTGGGGATGAGCACTGGGTGTTGTATGGAAACCAATCTGACAATAAACTTCATATATTGAAAAAAAAGAGAAATATTTATACTGAGAGATGGAATAAAGCACTGTGAAGAAAATTGCATTCTGTAAGCAAAAGAAAGTATGGAATGAAACAGGAATAGTACATATTGCACTGGGGAAATCGATGCTGTGGTATAGATATGAAATGCTCATTTTAAAGAATGTTTTCATGTTTGTTTATTTATTTTGAGAGACCGCGAGGGAGAGAGAGTGTCCCAAGCAGGCTCTGCACGGGTAGCACAGTGCAGACGTGGGGCTCGATCTCACCAACTGTGAGATCATGACCTGAGTCAAAATCAGGAGTCGGATGCTTAACTGACTGAGCCACTCAGGCGCCCCTGAAATGGTTATTTTAGGTTGGGAGTCTTCAACGTATCCTAGTTCGGTTGAGGTTTCTGTCTCCCTACAGGCCACAACTCTGCTAGCAGGAACACTTGGGTGCTAAGTAAATAAATGCCTTTGGGGCAGCACATCCTGCAGCACTCAGATTGGAGGTGCCCCCAAAATGGGAAATGGTATGTTTCCAGGGTTTTTTTTTTTTTGTTATAATTTTTTTTTTTTAATTTTTTTTTCAACGTTTATTTATTTTTGGGACAGAGAGAGACAGAGCATGAACGGGGGAGGGGCAGAGAGAGAGGGAGACACAGAATCGGAAACAGGCTCCAGGCTCTGAGCCATCAGCCCAGAGCCCGACGCGGGGCTCGAACTCACGGACCGCGAGATCGTGACCCGGCTGAAGTCGGACGCTTAACCGACTGCGCCACCCAGGCGCCCCGTTATAATTATTTTTTAAAGTCTGAGATCTGTTAATACAAAGGTGGGTACGTAACTATTAATTACATTAGAATGGTTTCCTCCCCAAATGGCAAAACCTACTGAATGGAAGATAAGATGTACTTGTGGGACTGTGGAGAAGACATTCTGTGCCAGGGCAGAACGTTTATGTTTCAAAATGTGATGAGATCGGAGCCATGGAGATATTCTAGGATCTGTGAGCCCGGAGACACTGGTTTTATCTCACCCCTGCACAACTTTACTCACATTCCAAAGAGTGGGAACCCATGATCCTTCTCCTTCTCTTCCCCGGGAGAATTTGCTTCCATTAAGGAGCAAAGCCTCTCTCCTTTCTCAGGAGACAAGAGAGGAAAACTGCCGTTCTCCTGCAGAGACTCCCAGGTTCATAGTCTGGGGCTTCCTCCCCTGTGACATACCTTTCATGCTAGGAGGGCTGTCCATCCAGCTCTCCTGGCATGACCCCAGCAGGGGGGCACCAAAGTGGCTGTCTCTGCCCTGAAGCCTCCTGCTTTCAGGATCGAGTGAATAAACATGCATATTACAAACGTATTAAGTACTTTCTCTCCACCTCCCATCGCTAACTTTGGTTGATGAGTTAATAGTGATATAAAGGGTTCTTCAAACAGTTTCTTAAAAGAGTTCTTGCTGAAGGTGGAATGAATGAAAAGACCCCTTCCCCCACACTTGCGCCAGCGCACGCACGCACACACACACACACACAAACACACGGAAAGAGAAAAAGAACCTAATGTGTTTGGGGGGGGATTTGAGAAAGATTCACTCCTCTGCTTTGGGGTCTATAAATAATTACATTTACCCTGATATATAGAGGAATTAAGGAAGAATTGGACATTAAAAAGCAAAATTAGTATTATCCCTTCTAGAGTATTTCTTTCTCTAACTTCTTATTTGAAATTTATGATGTTTATTTACTTTTTAATGTTTATTTTTGAGAGAGACAGAGAGACTGTGAGCAGGGGAGGGGCAGACAGAGAGGGAGACACAGAATCCGAAGCAGGCTCCAGGCTCTGAGCTGTCAGCACAGAGCCCGATATGGGTCTCAACACCACGGACCGGACCGTGAGATCAGGACCTGAGCCGAAGTCAGGTGCTCAACTGACTGAGCCACTCAGGCTCCCCTATGATGTTGTAAAGCCCTGTTGTTCATGTTACACATTATGTACGATGACCGTGTACAAGTTATTTCCGATTTTTAAAGCTTGTAATTTCATGGGTTCTTTATCTGTAACATTAGGGATTTTAGGGATTTCTAACACCTTAGTTAAAAGCTTTTTTTTCCTGTTGGATTTGGTAAGAAAAAAAAGGGGGAGGGGAGTTTCTGTCATCTAATACCTAAATATTCTGGGGGAACTATATTTAATAGATTTGTATTTCCCTTGTTTTTAAAAAGTGAAGAATGTCTTTCTAATTTGAACATCTTCCTCCTGTTTCTTATTTTGTTATTAGTTTTTAATCTGTGATCCTCTGGTATCAGGTTTTGGTTCCTCTAAAATGGATAGAAGTCCTGCTTCTAAAGAGTAAGTGGATGACCTTTCAGGAAAGATCATGAACTAGGTAGTTCACTACCAAATTTACCTCTCATGTATTTTGATAACATCTTTTTCCCCCCCAAATTGGTTGCTGGGAAATCTACAGTGGTGAAAGGCAGAAGACATTTACTTCTAAAAGTCCCATGACTGTTAATATTCATAAAGTGGCAAATTTTCAAATTCAACTTAATTTGAAGACCACATAATTGGAAAAGAAGAATTAACCATGACAGTATATTTTTTTGGTTACTACCTTAATTTTCAACTTACGATGTCCATAGTAGATTTAGAATCAGGCACACAATAGGGACTATGAAGAAACCCAGCCAGAAGTGTGGACAAACCAGGACCACACTGACCTGCAAATAAATAGAAATAAAGAGTATTTACATAGGAATCTTTTAGTCTGTCAGTATTGAGTACCACGTGTAACTTTCAGTTTCCCTTCTCCTCCACAAAAACCTCAAGATGCAGGTGTGGATGCAGTCATAGGAGTCTAGAACTACTCAATCAGTATAAGTACGTAAAACCTAAATATAGTACCAGCTAACTTAATTCAATGGTATATTCTATAAACAGTCAACCAAGTAAATATTTTGATCAAATAAGTTTTATCTCAGGAATGCAAGCGTGGTTCAACCTTATGTTACCTAGCAATACAACTTTACTTAACTCTAGACATTGTGTGTAAGACAATTGTGCCATTCTAGTCCCCTGTGAAAAATCACTCTTCTCTCTGCCTGATCAGAGAGAATCAGGACTGTACTGATTTAAGACTGGGTAAGGCTCTGTATTGTATATATTTTTAATTTTCTGTATATGCTGATGTTTCAACATCCAAACAAAAAACCTTTCTGTGTGGAGACTGCCCCTCCCAGAGCTAGTCAGTTCTTACAGATAGTAAGATCTCAGCGGGGAGGATGCCTTTGATCTGCAAACTAATCCACAGCCTTTCTCCTCTATCTGGCCCATATACCCCAGGAGGCATTATTCCTTTGCCATAATCATTCCAGAACCAGGTAACAGGCAACTAGAAACCACCCCTATGGTCCAAAGCCTGCAAAAAATCATTTAAACTAGCCATTCCTGGGCTGTTCACCCTGCTCTGCCTTGCCTTTCCCATGGAAGCCCCAATAAAGGCAAGGCCTAAGCACTCCTCAGCTCCTGTGTTCCTCCTCCTGACCACCCTGTTCTCTTTCCCATGTGGCATGCTGTGATTTATCTTTAGGACCTGTGGGAATAATACATGTTATTAAAATGGCTATAGTAAGTCCTTACCAGTAAGTAATTACTTTAAATGTAAACGGATTAAATTCTCCAATCAAAAGACATAGAGTGACTGGATAAATAAAAAAGATCCAACAATATGCCACTGATAGGAGACTCACGTCAGCTTTCAGGCCACATAGGCAAAAGTAAGGGGATTGAAAAAAATATTACAAGTAAATGGTAACCAAAAGAGAGCAGGAGTGGCTATATTAATATTAGATAAAATAAACATTCAGGCCAAATCAGTCATAAGAGACAAAGAAGGTCACTATATAGTATTATGGAGGTCAATTTATTAAGAGGATATGAGAATTATAAGTTTGTTTGCACCTGACATTGGAGCACCTAAATATTTAAACCATAAACAAAACTGAAGGGGGAAATTCACAGCAATATAATAATAGGGAATTCAATTCCCCACTTTCAACAATGGAAAGATCATTTGGACAGAAAATCGACAAGGAAACAGCTGTCCTCAATAACACAATAGACAAAATGGACCTTATAGACATATTCAGAACATTCCATCCAACAGCACCAGAATACACATTCTTTTCCAGTGCACATGGAACATTCTCCAGGATAGATTACATGTTGGGCCACAAAGCAAGCCTTAACAAATTTAAGAAGATTGAAATAATATCAAGTATTTTTTTTCCCTGATCATAATTATATTTAATTAGAAATCAGTACTAGGAGGAAAACTGGGTAAAATCACAAATAATGTGGAAATTAAACAACACACTACTGAATAATCCAACGGGTCAAAGAAATCAAAAGGGAAACCACTCATGCATCTCTGGAATAAATCCTACTTGATTGTGATGAATGATTTTTTTAATGCATAGTTGCATTTGGTTTGCTAATATTTTGTTGAAGATTCTTGCATCTATGTTTATCAGAGATATTGGCCTGTAGTTATTTTTTGTAGTGTCTATCTGATTTTGGCATCAGGGTAATGCTGGCCTTATAGAATGAATTTGGAAGTCTTCCTTCCTTTTTTAGAAGTGTGAGAAGAATACATATTAACTCCTATTTAAATGTTTGGTAGAATTCACTTGTGAAGCTATCTGTTCCTGGACTTTTGTTTGTTGGGAGTGTTTTGATTATCAGTTCAGTTTCATTACTTAGTAATTCATCTGTTCAAATTTTCTTTTCCTTTCTTATTCAGTTTTGGAAGATTGTATGTTTCTAGGAATTCATCAGTTTCTTCTAGGTTGTCTAATTCACTGGCCTATAATTTTTATAGTCTCTTATAATCCTTTGTATTCCTGTGGTGTCAGTTGTTATTTCTCATTCTGTATTTCTGATTTTATTGACTTGAGTCCTCTCTCTCTCATTTTCTAGATGAATCTGGCTAAAGGTTTATGAATTTTGTTCATCTTTTCAAAGAAACAAACTCCTGATTTCATTGATCTTTTCTATTTTTGGTCTTTATTTCTTTTATTTTTGCTCTAGTCTTTATTACAAACATTACTTTGAATTTTTTATTGGGCATATTGCTTATTTCAGTTTCATTTAGATCTTTTTCTGTAACTTTGTCCTGTTCTTTCATTTGGTACATATTCTTCAGTCTCTTCATTTTGTCTAACCTTCTGTGTTTGTTTCCATGTATTATTAGGGAGGTCAGCTGTGTCTCCTGGTCTTGGAAGTAGTGATCTTGTAGAAGAGAGGCCCTGTGGGGCCCTGCAGCACAGCGTTCCCTGGTCACCAGAACTAGGTGTTCCAGAAGTATCTCCCGTGTGGGCTGCCTGCACCCTACTGTTACGGCTGGGCCACATTTGCCTTTAGCCCCATCAGCTACAGTGACCTCCTTTGCCTGCTGTGGACACACTGGGCAGGGTTTGGTCTCTGCGTTGCTGAGGGCCTGTCGATCAGTGTGATACACCAGATTAACAAGACAAAGGATAAAAAACTAGACAGTCATCTCAGTAGATGCAGAAAAGCACTTGACAAAATGCAACATCCATTCGCAATAAAAACTCTCAACCAAGTGAGTTTAGAGGGAACACAGCTCAACATAATTAAGGCCACATAAGAAAAATCCACAGCTAATATGATATGCAGTGGTGAAAAACTGAGAGCTTTTCGTCTAAGATCAGTAACATGACAAGGATGTTCATTTTTACCACTTTTATTCAATGTAGTACTGGGAGCCCTAGCTGCAGCAGTCAGACAATAAAAAGAAATAAAAGGCATCCAAATCGGTAAGGATGAAGTAAAACCGTCACTGTTTGCAGATGGCATGATAGTATATATAGAAAATTCTAGACTCCGCCAAACAACTATTAGAACTCATGAATGAGTTCACTAAGGTCACAGGATATAAAATCAATGCACAGAGATCTGTTGTATTTCTATACACTAAGAATGAAGTAGCAGAAAGAAATTAAGAAAACCATCCCACTTAAAATTTTATTCAAAAAAAATAAAATACCTAGGAATAAACTTAACCAAAGAAATGAAACATCTGTACTCTAAAAACTGTAAAACATTGATGAAAGAACATTTAAATGACACAAATGGAAAGCTATTCCATCCTCATGGGTTAGAAGAATTAATATTGTTAAAATGTCCATATTACGCAAAGCAATCTATAGATTCCATTCAATCTCTATCGAAATACCAATAGTACTTTTTACAGAACTAGAACACGTAATACTAAATTTGAGTGGAACTACAAAAGACACAGGATAGCCGAAGCAATCTTGAGAAAAGAACAAAACTAGAGGTATCACGATCCTAGATTTTGATCACTACAAGCTATAGTAATCAAAACAGTGTGGCACAAAATAGACATGCAGATCAATGGAAAAGAATAAGAGTTCAGAAATAAACCCCTGCTTATATGGTCAATTAATCTATGACAAAGGAAGCAAGACCATAAAATGGGGGAAAGACACTCTTTTCAATAAATGATGTTGAGAAACCTGGACAGCTATATACAGAAGAATGAAAGTGAACCACTTTCTTACACCATACACAAAAATGAAGTGGATTAAAGTGAGACCTGAAACCATAAAGCTCCTGGAAGAAAACATAGGTGTAATCTTTTTGACATCAGTGCTAGGAACATTTTTCTAGATATGTTTCCTCAGACAAGGGGGGAAAAAAGCAAAAGTCAACTATTTGGACTACACCCAAATGAAAAGCTTTTGCACAGCAAAGGAAACCATCAACAAAACAAAAGACATCCTACTGAACAGGAGATATTTGCAAATCATATATCCAGTCAGAACCTAACGTCCAAAATATACAAAGAACTTACAGAACTCAGCAACAGCAAAACTAAAGTAAATTGGACCTGAATAGACATTTTTCCAAGGAAGATTTATAGATGGTCATTAGAGGTTTCCTGAGGGAGGGGCCAGGATGCTGGAGCAGCGTGGATGTTCTCTGCTTCTCTCGTCCCTGAAATCCAACTAGATGAGCACCAAACCATTTTGCACTCCTAGAAAATTGATCTGAGGATGAACACAAGAATCTACATAACTTGAGCCACAGAACTTGGCAGGTACACAGTGCGGAGAGGTAAACTGGGGGAGAGAGGCCATGGAGGGTAGAGAGCTGTTTTTGCAGAGAGAGGACAGAGAAAGGGGGCAGAGTATAGGAAAAGCACTCCCGCTGAAAGTAGCTGGAGGGAAAGAGTGGAAACAGCCACAAGTAACTGGACAAGAAAGGGAGAAAGGAGAAAGGAGAGGGTTTCAATACCATTAGGGCTCTATAAACAGGGGAGAGCAATCAGAAATTCCGCAGCTCAATACCTGGCAGTGCTCTGGTGGGAAGGGCGAATCCCCGGGAGCAGGCAGTGAGGTCCGAGGTCTGGGGGCTACGTGGGGAGAAGCAGTTCCCCTGCTAGGAGGGCATTTGGTAGAGGACCTCCCCACAGGCAAAAGTCCCAGCGGACCCCAGGGAACAGCCACATTTGCTGGCATTGAAACAAAGATGCCAGGATGAGGTCAAATCTGGTGCCGGTTGTGCGTTGTGATTTACCATAACCCCTTAACCTCTTCTGTGCAATTGCACCAACTTCTGCTGGGGCGAGCCGGCACCCAGCCATTGCTCAGTGAGACCCTCCCCCAGAGGGTTGGAGCAGGTCCAAGCCACAGGGCCCTCAGAAGTGGGGGGGGGGGGGGGGTTGGAAACAGCCACGTCTGAAATAAAATTCTGGACGGAGGTGCTGCCCGGCAGGGTGGCTTGAATGCAGACAGTGTAGAAGCAGGGAGTGGACAGAAAACAGAGACATAGGGTTGCTTAACTGCTGGTCAGTGAGAGTGCGGTGTTCCTGTGCCAGACTGGGAAGCTGGGTAATGCCATTTTCCCCTCTCCCACACACGTGCATCCGTCCATCCCCGTAAGCTAAGCAGAGCCACCTAGTGGAGAATCGAGCCGTTACACCAAGCCCCATCCAGCTGCACCAACCAAACCCTAGAGGACCACAAGTCTCTCTGCCTCCTAAGTGTGCAGATACACGGTGCTTTATAGTTTGGCTTCCAGGGCAAACTGGACATAATTTCGTTTCGATTTCATTCTGTTCGCTGGTCCATCTATTTGGGGTTTTTTTTCCTTTTCTTCTCTTAATCTTGAATACAGAATAAGAGAAAATTTATTTGTATTTTCCGTTTTTATAAATTTTTAAAATCTTTTTACTATATTTTTTTGTAAATTTTTTTATTCTACTTCCTACAGACCAATAGACACATGAAAGGCTACCTCACATCACTAGTCGTCAGTAATCATCAGAGAAATGCAAATCAAAACCGTAGTGAGACATCACCTTGTATCTCAGAATGGCCAGAAATAAATAACAAATGTTGGTGAGGATGTGGAGGAAAAGGAACCCTTGTGCATTGTTGAGAATGTAAATTGATGGAGCCACTATGGAGAACAGCATGGAGGTCCCTCGAATTTAAAAAGCAATAATGTATGATCCAGTAATTCCAGTACTGGGTATTTACTCAAAGAAAAAGAAAACACTACTTCAAAAACATATGTGCACCCCTCTATTTATTGCAGCATTATGTACAGTAGCCAGGACATGGATGCAACTTAAGTGTCTATCAGTAGATGAATGGATAAAGAAATGGGGTGTGTGTGTGTGTGTATTATTTTCATAGTAAAAAATGATATCTTGGTATTTATGACATCACAGGTAGACCTAGAGGGTATTATGCTAAGTGAAACACATCAGACAGAGAAAGACAAATACCCTATGATTTGATTTGCATATGGAATCTAAAAACAAATGAATAAACAAGCAGAAACAGACCCATAAATACAGAGAACAATCTGGTGGTTGTCAGAGGGTTGGGGATGAGAGGATTGGTGAAATGGGTAAAGAGGAGTGGAAGGTACAGGCTTCCAGTTATTGAATGAGTAAGTCTTGGGATTAAAGGTAAAGCGTGGTGAATGAATATAATCAAGGATATCGTAATAGCATCGTATGGTGACGGAGGGCAGTTACACTTGAAGTGAGATAGCATAATATATAGAGTTGTTGAATCGCTATCTTGTACACTTGAAATTAAATAACACTGTATGTTAATTATACTTTAAAAAGAAGGTACAACAACAAAACAAGTTCAGAAACAACAAAAGAGGAAACTGGAAAGTGTCTCTGGACAAACAAAAATGAAAACACAACATATCAACACTTATGGGCTGTGGCAAAAGCAGTTTTAAGAAGGAAGTTTATAGTAATAAATGTTTACGTCAAGAAAAAAAGATCTCAAACGAGCTAACTTAACAACTTGGGAGCTAGAGAAACAAGAACAACCAAGCCCACAGGTCGCCAAAAGGAAGGAAATAATAAAGAATAGAGCAGGAATAAATAAAACAGGATTCTAGGACAATGGCAGAATAGGAAGCAATGGGGAGCTGTCTGCCCCCCGCCCCCGACAGTAATTGCACTCATAGGATGTGTCTGTTATAATTGTTTTTGAACTCTGGAATCTGTTGAAGGCTTGCATATTCCAGGGGGTAACTTGCAAAATTAAACTGTGTTTAGTTTTGGTCAATTTCAGCTCTTTGCCCAGTAGCAGCTCCCCATCATGTACTCCCAGCCAAGTGGCACATATTTCTGAAGCATCTCGCATACAGGTTAGGGGAATCTGGCTGAGGGAAAAGGACCCTGTTCTCCAAATATTGGAGGTGTTTGCTCTGATCACGTACTGCTGCTCCTGATCACAGAGGTGCAAAGAGGCATAGTGTTTTCTACAGTGGCTGCACCAGTTTACATTCCCACCAACAGTGCTCAGCAGTTCTCTTTTCGCCACGTCCTCACCAACACTTGTCATTTCCTGTATTTTTGATAGTAGCCATTCTGACTGTTATGAGGCGATATCTCTTTGTGGTTTTGATTTGTGTTTCACTGATGATTAGTAACGTTGAGTATCTTTTCATGTGTCTGTTGGCCAACTGTATGTGAGACTCTTGACTTTTGTATGTATAACAAAAGTAATCAAACTAGGTAACTTCAGCACAAATGGAGTTACTTGCAGGAGGTTTGTTTTTACTGGTTTGGTAAATAGATTTCCTGCATGCTATGCCAAACTCAGAGTGGAAAACCTTTTCTGTGACGTGTGTGTGACGAAAATCAATAGATCTTCTGTATGTAAACACTTTGCCTTTGCTAGCAGTCTTGGCAGTTTTGCCAAGGGTAAAGAGATGATTTATGAATAGAAATAAAAATCAAAGGAAAGGAAGAAATTAAATACGTCTTTGCTACAAGCGTCAAGGAGTTCTCACTCTCTAGATTTGAGTATATTTTAAGAACTGAAACAATACATATCCTTAACACCCTGGACCCAGAAACAGGTAGCTCAAGCCCAGAATAACTGGCTTATTATTGTTTGGCTCTCTCAGAGGAGAACAGCTTTCTTCTAGACGTATGCATGAAAGGTGTATTGGGGAAATGATTTTTAAAGGAACTGAGGAACAAGTAAGAAAAAAATATTTCATTTAATATCTAAACAACAAACTGCATATTCCTTCACCTTAACACTCAACTTATGCTTAAAACATTCAGAAAAGTACACGATTTAAAATGATAAATTTTAGTTTGTTTTTGTGTATGATGTAAGAAAGTGGTCCAGTTGCATTCTTTTATATCTAGCTGCCCAGTTTTCTCAACATCATTTGTTGAAGAGAATGTCTTTTTCCTATTGCATATTCTTGAAGATTAATTGGTCGTATAATAATGGGTTTATTTCTGGGTTCTCTATTCTGTTCCTTTGATCTATGTGTCTGTTTTTGTGTCAGCACCACACTGTTTTGTTTACTACAGATTTGTAATATATCTTGAAATACGGGATTGTGATACCTCTAGTTTCGTTCTTTTTTCTCAAGATTGCTTTGGCTATTTGGTATCTTTTGTAGTCCCACTCACATTTAAGGATTATTTGTTCTAGTTCTGTGAAAATGCTGTTGGTATTTTGATAGGGATTGCACTAAACGTGTAGATTGCTTTGGGTAGTATAGACATTTTAACAATATTTATTCTGCCAATCGATGAGCATGGAATACCTTCCCATTTGTTTGTCATCTTCAGTTTCTTTCATCAATGTTTTATAGTTTTCAGAGTACAGATCTGTCACCTCCTTGGTTAAGTTTATTCCTACGTATCTTCTTGGTTTTGGTGCAGTTGTAAATGGATTGTTTTCTTAATTTCTCTTTCTCCTACTTCATTATTAACGTATAGAAATGCAGTGGATTTCTGTATATTGATTTTGTGCCCTGTGACCTTACTGAATTCATTATAAGGTCCAGTAGTTTGTTTGTTTGTTTGTTTGTTTGTTTGTTTGTTTTTTTGGTGGTGTCTTCAGTGTTTTCTACATACAGTATTATGTCATCTGCAAATAGTGACAGTTTTCCTTCTTCCTAACCAATTTGGGTGCCTTTTATTTCTTTTTCTTGTCTGATTGCTGTGGCTAGGACTTCTAGTACTATGTTGAAAAGAAGTGGTGAGAGTAGATATCCTTTTCTTGTTCCTGATCTTAGGGTAAAAGTTCTCAGGTTTTCATTAAAATTCTCAATTTTAATACAGGATTTATGACAATATAAATATTCTCTCTTAAAATGGGAAAAAAACAGCCTATCACCATTCCCTTACTACAGTGCTTATTCCACCACATTCATGAATTAAGGCTCATTTAAATATTTAATGATTTTAACAGCTTTATCGAGGCATAGTTTGACTTAAAATACACTGAACATATTTAAAGTGAACAATTTGATATGTTTGGCATACATTATATCCATGAGCTCATTAACACAAGCAAGAATATAACTAGCACCCCCAGAAGTCTCTTTATCCTTCAGTGCAAGCACTCCTTCCTGCCCTTGTGTGCCATTTACCACCCACCACCCCTGTCTCCAGTTTGCTATTGATCTGCTTTCTGTCACTATAAATTTGTTGGAAATTTCTATAAACAGATCCATACAGTTTGTAAACTTCTTGGCCTGGTTTATTTCTCTCAACATAATTATTTTGAGAGCCATCCAAGTTGTTGTATATGTCAACAGTTTATTCATTTTTATTGCTGAATAATAATTCAGTTGTATGGTGATTTGTCTTTTTATTCACCAGTCAATGCACTTTTGCGCTGTTCCCAGTTTGGGCTGTTGCAAACAAGGCAGCCTTGAATATTTATATTCAAGTCTTTTTGTGGACGTATGCTTTCATTTCTTTTGGGTAAATATCAGGGAGTGGAATGACAGGGTCTTATGGTATATGTATGTTATACTTTTTTTCCTCTTTTTTTTTTAACTTAAAGTTTAGTTAATTAACATACAGTGCCATATTGGTTCCAGTAGTAGAATTCAGTGATTTGTCACTTACATACAACACCCAGCACTCATCACAGCAAGTGCCCTCCTTAATACTCATCACCCATCTAGCCTCATCTCCCCTCCACCTCCCTCCATCAACCCATGATTTGTTCTATATCGTTAAGAGTCTCTTGTGGTTTGTTTCCCTCTCTTCTCTTATCCCCTTCTTCCCATATGCTCATCTATATGAAATAATATGGTATTTTTCTTTCTCTGATTGACCTAATTCACTTAGGATAATACATTCTGGCTCCATCAACATCATGGCAAATGGCAAGATTTCATTTTTTTTGATGGCTGAGTAATATTCCATTGTGTACATATACCACATCTTCTTTATCCATTAATTGGTTGATGGACGTTTGGGGTCTCTCCATAGTTTGGCTATTGTTGATAATGCTGCTAAAACATTGGGCATTATAGCATGTTAAATACACGCTATAACACGTATGTTAAGACCTTTATGAAACTGCCAAACTGCTTTCCAAAGCATTTTACATTTTTTTATTAAAAAAATTTTTTTTAAACATTTATTTATTTTTGAAAGGCAGAGAGAGACACAGAACACCAGCGGGGGAGGGGCAGAGGGAGAAGGAGACACAGAATCTGAAGCAGGCTCCAGGTTCTGAGCTGTCAGCACAGAGCCGGAGAAAGCGTTTTACGTTCTTATGGGCAGCATGTGAGGGTGGCAGTTGCTTTGCATCCTCAGGGACACTTCGTGTTGACATTTTTATAGTTGCAGCCATTCTCGTAGTTGTGTGCTGCTGTCTCAGTTTAATCTGTATTTATCTCATAACTAATGATGTTAAGCATCTTTTCTTTTCCTTTGTTATTCATATGTATTCTTTGGTGAAGTATCTATTTGAATATTTTGACCATTGTATAATTTGGTCATTTTATCTTTATTATCTCCTTTCTTCTCAGTTTGGGTTTCATTTGTCCTTTTTCTAGTTTCTTAACATGGAAGCTAGAGCTGATATTTGAGAACCTTCTTTTTTACAGACATGATTATGGTGCTAAAAATTTCTCTCTAAGTAATGCATCGGCTACATCCTATAAACTTTGATATGTCATGTTTTCATTTTCAGAGTTCATAATGCTCAGTTTCCTCTTTGACATATAAATGACGTGTGTCTGTTGCCCTTAACTCCTGGATTGACTCTTAAACAGTGAATGTGCGGGGTGAGACTTTCAGAGACCCAGCAGAAAAGAGATGGCAGGTTGAAAAACCAAGCAAAGACGTGGCACCCACCCAGTGCTGGGGAGACAGAGATTGTAGTTTAAGCCTTGCCCAATGGGAATGCCCTTGGTAAACATTCGGGGTCTTCCTGAGATCCCAGAAAAGCCATGGCCTAGATGTAAATGCCTCAAATTAGAAGAAAGTACTACCTACACCATGGAAATAATAACTACCATGGCCTCAAGGGAAAACAAAACTTCAAACAACCCTTGGCCCTATCAAAGTCTTTCCCTGATACTGTGCTTCTCACTTCTCTATGGCTGCCTCTTCTTGAGGGTTTTGTCCCTCAAGTCCAGGCATTTCAGCAGCCTAGGACTCTGAATTCTACCTCCCAGTAGAATCACTCCCAGTAAGATCACTGCATTAACTTTGGGCTTTTTTTCTTGCACTACAAGCTGAGGAATGCTCATAGGGAAGGAGCCAGGGTAAAGAAGGAAAGGATGGAAAAGGCTTCCCTTTTTTTCAAGAATCATTCCCTCGAGTATTATCTCTGTTCATTTCTAGCCAGTGTCTTCAAACAATTCTTATATCTTGTTTAGTTTTCAGAGTTGTTTTTGTCAGGTTCATCCAATACTGGCCACTTGGTCATGGCTAAAACAAGAAGTCTCTTAAAATTCTTATTTCCTGGGAAGTGGGCTCCACGATCCAGGGGTACAAGGGTCATCTCCCATTTCCACAGAGAAAGACAGGGAGTGTGAAGGATGAGTGTGTGGTAGACAGACCACTGGGATTGAACCAGACAACTCTGGACCTGTGTTTCTCCATTTGGCAAGTGAATAACTTTGGACCAAGGCTACCTCTAGTCCTAAAATCATAATTCTGTGATCCATTTTGTAAGCATCATAGGCCTATTCCCCATAATAGGCATAGACAAAGTAGAATTTATAAATATGTAAACAATTGTAAAAGTCTAAAAATTATATCACCTCTGAGGTTTAACATAAGTGAAATAAAAGTTTCTAATATTTAGAAGCTGGAGCTTCTGGAGGTCCAAGGAATGTCCATTCTGGTTAAACATTTCAAATAAAAATGGTTTCTTAGTTGCCATACATACTTTATAAAAAGTACCTAATGATTTAAGCATATAGCACATTAACATGAAAAATATAACTACAATATTAGCTATTTTAGATGATTGTGATTATACCTTTTATCAGTGAGTTACAAAAGATAACAATTTTGGAAACCATAGCTAAGTAATTTTGAAGTTTGAAGTAATGCGATTTCGATAAAACAATATTATAACTAAAACTTCAACCAGAATTTAGTTGGGTCACCAGCTATTTCTAATTGTATTGATTTCATCTTTTCTTTCCAAATTACTTTGAAAGTAGGTAGCAGACTGTTGTTATTTTAAAAAAAAAAATTGTTTTAATGTTTATTTATTTTTGAGACAGAGAGAGACAGAGCATGAACGGGGGAGGGGCAGAGAGAGAAGGAGACACAGAATCTGAAACAGGATCCAGCCTCCGAGCTGTCAGCACAGAGCCCGCCGCGGGGCTCGAACTCACGGACCGTGAGATCATGACCTGAGCCGAAGTCGGACGCTTAACCGACCGAGCCACCCAGGTGCCCCACAGACTGTTATTATTTTTTTTTTAATTTTTTTTTTCAATGTTTATTTATTTTTGGGACAGAGAGAGACAGAGCATGAACAGGGGAGGGGCAGAGAGAGAGGGAGACACAGAATCGGAAACAGGCTCCAGGCTCCGAGCCATCAGCCCAGAGCCCGACGCGGGGCTCAAACTCACGGACCGCGAGATCGTGACCTGGCTGAAGTCGGACGCTTAACCGACTGCGCCACCCAGGCGCCCCTGGACTGTTATTATTAACAAACATAAGTTTTCATGAGGAATGTAAAGCATACTCACCGCTGACAGTTAATAGAACTGACCTGTCCTGTCATTTCAGGAGCAACAGGAATGGTGGGCCATAAGAAAGAGTAAATTGCAAAAAACACCAGCCATATAATTATGCTTCCCCAAATTGCCAGATGATTAAACTGCAGAAGGAAAAATATTGCAGAAACCCTTCAGCCTTTTCCATTTAAAAGGAAGAAATTATTTAACTCTATCAACTGTCCGGGCCATATGTTCTCACATGAAGAAAATGACAGTCTTTTGATTTCTTGACACTTGAGCTTTCCTTTCTAACATCCTTCTCAGAATAAAGTTTGAACAGAAATCATTGAGAGGGGTAAAAATTCGACCTTATCATATCTGTCCTGCATGAATAATTCTGGGAAAATGGCAGAAGTTGTGATTCTTTGAAACTGGAGGGTTTTCTGTGCATATAAAGTCCCTATGTCAGTCAGATCAAGGTAATCTTGGGTGAAGGATCACTGTCTGTGCCTGGGGCTAGAAACTGCCAAATTCTTAATGGTAAATGATAAGAAGGCAGGTCCTTCTGTTGATCTGATCTGTTGCCTTATATGATTTGTGTTAGCAGAGGAATTGTAATGCCAACGAGTAGGAGACCTGTGCTCTAAACCTGGTCGTACTGGGTACCTCAGAGTTATCATCTATGCATAAATCAGTGATTCGCTAGATGAGATAATTTCTTTTTTTTTTCAATATATAAAATTTACTGTCATATTGGTTTCCATACAACACCCAGTGCTCATCCCAAAAGATGCCCTCTTCAATACCCATCACCCACCCTCCCCTCCCTCCCACCCCCCATCAACCCTCAGTTTGTTAGATGAGATAATTTCTTAAGGGTTCAAGTGCTGTCGTCCTAGTAGGTACTGCTCATTGCTTAATCCTATCTGAACAACACAAATATGGAGGGAAAAACCCCAATCTGCTGTTTATTAGAGTATTTATTGTTACTTGTTTATGAGTCACTTTCAAAGGCAGTTTTTTACACTGTTTGGAAATCATCTCTTACTCAAAGGATTTCTCTCTTGTGGTCACGTAGGAGATGATGGAGAGGAGAATCCGCTCAAGAGTGTGAGCTTTAAACTCTTCTAACACTTGAGTGCATTTCCATGTAACCATTCCCTTAGAGTTGGCATAAACCTGAGCTACAATGTGAGGCATTCTGCGTGGCTGGGATCCCAGGTGGGTTTCTGTCGGGACCATCCCCTGGGGGACAGCAGTAAGCCACCACTGCTGCTCTAAGATATATTCTGTTATCTCTGCCCTGGCTCCTTCTCTGTTACCTAAATAGTGGCTTGCAGAATCTTCTTCCCCAGTGAAGAAGCACAAGCTCCCTCCTGGACTCTCCACACAGGGCAGAGCAGCCTATGACCAAACGGGAGAACTAGTCCCTTTTCTTTGCTGCCCTAATCCCCAGGCTCCTTCCTAGCCAGCATGTGAGCTGGAGGGCAGGAGCCTGGTAGCTTGTAGGCCAGAAGAGACCTCTGTGTTTTGTTAAGTCTGCTTTGGCCTTGAAATGATGCCGTATTCATAAATGAGATTCACCGTATGTGGATAGTGTAAGGTCACCGTGGATCTAAGAAACATTCATACTGCAGGGAATTTAATAACAATTAAAAGGAGGAATAGAAAATAATTGCTTGTTTGTTACATTAATGCAGTATAATACCACATTTACAAGTGGTGTGCCTTATGAATGGCTAATAAAATAATTTTTGTTCGACACACTTCAGTCCCACCTTTGTGTTGATGTTCAGTTGGGGACAGTGGCAGTGAGAACTGTGTTGATTACACTGGAGCAGAAACTCACGATATGCTACATAATCTTGGCTCTCCTAAAGTGACAGGCCAGTTAAAATTCATTTTCTGTCGTAAACTTTTGAGTGCAGCTTGGAAAACAACTTATTTATAGGTGTATAGGTACCTACATATAGATTCACTTAAATTACTGATCAGTTTATAAACACATTCTACGTATCAGAAGTTCCACTTTTAATAATATCCTAGGGAGATTATTACTCGTGTCTGTAAATACACAAGTACATCTGTGTTCATAACAGTACTGATTATATATCATTTACAGTAACAGAAGTTAAAAAACAATTATTCTAAAAATATAAATAATTATCCAAGTGATAAAATATTATACAGTCATTAAATGAGGTATAAATGTTAAAGATATGGAAAAATGTTAAAGATCTAGTGTCTAGTGAAAAAAAGCAAATCATAAACTATTAGGTACATTAGAATTCTATTTTTATGAAAAATAAATAAATAAAACAAAGACTGAAAAAATAGAAACCAAAATGTCCATGTCATTGACATTGAAACGTATAAGCAATTTTTATTTCTTTCCTTTTCTGTATTCGCTAAATTTTCTATTATAGTTCTACTTGGATAATAATAATTAAGGATCTCAATTAATATCATGATAAATTGAATCTATTTAAGATATATGGCAGGGAAATGAATTTTTAAAAACATTAGATGGCTAACATGCCATCATCAGCTTAAATCATCATTTCAATATGCAAAACAAAAGAAGGTAAGATATGAAGAACAGAACAAGATGCTTATTTTCTAAAGTTTAAAAAGTAAATCAACATGCAAACAACTATACTGGACTGAAGAACTACCCTGAAGAATACTCACTTTATTCCAAGATAGTGTCTCTAAACCAGCTTTCAGACAAACAGTAACAACTACATACTGTGCAAAGAGACGGAAAGGGGAAATAGATTGGGAAAATGTATTAAAATTTCCATTAGGGTCCACATCACCCCACTCCCTCCCTGACTCCCCCTACCCCCGACCCCCCTTCTCCATGTCCAGTGAACTCTGGTGCCATAGTTGCTAATTGCTTTACTAGCTTTTAATTAAGGAGAGAATGTATTGCCTCTCAGTAAGTGCTTCATATTTAGAAGCCCTTCAACATATGACAAAAGCCATGCTTCTATCATGAGCTTATATTTACATTCTTTTTTTTTTTTAACTTGATTTTTTTTTTTATTTTTTTTTTCAACGTTTATTTATTTTTGGGACAGAGAGAGACAGAGCATGAACGGGGGAGGGGCAGAGAGAGAGGGAGACACAGAATCGGAAACAGGCTCCAGGCTCTGAGCCATCAGCCCAGAGCCTGATGCGGGGCTCGAACTCACGGACCGCGAGATCGTGACCTGGCTGAAGTCGGATGCTTAACCGACTGCGCCACCCAGGCGCCCCTATATTTACATTCTTTATAAATGGAATGGAAGATTTCTTTCTGATTGGAAATCCAAGTGCCATCGATAAAAAGCACAGTTGAACGAGGGAGACTGAAATCGTCGTAAAGCATTTTGGCTTATTCTTGGCCTTTTGCATTTGGACGTATACATACTTTAGAAATAGCTCATCAGGCATCTGGGGCTTTTGATTGGGATTACAGTAAATCTATAAATCAATTTGAGGACAGCTGACTTCCTTTATAGTATTGAGTATTCCAATTAACGAGCATGGTAGATTTCTCCATTTAGATGTTCTTAATGTTTCCAATCAAGTCTTATAATTTTCCTCAGAAGTCATGGATGTCATTTGTTAGATTTATTCATGTTTTTCCTATTTTTCATACAATGGTAAAATAGTATATAAATTTCTTATTTTCCAAATATTTATTGTTGGTATATTGAAATAGAATTTCTTATTTTTTAAATATTGGCCAATATCCAGCAAGCTGCCAGCCTCTCTTAGTAACTGTAATATTTTATCTGTAGAATTTTTTTGTGTTTTCTGCGTGCACACTTGTGTCATCTATGGTTGAAAACCAGCTTTTCCCCTTTCAACGTCTTGTGCTCCTCCCCTTATCTTACTCCTCCATGATGGCGAAGAAAGGTGGGAAAACCAGGCAACTTTCTTACTTTTCATCTATTCTTAATCTCAAAAAAAAAAAAAAAAAAAGCTTTCAGTGTTCCATTAAGTATGATTTTGTCACAGTGTGGGTTCCTGTGCAGCAATAGACGTGTGATACACTGGGTGTTTAAAGTCCTGCTTTAGAAGCAGACTTTATGTCCACTCTTCTCGCTCTAGACTCAGCATTGCAGCTAGCCTGCATCGTCCCATCTAAGCTTCTCCAAAACCTTAAAGGTGGCAAGGCACTGGCCCCTACCTACCACTCCAAGTTCGTCTTTGCCATTATCCTGAGCCTCCCTTGCCCGCCACACAGTTTGCACTGTGCTTTAGTCCCACTGGCCTTCTTTAATTCCCTGAGAGCATCAAGGCAGACTCTACTTCCCTGGAGGTTTACTCCATTCCTCCAGCTGCTCTGTTTTGGCTTAGTGCTTCCTCCAACTCACTGGCACTGGGAACAGCATGTCAGGAAAGCTGGATCAGTGATGTCACCATGCTGACCCTGCCAACTCTCCCATTTCTCCCCTGACATCTCATTTTGAGGTTTTTAGCATTGGTGCCGTCCCCTCTACTTCTTTGGTTGCTGTGCTGAATTGATTTTGCCGTAGTTTGTTGTTGCTGGTTTTACTGTATATATTCATTTTTTGTCTTAGGAGGTTGAGATTCCTTTATATCAATTTACTTGGGCATCTTAACAAGGAATATCTTTTATGTTTGTATGCATGCATGTCTATATGTGAGGAGGTCTGAAAAGAAGGAAATTTACTATATGCGTATGTCCAAATAAATAAGAAACCTAACCTCATTTGATGTTTAGGAAGATATAACACAGAGTTAAAAGCCATGCCCATTATCATGAAGTAATAACGACAACCAGCTAAAGTGAAAAGAGGCAATATGCCAATAAATTGCTTCTTACGTAGAAGAAAACGTGAGGAAAAACATGGTTTGTGGTTTTGTTGTTCCAACATGTGTTGTTAAATGAAAAAAAACAAAAAAACAAACATGCAGAGGAATATGTTTCCACTTGCAGACCAAAAGAATAACATACAACATTGTGAATAAGACACAAAACTCAGAAGCCATAAAGAAAAATATCAATACATTTAACTACATAAAACCAACATGCAGAATACATGCATGACAAAAATGGCATGAAAAATAATATGCAAAACTGGAAATATATTTATGTAACAAATATGGGGGGAAAATTAACATCCTTAACACACAAATATCTACTACTACTAATAAAAAGACCAACAACCCTGTAGGACAATTGGTAAAGTAATTCAACAAACTTTTATACACACACATACAAAAGAAATGAAAGGGTTTTTTTTTTTACTTCATGCAAATATGCTATCCTCAAAGCAAAAACTGCAATAGAATACCATTTTACCTACTAGATCAAAAAGTGTGGTAAGACTACCGCCAGTGGGGGCGGTAAATATGTGGGGTCACCTAGGGAAGTGACAATGAGTCTGGATTGTGTATAGACCTAACTGTGACTCATGTTCTCATGACTAACTGTGTACAACCTTTTGGGGGGATAATTTAGTAATAATTTCCAAGATTCACAGTACTCTCTGATCCAGCCAGGTACACTTCTAGAAATTTATCCTACAGATCTACCTACCCATGGGCATAAAGAATAGACTACAACACTGTTGACAATGGCAAAGGACCCAGAACAATCTTTCCACTAATAGGAGACTAGTTAAATACCATCACGCAGGTACGCTGTGTAGTGAAAAAACAAGATATAAAAGAGCATCTCCCTGCTTGTACAAAAGAAGAGAGGATAATATACATTAGGTACATGTATTTCACATTCCTACAAATTACATATGTGTGTGTATATATACACACACACAACACACATGCATATGCAACCACTGTTCCTCCTTGGAAAAAGTATGGGAGCATGAGGGAGATTTAAAACTTATGGAATTCTTATAATGCTTGAAATTTTCAATTAAAAACTAGAAAAAGCGATTGAATCATATGGGTAATCTTACCGTATAAATGAAATTTCCGAGAAACAAATAGTCTGTAGTGTAACCCCCTTGTAAGACCATATCTGAAAAATGAAAAAGTCATTTATTTATTTTTATAGAGTTTTAAACATAGATTTGAATTTATTTTTACCAAAGGTACCCATATTGGCCACCAAAAATGTTTCTCAATTATTGGTCATATTTCTAAAGTGACAACGATGCTCGCTTCGCCTGTCGTTGGGACACTTTTCCATTTCTCACTCCAAAGATATATTAAGCAACAAATGAATCAATAAATTGCAAGGAGCACATGAATGTGATTATTAAACCTAGTTTCACATGCAAATAAGCCATCTGGGAAACCGAAAGTCCAATCCAATGAGTGACACTGGAAAACAAGATTGGGGTTTTAAGGATTTTGAAATAACACCTTTGACACTGTTCCTTTTCCAGGATTACTAAAATAATAAGCCTAACAGGTAACTTAAATTTACAATGGAATTTCATAGTCTCTTCAATTATTGCTAAGTCTGCTATAACTTATGAATTTCATTCTGTACAAAGAGTCAAAACTATCTCAAGATCAGGATGATTTTTTTTCACTTATTTTCACTTTTTATTTTTTTTAATATTTATTTTTGAGAGAGAGAGAGAGACAGAGCATGAGTGGGGGAGGGGCAGAGAGGAGGAGACACAGAATCAGAAGCAGGCTCCAGGCTCTGAGCTGTCAGCACAGAGCCCGACGCAGGGCTCGAACCCAGGAACCGTGAGATCATCATTACCTGAGCCGAAGTCGGACGCTTAACCGACTGAGTCGCTCAGGTGCCCCTTATTTTCCCTTTTTAAAATTCTCGAATATATACTGGTGCTTCTGGTCCTGGTTGATATGGAAATATTGGGGTGCAAATCCCTGATATTAATACCAGTTCAGAAGCTCACTCATTCCATTTTCTCCTGATTAAGAACTCACTAAAAATACACAAGGCTCATACCCTTTCTTAAAATTATCTGCAGTGGAATATTAGGGCATCTCATTGACAGAACCTATAGGTAAATATGTGGGGTCACCTAGGGAAGTGACAATGAGTCTGGATTGTGTATAGACCTAACTTGGTGAGTTTTATTGGGAATGGGGTGATAGTATAGATGAGAACAATCTTGTAACTGCCTAGAAACAGGGAGAAAACTGCAAAAAAAAGAGAAAAAAAGGCCATATTGACTTATGTTGTCCAACTGCATATTCACAAAGGGAAAAGAGAAAGGGAAGCTTTGTTGGGTCACCAGGGAAACTTCCACTATGCACATGGTGATGTGAAACAGAGATTCTTTTCCTTCTGGATACTGTACGAAATCAATGATGCAAATAGAGAAAACCTCCACAGAATCTTTGTCGGGGTAACTAGGAGACAAAAAAAAAAAAAAATCCACAATCTCAGAAAGCTAATTAGGGTTTCAAAGCAGCTAAGGTGAGCACAGAAGCTGTGCTTGGTAAGTGATAGTAAAAGCTCCAGGGTAAAGCAAATACCAAGCTGGCTGAGGGCAGCAGACCTCAGAAAATATCGGCAAAAATACTCTCCTTAAAAGAAACTTCTTCCAGTAGCTGGGAAAGAAAAATATGGTTTCTTGAGGAATAATACAAAAGTAGCAGGCACAGCATCAATGAAAAGAGACTGTAGGGAAAAAGGCAGGATATTCTGTTCTACGTGATTTATATGGTTATTATCTACTATACTATACTATACTATACTATACTATACTATACTATACATTTGTGTAATGTATAAAATATGTTTGAAAATGGTTTGAAAGCAAATAAATAGAAGATCAGCAAAACTTATTAGATGATGTATACTCACCAAGGAATTTTGGAAAAAAAAAACTATTTTACCCAGCTAACAAAGAAATGATTGGAGAAGCCAGAGCAAAAAAGGCTTGTTGTGAGCATTTGATATGTTAATTGTAGAATTAAAATGAAGAAAGCAAAACCAAAAACAAACATAGTGTTAGAATAATCAATATGATTGTAGTTATTCAGCGCCCAGACAATGTGGAAATGATGTTAATTCATACAATATCTGAAGGCATATGTGAATGAGATGGGAAGTAGAGTAAGTTTGCAGGTTGTCTCAACTATAATTAGGAGTCAAATAAGAACATTCAAAGCTAACAATCAAGTAATGGAATTATAAGTTCATATAAAGCGTAAAGGAGATAATGGGATGCTAGAGGAAAGGGAAGGGAAATGGAAGGATGGGAAACAAAATTTTTTCATACTTGGAAACAAATGGATTTGTCCAAAGAAAGAGGGCAATGTCTATTAAACTTATAATAAAAATAAGCATAAGAACAAAAATCCAAACCTTCCTGAATACCAGAAGACAATATACAAGGAACTCACAAAGAAATCCAACCGCATAATTAAAGATTAGAAAAAATATATTAAAACAGGAAATGTGAAGTCTAATGAGATATTGCAAAGAAAACCTATTTTTTTGAAAAAAAAAAAAACTACTCTCTGATTATATCTCAAGAACAAAACAGTTCTATACTGTATACAAGCAACAGGCCTTTAAAAAAAAAGTAATTCATAAAGTTTGAAAAGCAAATTACAGGAAAGGAAAATACAAATTAAAAGCATAAAACATGGTATTAATATTAAGAAATTGAGGGTGAAGAGAATTAAACAAGCACTTTATAATGCCAGATGGTACAAATTGCAATGAATGTGAAACAACTTGGAGTACTGGAAGAATAACATTTCTAAACCATAAACTATGAGAAATTAAAAGGGAAACAAATATTTTAGTAGGAGAAGACTTTCACTCACCTTTCTCAGTACATGACAGACCAGTGACAAGAAAATTAGCAAGACCAGGACTCTACCTGCCACCCATAAAGAAGTAACAGTACTTTTCCTCTTGCTATAGTCAATTAGATAATTGGATGGGGGGCACCTGGGTGGCTCATTCGGTTAAGCGTCCAGCTCTTGATTTCGGCTCAGGTCATGGTCTCATGAGATGGAGCCCTGCTTTGGGCTCTGCACTAAGCATAGAGCCTGCTTGGGATTCTCTCTCTGTCTCTCTCTGTCTCTTTCTCTGTGTCTCTGTCTCTGACTCTCTTTCTCCCTCTGCCCCCTCCCCTGATTATGTATGCGCTCTCTTTCCAAAGAAAGAAAGAAAGAAAGAGAATTGGACGAAACATGTGAAATAATTTCTTCAGACATTGGGTAAAAAGCAGCACCGGACTGTGATCCCTGAGAGAAGGGTAAAGAGACCCACTACTGCCCCTGCTTCATACCTGGAGGCAATTTCTGGTCTGTGCAGGGAGGAAGAGCCCAAAGATGGGTCAACACTTTGGCTAAGTTAATGAGACAGAGATTGGACCTTAGAGAGGTGGCTGGAATTTGTAGAAATGAACACTGGAAATGAGGGAACTATGCAGAGAATGAGCTCCAGAAATTCTTTGGCTGAATGCCAATCTGTATATGTGTACTGAGAAATTTCACAAGGCCACCAACGAGCAGTTACTGTGGGAAACCAAGTTACCACAGAACTGCGAGTCAAAACTTGCCAGATCTAATATAGAGCTAGAAATTACTCTTATTTCCATGGGTCAAAGTAAAGAGACCTTATTCAATATATGAAGCATTCAGTAGACACCCAAGAAGAGATAACCCTTGTATAGGAACTAAATTACTTCTTAAGTAAAAGACACTCTAGACTCACTTGAAGAAAACATTCAACAGCATAAAATTCACAATGTCCAGCACCCATTATAAAATTGCAGTCTATGAAGAAGCAAAATTTTGAACCATAGCCGGGAGAAAATTGGCCATAGAATCAATAGAAAAAAACAGATACTGCAGTGAATTAGCAGAAAAATCTTTAAGATAGCTATTACAATTACACTCAATCATTTGAAAGAAAGCAATGAGAGAAAGATGTAAAGAAGAACTAATTAATATTTCTAAAGATGAAGAGTATTAACACATGAAAGGAAAATGTCACTGAATTATTATTAACCTCAGAGAGGCGGCTAAATAAAAGACCCAGTGAACTTAGGCACGGCAAAAGAAACTAAAAATGAACCAAAGAGAGAACAAAGATGGTATAAATGAACAGAGATGTGGGAAATATCAGGAGTTCCAATAGATGTGTGGTTGAAGTCCCAGAAAAAAAGGAAAGAGTGAGAGAAAAATATATATAAAAAGAAATGATCAAATTTTTCCCTATTTGATGGAATCTATAAATCACCAGACCCCAAGAGCAATCTCAAGAAGGATAAATGCAAATAAAACAACACCAAAGCATGTCAGTATCAAATTGCTGAAAATCAGCAATGAAGAGAAAAATCTATAGACTACACAAAAATAGAAAACATAATACATGAAGAGAAACAAATAGGAAAAATATCAGACTTCCCAATGAAATAGTGCAAATCAGAAGACAGCAAACATTTTTCAAGTGTTGAAGAAAATAAACTTCCAATCTAGAATTCTGTACACAGAAAATTTTTTTCAAAATTGAAGGCAAAAGTATTTTGAGAAATAAAATTTGAAAGAATATCCATTTCCTTTAAATTTAAAAAGAATTTAAATTATCTTTAGATGCTTATGTTAGAAAAGGAGGCTACAAAATCAATGACCTAATCTTCCAACTTCAACAAGTTGGAAAGGAGCAAATTAAATCTCAGTTAAATAGAAGGGAAAGGAATAATAAAAGTAGAAATTAATACAATAGGAAAAAGACGAACAGTATATAAAATCAGTGAGACCAAAGTTGGTCTTTTGAAACTATAAAGTTATCTAGGTGCACTGATCACCACAAAAAAAAGAGAATTCAAAATTACCAATGTCAGTAATGAAAGAGAGAATTATCAGTAGTTATCAGTATGGGTATCACACATAATAAGGGAATACTATAAACAAATGCATGTCAATAAAGGTGACAACTTGGATGAGAATTTAAAATTCCTTGAAAGATACAAATTAACAAAATAGATTCAATAAAAAAAACCCCTGACCATCCTTATATTTAATAATAAGATTAACTTCATAATTAAAAACTTTCCCGGGGCTTCATCAGTAAATTCTCTCAAATATTTATGGAAGAAATAATGCTAATCTTAAACTTTTTCAGAAAATAGAGACAAGGGAAACACTGCCCAAATCAAGAAGCAAGAACTACGCTGATTCAAAATCCAGACCAAGAATATTATGGGTTAAGTCAGACAAATATCTCTCATAAACTTAAGTACAAAATCCTTAGCAAATATAAACAAACCAAAATCTGAAAATAATCACCTTAAGAGATGCATTTAAAAATAATTTGATCAAATCCAAAATCTGTTCACAATAAACAGCTTCAGCAAACTAGAAATTAAAAGAAACTTCCTCAACATGCTAATGGACATCTATGGAAAAGCTAATATCATAATTAATGGTAAAAGGTATTTTTCTTCTTAATATTAGAGGGAAAAAACAAACATGTCCACACCTACCACTTCTGTTTAAAATTGTTTTGAAGGTCATAGAGTGTGCATTAGTGCAAGAAGAAAGGAAAGGAAAAGAAGAAATAAACCTCTCTTTATTCACAATGTGGTATATATAGAAAATACTAAAAAGGCAAAAAGCAGTTACTAGGAAAATTAGTGGATTTAGCAAGATCACAGGGTGCAAGTTATTGTGAGAAATAAAATGTATTTCTATATGGTAACAATGAAAAGTTGGAAAATAAGATATAAAAATACCACTTACAGTAGCATCCAAAACCACTTACAGTAGCATCCATAGTGATGGATAAGTTTAACAAAAGATGTACAAAGACTGTACATTAAAAACTACAACAAATTCCTAGGAGAAATCAAAGACAACTTAAATCATTGGAGAGATACACTATGTTCATGAACTTGAAAACTTGATAATGTTAAGATGTCATTTCTCCTGAAGGTAATCTATAGACTAAATTGCGATCCAAATCTCAGTATTTTTAATTAGAATTTCAACTGATTTTAACAATTTTTATTGAAATTCAAAGGACTTAGAATAGCCAAAATTTTTTCAGAGAAGTTATATTACCTGGGTCAGGATTTAAATATGAAGTATAATTATCAAGACAATATGGTCTAAGAATAGATTTATGTCAGTGAAACATAGAGATTGCAGATACAGATCCATTCATGCAGCTTCAAAGATGCCAACATAATTCCATGGGAAAAGCACAATCTTTTCAACAAAAGGTACTGGAACAACTGGCCATCAATGGGCAAAAGATAAATCTCAACTCTACATCAATCCATAGACAAAAATTAAGATCAGAAAACTGAAAAACAAACTTCTAAAAGAAAACAGTATTAAGTCTTTGTAATCTTGCGGTGGGCAAAGGTTTCTTAGGATGAAAACAAAAACACAGACCATAAAAATGTTTGATAAATTGGACCTAAATTTAAAACTTCTGACTTTAACAATATTAAGAAAATTAATCAAGCCATAGATTAAGGTATAAAATTCCAGTGTATACATGACAAAGAACTCTTATCCAGAAAGAACACTAGCAACTCTGTGGGACAACTACAACAATTCAATTAAAAAATGGATAAAGTACTTGGAAAAAAAACTCCCTCAGAGGAGGTATACAAATAGCAAACAATCACACGAGGAGATGCTCTATATCATTAGTCATCAGAAAAATGCAAAATAAAATCACAAAGAGCTAGTGTATAATATTTTAGTGATGTTGTAAACAGTGAGACATGATAAAATGGGGTGAACTTATGCACATCGGATTTCTAATTTAAGATTATTTGATAGGAAACAGTCAAACATGTAGAATCTGTATGTACATCATACATGTAGTCCCTGATTTATATGTATCCAAATTGCAAATGGCCTCCCTATGGGATTCGCTTCTATGGTAACAGAACCTTCCCAAGGCTTTTCTGTGAGGCTCTCGTGCTCAGATCTTGATACTTGCACCCATCACCACTCCTGCCTTCCTGCCATGAGAGCCTATAAACCACAGCTGCTGGAGATACCCAACTGCAACTTGCACCTGACCATCTCAACCTCTGTGAACTCTGAGAGGGTGAAAATAGTGGTATCTGAGCAAGTCAGTGACACCATTGTAAGTAAATTAAGGGGAAAATGCATCCCAAATTCTAAATAATTTTTAATGACCTTTTGGAATATAAGATTTTCATTAGCTATAAATCACCAGAAATAGTTAATACCATAGCATGCAAAGCATATTAAAGCATTAAAAACAGTGCAAACATTTTTACATATATATAAAATCATTCCTTGCCTATTTCTTTATTTCTTTACACTTGTACTAGAGCAGTAATTCCCAAACTTGTCTGTACTTTGGAATCTTCTGGTGAGCTTCATAAACCACTGATGCCTGTGGCCGAACCACAGAGATTGTGACTCAGGTCGTTTGGGGGTGGTTTGGGCTTTTGGAATTTTTTAAAAAAATCTCTCACTGATTCTGATGTACAGACAAGTTTGGGAATTGCTGCATATACTAGAAAATGGTAGGGATGATGATCCTCTCTCTCTCTCTACTTACTTTCCAAGTCTTGCATTAATAGATTTCATGTGATACAAGTTAAAACATAACACTATGTAGATAATGTAAGTTTGGTCAGTTACATTTAGTATGACACATTTAGGCTGAATTTACAAAGTAGGAACCTGGAAACACTGGTTGTCATTTCACAGAACTCCCCAATGGTGAGTGAGAGTTTGTGATTACGTGGTTTGCTTGCCTGTTATGTACGGAACGCCTTTAAATTTGAACATGTATTATACCTATTTGTGTGGTGTTGTGGGCAGTTGAGTAATTCAGTCCCATTAATTTGTAAGGAAATTTGCAAAGATTATTTTATCTTAGTTACTCCTCTGTCCCACCCAGTAAGCACAAATAATCATAATTGTTTATTTCTTGTAGAGAATGTAAGGGTGTTGTGTGTGTGTGTGTGTGTGTGTGTGTGTGTGTGTGTGTGCGCGCACATGCTGGGGGACATTTTACATGTTATGAGATTGAAAATTTTAGTGAATCTTAGAGAAAAATGCTTAAAAATGAATGTTTTAAAAAGAATTACCGTATTTTTAAAAATTGTTTTAAAAGCAAATTTTATTTTACTTTTGAGAGAAAGAGAGACAGAGTGTGAGCAGGGGAGGAGCAGAGAGAGTGAGAGACACAGAATCCGAAGCAGGTTCCAGGCTCTGAGCTGTCAGCCCAGAGCCCAGTGTGGGGCTCGAACTCACAAACCCTGAGACAATGACCCAAGCCGAAGTCGGATGCTTAACCGACTGAGCCACCCAGGTGCCCCAAGAATTACTGTATTTAATACTTGACATTTAACAACAGAAATTCCGTAAGATACAAATTTAATAAAACCATAGTATTTCTTGTTCTGGATTTGCATTCATTATTACCACAGTGGTTCAAATTCCTTTCTCTATTTTGAGGATGAGCTAAGATCCCCCAAATATAGTCTATTTATTGTATACAGTAAGTCTTTACCAGATTTATTGACACATAATTTACATACCATACATCCACACATTTAAAGTGTGCAGCTCAATGGCTTTTAGTATATTAACAGAACCAGGCAACTATCAGCATCATCAGCTTGAGAACACTTTCCTTCCCTCACAGAAGAAACCCCAGACCTCTTGGCTGTTACTGCCCCATCCATCCCCCAGCCTTAGGCAAACACTAATCTGTTTTCAGTCTTTATATGATTTGCCTGTTCTGAACATTTCATGTAAATAGACTCATATAATATGTGGTCTTGTGACTAGCTTAGTGTAATGTTTTCAAGATTCATCACTGTTGTAGCATGATCAATACTTCATTCCTTTTTGTTAATAAACACTATTCCATTCATTGTATGTATATAGCACATACCCATCATATATCCATCCATTGATTAATGAACATTTGGGTTATTACGAATAAAGCTGCTATATGTACAAATTTTTCTGTGGCATAGACTTTCATTTCTCTTGGGCATATACCTAACAGTGTAATTGCTGAATAATACGGTAACTCAATGCTTAACCATTACAGGAAATGCCAGACCGTTTCCCAAAGGGGCTACACCATGTTACATTCCTGCCAGCGGTGTATGAGGGTTCCAGTCTCTACATCTTTGTCAACAGTCATTGTTGTCTGTCATCTTGATTATAGCCACCCTAATGGACATGAAGTATTACCTCATTGTGGTTTTAATTTGCATTTGTTTAATGATTAATGATGTTGACCATCTTTTCATGTATTAGTTATTTGAATATCCTCTGGGGGGAAAGGTCTATTCAAATCTTTGGCATGTTTTAAAAATTGGGTCTACTTTTTACTGTTGAGTTGTAAGTGTTCCTCAAACATCCCAGATAGAAATCCTTGTTATAAATATAATGTGTAAATGCTTTGTTCTATTCCGTGGGTTGTATTTATACTTTTTTATTGAAGTATAATTGACATACAATGTTATATTAGTTTCAGGTGTACAACATATTGATTAGACAATTCTATTCATTACTCGGTGCTCACCACAATAAGTGTTAGTCACCATTTGTCACCATAAAAAGTTATTACAGTATTATTGACTCCATTCTCTATGCTGTATTTTTCATCTCCATTTATCTATGTCACCCATTCCCCACCTACCTGCCATCTGGTCACCAACAGTTTATTCTCTGTATTTGTCTAGCATTTTGTTAAATTGTTTTATTCAATTTGTTTTGTTCATTTGTTTTGTTTTTTAGATTCCACACGTAAGTGAAATCATACGGTATCTGTCTTTCTCTGACTTAACTTCACTTAGCATAATAACCTCTAGGTCTGCCCATGATGTCACAAATGGCAAAAAAAAAACAAAAAAAAAAAAACAAAAAAAACCAAACTTGTTCTTTTTTATGGCCGAGTAATATTCCATTGTATGTATATGTATGTGTATGTGTGTATGTGTATGTGTGTGTGTACACACATACCACATCTTGTTTATCCATTCATCTATAGATGGACACTTGGGCTGCTTCTGTATCTTGGCTATTGTAAATAATGCTGCAATAATCCTAGGGGTGTGTATATCTTTTTGAAATTCTGTTTTTGTTTTCTTTGTGTTAATATCCATTAGTGGGATAGCTGGATCATATGGTGTTTATATGTTTCATTTTTGAGGAACCTCCATACTGTTTTCCACAGTGGCTGCCCCAGTTTACATTCCCATCGACAGTGCATGAGGGCTCCCTTTTCACCACATCCTCATCAACACTTATTTCTTATCTTTTTGGTATTAGCTATTCTGATTGGTGTGAGGTGATATCTCACTGTAGTTTTGATTTGCATTTCCCTGATGATCAGTCATGCTGAGCATCTTTTTATGTGTCAGTTGGCCATCTTTATGTCTTCTTTGGGAAGACATTCAGGTCCTCTACGCATTTTTAATCAGATGCCTTTTTTTTTATGTTGAGTTCTTTTTGTATTTTGGATATTAACTCCTTATCAGATGTATCATGTGCAAATATATTCTCCCATTTACTAAGTTGCCTCTTGTTTTGTTGATGGTTGCTTTTGCTGTGCAAAATCTTTTAATTTTGGTGTAGTCCCACTAATTTATTTTTTCTTTTGTTTCCCTTGCCTGATGAGACATGTGGATAAGTGTGTTGCTAAGCCTAATGTCCAAGGATTACTGTTATATATTCTTTTAAATTTTATAATTTCAAGTCTCACATTTAGATTTTTAATCCATTTTGAATTTATTTTTGTGTATGGAGTAAGAAAGAGGTCTAATTTCATTCTTTTGAATGTAGCTGTCCAGTTTTCCCAACACCAATTATTGAAGAGAATATTCTCCATTGTATATTCTTGCCTCCTTTGTTGTAGATTGACTGTATAGATTGGGTTTATTTCTGGAGTCTCTATTCTGTTGATTCATGTGTCAGTTTTTATGCCAGTGCCATATTGTTTCGATTACTGTAGCTGTGTGGTATATCTTGAATCTGGAATTGTAATACATACCTCCAGATTTGTTCTTTTTCAAAATTGCTGTGGCTCTTCAGGATTTTTTGTGGTTCCGTACACGTTATAGGACTATTTGTTCTAGTTGTGTGAAAAATGCTATTGGTATTTTGATAGGGATCACACTGAATCTTTAAATTGTTTTGGGTATTATGGACATTTTAACAATATTAATTTTTCCGATCCACAAGCATGATATATCTTTCCATTTGTTTGTGTCAATTCAGTTTCTTTCACCAGTGTCTTACAGTTTTTGGAGTATAAAGTCTTTTACATCTTGATTAAATTTATTTCTAGGTATTTTATTCTTTTTTGTGTAATTTTAAATGGGTTTTTTTCTTAAATTTCTATTTCATTGGCAGGATATAGAAATGCAATAGACTTCCACAGGGCACCTAGGTGGCTGAGTTGGTTAAGTGACCAACTCTAGACTTTGGCTCAGGTCATGATCTCATGGTCATGAGATCAAGCCCTGCATTGGGCTCCACACTGGGCATGGAGCCTGCTTAAGATTTTCTCTCCCTCTCCCTCTTCCCTTCTTCTTCCTCTCCCCCCGCAAAAAAGAAAAAGTGAAAAGAAATGCAACAGATTTCTTTATATTAATTTTGTATCCTGCCACTTTATTGAATTCATTTATTGATTTGGGAGGTGTTGCGAGCTAAACAGTATTACATCTTTCAATCCACAAACGTTGGATGACTTTATGTTCATTTAAGTCTTCTTTAATTTCTTTCAACAATGTTTTATAATTTTCAAGATATAAATTTTGAACTTTTGTTAAATTTATTTCTAAGTATTTTCTTCATTTTTATGCAATGGTAAATAGAATTGTTTTCTTAGTGTCACTTTTTGTTTTCTTATTTCTGTTGTATAGAAATAAAATTGTGTGTTAATCTTGTACCCTAAACCTTAATTTATCTTTAATAGTATTTTAATTTTAGCATTTTATATATATATATATATATATATATATATATATATATAACATAGGGTTTTAGCAATATATATTATATATATATTATATATAAAATCATGTCATATACAAATAGAGATCATTTTACTCTTTCCTTTCTACACTGGATGATTTTTATTGCATTTTCTTGCCCAACTATACTGCCTAGTATTACCAGCACAATGATGAATAAAAGTACTGTAAATGATATTTTTGTCTCTTTTTTTAAGCATATTTATTTATTTTTCAGAGAGAGAGAGAGAGCATGCGTGCGAGAGGGAGAGGGAGAATGAGCGGGGGAGGGGCAGAGAGAGTGGGAGAGAAAGAATATGAAGCATGCTCTGTGTTCTCAGCGTGGAGCCTGATGCTGGGCTCAATCTCACAAACTGAGATCGTGACCTGAGCTGAAATCAAGAGTCAGATGCTTAACCCACCAAGCCACCCAGGTGCCCCTCATTCTTGATTTTAGGGGAAAGCATTCAGTCTTTCACCATTAAACATGTTAACTGTGGGAGTTTTGTAGATGTCTTTTATCAGATTCAGAAAGATCAATTCTATTCCTACTTTAGTGAATGTTTTTATCATGAAGATGTATTGACTTATGTCAAATGCTTTTTCTGAATTTATTGAGACAATCATGTAATTTTTGTCCTTTATTTTTATGATGAATGACATTATTTTTGTGTGTTAAGCCAACCTTGCATTCCTGAGATAAATCCCATTTGGTGTTTTTGTGTGTAACCTTATATATATTTCTAGATTTAGTATGTTGATATTTTGATAAAGATTTTGCATCTATACTATTTTATGAAATTTATTTTAAAATCATTTATGAAAAGACAGAAGACGGAATAGTGCATTTACACTGTCTTATATGATTACATAATTTCCTTTATCAATGCTCTTTGTGAACTGGGTTTACTTATTTTTAATCTGAAGAACCTCCTTTAGTATTTCTTGAAAAGCATGTATTACAGTAACAAATCCTGTCATTTTTCTGTTTATATGAGAATGTCTCTGTTTTGCCTTCATTTTTGAAAAATCATTTTGTTGGGCATAAGATTCTTGGTTGACAGGTTTTTTTCTTTCAGCACTGCCTTCTGACCTCCATTTTTGTGTGTGTGTGATGAGAAGTCATCTGTAAATCTTAACTGGAGCTCCCTTGTCCGTGAGCCACTTTTATTTCTCTGCTTTCAATATTTTCCTGTTGTTTTTGGCTTCCAACATTTTTGCTACATGTGTCTGGGTATGGATGTCTTTGCATTTATCTCACTTAAAGTTCACTGAGCCCCCGTGGATGTACAAATTAATTTTGTTCAGCTAATTTGAAGCTCTTTAGCTATCATTTCCTTGAATAGTTTTACTACTTCATTCCTTTTCTCCTCTGGTTCTTATACCCCATTTGCCTATATTGGTGTGTTTAAAGGCTTCTCATATTTCTGAGTCTGTGTTCATTTTCCTTCATTCTGGTTTTCTCTCTGGTTTTCAAATTGCATACTTTCCATTAATGTAGCATCAAGTTTCATAATTCTTTCTTCTTCCAGTTCACATTTACTGTTGAGCCCCTCTAATGAATTTTTCATTTTGGTTATTAAAACTTTTCAGCTCCAGAAGTTTCATTTGGTTCTTTTTTATAATTTCTGTCTCTTTTTTGATAATCTGTTTGATGTGCCTTCATACCCTCATATCTTTAAGGATTTCTTATGGTTCTTTGAACATGTTTGTATTGGCTAATTTGAACTCTTTGTAACTCTGACATGTAGGCCCTCTCACAGGAAGTTTCTGTTGCCTACTTGTTACTGGATATATGGGTCATGCTGCCCTGTCTCTTTGCATGTCTTGTACTTTTTGGTGTTGCTGAAAACTAGACATCTTACATAATACACTGTAGCTACTCTGGATACTAGTTTCCCTCCCCTGTCTTCAAGGCTTACATTTGTTTTGATGTTTACTTGTTCTGTGATTTGGCTGGCTATTTTAGTTGAAGTCTATTTCCCCTGTAGTATGAAGCCTTGGTATTGCTCCTTGGAAGGTGCAGCCCTGAGCAGGCACACAGTCACCTTGGTTTTATCTGGTCTGTATTGACACTCCTTTTCCCTGATTTTTCCATTAAGCTACCTGATTCACTTGGTATTACACCTGTTGTTAGGCTCCACTAATTTCCCACGGGATATTCTATTGTTTTTGACAGTGTTCTAGGGCATTAATTGTACAGCAGTCTGATCTGATTTAATTCAGGCTGGGATAATTTTGAGACAGGTCTTTGAGGTTTGTTCTCACCTCAGGAGGGCTATTTTTATCTGTTTCTGTCCCTGGTTCTTTCTGAACCAGGCCTATGGTTTAGCTTGTTGATCTCAATTAAGACGAATTATTATCTTTGAGAACATCCCTAGACTTGAACTCTTCCCCCAGTATGTTTCAAACAGTCACTTCCTTTGGAAAGAGTTTTGGGGCTGTCTTTTCTTATGTACCACCTGTTACCGTAGGTAAAACCTTATTGCCACTACCTTTGGTGGTAGTGAGGCTGTCGTCACTGGTCTTCTTGGCTTGCCTTCCCAGCAATCTCTTGGCGATTCTCTTCCCTGCAAGCAAGCTGTGGTGAGAGTGATCATGGATCCGGTATTCTTAGCCCATCGTGCCTTTTGTAGAGACTTTGTCCTATGGACATAGGTTGATTGGAAAAGGAGAGCTCTAACCTCTTGGCCACACTCATCAGGAATTTGGCCTCTTCAACTCAAAGTTAGGGGCAGGGGATAAGAAATGCCGGTGGCCTGGCTCTCCTGTGAGATATTGTAACATTGAGTGATCATTGAGAATACTGGTATTCCTACCCTCTTGGCCACACTTGGCTGTAGTGGAGCTTCCATCAAGCTAGGTTGTGATTAAGATAGGGAAGGAGTAGGTCATGGCTACAATGCCATAGACTCTCAATGTTCTTACTGAGTAGTAGGTTTGCTTGAATAAATGTTTCTTCATTTGTCTTTAGGACAATATCCAGAGAAGGTGCAGAGTCATGTTTTCATAATTTTGACCAGTTTTGCTTATCTGGGTGGGAGGCAGGTCCAAGGAGCTCCTCACAACTCCATCCTAAAAGGAACTTTGTGTAAACTTGTGACTTTGCTATATTTGTTACCACTTGAAACTTTTGTCCATTGTTTTTACGGTGAAGGCCTTTAGCTATATTAATGGCAGATCCTTTCTTTTAATACAACAAATAACACATACAACTCTAACTCAATGTTTAAAAAATGTCCAAGATAAAGGATATATTTCTAGTAACACCCAATGAAAATTAAATCTGGTTAAAGAAAAATAATTATATTTCACACCTTAATTTATGGCTGTGAACCCATTACATAACAATAGCACACTTCATAAATATATCTCCTACATTTAGATGTATTGGACCCACATTAGTCTGTAGAAAAACTTCATACATAATGTTATTTGGAAAATCGTATATCAGGAAAAGGAGACTTGGCCTTAATAATAAAGCGTATTAAACTTGTGGTATAGTCCAAATTGTAGCATGAAGTTTGGGAAGTGAAATAAGAAAATAGACATAAATTTCAAACTTACTAATGGAAGGCACCTATGATTCATTAGAATGATTATGCTTTCTATCAGACCTGCCAACTCAAATATTTATTAAAAACGAACAATAAAAGCACTAATTCTCAATTTACTTATGTCAGACACAAAGAAAATGCTTTCTAAAGGTCAACTGTTAAGTGTCAGCTGGACTGTAATTTTATACATATTTTAAAATTCCCTTTTTGTTGCCTTCAGGTCTTTGGAGACAAACACACACGCGTGCGCGCGCGCGTGCGCGCACACACACACACACACACACACAGAAATACTGGCCCCAGTGAGAAAAACATGCTCTTTGTTGAATATATGAAACAATGAAGCCATTACCATGCTCCAGCATTTTCATGGGCAACCAGAAGAGAATGAAGGAATGGACCAAAGCATTTATGCATTGAAACCAAAATACCTAAAAGAAAACAAAGCAAGAAAGTTATGATAGTATGTTGGTCTAAATCGAAAAATATGTGACATTAGGAAATATACTTGCAGTTTGAAACACAGTTATAAAGCCAAAATGTTTTCCTAGATATGGAAAAATTCCATTTCTTCTCCTAAAAGAAATGACTATGAAATTAAAGGATATTATTTGAAAACTCATTAAATATAAATGTGTAGGATTCAAATATAGAATATTTGTTATAAAAAGTATAAAAACCTAAATTATCCAATGAAAAAGAACCAGAAGAAGTAATTTGTAAAAGAAATAAAAATATTTTTCAATCCTTAAATTGTAGTGTTTTAAATATAATTTCTTGCATGTAATACATCGACACCCAGATTTTGGTCACAGTAAATTTTAATAAACCATATACAATTTTCTTAAAGGAAATATTAGTAATATAAAATCTCTAGGGTCAAACAAGAGTACATTGGTTAGGAGATGGTAAAACAACAGCAAAAACAAATCTTTGTTCTTTTGGTTCTAAATGTATCAGTTATTTTTATGTTTGCCAGGAAGACTTACAGATAAAGGACTAGAGGAGAAAAATATGTGGAAAAAAACATATCTGTCCTGTGACCTAAATTTCCTGAAGTAAAGCTGTTTTTAGGAAAGAATGTAAGAAACTGGTTTAAAAACACAACTAGTGCCAAACTGGAAAACCTCAAGATTCATGGAACATTGGGCAGAATACATAGAAGTTTCTGTCTCTGTGGAGAAAAATTATCCTTGGACTTAGCACAACTCCTGTCGTTCCTAATATTAAAATGCAGATCCAAAAGGGCTAAATTGTTTCCAGTTAACGTGCTAGTATTCCAGAACAAAACTCAAGAATAGTCATGGTGATACAAAATAAAAAACTTTTGTGCACAGCAAAGGAAGCCATCAGGAAAACAAAAAGGCATCTTACTAAATGGGAGAAGATATTTGCAAATGATTCATCCAATAAGGAGTAAATTTCCAAAATATATTTGTAAAAAAACTTGTACAACACACACACACACACACACACACACACACACACACACACAAACACACAATCTGATTTAAAAATGGGAAGAGAATTTAAATAGACATTTTTCCAAAGAAGACTTACAAATGGCCAACTGACACATGAAAAGATGGTCAACATCACTAATCATCAGAAAAAGGCAAATCAAAACCACAATGAGAGACCACCTTACACCTATCAGAATGGGTAGAATCAAAAAGACAAGAGATAACAAGTGTTGGTGAAGAGATGGAGAAAAAAGAACCCTCGTGCACTATTGGTAGCAATGCAAACTGGTGCAGCCACAGTAGAAAACAGTATGGAGTTTTCTCAAAAAATTACATCTAGTAATGCCATATGATCTAGTAATACCACTACTGGGTATTTACCCAAGAAAACCAAAAACACTAATTCATACAGATACATGCACCACTATATTTACCGCAGCATTATTTGCAATAGCCAAGATATGGAAGCAACCCAAGTGTCCATCTGTACATGAAGGGATAAAGAAGATGTGATATGTATATACAATGGAATACTGTTCAGCCGTAAAAAAGTAGGAGATCTCACCGTTTGCAACAATATGGATGGGCCTAGAGGGTTCTATGATAAGTGAAATAAATCAGGCAGAGGATGACAAATACCATATGATTTCACTTATATGTGTAATCTAAAAAATAAATGAACAAACAAAAACCATAAGAAATCAACACAGAGAATGCACTGGAAGTTGCCAGAGGAATGGGAGAGTGGAGGCATGGGAAAAATGGGTGAGGGGGGTGAGGCTTCCAGTGTGGAATGAGTAAGTCATGGGGATAAAAGGTAAAGCACAGGGAATATAGTTAATGGTATTATAATAGTGTTGTATGGTGACTGATGGTAGCTACACTTGTATAGAATAGATGTAGGTAGAATAATGTATAGGCTTCTTGAATCACTGTTTTACACCTGAAACTAATGTAGCATTGTGTGTCAACTGTACTTCAATCAATCAATCAATGTAAAGGCAAAAAATATATTCATGGTTATACAAAAATATCTATCACGTAGGACAAATCCAATTCAGAATTATCAGGCATTAAAAAAAAAAGGCAGAAAAACACTACCCAAAATGAGGAAGTAAAAATTAATTAAATCCAACCTACAACCAACACACATACTAAAATTTGCAGATAAGAATGTTGAAAGAGTATAACTCTGTTCTTTTTTTGAAACAGTATTTATTCTTTATGTTCAAAAGCTTAGTAGGGAAATAGAAGATATAAAAAATTTCCAGATAGAAATTTAATACATTAAAAACTATAAATTTTGAGATAATAAACTTACTAGTTGGCAGTAATGCAGATTCAGCATTGCAGAAGAAAGAATTAATGGCATAGATATTGCAGAAGTAATTGAAGACAAAATGATAACAAAACACCCAAACAAAACAAAATTTAACAGAGAGGAGGATGTATAAAACAAAGGTATAGGTTCAATGAAGTTTTGGACAACTTCAAGTGATCTAACATATGTATAATTGGAAGCAACAGAAGGCAAGAAGATAGGCCAGAAAAAATATTTGAAAATACAATGGCCAAAAATTTTCCAAATTTGATGTAGACTATAAACCAAGAAACTTTTTTTGTAAATGACAAGATGGAAAAAAAGTATTTTATTCTTTGGGGGCCACAAGATCTCCATTACAACTACTCAATTCTGCTGTTGTACCTCTACGATAATCATAATGAATTTGTGAATGAATGGTCATGGCTGTTTCCCAATATAATTTTATGAAATCAGGCAACGGACTAGATTTGGCCTATAGCCCATAGTTTGCTGATCTTTTTTTTTTTTTTTTTTTTTTTTTTTTTAACATTTACTTATTGTTGAGACAGAAAGCATGAGCAGGGGAGGGGCAGAGAGAGAGGGAGACACAGAATCTGAAGCAGGTTCCAGGCTCTGAGCTGGCAGCACAAAGCCCAACACAGGGCTCGAACTCACGAACCGTGAGATCATGACCTGAGCTGAGTCAGACACCTAACCGACTGAGCCCCCAGGGGCCCCCTCATCTTCTTAGTATAAACCTACAGATCCAAATCCTCAGTGCACCTCAAGCACAGGAACCATGAAGAAACAAGTCACCACAATCCAATTGCTCAAATCTGGGGGGAAAAAAAATCTTCAAAGCAGCCAGATGAAAAAAGACACATGAAAGGTATAAAGTGAGGATGACAGTAATTCCACATCAAAACAATGCAAGTAAGAAGACAGTGGAAATTACTGAAAGAAATAAACTGTCAAACCTAGGATTTTATGCCAACCGAAAATAACTTTCAAAAATGAAGGTCAAATGAATACTTTTTGAGTTCCATAAAAACTAAGAGTTCACTGCCAGCAGATTTACACTACAAGGAATGTTAAAGGAAGCTCTGCAGGCAGAAGGAAATTAGAACACATATTAATGTGAATCCGCACAAAGGGTAGAAGATTACTGGAAATAACAAAAGTATGGGTAAAGATCTAAGTGTTTCTCTTACTATTTAAGTCACTTTGAAAAATAATTGTTCAGACACAAGTATTAATATGGTGTGGGGTTGTTAACATATGTAAAAGTAACATGTATGACAACATTAGTCCAAAGGTCAGAAGGAGAGAAATGAAGGTGTACTATTAAGGTTTTTATACTGTATGCGAATTAGTATATCACTTGAAGTCATACTACACTAACTTAACAATACATGGTATAAACCCTAAAGCAAATTCTTTAAAGAAAAGAATTATAGCTAAGAAGCCAACAAGGAGATGAAATGGAATTCACAAAAATTAATCCAAAAGAAGTCAGAACAAGAGAAAACAAGGAAACAAATTATAATTAGGAAAAATAAAAAATGTGTAGAAAGATGGTTAAATTTTAACCAAAACACATCAATAAACATACGAAAATGTAAATACTTTAAACACGCAGTATAGAGACGTAATATCAGACTGGATAACAAAGACTACAAACTGCCCACTAGAAGACTCAAATAAATAAATAAATAAATAAATAAATAAATAAATAAGGATGGAAAAGATATATCATAAAAACACTATGGGGCGCCTGGGTGGCGCAGTCGGTTAAGCGTCCGACTTCAGCCAGGTCACGATCTCGCGGTCCGTGAGTTCGAGCCCCGCGTCGGGCTCTGGGCTGATGGCTCAGAGCCTGGAGCCTGTTTCCGATTCTGTGTCTCCCTCTCTCTCTGCCCCGCCCCCGTTCATGCTCTGTCTCTCTCTGTCCCAAAAAAATAAATAAATAAGCATTGAAAAAAAAAATTAAAAAAAATAAAATAAAATAAAAACACTAAAAAAAGCTGGAGTTGTCATATTACTATCAGACAAAATAGACAAGATCAAAGAAGAAAATAATAAAGGTAATTTCATAATGAAAAAGGGATCAATCAAGACAATATAACAATCCTAAACATTTATACACCTAATAACAGAACTGCAAAATACATGAAGCAAACCTGATAGAACTTCAGAGGGATATAGATGAATCCATACTTTGGGTTGGAGATTTTAGTTCCTCTCCAACTGAGTAATTAGACAGAAAATTAATGTAGAAGAATGTAGAAGTTTGAACACTACGAAGTTGACCTCATTTAACATTCTGTCCAAGTAAAGATGAAATATTTATCAGATAGACCATATTCTGAGCCATGAAGTAAGACTCAATACAGGGGAAAGTGGGTGTTGGGCACTGAGGAGGGCACCTGTTGGGATGAGCCCTGAGTATTGTATGGAAACCAATTTGACAATAAATATTATAAATTATATATTATATTATAAATTATATTTAATATATGGGTGCCTGGGTGGCTCAGTGGGTTAAGTGTATGACTTCCCCACTCATGCTCTCTGTCTCCCAAAATTGAATAAAAGTTAAAAAAATTTTTTAATTGTATTTAATATAAAAAAAAGACCCATGTTTCTTCCAGGCATCTATATATTTTTTTAATTGAAGCACAGTTAACATAGTGTTATATTAGTTTCAAGTGTACAATATAATGACTAATAATTCTAAACACTATTCAGTGCTCATTATGATAAGTGTACTCTTGATTCTCTAATTTACCCATTCTCTTACCCACCTCTCATCTGGAAACCACCAGTTCATTCTCTGTATTTAAGAGTCTACTTTTTGACTCTTTTTTCCTTTGTTCACTTCTTAGATTCCACATATGAATAAAATCATATGGGATTTGTCTTTCTCTGACTGACTTATTTCACTTAGCATTATATCCTGTAGGTCCATCCGTGTTGTTGCAAATGGCAAGATTTCATTCTTTTTATAGTTGAGTAATAGTCCATTGCTTATATATACCACATCTTGTTTACCCATTTGTCTACTGATGGACACTTGGGTTGCTTCCATATCTTGGCTATTGCAGATAATGCTGCAATAAATATATGGGTGCATAGGGATTAATATGCAAAATATATAAAGAACAAGTAAGTTTTTTTATGAGCGTAAGTTCAACTCAATACCAAGAAAAGAAATAATGTGATTTAAAAATGGGCAGAGGATGGGCATGCAAGCTGGTGCAGCCACTCTGGAAAACTCAAAAAACTAAAAATAGAACTGCCCTACGACCCAGCAATTGATGGGATACAAGTGTGCTGTTTCGAAGGGACACATGCACCCCCATTTTATAGAGCACTATCGACAATAGCCAAAGTATGGAAAGAGCCCAAATGTCCATCGATGGATGAATGGATAAAGATGTGGCATATATATACAATGGAGTATTACTCGGCAATCAAAAAGAATGAAAGCTTGCCATTTGCAACTACATGGATGGAACTGGAGGGTATTATGCTAAGTGAAATTAGAGAAAGACAAAAATGATATGACTTCACTCCTATGAGGACTTTAAGAGACAAAACAGATGAACATAAGGGACGGGAAGCAAAAATAATATAAAAACAGGGAGGGGGACAAAACATAAGAGACTCTTAAATAAGGAGAACAAACAGAGGGTTACTGGAGGGGTTGAGGGAGGGGGGATGGGCTAAATGGGTAAGGAATCTACTCCTGAAATCATTGTTGCACTATATGCTAACTAATTCGGATGTAAATTAAAAAAAAAAAAATGGGCAGAGGGCCTGAATAGACATTTTCCCAAAGAAGACATACAGATGGCTGACACATGAAAAGATGTTCAACATCACCAATCATCATGGAAATGCAAGTCAAAACCACAATGAGGTATCAATTTATACCTGTCAAATGGCTGAATGAAAAAAACTCATGAAATAACAAGTGTTGGCGAGAATGTGGACGAAAAGGAACCTTCATGTACTGTATAAATGCAAATTGGTACACCCATCGTGGAAAACAGTATGACAGTTACTCAAAATACTAAAAATATAATTGTCATGTGGTCTAATGGCACTTACTGTGGTATTTACCCAAATGGTACTTACCCAAAGAAAGCAAAAATACTAATTTGAAAAGATACTTGCAGGTGTCTATATATTTTTAAAGCTTCACTAATGACTGGGATGCAGTTAGGTTTACTCCAAATCTCAACTCCGTGATCCCAGGAAGAAAGCATTCCAGAAGAATCGCTTATCTCCTCTAAAAATAGGCCTGAGTCCCTCATTTGTATTTTCCAGGATTGCCCCAATGCACAGCATGCCTCCTGAAGCTGCTCTGTGCACAGTTTGTGGGACCACACATGGTGCCTTGCTTCTTTTTCTTTAGTTTCCCTCTGCCACATATTGTTATTTAAATCTCGGTTCCCTAGATAAACTAAACTACAAGGTAAATGATTGCACAAGGCTGCATTCCTTGGTTTTTAAATTATTTTTTTTAAGCATCAGAAAAGGAAAAGAGGTACCTTTGGAGTTGAGATGAAAACCTGCATTAAATCTTCTGTTTACCTTTGTGTTGAAAATTTTCCCTGCCTGAGAAATCCTATAGAGTTGTGGGCACCTAAGCAGGCTCTTCTCACTGCAACACTGTTCAAAGATTCCCAGAGTAAGAGGTGGTAATGAAGTGAAAATCTACATAGAAAACAAGGATTTATTAAAAAGAACTTTTAGTCTGTAACTAAATTAATAATATTGTAACAATGTCACTTTCCTGATTTTGATAATGTATTACTACTATTAAGATATCATTATGGGGGAAGCTGGTTGAAGGATACACAGAACTATTTTTGCATCTTCTGGTAAGTCTTAAACTGTTTAAAAATAAAAATTACTGGGGTGCCTGGGTGGCTCAATCGGTTGAGCGTCTGACTTCTGCTTAGGTCATGATCTCGTGGTTCCTGGGTTCAAGCCCCCCACAGGACTCAGTGCTGACCGCTCAGGGCCTGGAGCCTGCTTCGGATTCTGTCTCCTGCTCTCTTTGCCCCTCCCCCACTTGCACTCTGTCTTTCTCTGGCTCTCAAAAATGAATAAATAATAAAAAATTTTTAAAATAAATAAAAAAATTATTTACAAAGAAGATATTATAAGTCACATAGATTCAAACACATTACCAAATCACGACTTAATTTTCTGATCCAATCCTTTGGTTCAGGAGGTTATAACTGTGTAAATGTTGCTTTATGAGCATAAAATGAATACGTTTTTTCTTCTGTTTAATGAGGTAAGACAAATTGACTACCTAGATATTTTAATAATAGGCATAATACTGCCCAATATATCTACCAATAATGACATTCGTATCCCTCATAAGAACCAGTTGTTTAAAAAATTTTTTAATGTTTATTTTTGAGAGAGAGCGAGTGAGCATGAGCAGGGGAGGGGCAGAGAGAGAGGGAGACACAGAACCTGAAGCAGGCTCCAGGCTCCGAGCCATCAGCACAGAGCCCGACACGGGGCTTGAATCCACAAACTGTGAGATCATGACCTGAGCTGAAGTCGGACGCTTAACTGACTGAGCCACCCAGGGGCCCCAACAACCAGTTATTTTCTGAGCTAGTTCACTTGACAGGACTGGCCCATAGTAATTACTCAGTAAATACTTTTGTGAATGTTAGATTAAACAAAAAATATATAAAAAAATTCTTTATCTTGATAATAATCAGAAACAAAGAGATGTTTCCCAGTCACTTATTCTTGAAATATTTTGTTAACAATCATTATGCCAGCAACCGTATTAAATGAAAAGTACATGACCCTTTAAAAAGTCCTGGACCTTGTCAGGGAGGGAATGCTGTAACAGCAGATACAATAACATGAGAAAAATGGGGAAGTAAGGGAAAAGTTTAAGAAGGAGAAAGGGGAGAAAAGGAGAGGAGAATAGCAGGAAGACGGAAGTGCATGAACTGTGTCCATTGAGAACTGAGAAGTGCTTTCAAAAAGACCCCTTGGGTAAAGGACACTTGAAGCTCGCCAGAATTTACATGTTTCTGCTCCGTTTGGTTTCAGTGCCTTTGCCAGTTTAACCAGGGATTCTTCACAAAGAGCAACAAGGCTCACTGAGCAAGTGCTTTTCACACCTCTGGGCCTCTTACGTTTGCTGTTGTCTCATTGGCCAAATCAAGTCACATGACCAAACCCAGAGTCGGTGTGGGTGGGTACACCAAAGTTGTGGCTACACCAACTGGGGGACATTTACTGTAACAATCTAACACAACATGCGACTCATGTAGATTTTCTAGAATTTTGTACAAAATATTGACAGCAACTGAATAAAGCATTACTTCTCTTTCAGTTCTTTTGTTTTGTTTTGTTTTGTTTTTGACTCATTGCACTGGGTAGGACCTACATATGATGTTGAATCTAAGTGGTAAGAATGTCCATTTTCTTGACCTTAGGGGAACAGGTTTTGCCATTAGGTACGATGTTAGCTGTAGGTTTTTCAGAGAAGCACTTTCTTAGTGCTTCTCAGAATGAGTGATAAATTCTCTCAAGTGTCTTTACTGCATTTGCTGAGATGATTATATGGTTCTTCCTTTTATATCTTTTTTGTTTGTTTGTTTGTTTGTTTTAGAGACAGCATGTGCACATGTGCAGAGGTGAGGGGCATAGTGGGGGAGAGAGAGAATCTTCAGCTGGCCCTGCGCTCAGCACAGAGGTCATAACCTGAGCAGAAATCAAGAGTCTGACACTCAACTGACTGAGCCACCCAGGTGCCCCTTCCTTTTAAATCTTATAAAAATGTGTATTATGCTGAATATTAAAATAGTAAACCAAACTGCATTTCTGAGATAAATCCTAATTTGTCAAAAAGTTTTTTATATTGCTGGATTTGATTTGCTAGAATTTTTTGCATCTGCAATCTTGAGGGATATGCGATTGGAATATTCTATTTTATTTTGTCTGGTTTGATATCTGGGTAATACTGCGTCATAAATCAGTTGGGGTATTTCCTCCTCTCTTTTCTGGAAAAATTTGTCTATATTTGTTTTGTTAATACTTCTGAAGGTTTTCTTTAATATATGGGAAGGTTTTTAACTAAGAATTTAAAATTTTTTAATAGATATGGGGCTGTTACGGTTATCTATATCTTCTTGGGTGATATTTAGTAGTTTGTGTCTTTCAAGGAATTTGTCAATTTTATTCAAAATGTAAAATAGGTCATAAATATTCCTATATTTGCTGATAGCCATTTGTTATCTGTAAGACCTGTAGACCCCTCTACCATTCATTCCTAATATTGGTTAATTTCTATCTTCTTTTTATAGTGTGTTTGATCAGTCTGAATAGAGATTTATCAACCTCATTTGTCTTGTTTTAAGAACAGTTTTTACTGCCTTTTTTTTTTTTTTTTTTGCTTTACACTTATTTTGATCATGCTGTTTTCTTCTTTTATGTTTATTTTGCTTTGTTTATTCTGGACTTCTTTGAATCTTCCTTTTCTAGTTTCTTCAGGTTGGAGCTTGATGTTAGACCCTAAATTACTGGTATAAGCATTTAAAAAATGTAAGTGTTCTCTAAGCACTGCTTTAGCTACATCTTACATAATTTGAAAATTTTTGTTTTATTTTTTCTGTTCAAAATATCTCCTAACTATTCCTGTGATTTCTTCTGTGACCATGATGTATTTAGAAGTGTGTTCCTTAATTATCAAATATGTGAGTATTTTCCTAAGGAATTACTGTTACTCCTTTATTGTTTATTGTTACTGCTATGTGGTTTAAATCCACTGAGATCAAAAGAACATCTTCTATGTGATTTTAATCCTTTTCAATTTACTAAGACTTGCCTTATCACCCAGCATGTAGTCTATTGATGAATGTTTTACATGCAACTTGAAAAGATTGTGTCTTTTGCTGTTGTTGAGTAGAATTTTCTATAAATGTCAAAGGAAAGTTCTTTTACTGAGGTATAGTTGACTCCTAATGCTACATGAGTTATACAACATAGCAGTCAACAACTCTGTACATTATGCTGTGCTCACTTCAAGTGTAACCACCCCTTATCACCACACAGCACTATTAGGATATCATTGACTGTATTCCCTCTGCTGTGCCTTTCATCCCATGACTTACTCGTTCGTAACTGGAAGCCTGTATCTTCCACCCACCTTTATGCATTTTGCCCATCCCCCAGCCCTCTGACAACTACCGGATTATGCTCTGTATTCATGGATCTCTTTTGGCTTTGTTGCTGTTGTTGTTAGTTTGTTCACTTGTTTTGTTTTTAGATTCCACATGTAAGTGAAGTCATGTGGTATTTGTCTTTCTCTGACTTATTTCACTGAGTATAATACTGGCTAGGTCCATCCATGTTGTTACGAATGGCAAGATCTCAGTCTTTTTTTTTTTATGACTGAGTAATATCCTTTTGTGTGTATATACATCATCTTTATCCGTTCATCTGTGGGTGGACACTTGGGTTGCTTCCACGTCTGGGTATTGTAAATAATGCCACAACAAACATAGGGGTCCACATATCTTTCAGAATTAGTGTTTTCATTTCTTTGGGTAAATAACTAGTAGTAAAATTACTAGATCCTGTGATATTTTTATTTTTAATTTCTTGGGGAAACTCTATACTTTTTTCCACAATGCTTACACCGATTTAAATTCCTACTAATGGGGATTTCCCTATTGGTTCCCTTTTCTCCACATCCTTGCCAACACTTGTTATTCCCTGTCTTTTTGTTATTAGCCATTCTGATATGTGTGAGGTGTTATTGTGGTTTTGATCTGCGTTTTCCTGATAATCACTAATGTTAAACATCTTTTAATGTTGTCTGTTGGCCATCTGCGTGTCTTCTTTGGAAAAAGGTCTATTCAGGTCCTCTGCCCATTTTTTAATCAGATTTTTTTGATGTTGAGTTGTATAAATTCTTTACATATTCCGTATATTAATTCCTTATTGCAATGTCTTGCAGATATCTTCTAGGTTACCTTTTTGTTTTATTAATGGTTTCTTTTGCTCTACATTTTATTTTGGTAGAGTCACAATAGCTTATTTTTCTTTTGTTTCCCTTGCCTGGAGAGATATATCCTTAAATATGTTGCTAACGATGATGTCCAAGAAATTATTGCCTATGCTTTCTTCTAGGAACTTTATGGTTTCAGTTCTCACTTTTAGATCTTTCATCCACTTTGAGTTTTTGTGTATGGTGTTAAGAAAGTGGTCTAGTTTCATTCTTTTGCATGTAGCTGTCTTGAAAAGACTGTCTTTCTTCATTCTTGCCTCCTTTGTCGTAGATTAATTGGCCGTTTAAATGTGGGTTTATTTGTGGGCTTTCTATCCTGTCCCATTGACCTACGTATCTGTGTACGTGCTGGTGCCATACTGTCTTGACTACTATAGCTTTTCAGTATATCTTGAAATCTGGAATTTTTATGCCTCCAGCTTTGCTGTTCTTTTTCGGTATTGCTTTGGCTCTTCAAGGTCTCTTGTAGGTCCCTACAAATTTTAGGATTGTTTGTTCTAGTTCTGTGAAAAACGCTTTAGGTATTGATGGGGACTGCCTTGAATCCATAGATTGCTTTGGGTAGTCTGACATTCTAATGATATGAATTCTTCCAATCTATGAGCATAGTATATCTTTCCATTTCTTCGTGTCATCTTCAGTTTCTTTCATCAGTGACTCACAGTTTTCAGAGTATGGTTCTTTCATCTCATTAGCTAACTTTATTCTTAGATATTTTATTCCTTTTGGTACAGTGTAAATGGGATTATTTCCTTAATTTCTCTTTCTGCTACTTTATTATTTGTGTATAAAAACATATTTCTGTAGATTAATTTTGTATCCTACAACTCTATTGAATTCATTTATTCTAAAATTTTTTTTGGTGGCTTCTTTAGAGTTTTTATGTATAGTGTTGTCATCTGTAAATAGTAACAGCTTTTCTTTCCATTTTCAATTTCTTATGCCTTTTATTTCTTTTTCTTATATGATTACGTGGCTAGGACTTCCAGTACTATGTTGAATAAAAGTGGTTAGAGTGAACATCATCATCATGTTGCTCGTCTTAGAGGAAAAGCTGTTTTTCACCACTGAGTATGACATATCAGGTGTGGGTGTGTCATACGTGGCCTTTGTTATGTTGATGTATGTTCCCTCTAAACACACTTGAGAATTTTTATCATGAATGATGTTGAATTTTGTTAAAATTTTTTTCTGTATCTATTGAGATGGTCATATAATTTTATCCTTCGTTTCGTTAATATGATGTACGACATTGATTGATTTGAAAATATTGAAACATCCTTGCATCCCTGGAATTAATCCCACTCAATCATGGTGAATAACTGTTTTAATGTATTGTTGAACATGGTTTGCTAATGTTTTATTAAATATTTTCATCTATGTTTATCAGGTGTATTGGTTTGTAGAGTTCTTTTTATGCAGTGTCTTTGTCTGTTTTTGGTATCCAGGTAATGCTGGCTCATAGAATGCATTTGGGAGCTTTCCTTCCTCTTGTTGGGATGGTTGGAGGAGAAAATTGTTCGGTAGAGTCTTTAAATGTTTGGTAGAGTGAATCCATCTAGTCCTAGACTTACTCGTTAGGAATGTTTGATTACTGATTCATTTTTGTTACTAGTACTGTGTTCAGAATTTCTATTTGTTCTTAATTCAGTTTTGAGAAGTTATATATTTCTAGGAGTTTATCCATTTCTTGTAGGTGGCCCAGTTTGTTGGCATATAATTTCTCATAGTAGTCTCTTATAATCCTTTATATTTCCGTGGTGCTTATTACTTCTAATTTCTGATTTTATTCATTGGAGTCCTCTTTTTTCTTGATGATTCTGGCTAAAGGTTTATCAAATTTGTTTATTTTTTCAAAGAACTAACTCTTGGTTTCCATGATCTTTTTTATGTATATGTATGTATGTATATATATTTATTCTCTGTTTCACTTATTTATTTTCTGTTCTTTATTATTTCTTTCCTTTTACTGACTTTGGACTTTGTTATTTTTCTGGGTCCATGACATGTAAGCTTAGATTGTTCATTAGAGATTTTTCTTATTTCTTGAGGTAGGTGTGTATGGTTAGAAATTTCCCTCTTTAGAACTTCTTTGCTGCATCCCAAAGATTTTGGACTATTGTGTTTTCATTTTCATTTGCTCCGTGTATTTCTAAAAAATGTTTTAATGTTTATTCACTTTTGAGAGAGAGAGACAGAGCACAAGCAGGGGAGGGGCAGAGAGAGAGGGAGACACAGAATATGAAGCAGACTCCGGGCTCTGAGCTGTCAGCACAGAGCCCAGTTGGGGCTCGAAATCACAAACTTCGAGATCTTGACCTGAGCCAAAGTTGGATGCTTGACCAGCTGAGCCACCCCGGGCATCCCATGCCTCCATGTATTCTTTAATTTTCCACTTGATTTCTTTCTTGACCTGTTGGTTATTTAGTAGCATGTTGTTTAAAATCTATGGTTTGTGCTTTTTCCACAGAGTTTTTTTCTTATACTTGATTTCTAGTGTCATACTGTTATGGTTGGAAAAGATATTTGATATGATTTTAATCTTACTAAATTATTGAGACTTGTTTTGTGGTTTAATATATGATCTACCTAGGAAAATGTTCCATGTGCGCTTGAAAAGAATGTGTATTCTGTTGTTTTTGGATGGAATGTTCTGTATGTATCTGTTGAGTCTATCTAGTCAAATGTGTCATTAAAGACCCTGTTTCTTATTGATTTTCTGCCTGAATAATCTATTGATGTAAATGTGGTGTTAAAGTACCTACTATTATTGTGTTGCTGTTAGTTTCTCACTTTATGTATGTTAATATTTGCTTTATGTATTTAGGTGCTCCAATGTTGGGTGCACAGATATTTATAATTGTTATATCTTCTTCTTGGATTGATTCCTTTATCATTATGCAATGCCCCTCTCTGTCTATTGTTACAGTCTTTATTTTAAAGTTTATTTAATCTGGGGCACCTGGGTGGCTCAGTCGGTTGAGCATCTGACTTTGGCTCAGGTCATGATCTCACGGTTCGTGGGTTCGGGCCCCACGTCAGGCTCTGTGCTGACAGCTCAGAGCCTGGAGCCTGCTTCGGATTCTGTGACTCCCTCTCTCTCTGCCCCTCCCCTGCTCACGCTCTGTCACTCTGTCTCTTTCAAAAATAAATAAACATTTTAAAAAAAGACTTTAAAGTTTATTTAATCTAATATAAGTATTATGGCTTTTTTTTCCCCTACCATTTGCATGGTATGTTTTTCCATCTCTTCACTTTCAGTCTGTATGTGTTTAAGTCTGAACTTTCTTACAGGCAGCATATAGATGGGTCTTTTGTTTTGTTTTTATCAATTCCATTATCCCTTGTCTGTTTATTTATTTATTTTGAATATGAAATTTATTGTCAAATTGGTTTCCATATAAAACCTAGTACTCATCCCAATAGGTGCCCCCCTCAATGCCCATCACCCACTTTCCCCTCCCTCCTACCCCCCATCAACCCTCAGTGTATTCTCAGTTTTTAAGAGTCTCTTATGCTTTGGCTCCCTCCATCTCTTTTTTTTCCCCCATCCCCTTCCCCATGGTCTTCTGTTAAGTTTCTCAGGATCCACATAAGAGTGAAAACATATGGTATCTTTCTCTGTATGACTTATTTCACTTAGCATAACAATCTCCAGTTCCATCCATGTTGCTACAAAAGGCCATATTTCATTCTTTCTCATTGCCACGTAGTATTCCATTGTGTATCTAAACCACAATTTCTTTATCCATTCATCAGTTGATGGACATTTAGGCTCTTTCCATAATCTGGCTATTGTTGAAAGTGCTGCTATAAACATTGGGGTACAAGTGCTCCTATACAACAGCACTCCTGTATCCCTTGGGTAAATTCCTAGCAGTGCTATTTCTGGGTCATCGGGTAGACCTATTTTTAATTTTTTGAGGAACCTCCACACTGTCTTCCAGAGTGGCTGCACCAGTTTGCTTTCCCACCAACCGTGCAAGAGGGTTCCCGTTTCTCCACATCCTCGCCAGCAACTATAGTCTCCTGATTTGTTCATTTTAGCCACTCTGACTGGTGTGAGGTGATATCTCACTGTGGTTTTGATTTGTATTTCCCTGATGAGGACTGACGTTGAGCATCTTTTCATGTGCCTGTTGGCCATCTGGATGTCTTCTTTAAAGAAGTGTCCATTCATGTCTTCTGCCCATTTCTTCACTGGATTATTTGTTTTTCAGGTGAGGAGTTTGGTGAGTTCTTTACAGATTTTGGATACTAGCCCTTTGTCTGATATGTCATTTGCAAATATCTTTTCCCATTCTATCTGTTGCCTTTTAGTTTTGTTGATTGTTTCCTTTGCAGCGCAGAAGCTTTTTATCTTCATGAGGTCCCAGTAGTTCATTTTTGCTTTTAATTCCCTTGCCTTTGGGGATGTGTCAAGTAAGAAATTGCTGCAGCTGAGGTCAGAGAGGTTTTTTTTCCTGCTTTCTCCTCTAGGGATTTGATGGTTTCCTGTCTCACATTCAGGTCCTTTATCCATTTTGAGTTTATTTTTGTGAATGGTGTAAGAAAGTGGTCTAGTTTCATCCTTCTGCATGTCACTGTCCAGTTCTCCCAGCACCGTTTGTTAGAGTCTTTTTTCCATTGGATACTCTTTCCTGCTTTGTCAGAGATTCGTTGGCCATACGTTTGTGGGCCCAGTTCTGGGGTCTCTATTCCATTGGTCTATGTGTCTGTTGTTGTGCCAATACCATGCTGTCTTGATGATTACAGCTTTGTAGTCGAGGCTAAAGTCTGGGATTGTGATGCCTCCTGCTTTGGTCTTCTTCTTCTTCAATATTACTTTGGCTATTTGGGGTCTTTTGTGGTTCCATACAAATTTTAGGATTGCTTGTTTCAGCTTCGAGAAGAATGCTGGTGCAATATTGATTGGGATTGCATTGAATGCGTAGATTGCTTTGGGTAGTATTGACATTTTAACAATATTTATTCTTCCAATCCATGAGCATGGAATGTTTTTCCATTTCTTTGTATCTTCTTCAATTTCCCTCATAAGCTTTGTATAGTTTTCAGCATACAGATCTTTTAAATCTTTGGTTAGGTTTATTCCTAGGTATTTCATGATTCTTGGTGCAATTGTGAATGGGATCAGTTTCTTTATTTGTCTTTCTGTTGCTTCATTATTAGTGTATAAGAATGCAACTGATTTCTGTACATTGATTTTGTATCCTGCAACTTTGCTGAATTCATGTATCAGTTCTAGCAGACTTTTGGTGGAGTCTATCGGATTTTCCATGTATAATATCATGTCATCTGCAAAAAGTGAAAGCTTGACTTCATCTTTGCCAATTCTGATGCCTTTGATTTCCTTTTGTTGTCTGATTGCTGATGCTAGAACTTCCAGCACTATGTTAAACAACAGCGGTGAAAGTGGACATCCCTGTCGTGTTCCTGATCTCAGGGGGAAAGCCCTCAGTTTTTTCCCATTGAGGATGATATTAGCTGTGGGCTTTTCATAAATGGCTTCTATGATGTTTAAGTATGTTCCTTCTATCCCGACTTTCTCGAGGGCTTTTATTAAGAAGGGATGCTGCATTTTGTCAAATGCTTTTTCTGCATCAATTGACAGGATCATATGGTTCTTATCTTTTCTTTTATTAATGTGATGTATCACATGGATTGATTTGCGAATGTTGAACCAGCCCTGCAGCCTGGGAATGAATCCCACTTGATCATGGTGAATAATTCTTTTTATATGCTGTTGAATTCGATTTGCTAGTATCTTACTGAGAATTTTTGCATCCATATTCATCAGGGATATTGGCCTGTAGTTTTCTTTTTTTGCTGGGTGTGTGTCTGGTTTGGGAATCAAAGTAATGCTGGCTTCATAGAATGAGTCTGGAAGTTTTCCTTCCCTTTCTATTTTTTGGAATAGCTTGAGAAGGATAGGTATTATCTCTGCTTTAAATGTCTGGTAGAACTCCCCTGGGAAGCCATCTGGTCCTGGACTCCTATTTGTTGGGAGATTTTTGACAACTGATTGAATTTCTTTGCTGGTTATGGGTCTGTTCAAGTTTTCTATTTCCTCCTGATTGAGTTTTGGAAGAGTGTGGGTGTTTAGGAATTTGTCCATTTCTTCCAGGTTGTCCAGTTTGTTGGCATATAATTTTTCATAGTATTCCCTGATAATTGCTTGTATTTCAGAGGGATCGGTTGTAATAATTCCATTTTCACTCATGATTTTATCTATTTGGGTCATCTCCCTTTTCTTTTTGAGAAGCCTGGCTAGAGGTTTATCAATTTTGTTTATTTTTTCAAAAAACCAACTCTTGGTTTCATTGATCTTCTCTACAGTTTTTTTAGATTCTATATTGTTTATTTCTGCTCTGATCTTTACTATTTCTCTTCTTCTGCTGGGTTTGGGGTGTCTTTGCTGTTCTGCTTCTATTTCCTTTAGATGTGCTGTTAGATTTTGTATTTGGGATTTCTCTTGTTTCTTGAGATAGGCCTGGATTGCAATGTATTTTCCTCTCAGGACTGCTTTCACTGCATCCCAAAGCATTTGGATTGTTGTATTTTCATTTTCATTTGTTTCCATATATTTTTTAATTTCTTCTCTAATTGCGTGGTTGACCCATTCATACTTTAGTAGGGTATTCTTTAACCTCCATGCTTTTGGAGGTTTTCCAAGACTTTTTCTTGTGGTTGATTTCAAGCTTCATAGCATTGTGGTCTGAAAGTATGCATGGTATGATCTCAATTCTTGTATACTTATGAAGGGCTGTTTTGTGACCCAGTATGTGATCTATCTTGGAGAATGTTCTATGTGTACTCGAAGAAAGTGTATTCTGTTGCTTTGGGATGCAGAGTTCTAAATATATCTGTCAAGTCCATCTGATCCAGTGTATCATTTAGGGCCCTTGTTTCTTTATTGGTCCTGTGTCTAGATGATCTATCCATTGTTGTAAGTGGAGTATTAACGTCCCCTGCAGTTACCATATTCTTATCAATAAGGTTGCTTATGTTTGTGATTAATTGTTTTATATATTTGGGGGCTCCTGTATTCGGCACATAGACATTTATAATTGTTAGCTCTTCCTGATGGATAGACCCTGTAATTATTATATAATGCACTTCTTCATCTCTTGTTACAGCCTTTAATTTAGAGTCTGGTTTGTCTGATACAAGTATGGCTACTCCAGCTTTCTTTTGACTTCCAATAGCATGATAGATAGTTCTCCATCTCCTCACTTTCAATCTGAAGGTGTCCTCAGGTCTAAAATGAGTCTCTTGTGGACAGCAGATAGATGGGTCTTGTTTTTTTATCCATTCTGATACCCTATGTCTTTTGGTTGGAGCATTTAGTCTGTTTACATTCAGTGTTATTATTGAAAGATATGGGTTTAGAGTCATTGTGATGTCTATAGGTTTCATGCTTGTAGTGATGTCTCTGGTACTTTGTGGTCCTTGCAACATTTTACTCACAGAATCCCCTTAGGATCTCTTGTAGGGCTGTTTAGTGGTGATGAATTCCTTCAGTTTTTGTTTGGGAAGACCTTTATCTCTCCTTCTATTTTGAATGACAGACTTGCTGGATAAAGGATTCTCAGCTGCATATTTTTTCTGTTGATTTCCTGCCATTGAAGATTTCCTGCCATTCTTTTCTGGCCTGCCAAGTTTCAGTAGATAGGTCTGTCACTAGTCTTATCAGTCTCTCTTTATATGTTAGAGCATGTTTATCCCTAGCTGCTTTCAGAATTTTCTCCTTATCCTTGTATTTGCCAGTTTCACTATGATATGTTGTGCAGAAGATCGATTCAAGTTACGTCTGAAGGGAGTTCTCTGTGCCTCTTGGTTTTCAATGCCTTTTTCCTTCCCCAGATCAGGAAAGTTCTCAGCTATGATTTGTTCAAGTACACCTTCAGCCCCTTTCTCTCTCTCTTACTCTTCTGGAATTCCTATTATACAGATATTATTCCATTGGACTGCATCATTTAGGTCTCTAATCCTCCCCTCATACTCATGGATTTTTTTTATTTCTTTTTCTCAGCTTCCTCATTTTCCATAATTTTATCTTCTAGTTCACCTATTCTCTCCTCTGCCTCTTCAATCCATGCTATGGCCGCCTCCATTTTATTTTGCACCTCATTTATAGCATTTTTTAGCTCCTCATGACTATTTCTTAGTCCTTTGATCTCTGTAGCCATAGATTCTCTGGTGTCCTCTATGCTTTTTTCAAGTCCAGCAATTAATTTTACAACTATTATTCTAAATTCTTATTATGTTATATTGCTTAGTTTTTGATCAATTCGTTAGCTGTCACTACTTCCTGGAGTTTCTTTTGAGCAGAATTCTTCTGTTTTGTCATTTTGGATAGTCCCTGGGGTGGCGTGGAACTGCAGGGCACTTCCCCTGTGCTGTCCGGAGTAACTTGTGTTGGTGGGCGGGGCCACAGTCACACCTGATGTCTGCCCCTAGCCCACCACTGGGGCCACAGTCAGACTGGTGTGTGCCTTCTCTTCCCCTCTCCCAGGGGCAGGACTCACTGTGGAGTGGTGTGGCCCCTGCCTGGGCTGCCTGCACGCTGCCAGGCTTGTGGTGCGGCTTCGATGGGATCTGGCCAAGGGCATATTAGCCAGGGTGGATCCTCAAGGTGCACGGGGGCGGGAGGGGCAGGCTCAGCTCGCTTTGCCGTGGGTGGTCCCCTGTGGGAGGGGCCCTGCAGCACCGGGAGGGAGGGAGGCAGGCCCGTGGGAGGGATGGATCCACAGAAGCACAGCATTGGGAGTTGGCGCAGCGCAAGCAAGTTTGGTGTCGGGAACTGGTTCCCTTTGGGATTCCGGCTGGGGGATGGGCGAGGGAGATGGCGCTTCCCAGCGCCTTTGTTCCCCACCGAGCTGAGCTCTGTCATCCGGGGCTCAACAACTCTCCCTCCGGTGTCCTCTCACCCTCCCCACTCTCCGAGAGCGGAGCTGTTCACTTTCACCATTCCAGATGTTAAGTCCCGCTGGCTGTCAGAACACACTCCGTCCGGCCCCTCCGCTTTTGCAAGCCAGACTCGGGGGCTCTGCCTTGCCGGGTGGGCTGGCCGCCCCTCCACCACCCCGGCTCCCTCCCGCCAGTCCGTGGAGCGCACACCGCCTCTCCGCCTTTCCTACCCTCTTCCGTGGGCCTCTGGTCTACGCTTGGCTCCAGAGAGTCCGTTCTGCTAGTCTTCCGGCAGTTTTCTGGGTTATTTAGGCAGATGTGGGTGGAATCTAAGCAATCAGGACGAGGTGAGCCCAGTGGCCTCCTATGCCGCCAACTTCCCTTGAATGTCCCCATGTCTGTTTTTAGATTTTACTTAAATCCAGGGGCGCCTGGGTGGCTCAGTCGGTTAAGTGTTCAAGTTTGGCTCAGGTCATGATCTCACGTTCGTGGGTTCAAGCCCCGCATTGGGTTCTGTGCTGACAGCACAGAGCCTGGAGCCTGGAGCCTGCTTTGGATTCTGTGTCTCCCTCTCTTTTTGCTCCTCCCTTATTCATGCTCTGTCTCTCTCTCTCAAAAATAAATAAAAGTTAAAAAAAATTAAATTTTGTTTAAGTCCAAGTTAGTTAACATTATTATAATGGTTTCAGGGTAGAATTTAGTGATTCATCACTTACGTATAACACCCAGTGCTCATCCCAACAAGTGCTCTCCTTAATGCCCCTCACTCATTTAGCCCATCTCCCCACCCAACACCACTCCAGCGGCCCTCAGTTTGTTCTCTGTATTTAAGAGTCTCACGGTTTGTCTCCCTGTTTTTAATCTTATTTTTCCTTCCGTTTCCCTATGTTCGTCTGTTTTGTTCCTTAAATTCCACATAGGAGTGAAATCATATGGTATTTATCTTTTCTTATGGAGCATTTAGACCATTTACATTTAAAGTAATTATTGATAGGTATGTACATATTGCCATTTTGCTCATTGTTTTCTGATTTTTTTTTTTTTGTAGTTCTCTGTTCCTTTCTACTTCCCTTGTTCTGTTTTTTTGTGATTGATGACTTTCTTTAGCGTTATATTTGATTTTTTTTCTCTTTATTTCATGTGTATGTATTATAGGTTTTTGGTTTGTGGTTACCATGAGGTTTGTATATAACTTCCCTAAGTATATAGGAATCTGCATTAAAATGATGGTTACTTACATTTGAACACATTGTAAAGGAATTTCGTTTTTTCTCCCCCCTCCACATTTGATGTGTATGTTATCATATTTTGCATCTTTTTGTGAGTCCTCTTTTTAGATATAATTTTATTTCTTTGGTCTTTAACCTCAATACAAGATTTACAAGTGATTGTTCTACTACCTTTACTGAGTGTTTGCTTTTACCCATGAGATATTTTCTTTTATAATCTTCTTCTAATTATGGCGTTTTCTTTTCCACTCGATTGTAGGTTTTTTCCTTTTGGCACTTTGAGTTTCTCATGTCACTTTGTGTTACATGCAATTTCTCCTGAAAAATCAGCTGTTAGACTTAGGGAATTTCCCTTGTACAAACTAGTTGCTCGTCTCTTACTGCTTTTAAAACTCTGTGTCTTCGGGCACCTGGGTGGTTCAGACGGTTAAGTATCTGACTTTGGCTCAGGTCATGATCTCACGGTTTGTGAGTTTCAGCCCCACGTCCGGCTGTGTGCTGACAGCTCAGAGCCTAGATTCTGCCTCAGATTCTGTGTCTCCCTCTCCGCCTCTCCCTTGCTTGCACTCTGTCTGTCTCTCTCTCTCAAAAATAAACACACAGTAAAAAATTTAAAAAAACTCTATGTCTTTAATCTTCGACATTTTAATTATTAGTGTCATGTCATAGACCTCCCTGGTTTCATTGGAACTCTGTCTGCTTCCTGAACCTAGATGTCTATTTCCTTTCCCAAGTCAGGGGATTTTTTTGCCTCTTATTTCTTTCCATAAGTTTTCTGCCCTTTTCTCTCTTCTCCTTCTGGGACCCCTATAATGTGAATGCTTTTTCACTTGATATTGTCCAAGAGATCCCTGAACCTATCCTCATTTTTAGAAACTCTTTTGTCTTTTTGCTGTTCGGGGTGCTTTCCATTACCCTGCCTTCCAGGTCACTGGTCTGTTATTCTGTCCCTCCAAGCTGTTGTTGATTCCCTCTGGTGTATTTTTCAGTTATTGTATTCTTTCAGTTACTGTATTATGAAGAACCTGATTGGTTCTTTTTTATGTTTTCTATCTCTTTTTTGATGTTCTGAGTTCAACCACTCTTCTCTCCAATCTGGTGGGCATGTATTTGACCATAACTTTGAACTTTTTTTTTTTTTAATTCTGAGAGAGAGAGAGAGAGAGAGAGAGACTGACTGTGAGTGGGAAGGGGCAGGGAGAGAGAGAGAGAGTTCCAAGCAGACTCTGCACTGTCAGCACAGAGCTCAATGTGGGGCTTGAACTCACAAACCATGAGATCATGACCTGAGCTGAAATCAAGAGTCAGATGCTTAACTGACTGAGCCACCCAGGTGCCCCTACTTTGAACCCTTTATTGGTTATCTCCCTTTCGTTTAGTTCTTTCTCTGAGGTTTTTGTCTTGTTATTTCATTTGGAGTGTATTCCTCTGCTTCTGTATTTTACTTGACTTTCTGTGTTTGTCTTTGTCAATTAGGTGGAATAGCTATTTCTCCTAAACCTGAAGGGATGGTCTTGTGTCTGGCTGTCCCCCGTGTAGATTGTGTGTGCCTGGTGACTTTGGCTGGCAGGAGCCGTGGCTGGCGCGGGATGGAGTCCCGCATGACTCCACAGTGGGGCTGCCCTGATAAAATAGATGAAGCTGAAATGGGATTGGGCTGGAGTGATCCTGGGCTCTTGGCACAGAGGGTGTCCTGGCAGGACGGCTGAAGCTGAGGTGAGTGCAAGGCAGGCCCTGAGGCTTTCTGCACTGAGGGTACCATGGCAAGACAGCGAAAGCTGACGTGGGCTTGGGCTGGGGTAGTCCCAGGACTCTTCACACGGAGGGGCCCCTGGCAGGATGACTGAAGCTGAAGTGTGTGCAGGCCTGGGGCCCAGGGCTCTCCACACAGAAGGAACCCTGGCGGGACAGCTGCAGGTGACGTGAGTGCCGTCTGGGTGTCTCAAAGCGGTCACTGGAAGGGGTGCCCCGTGGGGTGGCTGGCGCTGAGGTGGGTGTGGGCAAAAGGATCCCAGGGCTCTCTGCAGAGTGGATGCCGTGGCAGAGCCGCTGGAGCTGAGGCAGGATGCAGGCCAGAGGGTCCTACGGACACTGCACGGGGGGTGCCCGGGAAGTCATGTGGGCTCTCGTGTGTCTCATGGTGCTTGGTGCCTCTGTCACCTTGGTGGGGTGACTGGTGCCAGTGTAGACTGATGTCCCAGGGCTCATGGAGGCGATCGGCTGGCTCGGGCACCAGACCCTGCTCATTCAGGAGAGTTTGAGCCACTGAAGGCAAGAGTCCATTTACTTAACTTGCCATTTAATTATATCAAGATCTGCTTCATTTCTCCTTAGTTTCTAATAAGCTGTGTTATTAGATTGTTACATAGTTCGGATTCTTAGGATTTCTAATTATTAGGATAATTACAGTGTAATTATAAATGTGGTTCACTTGAAATCTACCATGGTCCTGTTTTCTTCTGTTTGGTGCAGTCTTCCGTTTTACCTTATATCCTGACTTCTTTTGAAGTAATTGAATATTAAGATTTTATTATATCTCTATTGGTTCATTAGCCATAACTTTTGGGGGTTTTAGTTCTTTAAAATTTATAATATATATATGCAGTGTATCACAAAATTCAAATAATACACTCCCAAATCCCTCCTCACATTCTTTGTGCTATCTTTATCATACGTTTTAATTCTAAATTAATGACAGTTCCCAGAACACATTATTAATTTTGTTTTAAACAGTTATCTGGCATCATGATTGGAAATGAGGGGAAGAGGGAAAGTATCTTATAAATTCCCACATAATTAACATTTCTGTTCCTCTTTGGACAGATCCAGATTTCATCCTGATGTACTGTTCCTTTTGTTTGAAGAGCTTTCTTTCACATTTCAGGTATTACAGGTCTTCTGGTGATGAGTTTTCTATTTTCTTGGTTCATTTTCAAAAGACATTTTTACCGCATATAGAATTTGGGGTTAGTGGATTTGTTTTCTTTCTTTCAGATCTTTAAAGATATTCCATTGTCTTCTGCCCTGCATGGTTTTCAATGAGAAATCTGCTTTTATTCGCACGTTTGTGTTCTGTACACAGTATTGGTTTATGTGGTTGATTTAAAGATTATTCTCTTGGCCACTGATTTTCAGCAATTTGGTTATAAAGAACATTTGTGCGTTTTTCTTTAGGTTTCTTCTTCTTGGAATTTGTTGAGGTTCTTAGATTTGTGAGCTTTCATCAGATTTGACATTTTCGATCATTGTTACTTCAAATATTACTTTCTTTTTTGGCGACAGCCTCCCACTTTATAGTGGTTCTTTCCCTAGCTGCGGGTAGACTTTTCTCATGCAGACACAGAGCAGAAGCAATAGTTCGCAGGGGCCAGCTACGGATCTCCGGAGTCACGCTGTCTGTCTCTGTCTGTCAGTATAGTTCCCTCTGACATTCTAGCTGCCTTGGTCCTGCACTCCAACCTCTGTGTCTTCAACTCGCTTAGACACCTGGGCTTTCTTTTGGGTCCGTCTTCCTGCATTGTGGCCTGGAAGAGGCCTTCTCTCAAGGATCACAGTCATGAGCAGCCTGTCGTTTCATGTTTGAAAATCATTATTTTATATACTTTGTCTGATAGGTTATTTCTGGCAGGAGGTTTCCTACAGCAGTTAGTCATGCGCGGAAGAAGCAGAAATAATACATGACCTCCAGAAACAGTATGACAACCGATTTAAATTTAGCTCTCTCTTATTGCCAGGAACTATGTAAAATGTCTAGGCCTCCTCTTTTTTCCCATCTGCAAAATATATTTATAATGAGATAAGATTTAGTAAGTCAATGGCTATTAATAAGTCATCATATATTGTCCTAAAATGTCTATAATTTTAAGTTTCCCACCGTAGCCCTCATTTTACTGTTTATAAAAAAAAAAGTTTCTGTGCTTTCGTTCATTAAAGAAAAAAATAAGACTCTATTGACTAATATCTGTGGCCATGCATTCATATGAATGTTCTTCTTTTTTTTAATAATTTTAAAAAATGTTTGGTTTGTTTGTTTGTTGTTTGTTTTGAGAGAGGGAGAGTGAGAATCCCAAGTAGGCTCCTTGCTGTCTGCACAGAGCCCAGTGTGGGGCTTGATCTCATGACTGTGAGATTATGACCTGAGACAAAATCAGGAGTCAGACACTTGACCAACTGAGCCCACCAGACACCCCCATAGCGAATTTTCTGACAGAGAGGAGAGACTGTGCCACTCCCTACCGCAGTATGTAACGACACTTCAAAAACAATAAAGAAACAACACATCGAGTGTTGTCATCTGTGACCAAGAGCAACTATGTGTATGACCTCAGGTTCATCGGTGTAGTGCACTAGCCAGAAGCGCCTGGAGTTGACTTGTAACTGTTCCTAGCACTAGACATCTTTGTATTATTGGACACTTAATGACTTCTGGCCCGGGACTTGTGTCTGTGCTGTTTCAGAGTTTAAGTTCCTAGAAGACAGAATTTTAGGGACTAAGGCACACAGCATCCAGATGGTAACATGACTGTGACAGTGCAGTACAAAAGAAAAGTCATGATATGCTCACTGGGAGCCTATTTTTTACGCTAGGCTTCCCTAACTGCTAATCTTTAAAGTGGAATTAATAATACAAGAAAAATAAACCAAAAATTTTAAGATGAACTTAACCATATTGTTTATTCCCAGTGTTTGAATTTAAAATGAGTTAAGTAATGGTATGGGATGGCTTAGTTGTAGAAAATTCCATTTATTTATTACATTTATTCTTAACATAGGACTCGATATCAAATTCATCATTTCATACAAACACAGGATGATATATTTACAAAAGGACAAATTTTCTTCCAGGTTTAAAAGGCCATGGAGTTACACTATGAACACACACCCACATATACAAAGATAGATAAATATTAATTATATGTATTAAATGGAATTGGTTGAGGTAGAGTTCAATAATAATTACTTGGCTTAAAAGCCTGAAAACATTGTGCAAGCATTCAGTAAGGAGATTTTGGATGTATTATCAAAATACATTGGTACAAATTTAAGGCAGTTGCTATAGAATGATCTGCTATGATTGAAACCATGTGTGGAGAGCTTGGGCTTCTGCGGATGTGTCGCAGCAACAAAGGCTCTAAAGATGTATTTGTGCTGCCCGCTATGTATACAGATGATTGACTTAGATACACTTCCCAGACGTAAACAGTAAAGGAATGTCACTGAAGTTTCGCATGCTATCAGAGACAGGGAATGCTTACCACATTGTACAAGCCGATGCACCAGCGTTCAAATATAATCTGCCCAGAAAATCCATTAACAAAGGCGAACCAAAGCTGAAAGAGAAGAAAGTTCATGAAGTTTTGTATCAATACTGACCTAAATGTTTCCATTCACTGAAGTACTTAAAATACTATGCTTTATCATTCTTTTTTTCCCATGTCATCAAATGGAATTTTGCCAGAATGTAAATAAAATCAAGCTTGAGTGTTTGAGCTTCACAGAAAGGCAGTTCATTTATTTTAGAATTTTTATTTCATTCTTTATTTTTTGACAGAGAAAGAACAATAACAATTTCAATGAAATGCTTAGATCTGATTGTCCAATAATGCATTGTTTCAGTGAAAAGATCTCTGCCCCTCTGTGTTTACTGCAGCATTATTTATGATGGCAAAAATGTGGAAGCAGCCCAACTATTCACCAGTAGATGAATGGATAAAGGAGAGGTGGTAGATATACAATGGAATATCACTCAACCATGAAATAGTGTGAGATCCCACCATTTGCAATAACATGGATGGACCTGGATTGTATAATGCTAAGTGAAATAAGTCAGAGAAAGACAAATACTGTATGATTTCACCCCTGTGTGGAATTTAAGAAACAAAAGCAACCAACCAACCAACCAACCAACAAAAAAACCCAGACCCTCAAATATAGAAAACAGACTGGGACTTGCCAGAGGGAAGGTGAATGAGAGGATGGGTGAATAGGTGAAGGCGATTAAGACTATACTTCTCGTGATGAGCACTGAGTAACGGACGGAATTGTTGAGCCACTATGTTGTACATCTCAAACTAATATAACAATGTATATTATTTATACTCGAATAGAAAAATTTAAGGCAAAGGACTGGGAATAACTAAGACAATTTTAAAAATATATAGTGAAAAGACTCACTCTACCTGATGTTAAGGCTCATGGTATTGCTACAGAATTCAAGACAGTGTGATGTTGGCAGAGGAACAGACACAGAAATCAAGGAGTTAGAGTAGAGAACCCAGAAACACATAGTATGTATCTACATGAGTATGTCCAACTTATTTTAATTGTGGTAAGAACTATAACCAATTTTAAGTGTACAGTGCAGTAACGTTAAGTATATTCACATTGTTGTGCGACCAATCTCCAGAACTTTTTCATCTTGCAAAACTGAAACTCTGTACCCCCGAACAATTCCCCATATCCCTCAACCCTCAGCCACTGGTCACCAACACTCTCCTTTGTCTCTCTGAATTTGACTATTTTAGATACCCCATGTAAGTGGAATCATACACTGTTTGGCTTTTTGTGTGTGACTCATAGTTAGCCAATGTCCTCAAGGTTCATCCATATTATAGTATGTGTCAGAATTTACTTTTCCTTTTAAGGCTGAATAATATTCCATTGTATTTATATATCACATTTTGGTTATCTCTTCATCTGTCACTGGACGTTTGGGTTGCTTCTGCTTGGGTATTGTAAATAATGGTGCATTAAACATGGTGTGTAAATATCTCTTCAAGATTCTTGCTTTCATGGGCACCTGGGTGGCTCAGTCGGTTAAGTGTCCGACTTCGACTCAGGTCATGATCTCGCGGTTTGTGAGTTCAAGCCCCGCATCGGGTTCTGTGCTGACGGCTCAGAGCCTGGAGCCTTCTTTGGATTCTGTGCCTCCTCCTCTCTCTGCCCCTCCCCTGCTCTCTTCTCTCTCTCTCTCTCTCAATAATAAATGTTAAAAAAAAAATTTAGATACATACTCAGAAGTTGAATTGCTGAATCATGTAATTCTATTTTTAATGTTTTGAGGAATCATCATACTATTTTCCATAGTGGTTGCACCAATTTTTATTCATACCTGCAGTTCACAAGGGTTCACTTTCTCCACATCCTCACCGACATTTGTTATTCTCTGGGGGTTTTGTTTTATTTTTTAATAGTAGCCATCCTAATTGATGTAATACGTGATTATGGTTTGGATTTACATTTCTCCAATGATTAGTGGTGTTGAACATTTTCTCACATGCTTGTTGGCCATTTATATACTATCTCTGTAGAAATGTCTGTTCAAGTTCTTTACCCAACTTTATCTCAGATTGATTTTTTTGTTATTGAGTTGTAGGAGCTCACTATTCTAGACATTAGCTTATGAGATATGTAATTTCCAAGTATTTTTCTCGTATTCTGTAGGTATTTTTACTGTGTTGATTGTCACAATCAACACAGAGGTTTTAACATTTGATGTAGAACCACTTGTCTGTATTTGCTTCTGTTGCATGTGCTTTCATGTCATGTCCAAGAAAATTATTGTCAAACACAATGTCATGAAGATTTTCCATTTTATTTTCTTATAAGAGCTTTATAGTTTTAGGTATTATTTTTAGGTCCTTAATTTTCAGTTAACTTTTGTAAATGGTGTAAGGTAAGTGTTTGAGTATTTATTTATTTATTTTGCATATGGATATCCAGCTTTCCCACTAGCATTTGCTAAAGGGACTATCCTTTCTCCATTATGTAACCTTGGTGTTTTCAAAGATCATTTGACCATATACACTAAGATTTATTTCTGGATTCTTTATTTTATTCCATTGGTCTATATACCTGTTTTTATGCCACTAAAACACATTTTAAATACTGTAACTTTGTATATGTTCTGAAATTAGGGAGTATGAGACTAATCAGTTGTTTTTCAAGATTGTTTTGGCTATTCAAGATGCTTTAAGACTCTGTATGAATTTTAGGATGCATTTTTCTATTTCTCCAAAACATGGGATTTTTGTAGGGATTGCATACAAATCTGCATTTGTATGGGGTAATATTGTCATCTTAACAATATAAACTTTTACAATCCATAACCATGGGATGTCTTTCCATTTATTTGTATCTTCAAATTATTTCAGCAATATTTTGTAGTTTTTGGTGTACAAGTGTTTTTCCGCCTTGGTTAAGTTTATTCCTAAGCATTCTTTCTGATGCTATTATAAATGAAATTTTTTTCTTAATTTCCTTTTTTGATAGTTTGTTATTAGTGTATATAAATACAACATTTTTGTATGTTGGTTTGTATCCTGTTGCATTATTGAATTTATTAGTTCTGATAATTATTTTCTGACATCTTTAGGATTTTCCACATATAAGATCTTGTCCTCTGTAAACAGAGATAATTTTACCTATTCCTTTCTGATTTGAATGTTTTTCTTTCTTCCTTCCTTTCTTCTTTTTTTTTTTTCTTTTGCCCAAGTGCTCTTACTGGGACTTCCAGTACTGTGTTGAATAGAAGTGGTGAGAGCAGGCATCCTTGCCTTGTTCCTGATCTTAGAGGAAAGACTTTTAGTCTTTCGCCACTGAGCACAATACCAGCTATGGGATTTTCATATATGGCCTTTATTATGTTGAGGAATTTTTTTTTCTTTCTAGTCTGTTGAATGCTTTTATCATGTAAGAGTGTTGAATTTCATCAAATGCATTTTCTGCATCGAGATGATGTTTTTTTTTTTTTTCCTTTGTTGACTGATTTTGATATATTGAACCATCTTTGCATTCCAGGATATGGTTTCTATTCCTTTTTTAATGTGCTGCTGAATTCAAGTTTGCTAATATTTTGCCAAGGATTTTTGCACCTGTATTAATCGGGGATATAGGTAAGTAGCTTTCTTGTAGTGTTTTCTAGTGTCTTGTAATGTAGCTTTGGTTTTATAGTAATGCCGGACTCATAAAATGAGTTTGTGTTTCTTTCTCTATAATTTTTTGGAAGAGTTTGAGGTAGATTTTAATTCTTCTTTGAACGATTGGTATAATTTGCCAGGAAGGTATTTGATTACTGATCTGATCTCCTTACTAGTTATACTCTGTTGATATTTCCTATTTCTTTATTACTTGCCCAACTGATTTTTTACAAAGGTAGAAAACCAATTCAATGGAAGGATAACCTTTTCATCAAACAGCACTGAAGTAATTGAATTTCATGGGCAAAACAAATAGAAAATCTAAACCCTCCGCTCGGCACAAAAATTCACTGAAAATGGATCATGACATTAAGTGTAAAACACAAGACTTTTAGAAAACTACACAGAGGAATGTCTTTGGAATCTAGATCTAGGCAAAGAGTTTTTTGACACAGAACCAAAGCATGATCCATAAAAGGAAAATTTGTAAATTGGACCACTTCAAAATTAAAAACTCTTATACTCTGAAAGACTCTATTAATATGACAAAACATCATGATACAGGCTGGAAGAAAATATTTGCAAACTACGTATCTGCCAAAGGACTGTCTAAAATATGGGAAGAACTCTCAAAAATTAACAATAAAAAATCAATTTCATTTTTATACAATTTAGACAAAAGATGGGAAGACACATTTCAGAAGATGTATTGATAGCAAATAAGTATATGAGAAGATATTCAACATCATTAGCCACTGCAGAAATGCAATTTAAAACCACAATGAGGGGGCTGCCTGGGTGGCTCAGTTGGTTGAGTGTCCAACTCTTGATATCAGCTCAGGTCATGATCCCAGAGTCATGGGATCAAGTCCCAGAGTCGAGCCTGCTTAAGATTCTTTCTCTCTCTCTCTCCCTCTGCCCCTCTCCCCTACTCACACTCTTTCTCTAACATAAAATAAAAATAAAACAAAACCACAGTGAGATACCACTAACCATCTATCAGAATGGCTAAAATACTAAATAGTGATAATACAAATGCTGGGAATGATCCAGAGAAACAAAATAACAGATACTTTGCTGCTAGGAATTGAAAATAGTTGGGAGTTTCTTTAAAAAAAAAAAAAAAAAAAACAAACTACTCTTGGACATTTGTCCTAAATAAGTGAAAACTTATGTTTGCCCAAAATCTTTATACAAATACTCTTCAATAAGTGGGTGATAAATATTATGGTCTGGAACAAATGATTGATACAGGGAACAACTTGGATTAATCTGAAGGGAATTATACTAAAAAAAAATCCAATCTCAAAAGGTTATATACTACACAGTTCTACTTTTATAACATTCTTTCTTTTTAAGCTTATTTATTTTGAGAGAGAAAGCATGTGGAGGGGGAGAGAGAAATTCAAGCAGGCTCTGCACTGTCAGTGCAGGGTCCAACATTGGGCTTGATCTTGTGAACTGTGAGATCATGACCTGAGCCAAAATCAAGATCTTTTCTGATGCTTAACCAACTGAGCCACCCAGGCACCCCTACTTTTAGAACATTCTTGAAAGAACAAGGATAGGGATAGGGAACAGATTAGTCACGGTCAGAAGCTACGGATGGATGTGGATATAAAGGGGTAGCATGAGTGGGATCCTTGTGATGGAACAGGTCTGTATCATTGGGGCCGAGGTGGGGGTAGTCTGTCTCGATTTCTGTGATGGTTATATCAACCTACACATGGATAAAAGTACATAGAATCACACAAGTGTGGGTAAAGCTTGTGAAGTATGAATCTCAGTTATATCCTGGTTTTGATCATGTCCTAGAGTTATTCAAGGTATTGTCTTTGGGGAAAATTGGGTGACTGTTTCATGAGACCTCCTAAAAAATATTTTTGGAACTTCCTGTGAATCCATAATTATTTCAAAGTAAAATACTAAAAAATATTTTTCCATAGCCAAATTTAAGGCTTATACAAATGTTTTTTTAAGTCAGGATGGTGGTTAGAAGACTCAAATTTACCAAATAACTTTGAGCAAAAACCTAAAGCAGAATTGTGTAATGGTAATTTAAATGATACAAATATGGGGAAAAAAACAAAACACTAAACTACCATACATGATGTCAAAGAAAGACCTAACTTTTTCATGAAAGAAAGCATATCTTTTCTTACCTCAATAACATATAACACGACATTTTTGTAGAAACAATATAATATGCATTTTGTCACTCGAAAATAATTCCAAGCTCCATGAACCAACAGAAGCTTCTCCAAGTAGCTAAACTAAAAGAAGGAAACAACAGTCAGGGCAAGTTCAAATGAAACAGCAAAGTATTTGTTAGACCCACTGTTGTAGAATACATACAAAAGACTGGAGACAGATGGGGCAGAAATAGGAAAATGTCCATTTACAGTTCTTGGGCTAACACTCATTCTTGGAAAAGTATAAAATGGCACACACCATGGCATAACATCTTCTCTGCAGTCAAAGCTGCTCTTGGGTCAAAGCAAGATGGAGGAAAACAAAATGTGGCTTAAAGTATTATCATTGCTGTGAAATAGCCTGTTAATGGGGGCCTGAGCATGAATCATTTCAGTCTCCTGCATTAGTGACTGGCTTGGTGTGGCACCTTAGGGGTGGGTGAGAGGAAGAAAAGAAAGCTTGCAGGGTCTGGTGGTCCAAGATGGTAACATAGGAAGAGTACCTCAGGAATCCTATCCCATGCCAGCCACAGGTCCACCCAGGCACACAGAGACTACACAAAGGACAGCCACCTACAAGACTATTCCTTTGAGTTTAGGAGAAGCAGCTGTTCTGCCTAATTCTTAAAAAACAAACACAGGGGGATTCTAGGGAAGATGGCGGCGTAGGAGGACGCTGGGCTCACCACGCGTCCTGCTGATCACTTAGATTCCACCTACACCTGCCTAAATAACCCAGAAAACTGCCAGAAGACTAGCAGAACGGATTCTCTGGAGCCAAGTGCAGACAAGAGGCCCACAGACGAGGGTAGGAAGGGCAGAGAGGCGGTGCACGCTCCACGGACTGGCAGGAGGGAGCCGGGGCGGTGGAGGGGCAGCCAGCCCACCCGGCAAGGCAGAGCCCCTGAGTCTGGCTTGCAAAAGTGGAGGGGCCGGACGGAGTGTGTTCCAACAGCAAGCGTGACTTAGCATCTGGGAGGTCATAAGTTAACAGCTCTGCTTGGAAAGCAGGAAGGCTGGAGGACAACGGGAGGGAGAGTTGCTGAGCCCCGGGACGACAGAGCTCAGTTTGGTGGGGAACAAAGGCGCTCGCCAGCGCCATCTCCCTCACCCATCCCCCAGCCAAAATCCCAAAGGGAACCGGTTCCTGCCAGGGAACTTGCTCGCTCTGCGCAAACACCCAACGCTGTGCTTCTGCGGAGCCACCCCTCCGGCAGCAGGTCTGACTCCCTCCCGCTGCCACAGGGCCCCTCCTGAAGTGGATCACCTAAGGAGAAGCTAAGCCTGCCCCTCCTACCCCTGTGCACCTTGCCTACCCACCCCAGCTAATACGCCAGATCCCCAGCATCACAAGCCTGGCAGTGTGCAAGTAGCCCAGATGGGCCACGCCACCCCACAGTGAATCCTGCCCCTAGGAGAGGGGAAGAGAAGGCACACACCAGTCTGACTGTGGCCCCAGCGGTGGGCCGGGGGCAGACATCAGGTCTGACTGCGACTCCGCCCACCAACTCCAGTTATACACCACAGCACAGGGGAAGTGCCCTGCAGGTCCTCACCACACCAGGGACTATCCAAAATGACCAAGCGGAAGAATTCCCCTCAGAAGAATCTCCAGGAAATAACAACAGCTAATGAGCTGATCAAAAAGGATTTAAATAATATAACAGAAAGTGAATTTAGAATAATAGTCATAAAATTAATCGCTGGGCTTGAAAACAGTATAGAGGACAGCAGAGAATCTATTGCTACAGAGATCAAGGGACTAAGGAATAGGAGGAGCTGAAAAACGCTATAAACGAGATGCAAAATGAAATGGAAACGACCATGGCTTGGATTGAAGAGGCAGAGGAGAGAATAGGTGAACTAGAAGATAAAATTAGGGAAAAAGAGGAAGCTGAGAAAAAGATTAAAAAATCCAGGAGTATGAGGGGAAAATTAGAGAACTAAGTGATGCACTAAAAAGAAATAATCTACGCATAATTGGTATCCCAGAGGAGGAAGAGAGAGGGAAAGGTGCTGAAGGGGTACTTGAAGAAATAACAGCTGAAAACTTCCCTGAACTGGGGAAGGAAAAGGGCATTGAAACCCAAGAGGCACAGAGAACTCCCTTCAGACGTAACTTGAATCGATCTGCATGACATATCATAGTGAAACTGGCAAAATACAAGGATAAAGAGAAAATTCTGAAAGCAGCTAGAGATAAACATGCTCTAACATATAAAGGGAGACCTATAAGACTCGTGACCGATCTCTCTTCTGAAACTTGGCAGGCCAGAAAGGATTGGCAGGAGATCTTCAATGTGATGAACAGAAAAAATATGCAGCCAAGAATCCATCCCGCAAGTCTGTCATTTAGAATAGAAGGAGAGATAAAGGTCTTCCCAAACAAACAAAAACTGAAGGAATTCGTCACCACTAAACCAACCCTACAAGAGATCCTAAGGGGGATCCTGTGAGACAAAGTACCAGAGACATTGCTACAAGCATAAAACATACATCACAATGACTCTAAACCCGTATCTTTCTATAATAACACTGAATGTAAACAGACTAAATGCGCTAACCAAAAGACATAGGGTATCAGAATGGATAAAAAAAACAAGACCCATCTATTTGCTGTCTACAAGAGACTCATTTTAGACCTGAGGACACCTTCAGATTGAGAGTGAGGGGATGGAGAACTATTTATCATGCCACTGGAAGTCAAAAGAAAGCTGGAGCAGCCATACTTATATCAGACAAACTAGACTTTAAAGGCTGTAACAAGAGATGAAGAAGGGCATTATATAATAATTACAGGGTCTATCCATCAGGAAGAACTAACAATTATAAATGTCTATGTGCTGAATACGGGAGCCCCCAAATATATAAAACAGTTACTCATAAACATAAGCAACCTTATTGATAAGAATGTGGTAATTGCAGGGGACTTTAACACTCCACTTACAGAAATGGATAGATCATCTAGACACACGGTCAATAAAGAAACAAGAGCCCTGAATGATACATTGGAGCAGATGGACTTGACAGATATATTTAGAACTCTGCATCCCAAAGCAACAGAATATACTTTCTTCTCGAGTGCACATGGAACATTCTCCAAGATAGATCATATACTGGGTCACAAAACAGCCCTTCATAAGTATACAAGAATTGAAATTATACCATGCAAACTTTCAGACCACAATGCTATGAAGCTTGAAATCAACCACAGGAAAAAGTCTGGAAAACCTCCAAAATCATGGAGGTTAAAGAACACCCTACTAAAGAATGAGTGGGTCAACCAGGCAACTAGAGAAGAAATTAAAAAATATATGGAAACAAACGAAAATGAAAATACAACAATCCAAATGCTTTGGGATGCAGCAAAGGCAGTCCTGAGAGGAAAATACATTGCAATCCAGGCCTATCTCAAGAAACAAGAAAAATCCCCAATACAAAATCTAACAGCACACCTAAAGGAAATAGAAGCAGAACAGCAAAGGCAGCCTAAACCCAGCAGAAGAAAAGAAATAATAAAGATCAGAACAGAAATAAACAATATAGAATCTAAAAAAACTGTAGAGCAGATCAACAAAGCCAAGAGTTGGTTTTTTGAAAAAAATAAACAAAATTGACAAACCTCTAGCCAGGCTTCTCAAAAAGAAAAGGGAGATGACCCAAATAGATAAAATCATGAATGAAAATGGAATTATTACAACCAACCCCTCAGAGATACAAATAATTATCAGGGAATATTATGAAAAATTATATGCCAACAAATTGGACAACCTGGAAGAAATGGACAAATTCCTAAACACCCACACTCTTCCAAAACTCAATCAGGAGGAAATAGAAAGCTTGAACAGACACATAACCAGCAAAGAAATTGAATCGGTTATCAAAAATCTCCCAACAAATAAGAGTCCAGGACCAGATGGCTTCCCAGGGGAGTTCTACCAGACGTTTAAAGCAGAGATAATACCTATCCTTCTCAAGCTATTCCAAGAAATAGAAAGGGAAGGAAAACTTCCAGACCCTTCTATGAAGCCAGTATTACTTTGATTCCTAAACCAGACAGAGACCCAGTAAAAAAAGAGAACTACCGGCCAATATCCCTGATGAATATGGATGCAAAAATTCTCAGTAAGATACTAGCAAATCGAATTCAACAGCATATAAAAAGAATTATTCACCATGATCAAGTGGGATTCATTCCTGGGATACAGGCCTGGTTCAACATTCGCAAATCAATCAACATGATACATCACATTAATAAAAAGAAAAGATAAGAACCATATGATCCTGTCAATCGATGCAGAAAAGGCCTTTGACAAAATTCAGCGCCCTTTCTTAATAAAAACCCTTGAGAAAGTCGGGATAGAAGGAACATACTTAAAGATCATAAAAGCCATTTATGAAAAGCCCACAGCTAATATCATCCTCAATGGGGAAAAACTGAGAGCTTTTTCCCTGAGATCGGGAACACTGCAGGGATGCCCACTCTCACCGCTGTTGTCTAACATAGTGTTGGAAGTTCTAGCATCAGCAATCAGACAACAAAAGGAAATCAAAGGCATCAGAATTGGCAAAGATGAAGTCAAGCTTTCACTTTTTGCAGATGACATGATATTATACATGGAAAATCCGATAGACTCCACCAAAAGTCTGCTAGAACTGATACATGAATTCAGCAAAGTTGCAGGATACAAAATCAATGTACAGAAATCAGTTGCATTCTTATACACTAACAATGAAGCAACAGAAGACAAATAAAGAAACTGATCCCATTCACAATTGCACCAAGAAGCATAAAATACCTAGGAATAAATCTAACCAAAGATGTAAAAGATCTGTATGCTGAAAACTATAGAAAGCTTATGAAGGTAATTGAAGAAGATATAAAGAAATGGAAAGACATTCCCTGCTCATGGACTGGAAGAATAAATATTGTCAAAATGTCAATACTACCCAAAGCAATCTACACATTCAATGCAATCCCAATCAAAATTGCACCAGTATTCTTCTCGAAACTAGAACAAGCAATCCTAAAATTCATATAGAACCACAAAAGGCCCCGAATAGCCAAAGTAATTTTGAAGAAGAAGACCAAAGCGGGAGGCATCACAATCCCAGACTTTAGCCTCAACTACAAAGCTCTAGTCATCAAGACAGCATGGTATTGGCACAAAAACAGACACACAGACCAATGGAATAGAATAGAAACCCCAGAACTAGACCCACAAACGTATGGCCAACTCATCTTTGACAAAGCAGGAAAGAACATCCAATGGAAAAAAGACAGTCTCTTTAACAAATGGTGCTGGGAGAACTGCACAGCAACATGCAGAAGGTTGAAACTAGACCACTTTCTCATACCATTCAAAAAATAAACTCAAAATGGATAAAGGACCTGAATGTGAGACAGGAAACCATCAAAACCCTAGAGGGGAAAGCAGGAAAAGACCTCTCTGACCTCAGCCATAGCAATCTCTTACTGGACACATCCCCAGAGGCAAGGGAATTAAAAGCAAAAATGAATTACTGGGACCTTATGAAGATAAAAAGCTTCTGCACAGGAAAGGAAACAACCAACAAAACTAAAAGGCAACCAATGGAATGGGAAAAGATATTTGCAAATGACTTATCAGACAAAGGGCTAGTATCCAAAATCTATAAAGAGCTCACCAAACTCCACACCCGAAAAACAAATAACCCAGTGAAGAAATGGGCAGAAAACATGAATAGACACTTTTCTAAAGAAGACATCCGGATGGCCAACAGGCACATGAAAAGATGCTCAACGTCGCTCCTCATCAGGGAAATACAAATCAAAACCACAGTGAGATATCACATCACGCCAGTCAGAGTGGCCAAAATGAACAAATCAGGAGACTATAGATGCTGGCGAGGATGTGGAGAAACGGGAACCCTCTTGCACTGTTGGTGGGAATGCAAACTGGTGCAGCCATTCTGGAAAACAGTGTGGAGGTTCCTCAGAAAATTAAAAATAGACCTACCCTATGACCCAGCAATAGCACTGCTAGGAATTTACCCAAGGGATACAGGAGTACTGATGCATAGGGGCACTTGTACCCCAATGTTTATAGCAGCACTCTCAACAATAGCCAAATTATGGAAAGAGCCTAAATGTCCATGAACTGATGAATGGATAAAGAAATTGTGGTTTATATACACAATGGAGTACTACGTGGCAATGAGAAAGAATGAAATATGGCCTTTTGTAGCAACGTGGATGGAACTGGAGAGTGTGATGCTAAGTGAAAGAAGCCATACAGAGAAAGACAGATACCATATGTTTTCACTCTTATGTGGATCCTGAGAAACTTAACGGAAACCCATGGGGGAGGGGAAGGAAAAAAAAAAAAAAGGTTAGAGTGGGAGAGAGCCAAAGCATAAGAGACTCTTAAAAACTGAGAACAAACTGAGGGTTGATGGGGGGTGGGAGGGAGGGGAAGGTGGGTGATGGGTATTGAGGAGGGTACCTTTTGGGATGAGCACTGGGTGTTGTATGGAAACCAATTTGACAATAAATTTCATATATTGAAAAAAAAAAAAAGAAAAAGAAAAAAATGAACGAGGACAAGAAAACAAAGGATGGCAGATGTCTTAAAAATTTGGACATTAAAATTTGTCCTTAAAAATAAGGACAAAACTTAACCCCAAATGTTCTGGTAGTTGCATATGAAGAGCAGCTTAAAGAGTAGGGTAGACCTCATGCACTCGACGTGCCCACACCACTGACCTGTGCAATGGCAAAATCTGAGTTGTTGGTGGCCTGCATGCCCTCGTTCCCACTGATTCCCACACCCACGTGGGCCATCTGGATCATCCCAACGTCATTGGCACCATCCCCGATGGCAAGAGTGATGGCCCCTACGTGCTTCTTAACCACGTCGACTATTTCTGCCTTCTGGAGGGGAGATAACCTGAAAAGAAGACAGAAATCACCACTTTTTAGTGTTTTATGTTGGTTCGTTTTATTTCACCTTGTCGTAAAAGCCTTTAACATGGAGTCAACGGTAATCTACACCTAACCACCTTTAAATGACAGCTACGGATAAATTTTCCAATACACTGATCAAGCTTTTAACAGATATAAAAGCGTTCCACCCACCAATCTAAAATAAATGAATAAACAAACAAAAAGCAGAATCAGACCTATAAACACAGAACAACCTGATGGCTGGTGGAGGGTGTGGGGTGAAGGGATGGGCAATATGGGTGAAAGGGGGTGGAAGGTACACACTTTCAGATGGAACAGAACTCACAAGAATAAAAGGCACAGCATAGGGAATAGAGCCAGTGATATTGTAGTGATGTTGTGTGATGACAGATGGTAGCTAGCTTGTGGTGAGCACAGCTTCACAGAGAGATTTCCAGTCATGTTGTACGCCTGAAACTAATGTATCATTGTGTATCAGCTATACTCAAAAATTTTTAAAGTTCCCTCCCCCGCCCACCCAAAATAAGAAGTAAAGCAAAGAAAGCACACAGTAACTTCTTCAACGTCCCCAAAGAAATACACAGTATCAGTTGTCTAGTTTACATGGAGCCAAACTCTTCAAGTTGCCATTCTCCCCACCGCTCCCTGTTTCTAACACTGGCCTGCTAGCTTAATTTACATCATCTCGCTACATGACAGCAAGAAGTGAAGATCTGTTTCCAAACCTGTATAAAGGCATTTCCCCCGAAGGATAAATATGTGGAGTAGCCTAGGAAAATCAAACTACCCTCAAGTGAACTTTGCAAGGAGACAGAGAAACATGAAGATCTCAGTCAGGAGTCTGTGGTGACAATAACAATCCAAAGGTAAGTGGCTGAAAATAACAAATGCTTGCTTCTTTCCCGCGGGTGTGTCCAGTGCAGATGAGGATACTGTTGATCCTTTCTTTTAACCCAGACAAGCTACGAAAGCAAATTTCGTATTCCTCAAATATTTCAGACTAGCAGACCCTGTCTACACAAAATACTTAACAGACATTCCAAGGAAAGAGAAGCAAATTTTTTTCTCTCTTATTTATCACTTATGTATTCATTCACTAAATAAATTGGCTACATACCTCTATCCAAAATGATCAGGGACACACAAAGGTTTTATTTTCTAGTAAGCGAGTGTTCATCCCCTTCCCACAAAACAGCTCCTAAAAACTAATTTAAATCTCAACCTTTCAAATTTCAGGTGAGATTATTAAAAACTGAGGAGATAGAGTTCCCTTAACTAGAACACACTCCAAATTTTAAGACAGAAGCACAGACGGAAAACCTTTGGTTTCATAATGAGGAAAATGTGAGTTAACATTAATACACTGTAGATACAGTGTGAAAAGTTGCTGAGTAGAGGATGTTCCGGAAACCATTTGTAAGTTTAGTTTCCAACTAGAGACACTGTTTTTTGTTTTTTTTGTTTTTTTTTTTTTTTTTTACTGCAATAACGACAATGATAATAACTTCACCATTTTGTCTGGCAAGTACTTTTATATTTAAACTATGATATTTGTGAAGAAAAAAAAGAAAACGTACCTCCTATTAATACCAAATTTGACTCTTCATACTGTCAAATCTTAATTCTATCGTTTGAGCCAGTGAAGCTCTCCAAATATGAAAAGAGAACTACAGGGACCCAACCAAGCCTTCTCCTCCCCTTGCTAAACATCCTTGAATCCTTCAGTCCTTTTGTGAGGTGGTTCAGGGCCTTTTGCCAAAGCTCCACATCAATTCTGATCAGTTGTTGGCAAGATGTAGAGAAAGGGGAACACTCATACACAGTTGGTGGGAATGCAAACCGGTACAGCTACTCTGGAAGACAGTATGGCAGTTCCTTAGAAAGTTACACATAGAACTACCCTACAACCTAGCAATTGCACTATTAGGTATTTACCCAAAGGATACAAAAATATTGAGTTGAAGGGGCACGTGCACCATGATTTATAGCAGCATTATTAACAACAGCCAAATTATGAAAAGAGCCCAAATGTCCATAGAGGTGGCACATTATTTATTTATATACACACACACACACACACACACACACACACACACACACACACACATACGTGCTATGGAATATTACTCAGCCATCAAAAAGAATAAAATCTCACCATTTGCAATAATGTGGACACAGCTAGCGTATATTACACTAAGCGAAATAAGTCAGAGAAAGACAACATCTTATTTCACTCATATGTGGAATTTAAGAAACAAAACAGATGAACATAAGGAAAGGGAGAAAAAACAGAGGGAAGCAAACCATAAGAGACTCTTAACTATAGAGAACAAACTGAAGGTTGCTGGAAGGGAGGTGGGTGGGGGATGAGCGGGCTAAATGGGTGATGGGTATTAGGAGGGCACTTGTTGTGATGAGCACTGGCTGTTGTATGTAAGTGATGAATCACTAAATTCTACTCCCCAAACCAGTATTAGACTATATGTTAACTAACTAGAATTTAAATTAAAACTACAAAAAAAAAAAAAAAGAGAGAGAGAAAAGAATAGAACTAGATTATCACTATTCTGATTTTGGATCTCCCTCCCATACATGAAAATAAATCCTAAAATAATAATAGTCTTTTAATACCTATCTGTTAAATGAGCTTAAATTAATAAAACACTTTAGGTCATGTTTCTGGGTGTGAGTATTAAGCCAAATTACCCTAATCTTGAAATTTTAGGGTTATACCCAATTGATGATCTTTACATTCATGTCTGGCAAAGTTTATCTTGTCATTTTATTGGCTGAAAAAACATAGATACCCCACAGCCATCTATTCACAAAAACTGAAGGGTGAAAAGTCTACTCAGGATAGGAAAAAAAGTCAATATGCTGTTTCAGGACACAAAAGTAGTAAGAAAACACAGCCCTAAAACACAGTTTGAGAAATTCAAAACAGACATTAAACAGCTAATTTCTGTTCTTTTCATCTGAATGAAAGATGAAAGCATAAAAACCTTCCAAAACATAGTATTTCACGTGTCAACACTCGTTGTGATTTTTAATCTATAACATGGAACCGAATAAATTCAACAATGTAGAAACAGCACATAATAGATTCCAACCTACAAAACAAACACTCTAGTCACATTTGACTTGATTTAAAAATTGTAGTATTTTTATCATCTGTTTTCATGGAATTACAAAGATAACTAAACCAATTGACTGGAATAATGTCATGGTTTTTCCATGGCACACACTACTGACTTCTTTATCAATACAATCAGTGTTAGAAATAAAAAAATAAAATGGTTTCCATTCAAAATTTGTAAAATAGGTTCAACATATTATATGGCATAGATACTTTCTTGTATATAAAAACAAGTTTTCTTGCTATATTTGTGGTTGGAATTCTCTGCGTAAGCTACTTACAGGTAATCTCATATGCATTAATTATTATTTATTCAACAAATACTGATGTCCCTACATAGGAGCCAGGCACAGATCTTGATACAGAAAATAGTGCAGAGAATAAAATACATAAGCATTCCTGCCTTCATGAAGTTTACGTTCCAGTGGAGAGGAGACAGACAATAAACCAAGTAAGTAAAACATAAATTATGGCACATGGTGATAAGAACTTTCTTTTAAGTTTCTTTTTCAGTCAGTGCAGAGCCCGATGCAAGGCTTGATCCCATGAACCATGAGATCATAACCTGAACTGAAATCAAGAGCTGGACACCCAACTGACTGAGCCACCCAGGCGCCCTGATAAACTGAATTTTCTAGATTAATTAGATTTTTCTCTCCTGATTATGTTTACCTGAGTGCCACTGATTAAGCAATTGTAACAAATACCATATGACACCCTCCAAGTATCTAAGCTTTTTTATTTCTTCAACGTTTATTTATTTTTGGGACAGAGACAGACAGAGCATGAACGGGGGAGGGGCAGAGAGAGAGGGAGACACAGAATCGGAAACAGGCTCCAGGCTCCGAGCCACCAGCCCAGAGCCCGAGCAGGGCTCGAACTCCCGGACCGCGAGATCGTGACCTGGCTGAAGTCGGACGCTTAACCGACTGCGCCACCCAGGCGCCCCATAAGCTTTTTTATTTCTAAATGACATTCAGTAAGCAAATTATTGGTCAAAACTTTAAGAAAACTTTCTATACCTGTTAATGGCATATAAGGATATTAGTTTCCTTCAGAAAGTAAACAAGTGTAAAACTGGAAAACGTGATTAAGAACAAACATTTCAGCCCATCAGAAAATGCCCAAAGGTGGAAAAGAACTCGAGACATGTTTATTCATGAAAATCAGAGAACTGCAGCAAGTTTGTGACCTTCGTACTTCGAGGTGTTCCTGTTCCCCTGACCTGGGAGTGAGGGAAAATCTGCAGATTTACTACCCAAGACACGGCGGACGTGGTTTGGAGCAGGTAATGAACACCCACATCTTTACCAATTGGGGTGGCTCTCTCAGTTCAGGGAGGGCAGCAAACCAGCTAGAAATGTAACAGGGAGATTGTGCAACAAAAGAATCACGGGAGGGCTGAGGTCATCAACTTGCCTGTATTCCGAACTGACCACTAAAGTAAAGATATGCAGGAAAGAGCCCAGAGAGGCTTTCACGTTGTGCCTCTGAAAGCATTCCTCCAACCAGCATATGGCCCTAGCATCAAGGGTAGGAGTGTCAGACTATGACTTGTCTAGGCACAAACTTGGCCAAATAATTGCGTGATGACTAAACTCTGCAGGCACAGGAGAAACTCCTGGGAAGGCAGGCTTAAGAAGAAAAAAAAAAAAGGCTGAGGAAAGATACCAGTAACTGCAAATGAACAGGGAAACATACTTGACAGTCTGAGTCCAGGCAAGTTACTAAAACACTGGGCCAACAAAATGCAGAAGAATAAATTAGAATCCAGATAAACTACACTGTATTTTTCCACAATAGCCACTTTCACTCTAAATAAAACAAAATCACTAGATGTGCCAAGAAACTTAAGGGTATTTGTTTTCATTCACAGTGAACAAAGCAGCCTGACTGAGAATAGACCTAATATAAGTGTTAGCAAAGACTTCCAAGCAGCATTATAAATACGCTCACAGAATTAAAATATGTTCAAAGAAAGAAAATTATGATAATTATGAGTCAACAAACAGGATATCCCAACAGAAGAATGGAAACTATTAAAAAAAAATTAGAAACTCTGGGATGAAGTGAATAATACACTTCATAACTTAAGATCATATCTGAGTGGAAGAAATTAGTGAATCTGAAGTTACATCAATAGAAAATACGCAATCCAAAAAGAAAGGAGTTGAAATTGAAAATGCAGTGGCAGTGCCACGGGTCTGTAATCAACATCAAGCATTCAATCATACATGTGACTGGAGTCCCGAAGCAAAGGAAACAAAAGTAGCAAAAACAAAAACAAAAAACAAAAACAAAAAAAACCCTGAGAAAATAATGGTTGAAAACTTTCCAATCTGGTAATAACAAAACAAAACATTAATTTAGGGATCCATTGAATCCGAAGTAGAATAAATACAATAAGAACCAGATTTAGAGCCAACATAGCTAAATGAATGAAACCCAGTAACAAAGAGAAAATCTAGAAAGTAGGAAAATGACACATCACATACAGGGTAACAACAGCGTGAATTTCTCGCCAGAAACAAGGGAGCCAGAAGACAAGAGAGTGACAAAGTACCAAAGAAAAAAAATCAACCAAGTATTTTCTTTGATAATAGCTTTAAGTTAGAAACCAATAACAGGGAATATACCCAAATGTGTGAGAATTTGATACTTTTAAATAGCCCATGAGTCAAAAAGGAAATCAAGAGAAATTAGAAAATACGGTACTTTGAACTGAATGATAATGAAAACACAACATACCAGAATTTGTGAAAAGTAATTAAATCAGTGCTTAAAGATTTATATTTTGAGATGCTTATAGTAGAAAATAAAAAAATTTTAAATCAGTGATAAAAGTTTTTACCTTAAGGGAATGAGAAAAAAATGAGTTCAATCCAAAGTAAGGTAAAAGTAGAAAATAATCCAGATGAGTATATATTATATTGTCTATCGGAATATTATATCATTATATATTATAATACACATATATTACATCATATTAATGTTATATATACATAACATTACATATACATTATAAATATATATCAGAATATAAATAAAAAACTGGACAGACCATGGAGTTGGCCTTTTGAAAATATCAGCAAAACTGGTAAAGCCCTAACTAGACTGATCCAGGAAAAAAAGAGTAAATTATCCATATGAGGAAGGGAAGGAACACCACCACACATCACACAAAAGTAACAAATAAATAAAGGAATATTGTGAAAAACTTCATGCCAACAAGTTTGACGGCTAGAACAAATGGACACAAATCACAAACTGGAAGAAGTAGTAGAAAATATTTGCTTACTAAATTGAATGACTCATCAGAGCCTTCCGACAAAGTCCAGGTCCAGGTGGCAGCATCAACAGTGAAGTCTGTCAAACAGTTTAGGAAGAAATCCTACCAAACACGACAGAGAGTACAGAAAACAGGACAAAGAAACACCTCCCAAATCAGTTTATCAGGTTAGAATGATCTGATAACAAAGCCACTCAAAAACTTGAGATAAAACCACAGACAGTTGTCTTTCATGAGTACAGACTGGAAATTCTTCATGAAATTTTAGTAGAATATACAGAAAAACTCAGTCATAAAAGTTTGAAGCCATGAAGAAAGTGAGAGACAGACTCTCCTCTCCTTCACCACGGCTCCCTCTGCAAAGTACAGTGTCAGCCAGGTCCCTACCAAATTGTTTCCATCATTCAGGATGTACCTCAGTCAACAGACTTCAGTTTTGTATTCATTTATGTTTACTGTTCCTCCAATGGGGACCCTTAAAGGGATGATGGGACTAAGGGGAAAAACTAAGACACTGGACCACATAAACCTGGATAATTGAGAGTTGGTGTCACGGTGGGCTGACAAGTGACCCCTGCAGGAGCTGGACAGGGAGGAGAGTGAGGTCAAGTTGGACATTCCCCTGCTCCTCCCTGCCACATCCGCTCCAGGTGGCTGTGTCTGTCTCCTGCCGCTCACTGCTCCTCTAGAGGCAACTGGCTCCGAAGGACTCTTCCCTTCCAGGCACAGTGACCACTCCCCTCCTCCAATCCCTTTGGACCTAGGGGTAGAACAGCTCTTCCCACTGGTACCAGCACGTATACCATCCCTTTGTTTTCATCTCAGGCTGCCGGCAGCAAGCATCTTTCAGAGCCAAGCACGATGTCCCATTTGCTGAGATTTATGGGAGAAAGCAGATGTGAAACTTCCCCTGGATGCAGTCCTATGAAGATGCGAGGTCTCTCAACCCCTACCTTGCTGCCAAAAGGGGATCTAGCCTGGGGATAAAGCCTGCAGCACCAGACAGATCAAAAGGGAGACAACATTGGAACTCTACAACAAACCACGAGTAAAGCCAGATTTAGGACCAACCACCACTAGGTCACTGCAAGCCAACTGCTGGAATGTCCATCCTTTGTGGCAAAATTAGCCCATGTTTTCTCTCCTCTTCAATGATGTCCTTTCATTGCTTCCTCCAGCATGAGTAGGAGGTTCAGCTGGAGAGAACGCGAACACTCCTTAAAATATTGTTAGAATGCAAAATGAAAATGGTTCGATAAAGTCTAAATAGTGACAAGAAAAACAATTCTGGCGAACTGTTGATAAATTTGCTTGCTTCCCTTGAAGTTGGCTTTGCCAACAGAATTTTCAACTATGTGAGCTAATAAATTCCCTTTTAGCCCAAAGGCGAATTTGACTTAGCTTTCTGTCATTTCGGTTCTAACTAATGGAAGGCTATGTCACAAAGAATCCTGAAGGCTAAACTACAGTCGTGACAAGTGAGAGTGCAATAAAGAACAGAACCTGCCGAATTCTTGTAGCTGATGCTGAATGAATGTGAACAAAGAAGGACACCAGGGGGAGACATTTGAAGCATATAGGGAACCTGACGACTGAGAAAACCGTCTAAATCAATACTTAGAAGTCCAAGGCATCAAAATGTCTTCATAATTGGCCCAGTTAATATTTTTATTCAGGAGAAAGGAACAATTACTCTGTACTTAGTTTATTTTCTTAGCTCCATCCATCTTCGTTGTACATGATTTCCCTTTTTAAATTGATGTTTAGACTTCCAGTAACACCGATAACTTCATTTCTCTCTAGGTGTCAGAATTTTTTCAGATATGCCCCTCACTATAAATAGAGGACCTTTGGGGCACCTGGGAGGCTTCACAGGTTAAACGTTCGACACCAGCTCAGGTCATGATCTTAAGGTTGGTGAGTTCAAGCCCCATGTCAGGCTCTGTGCCGACAGCTGGGAGCCTGGAGCCTGCTTCGGATTCTGTGTCTCCTTCTCTCTCTGTCCTTCCCCTGCTCACGCTCTCTCTCTCTCTAATAAGCATTAATATTTTTTAATAGAAATAATTTATTTATTAAGTTAATTAAATAGAGGACCTTTGTTCTTACTGAAGACACCTTTCATCTGGTCAATACATCAATAATTTATCATTGAAAAATTATAATCTGTTTTCTACTACATCTTAAGCTTGACAATTAGAATTAAACTCAGATACCTCTCTCTAATTTGAACATATATTTTATCAATAAGGAACTTTTCCTCTACAAAAACTCCTATTTCCATGTCTACAAAAACTCCTATTTCCATGTCTACAAAAACTCCTATTTCCATGTCTACACTTTCTTTACATGTTTATGTTAAATATAGCAGGGAAGGGAAAAGAACAGTGAATATATCCTTACCTACAACATAATACTGCTCTACATGAGAGGGCCAAGTTGACAAAGCTCCTCTTAACTTCAGGATGGAAGGCATACTTCAGTGTTTCACCATCAATGATGAGGGCCAGGTCATTTTCTTCACCTAACAGGACTCCAAGATCTTGACAGTTCTGATTAACTGCTTGTTGTGTTGCCTAAAACAGAGTGGGGCGGGGTGGGGGGGGGGGGAGGGACCACTTATTTTTCTCATTTTATATATAAATATATAAATATAAATAAAGGACTTTCTGAATCAATATGGTAGACGGAGGCATACTTTTTACCTCATTCTTCCCTTCAAATATCTCACTGAAATGAAAAAGTAAGTAACATGAAAAGAAGAGTGACATCATAGATGACCAGTGAAATGCCAATAGAAACCACGGTGAGATACTACTTTATACCTATTAGCATAACTAGAATCAAAAAGCCAGACAGTAAATGTTGATCAGGATTTAGAGAAACCCAAAACTCTCAAACACTGCTGGCTGGAATGTAAAATCATGTAGCCACTTTGGAAAATAGTCTGACAGTACTACAGATGGGTAAGCGTGAGTTCACCAGATGACCCAGCAACACCACTCGTAGGCTCCTACACCCAAGACAAGTGAAAACCTGCGTCTACACAAAACTTGTACGTGAATGTTAATAGCAGCACCATTCACAATTGCCTACAAGTGAAAACAACCTGATGAATGGATAAACAAAATATTGCATGAATATCCATACAATGGAATATTCTTTAGCCATCAAAAAGTTATGAGGTATTAATGCATTCTACAACATGGACGAACCTTAAAAATACAGTAACTGAAAGAAGCCAGTCACAAAAGACTATGTTATTATGACTCCATTCACATGAAAGTCAAGAATAAGCAAACCCATAGAGTTTGAAGCATATAGGGACCCTGGTCTATCAAAGTAGATTAGTGGTTGTTTAGGGTGGGGGAAGGAAGATGAGAGAAACGGTAACTAAAGAGTAGGGAGATTCTTTTAGAGGTGATCCAAGTGTTCTAAAAGTTGACCGTGGTGACGGTTGCATGTATGTGTGAAAATATTAGACTGAATCGTACACATTAAACATAATTTTTGTGTGTGATGTGGATCATATCTCAATAAAGCTGCTTTTTAAAAGGTATAGAAGAGTGAATTCATATCAGCTGGAAAATACAAATGGGTGCTAGCATACCAGAAAGTTCAGAGAATTTTTGAGAAAAATGTCAAAGGTGGGAACAAAATAATGGGAGTGAACTCTACAAAACTGAGTCTCCGGTTTCTAAGGGGGAAGTATAGAAGTTTTAGAGACTCGTTCAATTTAAGATATGTGGGAGTCACCTCCCTTAGCTTATTTTCCTCAGATCATCCTTCCTTTCCTTCATAATTCACATAAACTGTTGAAAGCTCAAAATTTTAGAGAAATGACTCCCCATGCCAGTAGCAGAGTAGAAAATTCAGATAGTGGAGTATTTTAAGGAAAATACATAATAAAACTGTAAGTCATGCAGATTAATGCTAAAGAAAATCCCTTCATCAAATACAAGTGAAATAAAAATAGTATCAGTTACCACTTTCTGTTGCAAGATTAGTGAACTAATAAGTGTGCCAAAAGACTTCTTGACTGTTGCCAACTCTTTTATTTCTTTGACTATGTGAAATGAGTGCCATAAAATACTAAATCATATTTAAAAGATTATTTTTTAACTATTTTGCTTAACTACACTTTTCAGTTCTATTCAGTCATCTGTAGAAATCAGAGTTTTTTTTTTAATGATCTGTACTTTTCTTAAACATGTTAATGAATGAAATTTTAACAAGATGTGGCACCTGGGGAAAAATTTTAAAACATAACAGGTATGAAGCTCCAAAAGCTTTAATGAAACAATCCTCCTTCCTATTTTCCTCAGAAGGCCTTCATTACTCATTACTCAAATGAAATTACTGTGTTTCCTGAAATAAAAGGTAATTTAATAATCCTTGAATTACCAAGGCCTTTATAGAAACCTGCAGGTCTAAAAACACATGAAATTCAGACACTTACAATTTGATTTCATACTGTGTAAGAGCTATAATATGTACTATACGTGTATCATATTCAACATTTCCACTTCTACTTTGTCCACAGAGTGGACTACATATCCACTTCAGTGATCTCAAATGACTGCAGTTATTTTGTTGACCCCAAACTAATCTGGCAAAATTGAAGTTTTCCTCCACGTTAATAACTCTTCTCATACTTCATTTCATCACTGAACACAAAACTTGGTGCTTTTCTGATTAATATATTGCTTTCAATTTTACAGTTACTTGGAACACATAAATGCTTGGAGCTAAAGCTTAACAGTCTTAACATCTTATTTTTTTTCTTCCACTCCTAAATTATTTGTTTTTCTTTACCAGTCCTCCCGCTGCCAATGTTAACAGGAGTGAAGATAATTCCTCCAACATGGTTCACTCTAGAACATGACGACCTGAGCAATTTGCCAACGTTAATTATGTAAAATTCTGCACAGCACAACCTGCAGCACATTATATGGGAAAATTGCATTATCTGCTTCATTATGTAAAGCAAGTGTATCAGTAATGATTACTTAGGAATAATGAGTTTTGGTTTTTTATAATATTAAATATTTTCTTTTTTGATGTCTTGAAATGAATGGTGAGCTGGCTTGCTAAATGGAAAATGACACTCCTTCCCAATTTTTGTTATAATTGGAGGCTCCATTTTTCTTTTGCAGCATTATTTTCAATAAATGTGTGAATATGAAGCATTGAGATTGCTTTAAAATCTCTACTAACATGGTAAACTTTTTTTGTAATGTAATTTATTACAAATTGGTTTCCATACAACACCCAGTGCTCATCCCAACAGGTGCCCTCCTCAACGCCCATCACCCACTTTCCCCTCTCCCCCCACCCCCGCATCCACCCTCAGTTTGTTCTCTGTATTCAAGAATCTCTTGTGGTTGGCCTCCCTCCCTCTCTGTTTGAAACTATTTTTTCCCCTTCCCTTCCCCCATGGTCTTCTGTTAAGTTTCTCAAGATCCACATATGAGTGAAAACATATGGTATCTGTCTTTCTTTGACTGACTTATTTCACTTGGCATAATACCCTCCAGTTCCATCCACGTTGCTGCAAATGGCCAGATTTCATTCTTTCTTATGGCCAAGTAGTATTCCATTGTATGTGTAAACCACATCTTATTTATCCATTCAGGAATAATGAGTTTTGAAAATGACATAACTCTAAAGTTTACAAGAACTTAAAACATAAGAGAAAATCTTAAAGAAACAAAGTGCCAAGATCACCATGGAAATCACAATATGGAAGTGAAATAGAGCTTTCACTCACAAGACTAGCTTCTGGAAAATTCTAATTATGCAACCAAGACCCACAAAGTCACAAACTTTGTAAACACAAATTTGAACACGTCTCAGCTGCCTTTGCTGTATATAATTTGGAGAAATAAAAAGTATAACTCAGCCTTCATCTAATATTTAACAGTAGAAGAGTTAACAAAACATAACATTTTATTCTATATTTATTATACTCTTAAGAGACTTATTAAAGACTAGGGGTGCCTGGGTGGCTCAGTCAGTTGAGCATCTGACTTCGGCTCACGTCATCATCTCACGGTCCGTGAGTTCGAGCCCCGCATCAGGCTCTGTGCTAACTGATCTGAGCCTGGAGCCTGCTTCAGATTCTGTGTCTCCCTCTGTCTCTGCCCCTCCCCTGCTCACACTCTATCTCTCAAAAATAAATAAAACATTAAAAAAAATTTTTTAATTTAATAAAATAGTACAAACGCTATACACAACCCTCAAAGTATATGCAAACTAAATTGAGAAATAAAGGAAAATATTAGAAAAGATACCACCATTATTATATGCCATGAAGAGTTAACCATAATGAGAAAGCTGAAGTGATATATCAGATAACATAGCCTTAAAGAGAAAATATTACCAAAAATAGAGACATTTCATAATGATTAAAAAGTTAATTTTTCAGGAAGAAATAACAATTGTATTTCCTAACAATAGAGCCTCAAAATATATGAAGCAAAAATGGGTAGAATAAAAGGGAGAAATATAAAATTCAAAATTACAGTAGGATTTTAATAATTCTTTCAGAAATTGATAGAATGGCTAGAAATACAATGAGGACAGTTTATTACAACAGTGACTCAGTCACCGTGACTCAACTGATATTTGCAGATAGCATTTTACCAAAACCATATACTAGAACATAAAACAAGTCTTAATGGATTCAAAATGATTAAGACCAATTAAAACATATGTCCTTTGTCCAGAATTAAATTGAATTAAAAACAGTAACAATAAGACATCTAGAAACATGCCAAATATATGTAAATTTAACACACTTCTAAATAAGCCATGGGTCAAAGAAGAAATTAGTGAAAATTGGATATTTTGAAATAACCTTATCGAAAATATAACACTAGGGGCGCCTGGGTGGCGCAGTCGGTTAAGCGTCTGACTTCAGCCAGGTCACGATCTCGCGGTCCGTGAGTTCGAGCCCCGCGTCGGGCTCTGGGCTGATGGCTCAGAGCCTGGAGCCTGTTTCCGATTCTGTGTCTCCCTCTCTCTCTGCCCCTCCCCCGTTCATGCTCTGTCTCTCTCTGTCCCAAAAATAAATAAACGATGAAAAAAAATATATATAACACTAATATTTATGGAATACAGCTAAAGCAATGCATGGAAGAAAAATTATGGTTTTAGTGCTTAAGTTAGAAAATATGTTGAAAAATAATCACCTGAATTTTTGCCTCGTGGCAGGCAGGATTTTAAGATTCCCACCCACCAATGTGCATGCTCCATACAATCCCTTCCCATTGACCTCATCTGGTAGGCTCTTTCAAAAGAGGTATTAAAGGTCAGAGACAAAAGGACAGAGATATTCCAAGCTGCAGCACATGTTCTTTTGTTGGCCTGGAAGTAAACTGCCATGTTGCAGAGAGAGCCACAAGGCAGGGACCTACGAGTGACCTCTAGTTCCCGAGAGCAGTCCCTGGCTGACAGCTAGCAAGAAGACAGGACCTCATACAGACACAAGGAAGTAGATTCTGCCAACCAAGGGCGCTTCAAAGTGGCTTTTTCCCCAGTTGAGACTCCAGATGGGGACACAGCCAGCTGACATCCTGATTTCAGCCCAGTAAGAAACTGAGCTGAACCAAAACATGTCAAATTCCTAACCCGTGAAATCCGTAAGACAAAAAAAATTTATGTTGCTTTAAGCTGCTAAGTTGGTGGTCATTTGCTATGCAGCAATTGGAAAGTAACAAACTGTTCTAAAATATAGTGTATTAATAGAAAATTTGAGATACAGTTAAGGCCAACAGATCAGGAGACAATTGCCATTGAAAAGACAATTTGTTATACTCACAGATCCCAAGATACGGAAGCAAATAACACAGTGGAGACGGGGGGGGGGGGGACACATGGGACAGCACTGAGTTCAGTCAGAAGGCAAAGGGAACAGAAGGAAAGTGTGGGCAAGAACCTTTATTGTGCTTTCCACAAAAAGGAACAGGTGAGACAGGGTAAGCAGATTTAGGATTTTGCGAGTTTGAATAATTTCAGTAGGCTCTGGGGCTTAGGGCAAGTGGATAGTGGCTCAGAATGTGAGAGCCTGATAAAGTAGGTGGTAGGGGATGGGCTCTGGATTGGTTGGTTTGCATAAGAAAGGCACATTCACTGGGCAAGTTGTTTACTAGCTCTGGGAGTTGCTTAACCCTGGAGGGGAGGGACCTTCCCAGTACCTCCCCAGCAAAGCCCCCAGTAATAGCAAAACATCAGAATAAAGATCATGAAAGACAGGGTTAATATATACACACCTCAAAAAGACTGAAGAACAAATTAAACACAAAGCAGTAGATGGAAATAAGTAATAAAGACAGGAGTAACAATCAATGACATTGAAAACAGACAAAATATGGAGCAAATAACAAAGTCAAAAATCTGGTTCTTTGAAAAGATCAACAAAATGGGTAAACCCATTACTATACTGATCCAGAAAAAGAGAGAATATAAATTATCACTATCAAGAATTCAGAATTGGGGCGCCTGGGTGGCTCAGTTAAGCACCTGACTCTTGATTTTGGTTATGATCTCACAGTTCAAAAGATCGAGCCCTGCATCAGGCTTTACACCGACAGTGCAGAGCTTGCTTGGGATTCTTTCTCTCCCCCTTTCTTTTTCTTTCTCTCTCTCTCTCTCTCTCTCTCTCTCTCTCTCTCTTTCTCTCTCTCTCTTTCTCTCTCTGCCCCTCACCTGCTCATGCTCTCTGTTCCTCTCTCTCCCTTTCTCTCTCTCTCAAATTAAACTTTAAAAAATTAAACTTTTGGTATTTTAGGAGCAAATAATTGGAAAATTAAGCTGTACATACAATTCTAGTTCCAATATAGCCACATACATAAAGTACCTAGTGACAAATTTAACAAAATATAGTCAAGATTTTTAGTTTAGTGGTACTTGTCTATTTTTGCTTTTATTGCCTGTGCTTTTGTTATCATATCCAAGAAATCAGTGCCAAGTTCAATGTCAAGCAGGTTCCCCTCTATGATTTCTTCTAGGATTTTACAGTTTTGGGTCTCTGTTTAAGTATTTAATCCATTTTGACTTGACTTTTGTGTATGCTGTAATGTAAGAGTCTGCTATGGTCTGAATGTTTGTGTCCCCCAAAATTCATATGTTCAAATCCTAATGCCCAGTGATATTAGGAGGTGGAGCCTTTGAGAAGTAATTATGTCATGAAGATTAATGCTCTTATGGAAGAGACTCCAGAAATCCCTAGCCCCTTTCACCACCTGTGGACACAGCTTAGAAGGCACCAGCTATGGACCAGGAAGACAGCCAGCACCAGAACATGACCATAATGGTGCCTTGGTTGAGATTTCCCAGTCTCCAAAACTGTGAGAAATAAATTTCTGTTGTTTATAGGCTAGCCAGTCTGTGGTATTTTGTTATAGCAGCCAGAATGGACTAAGACAGGATCTGATCTTTTTCTTTTGAATGTGGATATCCAGCTTTTCCAACACCATTTTTTGAAGGGACTATCCTCTCCCCAGTGTGCATTCTTGGCATCCCTGTAATCCATATACATGCGTTATTTCTGGACCCTATTCTTTCCCATTGGTCTCTGTCTTTATGTCAGTACCATACTGTTTTCATAATTGTAACTTTGTAATATATTTTGAAATCAGGAAGTATGAGGCTTCTGGCTTTGTTCTTCATTCTTAGGATTGCTTTGGCTATTTGGGGTGTTTTGTGATCCTTAAGAATTACAGGCTGTTTTTGCTATGTCTATGGAAAAAAAAAATTGGAACTTCTTGTGTGTGCAGCTGCAGCAAACATTAAGTATGGCCAGATTAGCATAAAACTTTACATTAAAGGCCTTTAGCTCAATTTGTATTACCAGATTCATCATGTCCAGCTTTCAACAAAAAGTTACAAGACATGCTAAAAGGCAAGAAAAAGCACCATATCTGAAGAGCTAAAGCAAGCATCAGAACCAGATTCAAAGATAACACAGATTTTGGAAGTATCAGTGAATTTAAAATAAACTATGATTGAGGCTCCTGGGTGGTTCAATCGGTTAAGTGTCTGACTCTTGATTTTGGCTCAGGTCATGATCTCACCGTTCGTGATAGCACAGGGCCTGCTTGGGATCCTCTCTCTCATGATCTCTTTGCCCCACCCTCACTCACAGTCTTTCTAATTAAATAAATGAACGTGTTTTAAAAATAAACTAAACTATGATTAACATGTTAGGGACTGTAATGGAAAAATAGACAATATATGGGGAAGATAAGCAGAGTGATGGAAACACTTAAAGAATAAAAATGAAATGCTAGAAATAAAAAACACTGTAACAGAAGATTGCCCTTATTGAGCCCAACAATAGACTGGACACAGTCTAAAAATTAATGAGCTTGAATTATGTCAACAGAAATTTCCCAAACTGAAATACAAACAGTAAAAAGAATTAGAAAAAAAATCCCAAATGGAATATTCAAGAACTGTGGGACAATTTAAAAAATCTAACAACATACAGTCAACTGGAATTCCAGAAGGAGAAGAGGAAGAGAACAAAACAGCGAATTTTAAGTGCTAATGACTAAAAATGCTCCCAAACTAATGGCAAACACATAACCATAGACCCAGGAAGCTTAGAAAACACCAAGCATGATAAATACAAAAAAAAAAAAAAAAAAAAAAAAAATCTACACCTAGGCATATCACACTCAAACCACAAAATCAAAGGCAAAGAAGAAATGTTGAAAGAAGCCAGAAGGGAAGAATGAAGGAAGAAACAGCAGGCTTCTCATCAGAAACCACACAGTTGGGAAGGAAGCACTGAAAGAACAAGAAATACCAACCGAGAATTCTGTATCCAGTGCAATTGTCCTTCAAATGTGAAAGAGAAATAAAGACTTCCTCACACAAAACCAGGAAATTCATCACCAGCTGATCTGCCCAGTAGAAATATTTTTAAAGTTTTTTCATGGAGAATGACAATGATATGTGTCAAAAACTCAGAACTACATTTAAAAAAAAGAATGAAATGGAATTGATGAAATCCATTTAAAATTCTTTCAAGTGAGTATGAAAATTATACAGTAAAAAAAAATAACAGAAAATAAATGGCTGTAGCCATTTAATTTTTAAGGGCAAGGATGTTCAGTATTGGATTCCAAAATCCTTTCATTCTTGCAATGTAGATGCCAGGTATCTACTCAAACTTCTGGTAAAGACTGCTATATGCACATATTTTTCTTTTTCTTTTTTTTTTTTTCATTTTTAAAATCAAGTATCTGAGTGCTGGGTTTGGTATGATGCTGGGAACAGGGTGATGAAGGACTAGCCTAAGAATGAGGCAAGAAGTGGGAACCAGAGGGGCCCCTGGGTGGCTCAGTCGGTTGAGCATCCGACTTCGGCTCAGGTCATGGTCTCATGGTTTGTGAATTTGAGCCCCGCGTTGGGCTCTGTGCTGACAGCTTGGAGCTTGGAGCCTCCTTCGGATTCTGTGTCTCATTCTCTCTCTGCCCCTCCCCTTGTGCTCTGTCTCTCCCCGTCTCTCAAAAATAAAAATAATGTAAAGAAAAATCTTTAAAAAAAAAAAAAAAGAAAGAAAAGAAAAGAAAGAAAGAAGTCAGAACCAGAGATAATGTTCCAGTGGACTTGAGTGGGAGTTCAAGACAACTTATTTAGATTTTAAGGTGTTGGGGAACACTCAAGTAACAAATTGGGTATACTCGTATTAAATAGAATTTTTAAAATCACTTACCTCGAGTGAGTTTGAATTCAATCGAATACAAGGCATTTTAGTTGATAACAGTTTACAGGAATATGCTACAAAGTGACAAAGAAAGAGGTCATATATTGCCTTCCACGAGTTCATGTTTTTAATGAAAAATCTATTTATATTCTCTATTCACCATACTGTCTTACAACTAGTTCAAAGTCTAGAGGCTTATCACAAACACCGAGCAAGGGATTGTGGAGGGAAAAAATAGAAACATCGCTTCATTTTTATCTTAATCAGCAATTTAAGTAGAAATGGTTGGGAAATGGCATATAACTAATAGCTAAATCTGTACCTTTAAATGCCTGTGGATTTTTATTTTTATTATCTCTCTGTGACATGAGATTCAGTTCATACTGTGTATCAATTCCACATCCTGAGGAATCCAAGTTCTGCTGTATCAAGCCACTATGTCAACATATTGTTCCTACTGTACTAATAAAATCCTAGGTGTGGTCAAAAGAAATAAACCCACCCAATGCTCAAAGCATTCAACGTGATGATCCAAGTATAAACCTCAGGGGGCACCTGGGGTCTCAGTTGGTTAAACATCCGAATTCCGCTCAGGTCATGATCTCACAGTTCTCGTGGTTCGAGCCCTGCATCGGGCTCTGTGCTGGCAGCTTAAGGCCTGGAGTCTACTTTGGACTCTGTGTCTCCCTTCTCTCTGCCCCTCCACTGCTCCATGTTTTCTGTCTCTCTCTCTCTCTCTCTCTGTCTCTGTCTCAAAAATAAACATTGAAAACGTTTAAAGATAAATTTATACAATATCACTTTTTAAAATTTTTTTTAAGTTTATTTTTGAGAGAAAGAGAGCATAAGTGGGGGAGGGGCAGAGAGAGAGAGACAGAGAGAGAGAATCCCAAGCAGGTTCCATGCTGCCAGTGCAGGGCCTGACGTGGGGCTTGGGCCCATGAACCGTGAGATCATGACCTGAGCCAAAATCAAGAATCAGATGCCTGACTGAGCCCCCCAGGCCCCCCAGGAGATAATCATTTTTAAATGATCTTCCTCATCAGTTACTGGTTCATCTGATGCTTCCTGTGTAAATCGTGGTTTTTTTTTCCCTAAAGAATGCAATGATCTTTAATTTCTATTTTGAAGCCTGTGGATATTCGCTTTGCATTGCTACAGCAGTTTTCAAAACCAGAGTTTCTAAACTCTTCTAAGAATTCTAAAGATTCCCTGATACATTTTTTAAATGTTCACTTATATTTCAGAGAAAAATAGGGGGAGCAGGAAAGGGGCAGAGAGAGAGAGGACAGATGATCCGAAGCAGGCTCTGCACTGACAGCAGAGAGTCCAATGTGGGGCTTGATCCCAGGAACCATGAGATCATGACCTGAGCTGAAGTCAGACACTTAAATGACTGAATTAAGGCGCCCCAAGATTTCCTGATAAATTTTATTGCAATGTTCATGTTTCCACTTTTATTTTGTAATAAGTTACTGACAAAGTTAACTGCCTAATGCTGTCAGTTTCTGTACCAGCATGCGGGTTGGAGAATTAATATTTGTGCCAGACACAGACAAGCCAGCCTCCACCTGTGGGTTCCAGTGCTGCCCCCAAGAAGAAACTTCTTCTGTCCTGAAGCTGTTGCTGCTGCTGGCTCTATATAAACAAAGGCTAAAAAGTCTCCATATAGAGAGGTTCCTCAAAAAGTTAAAAATAGAACTACCCTACAACCCAACAATGACACTACTAGATATTTACACAAAGGATACAAAAATACCAATTCAAAGAGACACATGCACCCCAATGTTTACAGCAGCATTATCAACAATAGCCAAATGGAAAAAGCCCAAAAGTCCATCAAATGGATGGATGAACAAACAAGAGGTGAGATACACACACACACACACACACACACACACACACACACACACACATATGTATGTATACACACACATATAATGAAATATTACTCAGCCATCAAAAAGAGTGAAATCTTGCCATTTACAATGACATGGATGGAGCTAGAGTGTATTATGCTAAACAAAACAAGTCAGAGACAACTACCATATGATCTCACTCATAGTGGAATTTAAGAAACAAAACATGAAGTAGGGGAAGGAGGGAAAAAGAGAGAGGGAGGCAAACCATAAGAGGCTCTTAATGAGAGAGAACAAACTGAAGGTTGCCAGAGGGGAGGTGGGAGGGGATGGGCTTACTGGGTGATGGGTATTAAGGAGGACACTTGGAATGAGCACTGGGTATTATATATTAAGTGACGAGCCACTAAATTCTACTCCTGAAACCAATACAACACTATATTTTAACTAACTAGAATTTAAATAAAAACTTGAAGCAAAAAGTGTCTGAAATAAAAAAATAAATAAAATTAAAAGTCTCCATATATTATGAAAATTTAAATCAGCATGCAGGCACTGATGGCTTACTCATACCCAGCATCATATTGGGTGCAAAGGAAGATTTACGACAGGTATGTATTATAAGCCTCTTAAAACCTAAGGAATCAAAGCTAACACAAAAGAGGAAAAAAAACAACATACTGGTAAGCCAAATATAATAGTATAAATGCTGCTGAGGTTGAGAAGTAGCAGATTGTGTTGAACTGTGTTATCAGAAAGCTTTCAGGGGCGCCTGGGTGGCTCAGTCGGTTAAGCATCCGACTTCGCCTCAGGTCATGATCTCACAGTTCATGGGTTTGAGCCCCGTGTCGGGCTCTGTGCTGACAGCTCAGAACCTGGACCCTGCTTTGGATTCTGTGTCTGCCTGTCTCCCCACCCCTTCCCCGCTCACACTCTGTCTCTCTCTCTCTCTCTCAAAAATAAACATTAAAGAAAGAGAAAGAGAAAGAGAAAGAAAGAAAGAAAGAAAGAAAGAAAGAAAGAAAGAAAGAAAGAAAGAAAGAAAGAGAAAGAAAGAAGAAAGAAGAAGGAAGGAAGGAAGGAAGGAAGGAAGGAAGGAAGGAAGGAAGGAAGGAAGGAAGCTTTCAGAAGTTAATAGAACTAGTAGTCTTAGAAAACAGACAACAAACGTGACAGGAGTCCTCAAACCCGATCCTGACATACTGATTCCTGAACGTATGTCAGTAAGTAAACCTCCTGCCAAGTCCTTGATCCAATTTTGTTTGTAACCAGTAACAAGACTGTTTAGTCTTTTAAGTGCACAGCATTAGCCAACTTGAGCTCCGTGAGAGATGGCAGTGATTAGAACTGCCACAACATTCACAAAGGCAGTGGCCAACATTTTTAAAGCCCTCACTGTACCCAGTATTTCAGAAAGAACCGTACATATGCATCTCATTTAATGGTCACAATCACCAGAGGTATCATGGTTATCTCCATTTTATTAATGAGGAAATTGAGGATTAGAAAAGCCTACAAAAGCACAAGCTTGTAAATGTAAAGGCAGAAGATTCGGGCTCAAAACGTGGCCCTTGTAACTCCGAAGTCTGTGATTTTAAACCACTATGCTCTAGATTATCTTTGAAAGATACAAAGATGTCAGCTCTCAGACACAGCTCAGTCTTCTTTTTGAATCTAATCCCCAGCCATTCAAACTCACAAAGTAAGGTGAGAGCTCTCTAACCAAAGCCTATTGCATTTCTTGGAAAAGAAAATGGCCCGGAAAGCCTCTAAGAAAACAAATTATATCATCAGCATGCTCTTCGGTTTATATCAAAGCTCACTGACTCCATTTTTAGCTGGTCTCTGCAGGCGTAGCCTCTAAGGGAGGACAATAAAATTCACTCTGGGACCCAGTACTCAAAAGGTGTCAGGGGACTGTAGGCTGCATTCAGGCAACAGACATGTTTTGCTTTGCCCTTACAGAATTGTATACATTTGAGCCCACGTCTACGTATCAAGATATTCCGCATCAAAATACAGAATTCTGAATCATCTTTTAAAAACAAAAAACCTGTGCCAACAGCGGACTCTCATTTCCAAAAGGCAAGACTACACTGTCCCTGGGGGGCCAGCGTTCCCCCTGTGGGCTTCCTCCTCCGACACGTGTGTACTGCCCCTCACTCTTGTCCTGCCTGATTCTTCCAGATGTTTGCAAGCCCTGCTTTAAGAAATTAGAGAGTTTGTTTCCTTTCTTCTTTCAAGTCCACCAGAGTTACTGTACATTTTTTTTTGAATGGATGCAATTTAATATGGCGGTTTTCTAAGAATCCATTATTCTGAGCAAAGAATCCTTCAAGTGAATTACAGGCTTCTCCTAACAAAAATAAGTTTCATTCAGTAAGGATAAAAATTCCGCTACTAATAACAATGGCTGTGTCTCATCTAGGTAGGGTTTCAGTCCTGAGCTGAGGAGACAGTTGAAGGCTTAGGAGAAACAAACAGTCCTCAGGTTGCGGGTTTGTAAAGAATGATAGGGTGCACTTTAGGAAGATAGGAAGAGAGCAGTCATTCTCCTTTGTGGTGCTGGGTCAGCTAAGCCCCTTCACAGGATATGCACTGAGTTACTGTGGCCACTGAGGTCATGGTTATCGAGAAACATAGCAAGTCACACTAAAGCCAAAATATGGGAGAGCTGGCAAAAGGAGAGCATATGCATAGCGTGTCCTCAGATATTTGCCAGGTGGATAAATGAGTGACTACATCGTCCTCTGAGTCCTTAATAATTACATGAATATCTAGCATTCGTGAAGGACTTGTGAACGCTGCACCTCAAGCTAAGGTCTTCACAGAGACTACCTCAAGGCATCCTCACAAGAGCCCTATGAGGTTAAAAATATTATCATTATCCCCATTTTACAGACAAGAGGAAGTTGATGTTTAGAGATGTTAAAATCGATCCTTCAAAAATAACCAACCCTTCATTGACTCTGTGTTCTCTTCCAGCTACACCCTATTTCTCTGCTCCCCTTCACAGCAAAACTCTCTGAAAGACTCCTCTGTGCCCACTGCACCCTCATCAGTGAGGGCTGACAGATCAGCCCACCAGATGTACCCCGAATTTGGTCCCTCCTCCCCTTCCCCTGACATCCTAGCGCAAGTCGCCACCGTCTCTTGTCTAGCCGTCCGCAAAGGCTCGCTACCTGATCTCCTGACTTGATTCGGCCCAGCCTCCACACAGTAGCCAACAGATATTGTTGAAACGCAAATGAGACCATATTACTCTCCTGCTTGAAAGGGTACACATTTCTTACAGCAGATTCTCATCTCCTGTCTTCTCCGCTTTGCTCCCTGTACTCCAACCACACCGGCCTCTCGGCCTCTCGACTGTTCCTCGAGCACACACACGCCCGTACCAGGGCCACGGCGCTCACCATACTCCTGGCCTGGAACACTCATCCCAGGGACCTTCCCGAAGCTTGCTCCTTCTTTCCATCTGGGTCTCTGCTTCGAAAGTCACCTCCTTTACAGGCGTTCTATTTAATTACCTTCTCTACCTCTTGCTATGCCTTTCTTTGTTTTTATTCTTAGCGCTGATTGTGATATAATACGCAGTGATTTGCTTATTAATTTTATCTTCTCTACTTGTATAGAAGTTTCATGAAGAAAGAGAGTATTACTCAAGTTTTCATTCCCAGCTCCTAGAGTGTCCTCATATCTAGTAAGTGTCCAAGATTCATTAAGTGAACGAATGCAGAGTAAACAAATGAGTGGAGACAACAAGTAAAGGGTGTCTGGTGCACACAGACTCATTTTATCATATATGTTCATCTAAACAGAGCTGGATGCCATGATGATTATGAAAAAAACATAATAATTTCAATTCCTTGTCACCACTGAAATTTGAATATGCACAGCTAACAGTTAATTTTTCAACTCCTATTCTGCTCACCTCAACCCTAAGACACAATCATACAGTAAAGTTAAGGGGGAAAGGGGCCAAAAAAAGTGACATTGGAGCTTGGGGAAAAAACAGCTGAATATTCTAATAATCAAAATATTTATGAATAAACATATATAATACAAAGATAGGTATACACATTATAGAGAAAATATGCCATAACTTCAGGTTTCCAAGGAAAGGAACAAGAAACTACATGCTACTCATGTCAGCATTCTGCAGTCTCTATTTCAACAACGTGAAGGAGACACAACAGTTTGCTTTGCTTGGTTTGTTTAAATTTTTTGCCATGCGATGGCAAGGTTCCATTGCACTCCATTTTCCCCAAAGACATATAAAACAATTACTTGAAGGCAGCTCATTCATTCTTGATACTAGGATATATTTAGAATACCTGTCCAACCAGATTTTTAAAAACTTTGTATCTATTACCTATGTTAATTGCAGTTTCTTGTTTATCTCCTGTCAGGACCCATATTTTTATGTTTGCGTTCAGTAAAGATGTTATCGTTTCTGGAACACGTGCTTGAAGGTGATCTTCAATGGCTGTGGCACCAAGCAGCAGAAATTCCTAGACGTTTTTTTCAAAGAGGTATTTTTTATTATTAGTTAAGATACAAAAACATTTTAAGATGGAATAAATTGGGCAAATTTTGACAAAAGATACGCATTCTACTTATTATGTGAAGTCCCATACCTGTACACACACACATACTTTTTTCTTGTCTCTTCCATTGGTCTGTTTGTCCCTAGTTTGTTACAGTATGAGGCAGTGTAGCATGATGGTTAAAAGCATAGACCCATGGATCCATGTCTTAACTCTACAAATTACTACAAGTTATGATCTACAAACGATCGTAAGCACATTACTTCAATTTCCATGCCTTCATTTCTTCATCTATAACTGGCAAAGTAGGGGGAAAATGACTCAGAGAATGATTGTGAGAGTTAGCATTTAGAAAGTGAGTAGCATAGTATCTAACATATTATAATTAGGAAATTAGGATTTGAATAGACATTTCTCCAGAGAAGATACACAAATAATCAAAAAACACACGAAAAGATGTTCAACATCATTAAAGAAGTGTAAATTAAAATCACAGTGAGATAACTGCTTCGTACCCAGTAGGGTGGCTCTACCAAGTTATAGATAGTAACAAGTGTTGGCAAGGATACACCGGTGGTAGGAATGGAGAATGGTGCAGCCACTTTGGAAAACTAGTCTGGCAGCTTCTCAAATGGTTACATGGAGTTGCCATATGACCCAGCAATTTCATTCTCAGGTATATTCAGGAAATAAAGAATGCCCACATGAAAACTTCCATGAGTGCATACAGAAGCATTATTCACAACAGCCAAGTGGAAACAATCCAGATGTCCTTCGACAGAAGAATGGATAAACAATTGTATACCTACACAATGGAATACTATTTGGCACCGAAAATGAATGAGATACTGGTACGTGCTACAATATGATAAATCCTAAAAACATTAAGCTAAATGAAAGAAGCAAGTCACTAATATTTATGATTCCATTTATACGAAATATCCAGAGGAGGTGAACCTACACAGACTAAAGGAAATTAGTGCCTGCATGGGGCTGGGCAAGAGAGTAGGAGGGTACCAGAGAGTGAATACTAACAGATATGGGGATTGAGAAGGATGTTGAAAATATTGTGTTCATTATGGTGATGGTTGCACAATTCTATTGAATATAGATATTATGCAGCTGAATATACTAAAAACTATAGATTGTATACTTTAAATGGAGGAATTGTATGGTGTGTGAATATCTCAATAAAGATGTTGTATTAAAAAAAAGGAATTATTCAAAGGAAATTTGAGGCCAGAGAACCTCAGAATCAAGTCTAATTCAATCAGCCAATATGTCAGATTCATATTTTACCAATTGAGTGATACTGGCAACACGAAAATTAATTACTTTAGCAGTTACTAAGTTATGATGTACTGACTATTGGTACAAATGTGGAGATTGTCTCTCTTACTCTTACCCAACAGGAAACAAATTTAAATTTTATGAATGTCCTAAGGAAAAATATTCAAGAAGAAAAGAAGTGCTACTGGCCACAAGAGCTAGGAATATCAGAAAATCCCTCCCTATAACTGAAAACAAGTAGAGTCATAGCAATGTGCATGGAATTATCTATAAGAACCAATTTCACACAACTAGTTGACCCTGACACATCTTTGGTGTTATATTCCAGTAGTTACCAAAAAGTCCATAGAGAGTAGCCATATAACTAATTAACATAACATCAGCTGGAACTGTGGAAATTAACACAAGTCACCAGGCAGAATATTAGACACTCTTGTAGCTAAAAAAAAAAAAAAAAGATGTAAAAGATCTGTATGCTGAAAACTATAGAAAACTTATGAAGGAAACTGAAGAAGACACAAAGGAATGGAAAAACTCTCCATGCTCATGGACTGAAAGAATAAATATTGTTAAAGTGTCAATATTACCCAAAGCAATCTACACATTCAATGCAATCCCAATTAAAACTGCACCGGCACTCTTCTCAAAGCTAGAACAATCCTAAAATTTTAATGGAACTACAAAAGACCCTGAATAGCCAAAGTAGTATCGAAGAAGAAAACCAAAGTGGGAAGCATCATAATCCCAGACTTTAGCCTCCACTACAAAGCTGTAATCCTCAAGACAGTATGGTAGTGGCACAGAAACAGACACATAGACCAATGGAATAGAGACCCCAGAATTGGACCCACAAATGTATGGCCAACGAATCTTTGACAAAGCAGGAAAGAGTATCCAATGGAAAAAAGACAATCTCTTTAGCAAATGGTGCTGGGAGAACTGGACAGCAACATGCAGAAAAATGAAACTAGACCACTTTCTTACACCATACACAAAAATAAACTCAAAATGGATGAAGGACCTCAATGCCAGACAGGAAACCATCAATACCCTAGGGGAGAAAGCAGGATAAAACCTCTTTGACCTCAGCTGCAGCAATTTCTTACTTGACACATCTCCAAAGGCAAGGGAAATAAAAGCAAAAATGAACTACTGGGACCTCATCAATATAAAAAAGCTTCTGCACTGCAAAGGGAACAATCAACAAAACTAAAAGGCAACCGATGGAATGGAAAAGATATTTGCAAATGACATATCAGACAAAGGGCTAGTATCCAAAATCTGTAAAGAACTCGCCAAACTCCACACCCAAAAAACAAATAATCCAATGAAGAAATGGGCAGAAAACATGAATAGACACTTTTCCAAAGAAGACATCCAGATGCCACATGAAAAGATGCACAACGTCATTCCTCATCAGGGAAATACAAATCAAAACCACACTGAGATACCACCTCACGCCAGAGTGGCTAAAATGAACAAATCAAGAGACTATAGATGCTGGAGAGGATGTGGAGAAATGGGAACCCTCTTGCACTGTTGGTGGGAATGCAGACTGGTACAGCCACTCGGGAAGACAGTGTGGAGGTTCCTCAAAAAATTAAAAACAGAACTACCCTAAGACCCAGAAATAGCACTGCTAGGAATTTACCCAAGGGATACAGGAGTACTGATGCATAGGGGCACGTGTACCCCAATGTTTATAGCAGCACTTTCAACAATAGCCAAATTATGGAAAGAGCCTAAATGTCTATCAACTGACAAATGGATAAAGAAGATGTGGTTTATGTACACAATGGAATACTACGCGGCAATGAGAAAGAATGAAATATGGCCTTTTGTAGCAATGTGGATGGACTGGAGAGTGTTATGCTAAGTGAAATGAGTCAGGCAGAGAAAGACAGATACCATATGTTTCACTCATATGTGGATCTTGAGAAACTTAACAGAAGACCATGGGGGAGGAGAAGGGGGAAAAAAGAGAGAAAGAGGCAAACCATAAGAGACTCTTAAATACTGAGAACAAACTGAGGGTTGATGGGGGTTGCGGGGGAGGGGAGGGTGGGTGATGGGCATTGAGGAGGACACCTGTTAGGATGAGCACTGGGTGTTGTGTGGAAACCAATTTGACAAGAAGTTATATTAAAAATAATCAAAATGGGGGCGCCCTGGTGGCTCAGTTGGTTGAGTGACCGACTTCGGCTCAGGTCATGATCTTGCAGTTTGTGAGTTAATGCCCCGCGTCGGGCTCTGTGCTGACAGCTCGGAGTCTGGAGCCTGCCTCGGATTCTATGTCTCCCCCTCTCTCTACCCCTCCCCTGCTCATGCTCTGTCTCTCCTGGTCTCTCAATAATAAATAGACATTAAAAAAATTTTTTTTGAATAATCAAAATAAATAAATAAAATTAAAAAATAAACACTGCCTGTTTGCCAGGCACTGTGTACATGCTGGAGACCAGCACTCAGCTGATGATTCATCTAATAACATGAAGAAACCAGTCAGCTTGAGGCCACCGCACTCCCTGACCTTGCCACCCATCTCACATAACCTGGGAAAGGCAAACTTACCTGTTCTTTTTCTTATCCTATGAATTCCTTACTCTTTTCCCACTTATGACTTCCAGACTAAAACTAAAACTAAAATATAAAATACATCGGTTTGATTGAAAAATAATTGCATAGTAATATTTGTACAGTCTTTCAAGGGCCAGAGGCCAATTTCAACTGCCCAGATTTCTTCCCGGTGTGTGGGAGCAACAGACAACTTGCCGGGAACATAAGGAAGAGGAGGGTTACATAAATCAGTCTCCTTGCTGTGCTGCATCAACAGATGCGGAGTAATCACCTGTGAGGGTTACTGCAGCACATTCACGTAGTTGGTGTGAAGCTAGGTTAGGTTCCTAATCTTCCAACACACAACTTAAAAACAAAAACATAGACCCAATGATGTCAAGAAAACCCCCGAGTCTAAATCTGCTTTGGCTGTGCTCCTGCAGGAATAAAATGCAGAGTTCATGGAACCAAATGACAGAAGAACCCAAGTCAAGAAACTAAGATAAGAATGGACCCAGGAGCCACAAGATCCCTGAGGCCACAACAAGCAAATTCACAATGACCCTCGAGTGACACTCAACAGTCCAGGGTGCAAGAGATCCCCTGGAACAGTAACCACCAGAGAAGAGCACAATAAAATTATACTCATCCATGTAATGAAATACCATGGACTGATCTAAGAAAATAACAGAAGAATATTCAGTGATATGGAAAAAATATTCCCAATTTATTGCAAAGTGAAAAGTTTCATGATTCAAGCAGTATTTTCATGGGGAAAATTCGATGGAGATTTTTTTTTTGGCGGCAGGGCGGGGGGGGGGGTAGATTTTTACTTTTAATTTTTATAGGAAAAAATTTGTATATGTGAATTAAATACCTACAATGGAACACCACGCATATATGAAGAAAGAGACTGGAAGATTATACACTAGAACTTAGTCATTAGCCCAACATTACAGATGATGGTTATTTACTATTCCAGCTTATTTTTCTGTGAAAAACATGTATTTCTTTTGGAATGGGAAAGGTTATTCAAAAAAAAAAAAGGGATAACAAGATTGAAGTAATTAGGGTATGATTTGGAAAAGAAAAATATTTTTAATATTTTACAAGATATATCTTATGAATTTGCAGTACACAATGTATACTTCTGAAGAAAAAAAAACACAATTTAACTGAGTTTTTAAAATTACATCAAAACATGAAAACATCGATGAGTGCATGTTTTCAAAACTTTAACTTGGCCTGTAGCATACACGTGGGGTATGTTACCTTTTCGATATGATCGTAACATTCTTCCAAACTCTGCCTTCTGTCCTGTATAACTGTGCTTGCTTTTTTATACTCCATCAACCACTGTTGATATTGTTTCTCCGTTAAATCTGTATAGGCAATGCAGAGAGTTCTCAGTCCTGTAAGAAAGAATGGAATACAACCTGATCAAGCCGTCAGTCAGTGATCAGGGAGAAGTAGAGAATTTGAAAACAAATCCAAAAGTGTTTTAGAGGTCACGGGAATGTGAAGTCCTTCACATGGCCCTCCCTGATCTGTCCCTGGCTACCTTACTGATTGATCTTATCTCCTCCCCTCTTCATTGCTTTCTTACTGGTCCTCTTACTTCCTGCTGGTCCTCTTACCTCCCAAAACTTGCACTTCCTCTGCCCTCGTCCTGGAATCTTTTCCCCTGGAAAGCCACATGGTTCTCCTTCCCTTTCTTCAGTTTCTGCCTAACTCAGCCTGCAGAGAGCGCAACCATCACACTCTGTTCCCCTATCCTGCTTAAATTTTCTCCATGGCACTTATCACCCCCCTGACATTATCTATTATTGGCCAATTCCCTCAGGGCATGAGCTGTCTATGTTTTGCTCACTTCTGTCCTGGGAGCTCACAACAGCGCACGGCACTTAATAAATACTCAATATCTGTTTATTGAAGGAAGGAAAAAATGAACGAGGCTTAGTTTTTCAATTTCCAAGTAAGTCAAACAATTGTTAAAGTAACAGAACATGAATTTAAATCCCATTTTGTAAAGACTTACTGGGAAAAAAATTAGAAATCATATTTTACTCTAATATTTTAGGCTAACCCCTGAAAAGCATTCAAATAGTTGGGGATCCCCTAGAAATGAACTCATTACAGATAAGCTAAAGAAGTTGTTATATTGTTTTGAGTTCCATTACAATACAGTTCCTATATGCTTCTACCTGTTGTAACCTGCCTACAGCTCACATCTATTTTAAGATGGCAGTAAAAGGCCCAAAGTGCAACCTTGCAAAATACCAACACTTTTAGGCAAAACACATGGCTGTGGGAAGCAGAAGCTTATAAACTAAAAGGATAAAGGGGGATACAGCTTCCAGGTATTATTAGCTTTACTCTTACATGATATGATACCTTGCTTTTTCAAAACTTCTATAAACTTTTTAGTGTCGTTCTTATTCAAAACTCACTCATGAAGTTTTCTTTTTAATTAAGAAAAGTTTTAAGTGTTTATTTATTTTTGAGAGAGAGAGAAAGAGACAAAGCGTGAGCAGCAGGGAGGGGCAGAGAGAGAGGGAGCCACAGAACTCGAAGCAGGCTCTGGGCTTGAAGCTGTCAGCACAGAGCCTGAGGAGCTCGAACTCACAAGCTGTGAGATCGCGACCTGAACCAAAGTCAGCCACTCAGCCAACTGAGCCACCCAGGCGCCCCCTGAAATTTTATTTCTTAAGAGATGGGTGATAAGTCAAAATCAGAAGGATAATAAGAGAATGGCAGGAAAACATTGACTGTGTCTGCTTTCTGAGTTATATGCACAAAATAGGTAACTTTTTCTCTACTATGGGCCAAGTTCCTAGTACAACAAACAGAAACAGATAATAGATGTCTTTGTAGACACTGCTTTTGGAATAAAGGAAGAACTTCACAGTAGAAACATACTTTTTAGTGTTTGCTCATAAGCATAAAACACATGGAGAGAGGAAGAAGGAAAAATAATGTCTCAACAGGGTTTATGTGAAGAACCATTTACTTCTAAGCAAACAGAAGGCATTACAAAGTCACATATATGAATGAGCTCCCCTTGCCAGCCAAGCATCAATGACATACATTCAGTTTATAATTTCAATATTTAAGAAGAGCATTTCAAAAGGAAACATCATTCTAAACAATTTTCACTTACCTTCTTTGGCAAAATATTCCAGATGGGTTAATGTCTCCTTCACAAAGAGAGAGTCATCTGAAAGTCTCTCATAAATCACTGTATCCTATTAAAAAAAAAAAAAAAAAGTTCCTGTGACTAACATCTTATCTAAGCCTGACAGTCCAAATTCTAAATACTGCATTATAATTTTATTGTCATATACAATAGATGTGAGGAACTCAAGCAGTCCCAGGGAAGGCACAATTCCAAAGAGGATACATTACATACAGAGGAACAGAGGTAACAGACTTTTCACTGAGACAATGCAAGTGATAAGCCAGTAAAGCACGATCTTTAAAGAACTGAAAGAAAAAAATTGTCAACCTGGAATCCTATATTCCACAAAAATTTATTTCAAAATGAAGGTGAGAGAAAATAAAGATGAAAAAAAAATATTTTTCAGACATAAACAGGCTGAAAAAACTTATTGCCAACAGATGCATGCTATAAGATATGGTAAAGGGAATCTGTCAGAGAGGAGATTATAGCAAATAGAAACATGAGTCTGAAGAGCACTGAAAATGATAATGACATGAGTGTGTGTCACACACAGTATTTTTCTTATTTATTTTAACAAGGATAATTGCTTGAGCAAAATTAATAACAATACACTGTGAAGTTTATAACGTTTATAAAATTAAAATGTCTGACAAGAGCACAAAGATTGGGTGGAAACAGACGGAAGCACAGAATTGTAAGGTATATAATCACTCCACGACAGAATGGAATAAATTAAAGATGCCCACTCTAAGACCTAAAACAACTAATCAAATTTTAAAAAGGAGAGATATAGGAATAAAAAACTACTGAAGTAATTCTTGTCATAAATGAAAAAAGAACTGGAACAAATAGAAAATAAATGGCAAAATGATGTGTTTAAACCTAGCTGTATCAGTAAGCACATGTAAATGGTTTAATATCCAGTTAAAAGGCAGAGAATTCCAGGATGGATTAAAGATAAAACAAACAAACAAACAAACAAAAAATAACCAACTACATGCTTCCTGGAAGAATCGTACTTTAAGTACGAAGACACAAATGGGCTAAAAAGAAAGAAAAAAATATACCTTAGCAACACTAATCAAAAGAAGCCTGCGATGGCTATGTTATAACCAGACAAGAGAGAATTCAGAGTGAAGAAAATTGCCAGGAATAAGGAAAATCATTTTGCACTGACAAAAGGGTCAATTTCATCAAGAGGAATTGGCAATCCTGAATGTTTATACACCTAATGACATAGCTTCAAAAGGAAGCTTAAACTAATAGAAGCAAATGCAATGAAGGAAAAGCTAAGAGAACCTGAAGATGAAAAATCACCATTCCCATTCAGACATAATGATATTTGGGGATTTTAATATCCCCCTTTCAATCACTGATAGAACAAGTAGACAGAGTCATCGAGGATATAAAAGATTTGGATGACAGTATCAACCAACTTAATAGTTATAAAACTACTTTATCCCACAACAACAGAATGCACTGTATGTGCATACAAAACATTTAACATTTGATAGGTCACAATATGAACCATAAAACAAGTTCCAATAAAATAAAGGATTCAAGTTATATAGAGTATGTTCTCTACTAAAACGGAATTATGTTATAAATCAATTAAAAGAATAGCTCTAGAAAATGCCCAAATATTTAAAAACACATACTTAAAAAGAACCCATGAGTCAAAGAAGACATCATAACAAAACTTAGAATATTTTGAATGAATGAAAATGAAAATGCAGCACATCAAAATTTGTGACATTCTGCTAAAGCAATAATTAGGAAATGTATAGGACTAAACATTTGTATTAAAAAAGAAAGAAAGTTCTCAAATCAAGTTCTGCCTTAAGAAACTATAAAAAGACTGAGGTGTTTGGGTGGCTCAGTCAGTTAAGCATCCAGCTCTTGATGTTGGCTCAGGTCATGACCCCAGGGTGGTGGAATTGAGCCCCACATTGGGCTCTGCACTAAGCGTGGAGCCTGCTTAAGATTCTCTCTCTCTCTCTCCCTCTCTCTCTCTCTCTTTTCCTCTCTCTCTCTCTCTCTCTTTTCCTCTCTCTCTCTCTCTCCCTCTGCATCTTTCCCTTGCTCACACTCTCTCTCTGTCTTTAAAATAAAAAATAAAGAAACTAGAAAAAGAGGAGCAAATGAAGCCACAAGTAGGCAAAATAATAGGAATAATAAAGAGTAGAAGTTAATGAAATAGGAAACAGAGAAACATTGAAGAAAAATCAAATCTGGAAGCACTTTCTTCAGGAATATCAAAACCAATAACTAGCTAGCCCACCATATGATTTCACTCATATGTGGAATTTAAGAGACGAAACAGATGAACATATGGGAAGGAAGGGGAAAAGAGAAGAGCGGGAAACAAACCACAAGAAACTCTTGACAATAGAGAACAAAGTGAGGGTTGATGGAGGGAGGTGGGTGGGGGATGGGCTAAATGGGGGAGGGGCCTTAAGGAGGGCACCTGTTGGGATGAGCACTGGGTGTTGTATGTAAGTGATGAGTCACTAAATTCTACTCCTAAAACCAATACTACATTCTATGTTAACTAACTAGAATTTAAACAAAATCTTGGAAGAAAATAAGTAAGTAAAAATGGAATAATTATGAGTTAAAGAAGCTACACAATAAGTCATATATCCTATATGACTTTATATAAAATGTAATAAATGCAAACGAATCTGTAGTTGACAGAAAGCAGACTGGTATCAAAACGTATCAAATTATACACTTTAAATAATGTGCAGTTTATTTTACCGCAATAAAGCTGTTTTTCTTTCTTTTCTTTTTAAATTTTTTTAATGTTTTATTTATTTTTGAGACAGAGAGACAGAGCATGAGCAGGGGAGGGGCAGAGAGAGAGGGAGACACAGAATCGGAAGCAGCTCCAGGCTCCAAGCTGTCCGCACAGAGCCCGACGCAGGGCTCGAACTCACGGACCGTGAGATCATGACCTGAGCCGAAGTCAGACGCTCAACCAACTGAGCCACCCAGGCGCCCTGTAAGCTGTTTTTCTTTTAAGTACATATGGCTGTGAACAGATATATACGTGCTTAAAAAAAAAAAAAGATTTACAGAGGCAAAGCCATTTCCTGAGATTCACCAAATCCAAGCACTTTGGGCTTGAAATGGGGATCAAAATTCCTGCTCTAAACTCTTAGCATCAACAATCTACTCATTAGTTCTCAACAGACCAATTGAGTGACAACAAATTTTTCACTGACATTAAAGCTTAATAAACATCCTGGTGTGGATCACCATAAATTTCAATGACTTGAGTCTTGGGGAAGCTTTGGGGCTACCTAGAAAGGACTTTTCAGCCTTGGCTGATGCTGGCAACGACCAATGGTAACAGCAGATTCAAAGTAACATTGAAAAATAATTGCAAAGTTGTAAAAGGCTTCCTGCAAGTTGTTGAAACAGAGGGAAGGCATTAATACGAATGATGAATCATGATACTTACAGCCCCTTTGCAGTACAGCCGGAGCTTTCCTGTAGGAGTTCGGACAATTACAGACATCCTTTTTCTATTACTAAGACAATATGAAATGCATTATTGGTTTCCATGTTCCTCAGTACATGGTGCTAACACACACACACACACACACACACACACACACACACACACACACACAAAATCCAAGTTAAAAGAATTCTCAGAGTCCTCCGCTGACCATTAGTGAAAAGGCCAACATGTTTCTTGCCAGCCTCCATTTCTTTTTTCTTTACCTGTTTCTTTAAACTGAGATTCTAATCTAAATCTCCACCTTCTACTACTACTGTTTCTCAGTTACTATCCTTTTCTTCCATGGAAATTTATTAGCACAAATATATATACATATACATATATATATATATATATATTTACATGTTAATTACATAGTGTAATATGTATAACATATATTGTGTTTTATATTATTACTATTATGTATTATGTAATACATATATAATGTAACATACACTTATCATGCATTACACATATAAGACATAAATTATATATACATATAGCATATATAACATAATCACTTACGAACTGATGAGGAAAGAGGAAAGCTTCCCTGGTTGTGTATTTTTCAGGCCTCACAACATCTCTGCCAAGTAGACCCTCCTGTCCCCACTCTGCTGCACAGAGATGTTCAACTGCTGGCTTGAGAGATGCCAGTTACTTTTCTGTATAGTTCTGTCTCAAAGTCCTCTGGATTTTTTTTCCTTTTTGTTTTTTTATGATTATAGACAGAACTTAAACTCATGGCTTTCATTTCTGAGTTAGCAGCCCAAATAGGCTTGAAGATCTCCCCTCTCCTCCTTATCCCACACCCTGCCAAAGTAAACTGGCCAAAATCTTTTTTTTTTTTTCCCTTTTTCCTCATCTTGTCATTCCCTAACCTTAACCTTGGATGGCTCTCCATGGCTTACAACAACTTTTCAAGAGACTCAAACAAACTACCTGCAAATCAGCATCTTCTCAGATATTCATCATATCCTACAATGCTATGTGTTGCACAGTCCAAGGGGGGGGAGGGTCCCAGTGAGTAGCCCCACACCTGAACACTTGAGCTAGGAAGCATCTCAATAGGGACAGGGGCCAGCAATTGCTTTAACTGCCTAGCTGTCAGAATGCCACTAAAGGCAACTGAGTCTTTCCAGTGTCACCCAGCTAGGAGCTCGTACTTCAAGGGCAGGAAACGAGTGTTCTAGTAGTAGTGACAGTCAGATATGAAGTAAAGGGAGAGCTAGAAGCAACAGTGAGATACATTTTCTTGTAATACGGTTTTTAGAAGAAGCTGTCCTCAAGAGACAAGTTGGTAACAACAACTTTTCTGAGGTTCAAAGCTTTTTTTAAAGCATGTCATTGGCCAATAAGTCTTACTCATATGTGGATCTTGTGAAACTTAACAGAAGTCCATGGGGGAAAGGAAGGGGGAGAAATAGTTACAAACAGAGAGGGAGGGAGGCAAACCACGAGAGACTCTTAAATACAGAGAACAAACTGAGGGGGGCTGGGGGGAAGGGGAAAATGGGGGATGGGCATTGAGGAGGGCGCCTGTTGGAATGAGTACTGGGTGTTGCATGGAAGCCAATTTGACAATAAATTATATTTTTAAAAAGATTTTTAAAATCACCTGGCTTTGGGAAGAACGAATTATTCCTTTCCTAATTTTCTAGCATTTCTCTTTCTAATTTTTCAGATTCCACATTAGAAGTGCTCAGATGGTCTAAGAGACTGAGACTCTGTGAATCTTTAAAACAGTGCAATGAAAATAAAATCATCACCAATGTCCTCACAATAGGCTATGGGGACCAGGCCACAGTGGCTGGACCAGAAGGCCCTCTGAAATCTAAGAGAAGAGAAGACAATGCAGATGCACGTTGTCTCCTTTGGGGGTAAAAAAAAAAAAGGAGTTACTTCACTGTCTATGTTTAAAGAAATCATTTTGGGTTTATTTGTAAAAATAATGCCCAATATTCATCTATTCATCAAGTATTTATTGAGCACTTACTGAATCCAGACAATGACTCATACGTTCCTGGGATCCCGAGTCTAGTTGGCGACACAGTCAATAAGTAATAACCCGGATGTGAAATCTCAAGTCTGACTCTGACGGGAGCTGAGAAGGAGAGGTGTGGGAACCCCTCTCAGCTACAAAAGGGGATTTGGCCTAATGAGGCCTAAAGAAGTGAGCACCAGGCTCACATTTAAGGCTCGATGGAAGCTGACCAGAATTTCATGATTCTGCATTAAAGCTTTGATTTACATTTCCAAATCCTAACTGAGGAGTCATGGAAAGAGCCCTGGAGAATACATGAACAAAACGAAAAGGTAGCTTACCTAGAAAACTCCAGGATGTTAAGAATTTCAAATGTGAAGTTTTCTCCCATCTATAGGAAGGTAAGACAACATATTCTTACCTGAGGAAAAAAGTACTCATCTTGCAAAACCGCTCACTGTCCCAGTCGGAAACAAGTTTTACCAGACAACTACACATCTTTTTCAAAACAGAAATTTCCTTACAAACTTGATGAAATGATGGCGCCCTCTTCTGGCGAGAACATTGTTTGCAAACTGGGGAATAGTTAGAAAAATGCTTCTCAGAGTGCAGACTTAAGGCTGAAACACCTCTTTTCAGTATAAAGTCAGCACCACGAGAAACAGTTTATAAACACTCTCATGTTGCAAGGGGACGTGGAGACCATCAACAGACAGAAATGGAAAAACAAGTAAGTCCCGTCATAAAGTCACGCAGTTCAAACGAAATCCTTAATCCTTAGATAATTTGAAGAGATAAGCATGGAAAGAGACGGCATGCTATAAAATTTTGTATCAGTAAAATTTGAATTCTTTTCTAAATTTTTCCAGTTACAGCTTCTTGACTTCCTGTAGCCATGATCAGTGCACCAAGAAGGCAGTGCAGAATTTCAAATAATTAGAGAGTGGTCCATGTGGCATGTACTCTGGGTATAAGGATGAATCATTCAGTCCATTCTGCCAAGGGCTGAATGTCTAGTAAATATCCCTAACCACTGCATTATTACTAGAAAAAAAATTAGTGAGGTGAGCATCATGTTTGCATTGCATCAGTCCTTCCCCATGATATTAAAGGCTTGTGGTAAGTGGTCATCGAGACAAAATATATATATATATCGTACATATATATATATATATATTATATATATATTTATAAATAATATATATATTATATATATGAATAAATAAAATGAACACATCAACATAATAACAACTCACAAAAAAATAGTTGGAAACATTTCAATTTTCCATAGAAAAAAAGCAGTGTATTTCTTGAAGATCTGATGATTCTGACTCTTTGGAATAGTTCACTTTCTCTATGCTTTCTCACTAATTCCGGTTATTTTTCATACATTAACTCATTTAGTCCTCATAAGAACCCTGTGACACGCACGATAGGGAAACTGGGGTAGACACAGAAGGAACACACTTGAGACAGATGGCTGGGAAGGTGTGGGTCCAGGTGGGCATCCCAGGCACTGTGATCCCAGGGCTCCCAGACTCCACTAGTCTTCTGCGTCTCTCTGGAAGGGGCACGTGAATCATGAGAATGTAAGATGCTACTCACAGCATTTATGGTGACAGAGGATGGCGTTCTTGTAGTAAAAACAAAGCCAAGTTTCTTCATTCCTTTCACTAAAGCTGCTTCATCTACCAACAAAAAGTCTGTATTAATGGAGACTGAATGAAGATATTAACACTGAATTTAATTTGATACAGATTTCTATTCTACAGCGCTAAAATACCATGACATTTTTTAACTTGGCTTTTTTTTTTTTTTTTTTTTGGCTCCAAATGCACTTATCTAACTACCAGATAGCATTCATGAAAGAGGAAATCTGCTTAAATAGACCCCTTTCAGTGAGGCTGAGATCTATTTACCGGCCTAAATTCCTTTCTTAGTACTTATTACGGTTTTTGTTCGACAAGCCATTGATAGAATCGCCACAAAATGCCGCAGCGCCTTAACCTTACTCCTGCCTTGTAACTGATTATGACTAAATGTTCCACCGAGCCCTAGCTCAAAGAGCCGTCTCCACCAACGTCCTTAGGGCAGTCTTTGGGGGTGGGGGGAGCAGGATCCCCAGCGCTGCAGCGTGGCTCAAAACCGCACGGTACCATCAATAGCCCTGATCCATAAGGACGCCTGAGAAGGAGCGACGCAGGGGCAGTCGGGATCAGTGACGGCACCACCTCTTCTTGGGGCTCATCACCCACCGGGTGCCCCAGGAGCACGAGACAGACACCCACCTGGGGAGGAAGCCTGGTAGGTTGTATTGCCTCCGTCTCTCTCAGGAACAACCGTGTGACACACACATAGCAGGGTGAGAAACTCCTTTATGTAATCTTTCGTGGGCTACAAAAAAGGCACAGAGCCAGTGAGTCTCTTCCAACACCAGTGGCACAAGAGTTAGATACAGTCTGCAAGTAGCAACAACTGCGGTTTTCACCGCAGGGACACAGAGAGCCAAGCGCTGACTGCAAACCGCATCAGGCACTCGGAATGTGTTTGCAGAGTGGCTACCAAGGCAGACGGTGCAGGGCCGGGGAGACCTCAGGGAACAAGATGACCCTACCCTCTTGGAGCTTCTCTCCTCCCCGGGGGAAACAGGTTTTCTCAAAGCCGGAGGAAATAAGTAGGGGTCGTCACAGAGCAAGAAGGGGCGTATTTTAGGTAGGTGATCTGGGGGGAGAAATTGGAGGACATAATATCTAAACTAAGACCTAAAAGGAAAAGTTAGTTAGCTGTGTGACTGTGACACGTGACCGTGGCACAGGCTAGACAAAGGGGATGGACAGCACTTTCAGAGGCTCCGAGGCAGGAGACAGATTCATAGGTTTGCGAGCTTCAAGTTTGTGTGACTCCAGCGTCTTGAGCAAGGGGAATAATGACACAGAATCAGGTGGGAGAGAAAGCCACAGTGACGAGCTAGGATTTTATCTTAAGTGGTGTGCCAGTCCTCTGAAGGTTTTGAAGCAAAGGAAGAACACATAAAGATTCATGTTTTAAAAGATCACTTTTGGGGCGCCTGGGTGGCGCAGTCGGTTAGGCGTCCGACTACAGCCAGGTCACGATCTCGCGGTCCGTGAGATCGAGCCCCGCGTCAGGCTCTGGGCTGATGGCTCAGAGCCTGGAGCCTGTTTCCGATTCTGTGTCTCCCTCTCTCTCTGCCCCTCCCCCGTTCATGCTCTGTCTCTCTCTGTCCCAAAAATGAATAAACGTTGAAAAAAAAAAAAAAAAAGATCACTTTTAGTTTTGATGGGTGGGGCACCTGGGTGGCTCAGTCAGTCAAGCGTCCAACTCTTGATTTCCTCTCAGGTCATGATCTCACGATTTGTGAGTTCAAGCCCCACATGGGGCTCCGTGCTGACAGTGCAGAGCCTGCTTGTGATTCTCTGTTGCCCTCTCTCTCTGACTCTGCTTGTGCTCTCTCTCTCTCTCTCCCTCTTTCAAAAATAAATACACTTAAAAATAAAAATTAAATAAAAATAAAAGACCACTTTTATTTTTGAGAAGACCAAGATTTCAAATAAAGTAGATCAGTATTTTGAAATTGGTAAGTGAAGTTATTGGTAAAATACAATAGAACCAAAGCACTTAAAAGCATTCAGAGATTTTCTTACACAGATTGCTACACAGTAAAATGTTCCTGAGTGATGTTTGGATTCATTCACACCAGTTAGTTTGGCACTGCCCTCATAACATCAGTATGGAATCCGCTGTTCACTATATTAATATCAAAAAAATTTCAAGACCCTCTCTTTCCTGGCTCAGAAAACTATACCTTTTAATAAACCATATATATGTTTTAAAGTTATGTAGCATTACCGTGTTGACATGGAGTGAAAACAGCAGACTTACGTGGCCATTCTCAAAGTTCTGCAACAATGCTGGGTCATTAAATCCACCGGATTCTGTGATGGCAGACGGTGATGCACTGAGGAAGAACAGAGAAGATTTACTGTAATTAAAAGTTCCTGACAGAGCCAGTCAGGGATCAAATGGACCTAAAGTGAACACGCAGCCCCATCTTCTGATTTCAGGAAGTTACACTATGAAGTCTACAGAATTACAGGGGACGCTTGAACAACACAGACTGTGCGGGTCCACTGAACACAGATTTTTCTTGTACAATATGGTAAATGTATTTTGTCTTCCTTGTAATTTTCTTAGTTAACACTTCCTTTTCTCTAGCTTTACTTTAAGAGTACAATCTATAATACATGTACAAAATATGTGGTAATCGATTGTTTACATTATCGGTAAGGCTTCTGGTCCAACAATAGTCTCTGAGTAGTTAATTGGGGAGTTAAAAGCTATACACGGATTTTCAACTGCCTGGAGAGGGTCAGCACCCCAACCCCTGTGTTGTTCAAGGGTGAGCTGTATAGTAAATATTTAAGGTTCTGTCAAATTATACATCCTCTCAGCCCTCAAGTTGCAAAATGGCATTAGAAAATGCCTAAATCTGTGTTGAAAACCATGTAATTATACAGAGTTTAAGACAGAGTAACCATAAAATCAATAAACCAAAGTCTGGATTCTGGGTTCTTTGAATATCACATGGGAAAGATCCATCCAGGGGAGATTTCTGGGAACCGCCTTTGGAGATCTGGACAAGGGATAGCTGTGTTACCATATATCAGAACTCCAGTACTGATAAAAAGCCCATTACAGGGGAAAAGGAACATGGGCAAAGTAGAAAAGAATGTTGTCTAGTTACCTTAGGTTGTCCAAAACGGTATCACTTCTGTTTGACAGATTTCTGAGGGAAAACGAGGGAGGTTATAAGGCTATAAATATAAAAAAACTTCAGGAATTCTTTAAAAAACACATAAAAAAAAAGCAGATATAAACCATATTTTTTAACAACTGCCAGTTTTCATTTAAGTTTCAGTCTCATTCAGATATAGCTATGTTATTAGAAATTCATTTAAGTTTTGAAGTAAATAAAGACTTATTAATTTGTTTAAAAAATGAGAATTTTCAACAGAGTATGGCAAAAAAAAAAAGCCACTTACCCATAAATTATACCTGCAATGGTACACTTCTTCAATGTCATAATATTGCAAGTGAGTGTTCCTGTTTTATCAGAAAATAAATATTTTACCTAAAGAAAGAAAAAACAAACATGATAAACAACATAAATATAAAAATTAAGAGCAAAGACAAATTTAAGTTCTTTTCTTTAAATCCTCAAAATATTTGAACTTTTAGTAAAAAGAAGTTCAGCCTACAAGAATTCTGCCTTTAATATTTATACTTCTTTCAGAGGTTCTCTTTGTTTTATACCGCAGGTGAAATTTTATGTTAATATGCAAAGTAAATTTCAAGCCATCAAACCTAAGAAAATCAAAACTCCAAGTTCTTTTTCTTGCCACAAGAAATCTCATCAAAGGTCTCTAGAAAACATTAAGTGTATATATAGATAGAAAGATATAGACACACACACACACACACACACACACACCCCAAAACCAGATAAAGACATTATAGAAAAAATTTACAGGCCAATATCCCTGATGAACATAGATGCAAAAATACTCAACAAAATATTAGCAAATCAAATTCAACAGTACATTGAAAAGATTACACAACATCATCAAGTGGAATTTATTCCAGTGACACAAGAATAGTTTAAAAAATCAATCAATGTGATATACCACATCAATAAAATAAAGGATAAAAGTAATACAACCATCTCAGGAGATGCAGAAAAAGCATTTGACAAAATTCAACATCCATTTATGATAAAAACTCTCAATGAAGTAGGGGTTAAAGGGAACAAACTTCAACATAATAAAGGTCAATATGATAAGCCTGAAGTTAACACCAATGGTCAATGGTGAGAAGCTGAAAGCTTTTCCTCTGAGATCAGAAACAAGAAAGGGTGCCCACTCTCACCACTTTATTCGACACAGCATTGGAAATCCTGGCCAGAACAATTAGGCAAGCAAAATAAAAGGCACCTAAATTAAAAAGGAAAAAGTAAAACTGTCACTATTTGCAGAAGACCACACCAAAAACTCCTTAGAATGAATGGATTCAGTAAAGCTGCAGGTTACAAATTCAACATACAGAAACCTGTTGAATTTCTATACATTAATAATGACTGTTAGAAACATTAACAATTCCATTTACAATTGCATCAAAAAGAATAAAATACCTAGGAATAAATCTAATCAAAGAGGCAAAAAACCCGTGATCAAAGAAACTGAAGAAAACACAAATAGGAAGATATTCCACACTCATGCATTGGAGAAATTAACATTGTTAAAATGTCCATACTACCCAAACCAACTACAGATTCAATGTAATCCCTATCAAGATTCCAGTGGCATTTTTCACAGATTTAGAACAATAATCCTAAAATGTGTATGCAACCACAACCCCAAATAACCAAGGCAATCTTGAGAAAGAACAAAGGAGGTATCATGCTTCCTGATTTCAAACTGTATTACAAAGTTATAGAAATCCAAACAGTATGGGATTTGCATAAAAACAGACACGTAGGTCAATGGAATGGAAAAAAAAGAGCTCAGAAATAACCAATGAACATATGGTCAATTAATTTACAACACAGGAGACAAAAGTGTGCAATAGGGAAAGGACAGTCTCTTCAATAAATGGTGTTCAATAAATAAATGACAATCTCACCAATAAACTTGACAACCACATGCAACAGAATGCAGCTGGACCACTTTCTTATACCATGTACAAAATTAACTCAAAATGGACTAAATACTTGAACACAAGACCTAAAACCATAAAACTCCTAGAAGAAAACATAGGTAGTAAGTTCTCTGACATCAGTCTTGGTGATGATTTTTTGGATTTGACACTAAGAACCAAGGCAGCAAAAGCAAAAATAAATAAGTGGGACTACATCAAATTAAAAAGCTTCTGCACAGCAAAAGAAATCATCAGCAAAATGAAAAGGTAACACAATGAACAGGAGAAAATATTTGCAAATAATATATTTGATGAAGGGGGTTAATGTCTAAAATATATAAAGAACTCATGCAACTCAACAGCAAAATAATAATCCAATTTTAAAAATGAGGAGAGGATCTCAATAGATGTTTTTCCAAAGAAGACATACAAATGGCCAACAGACCCATAAAAAGATGTTCAGCACCACTAATCATCAGGGAAATGCAAATCAAAACCATAATGAGATATCACTTCACACCCATTAGAACAGTTATTACCAAAAGACAATAAGTGTTGGCAAGGATGTAGAGAAAAGGGGACTCTTGTGCACTGTAGGTGGGAGTGGAAATTGGGGCAACCACTATGGAAAACAGCATGGAAGCTCATCAAAAAATTAAAAACAGAACTACCATATGACCCAGCAATTTTGCTTCTGGGTATTTATTTGAAGAAAATGAAAACACTAAGTCAAAAAGACAGATATACCCCTATGCTCATGGCAGCATTATCTACAATAGCAAGATAAAACAACCTGTCAATGAATGAATGGACCAAAGAAAATGTAGTGTATATGTAATACAGTAATAATTATACACACACACACACACACACACACACAATTGAGCCATAAAAAGAAGGAAGTCTGGCTGTTTGCACATGAAAGGACTCTGAGGGCATTATGTTGTGTGAAATAAGTCAGACAAAGAAAGACAAATGCCACAGGATTCACTTACTTGTGCAATCTGAACAAGAAAAATAACTAAACTCGCTACAGAGAACAGATTGGTGGTTGTCAGAGGCAAGGAGTGAGCAAAATGAGCAGTGAGCAAAATGGGTGAAGGGGGTCAAAAGGTACAAACTTCCAGTTAGAAAATAAATGAATCCTCAGGATGTCGTGGAAAACACGGTGATTGTAGTTAATACTACCATACTGCATGTTCAGAAGCTGCCAGGAAGATAGATCTTAAAAGTTCTCATCACCAGAACTCTGTAACTATGTATAGTGACAGATGTTAACTAGACTTATTATGATGGTCGTTTTGCAATATATACAAATACCAAACCATTATGTTGCACACCTGAAACTAATATAATCATAGATGCCAATTATACTCAATAAAAAAAGGAAAAGAGGCAATGTTAAACCATTTTTTTATTATCATGGTAAAGTGATTTTAGATAAAACTTACCGTTTTGACCATTTTTAAGTGTTATTATTGAACACATTGACATAGTGGCACAACCGTCACCACCATCCATCTCCAGAACGTCTTTCTCATCCCAAACTGAAACCTCCTACCAATTCAACAATACGATGACTCCCCATTCTGTCCTCCCTGCAGCCCCTAGCAACCACTATGCTACTTTCTGTCTCTATAAATCTGACTATTACAAATACTTCATATAAGCTGAGTCATGTTCTATTTGTGTCCTTTTGTGTCTGGCATATTTCACTTAGCATAATCTTCAAGATTTATCCATGCTGTAGCCTGTTTCCAGATTTCATTCATTTTCAGGACTGCATAATATTCCACTGTATGTGCAGACCACATTTTGTTTAATTATTTATTGGACTTTTGAGTTGTTTCCACCATTTGCCTATTGTGAATAGTGCTGCTTAGAATATGTGTGTATATAATAGCTGTTTGAGTCCCCACTTTCAATTCTTTTGTGAAAATCCCCAGATGTGGAATTGCTGGAACATATGGTAATTCTAGGTTTAGTTTTTTGAGGTTTCTCCATAGTGTTTTCCACAGTGACTGCACCATCGTACATTTCCACCAGCAGTGCACAAGGGTTCATTTCTCCACCTCCTCATGAACACGTGTTCTCTGGTGTGAAAGTTTTACAGTAGGTGTCCTGGTGGCTGCCAAGTGCTATTTCATTATGGTTTTGATCTGCAGTTTCTTAATCAGGGATGTTGAGCATCATTTCAGGTGCTTATTGTTTGTTTATATACATTCTTTGGAAAAATGTCTATTAAAGTCCTCTGCTATTGAGTTGTACTAGTTTTTATATATTCTGAATATTAAACTTATTGTCTTGTTTTCAATTTCATTTATTTCTGCTCTTATCTTTATATATTACCTACATAAACAATGTAATTAATTTTCTTTTTTTTTTAATTTTTTTAATGTTTACTTACTTGTGAGAGACAGAGTGTGAGCGGGGGAGGGGCGGGGAGGGGCAGGGAGAGAGGGAGACACAGAATCTGAAGCTGGCTCCAGGCTCTGAGCTGTCAGCACAGAGCCCGATGCAGGGCTCGAACTCACAAACGGTGAGATCATGACCTGAGCCGAAGTCAGATGCTTAACCGACTGAGCCACCCAGGCGTCCCAGTATAATTAATTTTCAAAGCTTGAGTTCCAAAGCCAGTTTTATTATATTGAATTACTACTCTAAAGTAGCTAGAGTCGACTGACAAGGCAAGAGGGCAAGATTTTTTTCCCAACTGTCAACAGAAAACATATGTTCTAAAGGATTAGCAAATGATCAGATTTTCACGAGCAGAAAAGTTGCTAAAAGCTGATTATTCCATCTTCCTTCATTTTTAGTTTTCCAAGGTAAAAAGGCTATTAATGGTGTTCTGAGATCAGGCATTTCCAAGAGCCAGAAATATTCTAAAATAAATATTTACTGAGAACTCACCATTCAAATGATACTATACAATGTGACCATAAATTAGAAATCATATAAACTAAATACTGGTTAATTAAATCCCTTCTTCACACTGGGTACTGTGCTGAGTGTATTACAAATACATTATCTTATTCAGTCCTCCAAACAACCTTCTGAAGTAGTTGCTATCGACATGCCCGAATTACAGATGAGGAATCAAGGCCAGCAAAGTTACCTAAGAAGCCCATGGTGACGCTGCTGGTAAATAGTGAGACCAAGGTTCACTCCCAGGAAGTTTAACTCCGAAATTCTGCTTTTTATCATAGTTTACATATTGCTTCCAATTAATTAAAGATGGGAACTTATAATATTATTTAAAAAAACATTAATAGCAAAAATAATTACAAAAAAGTACCAATCAGAAGTCCCATCCTTCCAGGTACCATACGACTGTGGGAGTTAGTTGAGTTTTTCCAGCTGTCCTGAGGTATAACTGACAAATAATTGTGGGAGTTTTTAAAAGCAATTTATACTTGTAAAGCTGCCACTGTCACTTAGAAGGCAACCAACTGTCCGTTGGTAACCTGGCATCATTCCTGCCCCTTTCTGTTGCACTGTAGGGGCTCATGACCTGAGGGTACATTTCTCCCTATCTCCCAGGATTCCAGTTTAGATTCTACCACTGAAAGGAACTTGCAGTAAAGAATTACAAGCTGCATCGTTGCCCTATTGGCAGCTGTGGGCAGATGCATGGGTTAGATGGGTATGACATTTTGCAGCAGGCTCCAGATGCTTCCCTGTGGGTCCTCTGCCGTAGGGAAGCAGGAGCACGGCCACCAGTGGCAGATGCCCAGGTTCCTGTGACTCCCCGAAAGCTAACTGAAAACTTGAGAGCTAACTGACGCTTTCACTACCTGCCTCTCCAGCTCTTCTACCCTTTCATAAGCACATTAATAACCTGTATTAGGTCCGTTCGACTTGCAACCCATGATGCATTATCAATATTTTTAGCTAATTATACTTTTGAAGCTCCACATGGGTATCATGTCAACTACAGCTTAGGGCTGAATTCGCACTTTAACTTTGCACACGCTCTCCCTAGATCCACCTTCTTCAAAGTTCTTGTCACATACCCAGGCCCTGAAGGGGCCCTCACCTGCCCAAGCTCTTCGTTAAGATTGGACGTTCTGGCCATGGCATAGACGTTATTTCCTTCATAATGCATATCTTCGTCCTGCAAGAAATGAGCAAAACAGCCAAGCCACGCAGTCAGAACTGGGCTCAAAACGTCTGCAGGTCAACTGGGCTGCCACTGGTCTTCCGACATGGCTGACATGAGAAAGAATTCAAAATGGAGTCTGGAATACTAAGAGAGTCCTGGGTGCTAGTTTCTCACACGCGTTGGCAGAGCTGATTCGGGACGGGCAATGCTACATAGAAACAGGTATCAGTGTGTCGTTGGTTTGGTATTGGAAGACTTGGCTTCCAAATCCCGGCTCCGCCTCAGACGCTCCCACAGTGTCTGAGATCCTGAGTATGCTCTGCAGCTTCTACATCTATAAAATGGGAGCGATAACACGGATCTCACAGCGCCACTGTGAATTTTAAATGAGAATACACTTAAAAGCACTCTGCCTCATTTTGTGGTTGTTAAAAATAACACTACCCTTCAAGTGATGGTAATTCATTGATACAGGGAAACATTTTAGTAGGACATCTAGCAAAAAATTTATTTCCACAGAAAAATCTCTTTAAATATAACTAAAAATTGCAAATGCACATTCAAAGTAGAAAATTTGCTCAGTCACATGATACTAAGTATCAATTTAAGTGAATGCATGGCTTTCACCTAAGAAATCTTTTCCTTAGTTTGAACTCATTCTGGAATGGCTGTTTCTGTCACTCTTGCCAAGATACGTAAATCTATTGTAAGTCTACTGGACTCTACTGTTCTAGAATATCTTAAATTTTAATGGGCCATCTCTTTGCAGTTGCTACTAAGTCACTACTCTTGAATCTTTCTTATCAGCTAGGAAAAAACATATTAAGAAACAGTGTCCTCAAGAGTGACACAGAGAGGCCCAGGCACTGCTGAGTCAGGCTGACCCTGAAGTTTGGCTCTCCTGTCAGGAATGCAACTCACCCGTGCACCACGGTAGGAACTCAGGCACTCTGATTCTTAAAACCAAAGCCACAGGTCAAGAGAGAACTTGTTTTTAAACTTTCTGATTTTCATACTCACCCAGTTTATAAACAGGGCCTGAATATATTTCACAATTTCCAGAGTGACCAGCAGGCTAATGGGGATGAGATTGTGATACAAGATGATGAACACCAATATGTCAAACCCTAAGCTGTGGGAGCTGTAATCTGTGGAAGAAGATCACAGGAATCATGTCACAGCTTCAGGCAATACCTCTATTCTTCTTTGCATTATTACGTTTTAAAATTGTGAAAATTTCTCCATGAAAATTATTATTAAGGGTAAAATTAAATGGACACATAAAGTAGTTTTATTATTTTTTAATATAGCTTATTGTCAAATTGGCTTCCATACAACACCCAGTGCTCATCCCAACAAATGCCCTCCTCAATGCCCATCACCCACTTTCCCCTCTCCCCACCCCCGTCAACCCTTAGATTGTTCTCTGTATTTAAGAGTCTCTTATGGTTTCCCTCTTTCTCTCTCTGTAACTTTTTTTCCCCCTTCTCCTCCCCCATGGTCTTCTGTTAAGTTTCTCAAGATCCACATATGAGTGAAACATATGGTATCTGTCTTTCTCTGACTGACTTATTTCACTTAGCATAATACCCTCTAGTTCCACCCATGTTGTTGCAAATAGCCGGATTTCATTCTTTCTCATTGCCAAGCAGTATTCCATTGTATATATAAACCACACCTTCTTTATCCATTTGTCAGTTGATGGACATTTAGGGTCTTTCCATAATTTGGCTATTGTTGAAAGTGCTGCTATAAACATTGGGGTACACGTGCCCCTCTGCATCAGCACTCCTGTATCCCTTGGGTCAATTCCTAGCAGGGCTATTGCTAGGAGGGATAGTTCTATTTTTAATTTTTTGAGGAACCTCCACACTGTTTTCCAGAGCGGCTGCACCAGTTTGCATTCCCACCGACAGTACAAAAGGGTTCCCGTTCCTCCACATCCTCGCCAGTATCTGTGATTTCCTGAATTGTTCATTTTAGCCACTCTGACCGGTGTGAGGTGGTATCTCAAAGTGTGGCTTTGATTTGTATTTCCCTGATGATGGGTGACACAGCATCTTTTCATGTGTCTGTCTGCCATCTGGAGTTAAGTCTCTGTTAAGCACCAACACTGTAATAGGGCTTGTGCCAAGCGTCAACATACAAGATCTAGCAAGAGACAGACCCTGCTCCCAGGGAGCTTTGGATGCAGCTTGAGAAAGGAAGATGTGTCAGGAATTACGACACAATGAAATCCATGATAGCGCTGAACACCAAGAGTTGCGACGACACAAAATGGAGGGCCCAGAAAGAGGGTGCACAAAAGAAGGTGAGCCCAGTTTTGAGGAAGGGAGTTTGTTAAATGGAGATGAAAGGAAGAGCACGAAGAGGACATTTTATTTAGGTGGAAGTACGTGGCTTGAAGACAAAGAGATAATTAATGATAAATGAAGGAAAGTAAAGCCAAAAGGAAAAGAAAAAAATAAATATCATACTTCGTAAAACCTAGTGATGTACTCATTTTTAAAGAGGTACATGTATTTGAGAGAGTAAAAAGTTCAATCTAATTTCACAGAAATTTACTGAAAAATATACAGAAGGTATTCAGGAGACATATACAGACTGCTTTCTATAGGTCCTTCTGAAAACTTACATCTCAATCTTATGTATTAAATTTATATGTTGAGTTACAACTGAAAAGAACTAAACAAATTGATTTGTCAGATTAATTAAGCACAAATATGTATACTGAGAGACAAAATTAAATAATTTTAAGTTAAAATTTTATATTCATTTTTCCTAAAAGGGAACACACCTGTAACTCAGAACGATCGTAGTTAAATCTAGATTTCTAAATTCCATCAACCTAAAGGTCAAGTTTAATTCACTATCATATCAATTCGAATTCTTATCACCTTGAGTTTACTAACTTTCCCTTATTTGCCATGATTACACTTTTATACTTACTATGCTACCTTATGGTCATAAATCATTCTTTTAGGAATACTAGAGGCAGATATTATTAGGACCGTTTTTTTGGACAGAGAAATTGAGAAAAGATCTCTAGTGCTTTGTTAAATGTATTAATTACTGAAAATGCAGTTATAGTTTAATTACCCAATACCTTTCTCTTCTTTTAGACTAGAATATCTTGGGCAGAGTGATATAGTCCAGAGCCAATAACAGATTTTTATTCCAAATAAGCCAGTAACTTCCTCTGTGCTTTTTTTCATAAAACAAGGGGCTGGGCCAGAAAACAATAGAGTTCTGCTTCTAAATATAAAAATGATTTCTTTTACTTAAAAAAGTAATTACTGAGTTCCTATTATGAAAAGGCACTGTTCTTGGAGTTAAAGATACAATGATTCCTGTCCTCAAAAATTCACAATCTAGCTGGAAGGATGGGGCAAACAATGATTATAAAACAGGGAAATGGAATGATATCTATTAAGGACATCATTATAGAAGCCAAAGAGGCCTCCTAACTAAGAGAGGGAGATAAGATATAGGAAATGCTGCTGGAGAAGGTAATGCCTCATCTTGGACCGAAATGAGAAGAGACAGGTATCCAGTCACGAAGAGACCAGAGGTGCATTGAGGCAGAAGGAACTGTAGACAAAAGGCCTAGAGATGCTAAAGCAACTGGTGGATGGAAGGATCACGAAAGAGAACAAAAGTCAGTCTGTGAATACAGACTAAGTACCAGATGATGGAGATAGGACCAGATATAAAAGTCCTGATGTGCCATGCTAATAGCCAGAGGATAAATAATTTCGGTTATGCAAGACATACAGTCCCAGTTCCAACTACTCAACTCTGTTGTAGCATTGAAAGTAATCACACGTAAGGGCATCTGGGTGGCTCAGTCAGTGAAGCATCTGACTTCGGCCCAGATCATGATCTCACGGTTCGTGGGCTTGAGCCCCCCGTCAGGCTCTCTGCTGACAGCTCACAGCCTGGAACCTGCTTTGGATTCTGTGTCTCCCTCTCTCTCTGCCCTTCCCCGACTCATGACCTGTCTCTCAAACATAAACATACACTACAGGCGCCTGGGTGGCTTAGTCAGGTAAGCATCCGACTTTCGCTCAGGTCATGATCTCACAGTTTGTAGGTTCGAGCCCCACATCGGGCTCTGTGCTGACAGCTCAGAGCCTGGAGCCTGCTTTGGAATCTGTGTTTCCTTCTCTCTCTGCCCCTCCCCTGCTCATGCTGTGTTTCTCTCTGTCTCTCAAAAATAAATGTTAAAAAATAAACAAAATAAATAAATAAGCATTAAAAATTTTTTAAAAAAAGAAAGAAAGCAATCACATGTAATACATAAATAAATATGGCTGTGTTCTGATAAAACTTTATTTACAAAAACTAACAATGGGCCATCAGGCAGTGGTCCACCAAGCCATTGTAAACAACAGGATACAGTGAAGCTACTGCATGCATTCATAACTACTTTTTACATACATCTTTCTGGAAACTGTATAAAGAATGAATCTGAGTGGAACTTGACTGAGGGCTGGGCTAACAGTTGGAGAACTGTGGCAGTAGTTCAGGGATGAAAAAGAGAGCGTGCACAGACAAAATATTGAAAAGGTGGAATCAATAAGACTTTGGAACTGATTGGAGGATGAAGGCCATGGGGATAGGAGTGGGGAAAAGAGGAGGAAGCGAGGAGGGGTGAGAGTGACATTCATGTTTCCAGCTTGGATGATGGCTGGATAGCAATACCTACAATTTACATGGAGAATACTGAAAGAAGACACTCATTTGGGGAAAAAAACTTGAATTTAGTTTTGTACATGGTGCAAGAAGTCTACAAGACATCTGGAAAGCAATCTCCAGGCATCATTGAGTTAATAATTCATAGAGGTATCTGGGCTGGAGGCAAGCAGGTAGAAGAGAAATCAACTAATGGAGGACAACTGAAATTATTAAAGCAAGTGAGCTCTCTTAGGATTTTCTTGGATAAAACAATCCCTAAGAAGCTGGTGAAGGCCATCCTACAGGAAAAAACATGCACACATAAATATATGACTGAAAGCTTCACAAAATTTTCAGGATTTTGGACCCAAGTTGAGGCATTCCTGGTGAACACAGGATCCCGCAAAACACCAGCATGTAAGAGGTGGATCAAGGTTTTCACGAATCAAGTAACGGACAGATGATCTGTTTGCTTGTTTGTTTCTAATCAGAAGAGGGTAGGACGCTTGGGTGGCTCAGTCTGTTAATCCTCCGACTCTTGGTTTTGGTTCAGGTCATGATCTCACGGCTCATGAGTTCAAGTCCTGCATTGGGCTCTGCGCTGACAGTGCAGAGCCTGCTTGAGATTCTCTCTCTCCCTCTCTCTCTCTGTCCCTTCCCCACTTGCTCTCTCTGTCTCTCAAAATAAATAAATAAACTTTAATAAAAAATAAAATAAAACTCAGAAGAGGGTGGCAGAAATCCAATTAAATTCCACTTAAATAACCATTGGGTTTGGCAATTAGGAATTGCCTTGAGCCACAATTCCAGCAGACTGGTTGAAATGGCTAGCAGATGGGAAGGGACCAGGAGGTAAGAAAATAGAAACAGTGAGGGTTGTGTCTCCTTCAAGAAGTCTGACGAAGAAGGCAAGAAAAGGTCATTTGTAGGGTATGCAAAATTTGACATTTTATCAACACTAAAATGTCAGTGACTTCTGTAAGAATTTATGTCTGTGTCAAAATAATATAATATTCACAGTCTTGGGCTAGGATAAATTAAACAAGCACATTTAAGTTGAGATTAATTTTTTGAAATCACTGAAAATCTAAAAGCTTGAGCTAAAAACCATACAAGTAACATTTAGAAACCAAGATTGCATAGGAATGAATCCATAGTTTTCTGATACAATCTACAAAGTCTGTATCTTAGCTTCTTTATTTTTAAGATGTTCCCAGACAGATCTGCTCAAGGGAAGTTAGAACAATTTAAAATCCTCAGTTGATAGAGGAGAAAAGTAGAAAGATATGTGACGGTTAATTGTGAAAACATGGAAAGACATAAGCAAAAAAAAAAAAAAAAAAAAAAAGACTGAACTTTTTTTTTTTTTTTTAATTTTTTTTTTTTCAACATTTATTTATTTTTAGGACAGAGAGAGACAGAGCATGAACGGGGGAGGGGCAGAGAGAGAGGGAGACACAGAATCGGAAACAGGCTCCAGGCTCTGAGCCATCAGCCCAGAGCCCGACGCGGGGCTCGAACTCACGGACCGCGAGATCGTGACCCGGCTGAAGTCGGACGCTTAACCGACTGCGCCACCCAGGCGCCCCAAAAAAGACTGAACTTTTAAAGGCCAAGTATCAGTTTACATCTTTTACCAACCTTCTGGTCCCCTTCAGGGACCCTTGTCTTCATTTGGGGGGCATCATTCCTTGTATACAGAGCACTGTACTAACCCCATAAGGTAGGTATTATCCCCATTTTCAAATGAGGGAAGCATTGCTCAGAGAAGTAAAAAGCCTTGTCCAAGTTCTCCTGGTGACTAAGTGACAAAGCCAAGGACAGAGGCCCTGTGTGTCTGCCTCACTGTCTCATTCCTCTGCCTTGACCCGTCTTCTCTCCTTTATTCTGGAATGCCAAGATTATGTGGCACTGGCAGAACAATCTTAAGAAGGAAACACTCTGTTTCTAAAACTCACTAATCCTCAGTGTCTCAAAAAACCAAAACAAACAACAAAAACTGTTCTAACTGTTCTACCAGTTAGAACAAGGGCCTTCCCTTTCAAATAAAAACATGGAAACAAGTGTTTAAAGTCACTTCAAAGCGTTACCACTCTTCAAATGGTAGCTTCTCGACACCCTCGGACACTTACCCTTCGTCCCGATGTACCAAATGTCTCCTCCGTGCCCTTCCTTCCAGAGTATGGCTCCCACACAGCTCACCAAGGACATGGCCAGAAGCAGCAGGAACAACACCAGGATCTGCACGTTGGTCACCTTCTCAACAGTCGATCTCTTGAGAGGCAATTTGATGGAATTCTGCACCATAGCGAATGCATACACACCAAAGAGAATGAAAAACAATCAAAGGAATTACAATGCATGAATATTTTTATGGTAAGAGGAGGTCAAAAATCCCAACAGTTGAAAAGGAGAATATGGTTTTTGCCAAGTAAGTACCAACACTGAAAGCACCATGTTGTTGAATGATGTGGCTTTCCCACTTCAGTCCTTGAAGCATCTTCTACTTATTCACAGAGAACATATTCACACAGCGGACCTACCACCCCACAGTTCTAGGGTTTCTTAAAAAAGCAAATGTGGGAAATCACACAGTCTAGGTGATCTTCTGTACAGATAAAAGAAAAAAAAGACTGTACTAATTTATTGGCTTTACTATTTATAGTTATTGAATTATTTCTGGTTTGAAAACCATGGAAAGATACCTTTTATCTGAGTCTGTTGGGGAAATATTCAAGATTTTACCAGTACAGGGACACCTGGGTGGCTCAGTCGGTTAAGGGTCCAACTTCAGCTCAGGTCGTGCATGATCTTGCAGTTTTCACAGGTTTGAGCCCCGCATCGGGGTTTGTGCTGACAGCTCAGAGCCTGGAGGCTGCTTCAGATTCTGTGTTTCCCTCTTTCTCTGTCCCTCCCCACTCGTGCTCTGTCTCTCTCTCTCAAAAATAAACATTAAAAAAAAAATTTTTTTTAAGATTTTAACAGTACAATAATTATTCTAACACATGCTTATTTTAGGGACACCAAAGCTCTGGGTTAGGGATACAGGAGAGCTTCAAGTAATAACTTTCTATTAGCATTTCAAATTTACCCATAAATTTCTGATAATTGTCTGCATAGGTCTATTAAAATATTGACAAATAAATGTATATTGAACTTTCTTATATATAACATGTATAATTAGCAAGCATATAAACAGATATAGATATTTAACTTTGCAACCATACTTTGCCAGATTAAATTTACCATTTCTACATATTTTTTTAAGTAGGTTTCACACCCAGTGCAGAGCCCAACACAGGGCTTGAACTCACAACCCCGAGATCAAGACCTGAGCTCAGATCACTAGTCAGACTCTTAAATGACTGAGCCACACTGGTGCCCCTACATTTTTTTAAGTGTGGAAGCATAAATCCTCAAAGTCTATTAGTTATGAAAATATGAGTTAGTAATCTAAATTACTCAGCTTTTTTACAAAGCACAGGAATAAAAATTGAAATCCTAGTTTTTTAACTGCATTAAGCATATTAGAGAACGTCCGTGCATATATGTGTACGTACTATAATTTATATAATATATACATTTATGTATAATATCTCCAAAGCAATCATGTCATTTCTTCTCTTTTTTTAACTGGTATAAGTAATGTCTTCAAATGCTATACAATATAGAACAGTTTTCAGCTAAGCGTGTTGTGCTTAAAACCTTTCAGTAAGGAAATATTTACATTTACTAGTTCTTTCTTTCCTGAAGTTATGAAAAGGCCCACTTTGAGATTTTTGTTATTCTGAAATGACCCAATCAGCATGTATAATAAGCAATGATTTACACCCACAAAATAATGTGGAATAGTAGGATGCACCTTCTCATGAGCTGCTGCACAGACTAGCCACACAGGGGAGATAATGGGACAGGCTCCTTAAATCAACAGTAGGCATTTAAATTTGAGATTGAATGTTGTATCACCAGCTATACAATTAAGTGATAACAGCACGATCATTTGAAGACAACTGAAGTCAGAAGGGTGTAGCGTTTGAGAGTTGTGCGTTTTACAGTTGAATCACAGGTCACGATTATGTGGGTCTATGTTGCCCTTGGTTCACTGTCCAGATACAAACTTCTATTTGTGGGTAGACCGTGTCTATATCGCCGTCTTCGTCCGGGGTTTTTAGTATACAGAGTGTAAGGAAAACTTACACATTAACGCACTACTGCAGGGTGCAATCCCAGGGCAGGAAGAATGAGAGGAAAAAGAAAAGTGAGACAAGAAATCAGGAAGCAAAGAGAGAGTGGAATGTTACTGACCACTCATAGCTTTGCAAGAAAATGTACCTAGGGCCCCAGTCACAAGGGCCCCAACTTTCCTCGGACTAGCCTGTCACCATTCCATGCCTTCTTTCTCTGCCATTTACCCTACAGTCACACTGAGCAGCGCTCCCCAAATGGCCCTTGGACACATGCAAGTCTTGGTCTAGCGCTCTCCCACCTACTGCGCCTTCATTCTGAACCTCCCCACACCCTTGAAACTTTCATCTGCTCTACTCAGCTTTCAGGTCTCGGTTTATTTACATCGTTCTTCCCCACGACAGCCTCAATGTCAGGTTGGATGGAGCTCCTATATAAACACACAGCGTCCTACACTTAACCTTCCTTAGTGACCTCTGGCTATTACGTTACCTTGATTGTCTTCCTTCACAGACCGCAGGTAAGTCGAGGTCAGGAAACAGGCCTTGTGCCCTACTATACCCCGCAGTCTTAGCACAGTGTCTGGCATTACACAGGTGCCAAAGAGATACTTGTGCAAGCAACAGTCAAAGCCAAATGTTATATTTTAGCAGATGGAATAACGGGTGGACTTACTGTCAAAATATTAAGGATAAGAAATGTGCAAAACATTCCTAGTCCAAAACAGGTGTTTTGAAGGATGTCCTGAAGGGACAAACTGAAGGGTTCTCGAAAGACAGTGATTGGGAAGAATGGTATGTAAGAGTAATAACTTACACAGAACTTCCAATGTCATTTTGGCCAAAATAATCTTACCACTAATGGGAGCCATGTAGATTAAAATGAAATATGGACCTCCCTTCAAACTTCAGGTTAGTAAACAGAAATGAGCCTCCTAAATTCAAGAGATATATGATGCTAAGCCCCCTCACCTCATAAAAAAGGGAAAAATCTAGAGGCAATCCAGTCATCACAAATTATTTTACCTGCATGAATTTGGTTTCAGATCCAGTGTAAACAACTATGCCAAGGATCCACTGGGTATTTTTAAGTTGTGTACCTCTTAGCAAGACCTGATCAGGCCCTACTGCAACAGGGCTAAAAATAAAGAGCATGTATACATTACCAAAAAGTTTTTTCTTTTCTTTTCACAAAGTGAAGCAAGCCTAGGCTTTCATCTTATACATATTTCTTTTTTGTCGAGTTCAACTTTGGGGGGAAACAGCAACAAAAACAAATGTGTCTTCATACAAGGAGCATGGGGAAAAAATGGTTTTATCATCCATTTCTCACTAACCTAAAGGTAAGTTGATTAAAAGTTCTAGAGAAATAATACCTCTCATACCTAGGGTGACTATGAAACTTAATGTCAAGGAAGACTGGGCAGAGGAATAAATACTTGTGTATTACCAATTTGGTTTTCTATAGAAAAGATTACATGTGGTCATTCAGAGCACACAAAGCAACCTTGGTTTGCCATATTTTCCTGTCCTCCTCCCCTCTGGCACTGGGCTGACTCACTCACTATATAAAAAAATGCTTCCCGGGAGCCTCGGTGACTCAGTTGAGCATCAGGCTTAGGCTCAGGACATGATCTCACAGTTCCTGAGTTTGAGCCCCGCGTTGGATTCTGTGCTGACAGCTCAGAGCCTGGAGCCTACTTTGGATTCTGTGTCTCCCTCTCTCTGTCCCTCCCCGACTTGTGTTTGTTCGTTCTCTCTCTCTCTCTCTCTCTCTCTCTCTCTCTCTCTCAAAAATAAATAAACATGAAAAACAATGCTTCCATAAAAGTCTTAAGTGGAAGCTAAGCAGAAGTGGAGCAGAAATTAGGGAAAATCCTTCATCATTATCAAACTGAATTCCTAGTGGCTTCTCTTCTTGGATGACTTTCGAAACTTTGTTCTTCCCGCTAACTTAGCCCAAGGGATGTGCCAAGTACTTCTACGCAAAGGGAATTTAGACCTGACTTCTCTAGCCCATTTACAGGTATACCAATTTTTAAAATGCCATATAGGGGTGCCTGGGTGGCTCAGTTGGTTGAGCAACCGACTTCGGCTCAGGTCATGATCTCACGGTTTGTGAGTTCGAGCCCTGCGTCAGGCTCTGTGCTGATGGCTCAGAGCCTGGAGCCTGCTTTGGATTCTGTGTGTGTCTCTCTCTCTGTCCCTCTCCCACTCATGCTCTGTCTGTCTCTGTGTCAGAAATAAATAAACGTTAAAAAAATTTTTTTAAACGCCATACATTTTCCTCCCATATTTAAGAACCTTTTTAACAGTATATTGATGCCTCCGGTATTTCAAAATCAAGTAAAAAAATGAAAAAACTATTAAACTGAGAGAACAAAAATGGCCATATTTTATGTTCCATTTAAAAAAAAATGTTCAATAAGAGAAAAACGATACCTTTTACCATTTAGATACAAGGTTCCAATGAAGGTATTGAAATGACGATTAGGTCCTTCACATTCTATTTTTCCAGAGAGGCTTGACAATTGTTCTGTTTGCATTTCAGCTGTTTCTAACAAAGCCTGTAAAATAAAGTCAAAGTAAAATTAATATAAAACTTTAACGGCAAAGTTCAGTGTCCTAGTAGTTAATAAAATTATGAAAATGAGGGTCCAAAATGTATTGCACTTACCAGACAACAAATAAGGTACCTCAAACTTTAACATGAAGTTTGTTAGAAAATTTTGCCATATGAGTATTTTGCAAATATTTTTAATAAGGTTCAAAGAGGTAGTAGGAAAGTCAAATTTTCATCATCTCTACATGAAAATAACATTTTTGAAAGTGTGCGACTTTAACCAAACATCATGGCATGTTTGATACATGTATAGCTGTAGCTGATGAGGCTGATATCTGGACCACACTTAGAGTAGCAAGGATCTAGAATAATGGCTCCAAACTTTTACATACATCAGATGCACCTGCAAGACTTGTTGAAACACAGATTGCTGAGATTCACCCCCAGGGGTTTTGTTTGTTTGTTTGTTTGTTTGTTTGTTTGTATTCAGTAGGTCTGAGGTGGAGAGCTAGGATTTGCCTTTCCCAAAGGATGCTGATGATGCTGGTCTAGAGAGCATGCCCGGAGAAACACCGATCTAGAGAATGTCTCATTGCAATAAGCAGACCTCAACTTTACAGAGAGGAAAAGAAGATCATCTTCAGGAGAACAAGAATCAAATTGCCATCTGTCTTTTTTTAACAGCAATACGAGACACAGGAAGAGAGTGAATTTTTATTTTTAATTATCTAAATAAAAGACCTTTAAATTCAGAATGTTATATCTTTCCAAATATCAAACAAACGTGAAAGTTTAATGCAAATATTCTCAGGCACGCAAATGTCTTAGAAGTTTTGATGCTCAGAAACCTACATCGAAACAGTTTGGGATGCACTTCTGTTAAAAAAAAAGATGCCTTAACAAAAATATGAGAGCAAGTTACCAACTGGGAGAAGGCTTTGATGACACGTATAACTGACAAAGAATTGGTATAAAAAAATATGGGGGCACCCAAGTGGCTCAGTCAGTGGAGCATCCAACTTCAGCTCAGGTCATGATCTCACATTTCCTGAGTTCAAGCCCCACGTCGGACTTGCTGTCAGTGCAGAGGCTGCTTCAGATCCTCTCTCTCCCTCTCTCTGCTCCTCCCCTGCTCATGCTCTCTCTCAAAAATAAATAAAACATTTAAAAATTTTTAAATATTCAAAGAAGTCCTATAAACCAATAAAAAGTACAAATATCCCAATAGAAAGATGAATAAACAACATGAACAAATATTTCTCAGAAAAAGAAAATATGTATTACCAATAAGCTCAAAAGCAGATGCTCAAGAATGATATATTAATGAATTTAAAAAGAAAAAGTAGGGGTGCCTGGATGGTTCAGTCGGTTCAGTGTCTGACTTCGGCTCATGTCATGATCTCACGGTTTGTGGGTTCAAGCCCCGCATCAGGCTCTGTGCTGACAGCTCAGAGCCTGGAGCCTGCTTCGGATTCTGTGTCTCCCCCTCTCTCTCTCTGCCCTTCCCCCATTCATACTCGGTCTCTTTCTCTCAAAAATAAACAAACATTAAAAGACATTAAAAAGAAAAAAATTGTTATCAATTGAGGCTGAGAAAATTAGTAAAAAGTTTAATATGCATTCTAGAAAAATAAAATTCTTAGCAAAACTTTGCAAGGTTGGTGGTTATTTACCAGAATGAAATGCAACTACCCACACTTAACTATAAAATGTTAAAGCATTTCCATGTTAGGAACGAGAAGAGACTGGGTTCTAGCAGAGTTTCTGGGTATTGCCATAAGATGGGGGGGTGGGACGGTAAGAAATTAGGTATGATCATTGGAAAGTAAACAACAAAAATAACCCAATTTCTAAAGGAAGAATTTATCACCCACAAAATCCTATCTGCTTGACCTAAAAATTGTAGAAATGTGTAGGAATACTTAGTAAGGTGTTTGGATTTAAGATCAATAAACAAAAATAACTGTAGATATATCATAATTAAGCCCTTACCCATAGAGGGCAACTGTCTAGTAAAGCCTCTATAGGCAGCTCTATAAAGGTTTTTGTGTGAACATAGGTTTCTACCTCTCTGGAATAGTGCAATTACTGGGTCATATAATAGTTGTGTGTTCAATTTTATACAAAACTGCCAAAATGTTTTCCCAAGTGGCTATGCCATTTTATATTCCCACCTGCAATGTATGAATAATCCAGATTCTCCACATCCTCACCTGCATTTGGTGTTGGAACTATTTTAAATTTTGACCATTCTGACAGGTGTGTGGTGATACTTCCAACTCTGATTTTAATTTGCATTTCCCTAATGGTTAATGATGTAGAAAATGTCTTCATGTGCTTTATTTTCCATTTTTATATCCTGTTCTATGAAATGTCTCTGTCTCTTTTGCCCATTTTCTAAGTGAATTGGTTTGGAGGTTTTGTTTGCTTGTTTTTGTGTGTTTATTTTGTTTTTTTATGTAGAGTTTTGAGAGTTCTTTATATATTCCAGATACCAGTCCTTTGTCAGACATGTGGTTTGCAAATATTTTCTCCTAGTTTTCAGCTTGTCTCTTCATCCTCAAAAGCAAAAGCTGTTCATTTTGATGAGGTCCAATTTATCAATTTTTCCTCTTATGGATCACATTTTTTGCATTGATTCTGAGAAATCTTGGCCTACTACAGATCCTAAAGATTTTTTTTTTCCAATTCTTTCCCCTAAAAGTTGTATCGTTTTACATTTTACATTTAAGTCATGATAAATTATTAATTTTTGTATAAAGTGTGATTTAGGTCAAGGGTTTATTTGAGGTTATTGTTTTGTTTTGTTTCGCCTGTGAATGTACAAGTGCTCCAGAACCATTTGTTGAAAATGTTACCTTTTCTCCAAAGAATTGCTTTTGCACCTTTGACAAAATCGTTTGGGCATATTTGTATGGATCTATTTCTGGGTTTTCTATTCTGTTGCCCTGAGCTATGTGTCTATCCCTTTACCAAAACTACACACTCTTGATTACTGTCGTAGAATGTCTTGAAATCTTATTCCTTCCATTTTATGCTTTCTCGAAATTGTTTGTTATTATAGTTCATTTGCCTTTCTGTAAATATTTCAGGATAACCTCATCCATATCTACAAAAGATCTTGCTGGGATTTTCCTACGAGTTCCATTAAATTGGTATGTCAATTTGGGGAGAATTAGTATCCCTTACTGTGTTGAGCCGTCCAATCCATGAACACTGTTTATCTCTCCATTTATCTAGATCGTCTTTAATTTCTTTCATCAACATTGTAATGAAATTTTCAGCATACAGATCCTGTCTATATTGTTAGATTTATACCTAATTCACATTTTGAGTGCTTATAAATGGTATCGTATTTTTAAACTTCAGGGTCCACAGGTTTATTGCCACCATACAGAAATGAAAGTGTTTTGTGTTTATCTGGTATCCTGCATCCTTGCCAAAAACACATTATTTCATTTTATTTTAGATTCCTTGGAAATCTAGGTAGACAACTTTTTTTATGTAGACAACTATGTCAAAACCAAATACAGTCTTATTACTTCCCTTCCGATATGTGTGCCTCTTTACTGCACTTTCTACTGCTTCCAGTGCTATGTGAGTAAGAGTAATGTCAGCAGATATCCTGGCCTTGTTCCCATCTGGGGTGGGGGGTGGGGGGAATGCATTTAGTATTTTACTACTTACATTTCATTACATATATTTTAATAGTAGCTCTAAGTTTTTGTAGATGTTCTGTACCAAGTTGAGAATGTTCCCCTCTATTCCTACATTTCTCTAATTTTTCTCATTGACATTCAATTTTGTCAGATGCTTTTCCTGCATTTATTGATATTACCATGTGATTTTTCTTCTTTAGCCTAAAATGGTGGATTACATGGATGGATTTCCAATTATTAAATGCACCTTGAATATATAGAATAAACCTTTATATTTCTTTTCCTATATTTCTGAATTCTATTTACTAGTACTTTTAAAGAATTTTGGTGTCTGTACCCTTGAGGGATATTGAAACATTTTTTTTTCCACTGTCTTTGTCTGGTTTGGGTATCAGGGTAATAATAACAGCTTCACAAAATGAATTGGGAAGTGTTTCCTCCTTTTCTGTTTTCTGGAGGAGACTATATATAATTGATGTTCATTTTTCATTGCATGTTCGTTAGGATATTCCACTGAAACCACCAGGGCTTTGAGATTTCTTTTGGGGGCATTTTTAAATTATGAATTCAATTTCCTTAGAAGTTATCAGGCTATTCAATTTATCTTTTTAAGTGTTTGTAGGTTTTTCTGTTATGTTTGCCACAATTTCTAGCTTTATTCTCCTATGGGTGGAGAACACGTTCTCCGTGGCTTCAATTTTTTTCATTTTTATGAGGCTTGTTTGATGACACAGGTATTCTGTATCGTGGTGTACGTTCTTTGAGCACCAAAAAGAGTGTGTCTTTCTTTTGTTGGGTATTGTTGAATGCTGTATAAATATCAAATAGATCCTGTTGGTTGATGGCATTTAGTTCTGTACCTTTGAGAATTCTCTGTCTGGTTGTTCTGTCAATTAATGAGACAGGGTTGCTGAAGTCTCCTACTAAAAATGTGGATATGCATATTTATCCTTTAAGTTCTAGCAATTTTAGCTTCACATATTTGCAGCTCTGTATTTTGATGCATACACATTAACACTGCTATGTCTTATTGGTGGATCGACTCTCTTGTCATTACATAATAAAAAATGTTCCCTTCTATCTCTGGCAGTTTCATTTGCTCTGATGTCTACTTGATATGCTATTAATAAAGCCACTCCTGACTTATCTTTACGTGACATATCTTTTTCTATCTTTTACTTTTAACCTGCCTATACCATTATAATTAAAGTGAGTTTTGTATAGAAAACTTCTATCATCCAGCATATGCTTGGATCATGTTTTTAATCCATTAGATAATATTCTAATCCAATATTTCAGGGCATTTTATATAATTATTTTGTTTGTTTTTTTTCTGATTTTGCTTTATTGTTTTTTCTTTCTCCTGCTTTCCTTTGGGTTACTTGAACATTTTTTTAGAATTTCATTTTGATTTGATTGTTTTTTAGTATATTCCTCAGTGTATAACTATTGTAGTGGTTATTCCAGGCATTACATTATTTATGTATAACTTCTCACAGTTTGTGTCATCTTACAAGTTTAAACAAAATATAGAAGCCTTGCTTCCTTTTATGTCTCTTTACCCTCCTCTGTTACATACCTTATATATTTTCTTTCATACATTTACAACCACATCAGATAACTTTATAATTTTTGTTTCAACCATCAAACATAATTTAGAAAGCTGAAGAGAAAAGAAGCGTATTGTATTTGGCCTTATTTTTGCTTATCATGTTCTTTATTCCTTGTTTCTTATGTTCCTTTTTTATGGTTTCCTTCCTTCCTTTAGCCATTCTTTACAGTACGTCGTGTGGCAACAAACTCTGTTATTTTTTTCCTTCAATTGGGAATGTTTTAATTCTCTCTTCATTCTTGAAAAATATTTTTGCTCCATACATGATTCTGGACTGACAGTTCTTCCCTATCAGCATTTTTTAAATGTTATGCCACTTCCTTCTGACCTCCATCGGTCTTTTTTAAATTTTTTTAATGTTTATTTGAGAGAGAGAGAGAGAGAGAGAGAGAGACACAAAGCATGAGTGGGGGAGGGGCAGAAAGAGAGAGGGAGACACAGAATTGGAAGCAGGCTCCAGGCTCTGAGCTGTCAGCATAGAGCCCGACGCGGGGCTCGAACTCACGGACCGTGAGATCATGACCTGAGCCAAAGTCGGATGCCTAACTGACTGAGCCACCCAGGCTCCCCTGACCTCCATGGGTCTTAATAGGAGATCTGCTTTTTTTTTTTAATTTTTTTTTTCAACGTTTATTTATTTTTGGGACAGAGAGAGACAGAGCATGAACGGGGGAGGGGCAGAGAGAGAGGGAGACACAGAATCGGAAACAGGCTCCAGGCTCTGAGCCATCAGCCCAGAGCCCGACGCGGGGCTCGAACTCACAGACTGTGAGATCGTGACCTGGCTGAAGTCGGACGCTTAACCGACTGCGCCACCCAGGCGCCCCAAGAGATCTGCTTTTATACAAATGGTCTGTCCCCTATAGGGAGTATCTTTTTTCTCTCAACTACTTTAAAATGTTTTTTGTTTTCAGAAGTTTGATTATAATGTGTCTTTGTATGGATTTCTTTGGGTTTATCCTTTTTGGTTCACTCAGCTTCTTAAGTTTATAGTTTGTTTACGTTTTTTTGGCAAATTTGTGAAGTTTTAGCCACTGTTTCTTCTGATAGTTTTTCAGCTCCACCCTCTTTTCCCCTTCCAGTAGCTCATGTCATGAATGTTAGCTCTTCGGTTATATTCCCACAGGTCGCTGAGGCTCTGTTCATTTTTTTTCTCAGCCTATTATCTCTGTTATTCAAGCTGGGCAATTTCTATTGCTTTATCTTTCAGTTCATGGATTCTTTCCTCTGTCCCTTCTACTCTGCTGTTGAGTTCATCACTTGAGAGTTTTTAATGCCTTAAGTACTTTTTGTACTTTTCAGTTCTAAAATTTCCATTGGGTCATCTATTTCTTTGCTGAGATTTTGTTTCTTCGCTGAGACTTTTTATATGTTCCTATTTGTTTCAGGAATGTTTGTAGTTGCTCATTGGAGTTTTTTTTTTTCCAATGGATCCTTTAAAATCGCTTCCAGATAATTCTAACATCTCGTTATCTTGGTGTTGGCATTAGCTGTCGTCTTTTCAATGAGTTTGAGATCCTCCTGGTTTTTGGCATAATAAGTGACTTTTTATTGGAATCTGGACATTTGGGGTATTATAAGATCTGGATATCATTTAAGCTTTCTGTGTTAGGTGGCTTCCTTTGACACCACTCTGACAGAGGAAGCAGGTGTTGCCTCATTACTGCAAGATGGGGGTAGAAGGACAAGTTGCACACTTGGCCTCTGTTGACAGCCAAATGGAGAGGCCCCTTGTTCCAGCTGGACGGGAGTGGGAGTTCTGGCTGCCCTGTGGGCCTCCATCATTGAAGAGATTGGAACACCTTATTACTGATGTCCATGTCGTCTCCACTGACACTGTGGAAAGAGGAGAGGGCCTTACTGCCACCCTTTACAAAATCAAAGTCTTAGCTTCCTACTTGGTTTCTCTGACATCATCTTTGTGGCGGAGTTGGGTGCCTCATTTCAGCATGGTAACGGTGGAAGTCAAGGCTCTACATTCAACCTTTGCTGGCAGAGGTGGGAATGGGACCATATTTTCACTCCGTGTCTGGCTGGGGTAGAGTGGCCATTGTCAAAGTTTCTGTCTTACTCTCTGCCCTTTTCCCAGTCCTTTGACTAGAGAAAGGAGGCTTTTGTTGGACCATCCTTTTTTTGGGGTCTGTGTCCATTGGTTTTTCTGGGTTTTTGGTTTCTTCAGTCCCAAACCTGGTATATACAAGACAAGAGGAAAACCCAGGGAACTCACCACCATGTTGTTCCATGGGTTCTAAGGTCCCACAATCTACCTTCTTCTGTCACTCTTTCAATGTTTTTCAATGACACTTTCAATGTCTCCTTATAATTGTTTTCTACATAATGTCCAAACTTTTTAGTTGTACTTAGCAGGAAAATAGAAGAAAACATGTCTACTTCATTTCTCCTGAAACTGAAGTCTATAATTGCATTTTTAAAATTCAAGAAGGTACCACCAAACTATCACAACAATTAGTACTGGGGATAAAGATGGGATTTAGAAGATAGAGAAGGCTTAATAGACTGCCTAGGTTTCTGTACTGTTTGTATTATTTTTAGAAAGATGATGTATTTAATAAATCCTAAATACATATTTTTCACTTTCAATCACACTAAAGTTTGCAAAAAAGATTAGCAGACATGTAAATATTCAAATGTAAAATCAGGGGCTTCCTTTCTGAAGCCAAGTGATAAAGCAAAGACTCAATTATTTTATTTTTTTTTATTTTTTATTTTTTGAGAGGAAGAGAGAGAGCACATGAACAGGGGAGAGGGATAAAGAATCTTAAGTAGGCTCCACACTCCTCACAGATCCCGACACGGGGCTCAATCCTACAACCCTGGGATCATGACCTGAGCCAAAACCAAGAGTTGGACACTCAACTGAGTGAGCCACTCAGGCACCCAAGCCTCATTGATCTTAAAGATCAATGTCTTTTTTCCATTAATAGGAAGTTAATTGGAAAACTATCTCCTTCCATTCATAATCACAAGTTACTCTGAAATTCAAATGATAGTTTAAAAAGCAGTGTTATATAAGATCACTCAGAGCTCATTTAGATTAATAATTATGATATTTATCATGAAGATAGTTATATTACCAAAGCACTAACAAAAATATCCTCAAAACAGCATGCTCAAAGGTATGTTATCCTTTATGACCTGAATTTTATAGGACACTTTTTTCTTACCTAGTTCCTCCTTGTTTTTTTTAAAGTACCCTGTAAATAACTGCTGAGGACTCATTACATCTACACCAGAGTAGTGAGATACTTTTCTTCATGAAAAATAAATAATTGGCACCTGACAAAACTTGACATTGTGAGCTTAAGCATACAATCAGGATTTAAAAAGGTGTCTTTACCTGCCGTATTTTTAGGTTTGTCTCCCCATCCAGATTAGATGTTGCAACATAACATGTTGCCTCAGGTTCACTAGGGAAAATAAAGCAAATAACATTGAATGAATATCTGTCAAAAAAACTAATTTCCCAATAATATGAACAATGAAATGGGACCTACATCAACAGCTCTGTTTCTTCAAAACCAAAAAGACCACAGTTACTTTTCCGGGAGATATTAACAGTCTGATACCACCAGACTAAAATTCACCCTGTAGTAGAGAACTTTCTACCCTTCAAAGCTGTGTGATTACTCTTTAATCTCAAAAAGAGAAATGGCTGACGGTGAACAGGATATGTTATATATACGTTATATAGGCCAGGACAGACCAGCATCACAACTAGGTCAAACTTAAAATTCTGTTCTTTTCTAAAATGTGTCCATGGTAGTTCCCAAGAGCTCAGGCTCCATGGCCTTTATAATGAGGGTAAATCTTTAGGATAACTCTGGACAGAGCTGAAATCCTCAAACACTACACTTGGGCTTCTCCATTTCTATCTAACCTCACCAGTGAAGAAATTAACACTGAATTAACAAACATTTGTCTTGCCAGATTTTACTCCATGTCAAATGCAACTCACTCATGAAAATTAATTCTTTGGGGAGGCGGGGAGTGCCACAAAGAATAACAAAAATTGTCATTAAAGTCTTGATTTCAGTCTTATCTCTTTTGACTGTATCTCATACACAGCAGTATCAAGTTTAAAATAAAACAATCTCTCAATTTTGCCAGCCAAGACCATATACCCCAAAATAAAAACAGATCTTCATTAAGGATGTCAGTGATATAACAAAGTAAGAACTTCCAAAAACTTTCTCCTCTATGAAACAATGAGATAACTGACAAAAATTACCAGAATCAAGTTTTTCACAACTCTGAAAATTAACTAAAGATTTAAATCAATCCAGGGAGATTTTATTCAAGAAAAAATAAAAGCCAAATCTTGTTGTTGTTTTTAAAGAGAGCTTTGTAATATTTTAACTTTCTCCTGCTTTGGGCTCAGTAGCAGCTTTAAAAAATAACAGTCCACATTTCTAGTACTGAGGGAGCATAAAAGAGAATGACCTCTTTCAAAGCCTTATTCCCAAAAAGTTATTATTTCACCTGTCTGATGGTCTCTGGAAGGTCCCACCTGAAGGGCTTGTTTTTATCTGACTTAACCCAGAGCTTACCCAGTGCTCAAATCTAGGTAAACAGTGGTGGGTGTGGGAGAAACATTTGTTGAGAACATTTACAGGAAAGTATTTTAATGTTGCAGCTATCTGAGGTGATGTATAAGTTAGGGAAAACAACAGACTAACCAAAAAGCCTAAAAGAAAAACTTTCTTTTTAAATTTTTATTTATTTTTGAGAGAGAGAGAGAGAGGGAGAAAGAGCATGAGCATGGAAGGGACAGAGAGAGAGGGAGACACAGAATCCAAAGCAGCCTCCAGGCTCTGAGCTGTCAGCACAGAGCCCGACGTGAGGCTCAAACTCACGCCCAGGTGCCCCCTAAAAGAAAAACTTCTAATGAAAAGCAACAAAAAGAAATCCTGGAGAGGAGAGAGAATTTGATGGTCAGAGATGCCACATTATATTACTTAAAATGTTCAATTTTCAACAAAAAAACATGAAACATGAAAACCATGAGCAGCAAATAAGTATGAACCATATACAGATTAAAATCAATAGGAAGTCTTCCTGAACAAATCCAGACATTGAACTTATCAGACAGGTGTAAATCAGGTATACTAAATATGTTCAAATAGCTGAAGGAAACTATGTCAAAAGAAATAACATATTAGAACGTGTCCCCTCAAATAGGGAATATCAATAAAGAATAGAAATTACAAAAAAGAAAGCAAATAGAAATTCTGGGGTTGAAAAGTATGATAACTGAAACGAAAAATCCACTGCTCAGATTTGAGCAGACTCGAACTGGAAGATAGGTCAATTGAGATAACTCAGGCTAAGAAACAAAAATTTAAAAGAATAAAGAAAAAAAAACCAGAGCCTCAGAGACCTGTGGGACACAAACAAACATAGCAACATACATATAATGGGAGTCCCAAAAGAATTCAGAAAGGGGCAGAAAAAATATTTAAAGAAATGATACCCCAAACTTCCTAAATTTGATGAAAAGCATTAATCTACACATCCAAGAAGCTCAACAAAATAAGTCTCCAAGTAAAATATTCTCAAAGAAACCACACCTAGACAAATCCTAATCAAACTTGAAAATTAAAGCCAAAGAGAAAATCTTGAGAGCAACAAGAGAAAAGCTACTCACCACTTTGAAGAGATGATAAAAAAGACTATCAAATCTTTCTCAGCAGAAACCTTGGAGGATAGAAGGTACTAGGACGACATATTCAAAGCACTGGAAAAAAATTATCAACCAAGAATGCCATATCCAACAAAACTACCTTTCAAAAAATGAAGAACTAATACATTCCCAGATAAATAAAAACAAAGACATTGTTGACAGCAGGCTTACCCTATAATAAATACTGAAGGGGTTTCTTCAGGCTAAAATGAAAGGTCAAAAGGCAGTATCTCAATCCACATGGAGAAAAAAAGAGTACCATTAAAAGTACCATGTAGGTAAATATAAAAGACATATATGGCATATATATATATACACACACACACAGTATATATATACATATATATATGACCATATATATACTATATAAGTAAATATAAAACATAGATATATATACATATATATATATATATATATATATATATATATATATATATATATATAAATTTTTTGGTTGTAACTTTTTCCTCCTTATTTAAAAGTCAACTGATTTCCTAATAAGAAAAAAAAAAAAAAACTGTTGTGGTTACCCTTTAGAAGCAGGATCAGCCAGCCACCCACCCAAAATTTGGTTTGAGTGTCAAAACCGATGATGCCACAAACACACCAAAAGGGTGGGAAGATTTATTATATACATAATGAGGTTTTCTGGGGAGAAGAGGGCAGACCTTTGAAGCTGATCCAGAAATGCCTTAAGAGAGCAGGTAAAGGAGACAGGCTTAGGGGTGGGGCTTTTTTGGTGGTTAGGGAGGAAGCCCTCACTCAAGCAGAGGCTTACATGATTTGAAACTCCTGCAGGTGCCAAAGGAGGGAGCACGCAGGCTTTTCTGTCAGCCAGTCTAGACATGGGGCAGAAGGGGAAGAGGAAAGGAGGCTTAAAAGCTGTCAGCAAAGATCCAAAAATGGAGTCAGACTCCTTATTATTAAAAAATATATATACATTCCTGTGATAAACCCCATTTGATCATTACATATTACAATCTTTTATACTGTCAGGTTTTAAGATTTTATATTAAAATTAACAGCAAAATGGACTTGTCAGTTTCTTTTCTCATTCTGTATTTGGTAATTTTTTTGTGTCAAGTTTATGCCAGTTTCAGAAAATTAGAGGATATGCTTGGTATTTCTTTGAGGAGTTTATTAGAAAATTGGTATTTTCTCTACACTGAATGTTTGATAGAATTTGACAGTTACAGTGTCTGGTCTTGATAGTCTCTTTGTGGGAAGTTTATGTGTTTTTTTGGTTTCATTTTGTTTTGGTTTTTTGCTACTTATATAATACCCTTAATGATTATAGGACCATTCAGGCTCTATATCTCTTCTAGAATAAGTTTTGGTATATATTGTATTTTCCTATGGGGTTATGCATTTCACTTAAATGCTAAAACAAGATCATAAAACTTTCATAAGATCCTCTCTTTAATCTCTGGTGCATTTATAATTATATCAAATTTTCAATTTTTAAACAAATACACGTATTTGTGCCTTTCCTTTTCTTCCTTGATTAATCTTACCAAACTTTCATTTATTAGTCTTTTTCTAAGAAGCAAGCTTTGCCCATTTTGATCTTCTCCACTTTTTCTTTCATTAATTTCTACTCTTTTTTTTTTTTTTTTAATTTGAGAGAGGTGGGGAGGGACAGAGGGGGAGAGAGAAAGATAATCTTAAGCAGGCTCTATGTTCACTGCAGAGCCCAATGCAGGGCTCGATCCCATGATCCTGGGATCATGACCTGAGTCAAAATCAAGAGTTGGACACTCAATCAACTGAGCCACCCAGGCACCCCATTAATTTCTACTCTTATCTCTATTATTTCCTTATGTTTGATTTCTTTGAGTTTATTCTTTTGTACTGTAGCTATTTTCTTAGACTGGATTCTTAGCTCTTTTTTTTTTTTTTTTTGCATTTATTTCTTTTGTAATGAAAATGTCTATAAATTTAGTTATAACACAGGAGATTTGATGCATTCTCATAAGTACTAAAATCTAAGTATTTTCCAATTTCCATTATGATTGCCTCCTTGACCCATGATTTACAGGTACGTTTTATTTCTAACACATAAGGTTCCCAGTTATCTTATTATTGAATTCTAACTTAACAGCATTGTGGTCAGAGCAGGTGGCCTGTGGGATACCAGCCTCTTAAAATCTGTTGATTCTGTCTTATGACAGAATATATTGACATATATTCCTAACTGTGCTTGAAGATTATGTATACATCACTTTTTGGTACAATACACCAAAAAGTTCTGTTCTATACATGCCATTATTTCAAGGTTGTTATTGTGCTTTTCAAGTATTCTACCTCCATATGGACTTTCTTCTCCATTTGATCAGTTCCTGAAAGCAAATATTAAAGCATCACAGTATGATGTGGGGTTTGTAAATTTCTTGTAGATGTATAAGTTTCCTCTTTTCTCCACGGATTAAAACTTTTATTGTGCAATGGCTCTTTTCTTTTTCTTCAATGAGGCTTTACCTCAACGCTTTTTGCCTCAAAACCTATTTCATCTAATAGTGATACCGTCTCTTCTGGACTTCTTTTCTTTACTATTTTCTGTGTGTATTTTTTCATCCTTTAATTTTAATCTTTGTGAGCACTTGTGTTTTGTGAATTTCTTATAAACATGTAACTGGACAATTTTATAACCTTCTCTTTTTAACTTCTTAAATCCATTTGCTTTAATTATAATTGATGATATATTTTTCTTTATTCTACTACCTGATTGTGTGCATTCTGTTTCTCCCTCTTTTTGCCTCTTTTTTCTATTCTTTTAGTTACCTTTGAGGGCTTTTTCCTTCTGCTCAAATAATCTTTCCCCTTGATATGGCTGGAAGTTATATTCTCTATGTCTAATCTTTTAGATATTAAAGTAAATTTTTACACAAATAATCCAGAATTTAAGGTTTCTAGCCAATTGGTATTTTCATCCTCATTCTGAACAATACAAACACAATTCTGATTATCACACTCACAATGACTCTGATGTTTCCTATTATTTACTTCTAGCTTCAGATCCAGGAAACCCAGTGAATCCAAGGGATGGACTTCCAACAATTCTGAAAACCTGTCAGCCATTATCTTTGGACCGTTGCCTTTTCTTTTCTCTGTTTTATCTCCTTCTAATTAATTAGAGGTTTTTTTCTTTATTTTCCATGATGACATTAAATTCTCTTCTTAAAATCTTTTCGCCCCACAGGCCAGGTGAATTCAGAGATCATATCTGCATGAGTCAGCTTGAATTCTCACAGGGAATGTCTCCCCTCCCCTCTGTGCCAAAGTCAAGGCAAGCACATTTCTCTATTGCCCCCTACAGCATGGCGGGTTTTACTTTTCATTCTACCTAAACTAAGATTGTAATTCTCAACTTTATGCAAGAATCCCCTACCCAGTTCTCCACATAGGGGTGTCCCCCGGGCTTTATCCCTGTCTCTTGTACTCACTAAGCTCAACAAAATGGAAGCTTATGGTCTTCATGGTTTGGCAGAAACCCTTGGGGGAAAAGCGTATATTGGCACACGATTACCTTCCAAGATTCTTAGGAAGATTCTTCCAAGATTCTCAGTTCATTCTTGGCTTCAATCTGGTTTTCTTACTTTTATGCCCAATCAAATAAGCACTGGGGTGTGTGTGTGTGTGTGTGTGTGTGTGTGTGTGTGTGTGTGTGTGCGCGCGCGCGCAGGTGCGTGCATGTGCGTGCACATATGTGTGTATCTGAATTGTTTAGCAGGGGCAGGGTGAAAACTTAGAAAATATAATCTATAAAACTTCCAGAAAAAAGTCCAAGAATAATGATTTTTGTCCCCCCCCCCCCTTACTTCTCTCCTACTCCAAAAAAAATACTGTTTTCTATATAAGTAGTACTTTTTTGAGAGAAAGGAAGAGGTAAAGAAAGTCACACAAACAAATAATGTAGAGGTTATAAAAACAAAACACTTTATGGTACATCTCTGGCTCCTATGTCAACCCCATAACCCTAACCCAACTCAAAAGAGAAACACATCAGCAACAGTTAAGTTCCTCTGTCCAGTGGGTTAACGCAACCATGACAAAAGAACAAAGTGCATCTGGTAGGAAAAAGAGCTAATGTTGGAATTACTGCTTTTCAAGAAGCTTGGACAATAGCTCTAGAACAAATCTGCTTGTCTTCCCAAGAAATCTCTCTATGATGCAGAGTGATGTGTGTCTAGATGGCTAGGAACTTTTTTTTTTTTTTTTTTTTTTTTTACCTTGAGATGATTATGACTTATCTAGGGAACTAGTTTACCCAACATGTCAAGTGCAGCTGTGTTCATGACTATAGCCACTCTTACCCACAGATGCCCTAGACTATGTTCTCCTTACAGAGAACATGAAGGAGGAAACCCAGGAGGGACAACACAGAAGCATGAGGGAGGTGGTCAGACGCCACCTGATGGGAAGGAAATACCCACTGCAGGGAGTCTCTGTGTAAGTTTCCTCTAAAACAGCCAGTGAATAAAGCAATGTAGTTCTACAAAGAGACCAGAGACTGTGTTTTTAATTTGGGTCTCACATGAACCCACTTAATGGTACCAAAAAAATCACTTACTCTCTGTGGGAGTCACTTGGTTTATAGAATGGGAACATCTCAGAATTGCCATAAGATTAAAATAAGACAGGTGTAAATTTTTTGAATTTTTGCTGAACGTCTGTAGAAATTATAGAAGGGATGGAATTAATCTAACAATTAGGAAAGAAAATATGCCCAGGGAAATTAAAGAAAAATATAATAAAAGTATAGAATAGCAGTCAGCAAACTATGGCCCACAAGCCTAATCCAAGCCCTGCCTCTTTTTATAAATAAAGTTTTATTGGAACATGGCCACACCTATTTGTTTACATGTTGCCTATGGCTATTTCTGATGCCACAACAGAGACTGCATGGCCCCCAAAGCTGAAAATATTTACTATGAGTCCTTTCACAGTAAAACTTTGCAGGTGCTAGTCTATACTATAAAGAGATGGATGGAGAAAGGGGTGAGTAGGGTAGGCCTTTGTTTTCCTTAAAATTTCTCATTCAGAATAAAAGTTCCTTAAATGCACACCAACGTGACTAACCTGGAAGAAATCAGAACCATGTCTGCAGGAAGGAATTGTCCATTTGAGGCCTTCACAATGTCACCCACCTTGACCTTTTAAACCGGGAAAGAAACAACCGAAGCATAAATTCTAAAAGCACAGATAGAGGCAAAAGATGTCAAATATTCTTAAGAAAAATTCTGATACGAAAATCCTGAAGCCATGCTAAGAAACTTCGGCTACATTAGAACAATTTTATTTTTTCAGGGATTCATTCCTCTAAAGTAGTTGCTCTTAACCAGAGTCTCTTTTGCCCTCCCCCTCCACCAGGGACCTTTGGCAATGTCTGGAGACATTTTTGGTTGTCATGATGTTGGGGTTTTAGGGGGTCGTGCTATTGGCATCAAGTGCCCGGAGGCCAGGGATACTGCTAAACATTCGACAACGCACAGGACAGCCCCTACAACAAATAATTTTCTGGCCCAAAATGTAAGCTCTGCCAAGGCTGAGAAATCCAAACAGACCTACTGGTACTAGTATTTTTCCTATGATACGCTGTTCATACACGATCACGCTGTAACTGCTTGCCTAATGATGTGTTTTTCTCTGCTGGTCTGTGAACTTTATGTGGAACAGGGAATGAATGAGTGAATGAATGAATGAACAAATAAATAAATATTTGTTGGCTGAATGTATAAATGAATTCCAACTTGTAAGTAAGAGAGAGATGTAAATACTAGGAATAATACAGAGGGAAAACAATATGAGTTCTTGATGCTTTCTTCTTGTGTACTTTTTCTTTGACAAACCCCTTGAGCATTTATTTCCACGGTGCTAAGTATTGAGGACATTAGTCTTAAAAGTGGCAGGCCCTTCCTGGGCAGCTAGAAAAGCAGAGGGGCAGAGGGCAAAATTCTCTCATAAACCAATTTCTAGAACTATGTTGGAAAAAATAATAGTAATATCTTCTGAAGAGGAAGAGAAAAGGAGACTCTATTTTCCTTTTTATGGCATGATCACACAGATCATGTCTACCTTCACTAATTGGGCAAAGGTTAATTAAATACTTCCATATCAAAGTGAAGAGAGAGCCTTAAAAGTTGCATGTGTCTACAAATGCAGAGAACACGTGCAACAGCAGGGGAGAAAAATAGATTGACAAACATTCACAACTTACATATTACATAAAAATTCACAATGCAGTGAACAATAAATTTGTAACTTACATAAACGACTAATTTACAATAAGATCTAACAATGGCTAGACTGAGACAAGTTGAAACTTTGTAATTAGATTTCCGCCCCCCCCCCGAAACAACAGTGACCCCGAAAATTATGCACTCATGGAACTGACAGCAGGCAGTCATTCCCCTAAGGGTGGTCATGTCTTACAAGCTCTCTTTCTGTTTTGCCCACAGTACCTCCAAATCAACTCCCTTTTCCCTTTGTAAGCCCCTGATTAAATTTAGAGTGCTCCATTTGATTGTACAGGTATAAAAGGAGTCAGAGAGATAACAATTCCTGGGCCTTGGCTCTAGCTATTTGACTTGCTTTTCCAGTGGAAGGCACTGGGGGTAAATTAAAAGTCAATCATGCAGTCGCCTCTGCTCTGAGAGAAGCACCCCGCCCACCCGCTGGAGCCTCACTCCTCTCCTCTTGTCCTTCTCCCCTGACATTGTGCCATCAGGAATGGAGTGGCTTTGTCAGTGGCTTTGTTCTCTTCGTCTCAATGAGAGGAGCAAAATGCAATCATGACTGTTTTATCTCTCTTAGGGAAAGAAATACTGATACCTAGAAATCAAAACATTCTTACAATTAGCCTTCAAAGGAATTTTACACTGGTCAGCAATTAATTCCTATTATTTTTAAGTTTATTTATTTTGGGGGAGAGAGAGAGAGAGGGCACACACAGGTGCAAGCCAGGGAGGGGCAGAGAGAGAGAGAGGGAAAGACAGAATCTCAAGCAGGCACCTCACTGTCAGCACAGAGCCTGACCTGGGGCCGGATCTCAAGAACCATGAGATCATGACCTGAGCGAAATCAAGAGTCGGATGCTTAACCAACTGAGCCACCCAGGCGCCTCAGCAATTAATTACTGATGAGGACAGAGGCGGTATCTAGCCCCAGTATGCCTTTTATTTATATCCCAAGGAAAATATATTCACGGAAACATCCCCTGAGGTAGTCTCCATACAAAGGCTGCCTTCTACCCTGAGCAATAGTCTGTGAAGCATCATCTTTAGATATTCCAGGAAATGACACAGAAGTAACCCAGAGGCACATTAGGAAGCACAGAGACTTGCAACCACTTAGACTTCAATTCAAATCCTAGTTTCACCACTTGTGGGCTGTGTGACCTTGAGCAAAATATACTTAATTCTCTTTGATCCTCTATACTTCCTTCATCATGTTTCATAGATAAAAATCTGTAACTTTAAATATGGTAGGCGCCAGGAATGCCTGGGTGGCTCAGTCAGTTAAGCGTCCGACTTCGGCTCAGGTCATGATCTCGCGATCCGTGAGTTCGAGCCCCACGTCGGGCTCTGTGCTGACAACTCAGAGCCTGGAGCCTGCTTCGGATTCTGTGTCTCCCTCTCTCTCTGCCCCTCCCTCACTGATGCTCTGTCTCTCTCTCCTTCAAAAATAAATAAAACATAAAAATAATAATAATAAATAAATATATATGGTAGGTGCTTCTTACTAAGTTAAAAGTTCAAATACGTTCTTACCTCTTTCCACATAATCACTTTCCATTCATTCTCTCTGAACACTGAAAAACATATAGCTATATATTAACTGTAACAATTGTATTAGGTAAAGTCCAAAATAATAAAAGATACTTTTCCAAAAATCTAAATGTGTTTCTTTACAAGGTACTGTCTTTATTAATTTAACCTTGACATAAAGTGGAAAAATATGTAAACTGTGTTCACACACACTGCATCAAAATAGAGCAATATGTATAATATAATGTAACATAAGTATAGACAGATGACAGGTAGAAGCTACGTTAAGTTGAAAAGAGCAATCCAAACAGTTTAAAGCTAAGTTCTCTCTTCCTGTATTGTGGAGAAGTCTGTTTTGCTTGCTGTTTCCACGAAAGGCCATTTATCTCTCAACACCTCAAGTGGAACAGTTACAGGGACACGACCTCTTAGTTGTTTCCCTGAATCATTTGTGGTTTTGAAGAAAAGTGTTCACCTGGGTCCGAGGTGCCAGGAAGGGGGCCAAGAGGGCCTTAGAAACCCATGCCTTATACATCCTCAGACAGACAGTGCACCTAGAAACCAATGAACCATTCTGTACTTTAACCGACTAGGTTCAGTCATGCCTCCTGGGGGCCAAGTGGACCCAGGGGTCAGAGGGACCTGTATTGTGGATCTTTGACAAGAAATACAATTGCTGAGAAGTCTGTTTTGCTTGCTGTTGCTATGAGCATTGTGAGACCTTTCCTGGATGTAACCCGCCGTGTAGTAGAATGGGTTATAAATCTCCCTAAGTGAATGTAGTCTGATATGTAATGAAATGAGTAACTATAGTAATTGTACACAAACTAACTGGCGTCCTTCGCTTCTGTAATCTTGCTTGCTTACTTTAGAATTTACCAATCAGGACCCTCACTCACCTATGCTGTTTGTCCCTGTCTATAAAAACCCCATACCAACTCTGATCGAGGCCTCTTAGCGTCACCGGCAACGAGTGCGCAGAGGTCCAGGTTCGAACCTGTAATAAACGACCCTTGCCGCTTGGCTTTGACTCACGACTCTGGTGGTCTTTTGTGGGAGGTTTTAGAACATCGGGCATTACAAAGTTACTTCCACTCCTGAAAAGTTCGCTGCTACATGCTAAAATACTGGCTGCTAGCCCAAAAAATAACCTATATTTCTAATCAATTATCAAGATAGCACATATCAAAACTAGGACTGGGAGAGACTATGTAACACCCAGATCTTTTTTTTTTTTTCTTCTAATGTTTATTTTTGAGAGGGAGAGAGAGAGGGAGACACAGAATCTGAAGCAGGCTCCATGCTCTGAGCTGTCAGCACACAGCCCAACGCGGGGCTCAAACTCCTAAACCATGAGATCATGCATGACCTGAGTGGAAGTCAGACATTTAACCGACTGAGCCACCCAGGTGCCCCTCCAGATCTTTTCTGTTGACATAAGAATTGCTCATATCCCAAATATTCCAACTTCCCATCTCTTTTCTTTTCTTTTATCCTAATTAACATAATTGATGATTCTTACGTATGGCAACAGTTTCCTTCTGGTTGTTGGTTTTTTGTGTCTGTATTCCTTTAAATAATAGAACGTTATGAAACACAGTATGTGTATCTATTTGGTCAATTTGGGTATTTTCTTACAGTGAGAAGAGATAAAAGCTCAGTCTAATATCTTACCTATTGTGTTCTTTGTGTTGACTAATCTGTCTGCCATATGTCGTTTCTGTTACAGAAAAAAATCCATTACATCGGAAGTTCAGAGTGAATAATTCACATTACAATACAAGTCACAGTAGGTTTAAGAAATAACAGAGGCAGCAAACCTGTCAGTCTCTTCTTTGTTTGCCCTTATCTGACTCTCCTGAGAGGTCATCTAAGGGAGGGGCTAAGTGTGGCCTCGGGAGACGGCTTGCCTTGGTTAACATCCCAGCTCTGCCTCTTCCTAATGCAGGCTTCGCAGGTCACTAACCTGTCCGTGGCTCCATTTACGTGAACATATGCAAACGCACACGCACGCACACGCACGCACACGCACGCACATTTTACAGGGCCTCCTACATAATGAATGCTACTGAAAATGTTAGCACATTACAGGTTGCTTTCAATGACTATATTTATAGTTAAACACATAAGTAGCAATCGTGGATTTCGCTCCAATTTAGCCCAAGGCTTTAAACCAAGTTTGAGAAATTCTTTCATATTATAAACCAACCAAAAGACCAGCAACCAAACAGATTTTCCTGATGTCCTATCTTAATAAGATATGAGGGAATTCGGCACAAGAATATGAATAACAAATAGTTAGCAATTTTGGAAAATGAGCAGGAGGACTGTGAGTGAGGAGGAAGGGGCCTCTACTGGAGTGGCCCAGCTGTCTTTATGAGGTAGGGTCAGAGCAAACAGAAAGCAATCTTAAATGTCTCTCTTCTTTTCCTTCACAGCTAAAACCTGCAGGCTCTCGTGAAATTATAGCTCTGACAAGGTTAAAGGAGAAACGAAGTCACTGCACAATTCCTGACCTCTTAGGATCTTTACCTCCGGTTGCATTATATCCCCAAAGATACTATCATAGTTCTTATGACCACTATTAAGTCCTGCTGGTTTCTCAAACACACACACACACACACACACACACACACACACACACACACACACTTTAAAATTTGAAACCTTAGAGTTTAATTCACATTTCACATCAACTACAGGTTTAAAGAATTATACCAGTTGCAAAACACACAGCTGTACTCAAGGCAATAGTTTTGAGAACATTTCACTAACAGTAAACTTACATAATCTTCTACAATCTCTTTGATGCCTGAAATGGTAAGTATAATCATCAAAGGCAAGAGAGTTGTATATTTTCCCGTTGGAGACACATCTGGAATTTGCTGCGAAAACAGAGTTACACTATGAATTCTATGATAAATTTTTCTTGTATTTTGCTTAACACTAAAAGCCAGGCTACTCGTGGCATACCCAGGACATGAAAACAACACACGGTGTTAAATAAAAAGAGACTCTTAGCACATCGAAACCATCCCTCGAGCTTGGTGTGAAACATTACATTATGGGAAAGCCACCAGTGTGCCTACTTAACGCTTCAGTCATATGTCACCTTCCCAAGAGAATACTGTTATTACGTTTTGAATTCAGAGGCTTGGACTGTATTCTGAAGCTGACTGTATTTGAAGCTTTCAAAACTTAATTGTCTAAGATAGCATCCTTTCCAAACAGTTAAAGCCAGAAGGTCAGTTATCTTAACCGAATCTTGCTTCTTTTTGAGGCGGAAGGGAAATTTTTTGGAGGCCTGGGAGAATAACGTTGCTTGGGTACAAATTACCTGTGGAGAGGGCTCTGGGGCTATGCCCCGCTGTTTAAAGATAGGAGAAATAAAGTGACAAGCGACTGGCAGTTTTCTGATGGACGCAAGGGTAGATGAGGTTGTAAAGGAGATCCTTTAACAGATTTAGAAGGGCTCTCAGGCCTGTATTTCTAGACTTGGGTCTAGAGAGTGGATACTCTCTCTGCTGCCTTATTTCCTGCTTGTTATTTCTTTGTGCAGCCAAAGAGTATCTATTCTGAAGCGCTCAGTAATTCTTGTGGTTTCTTTAAAAGCAGACACAGAGGAAGAAAGGGAGAGGTTCTAGGATCGCCGAGGCTATCAATGAAACCTGCCTTCCAAATAACTTGCCTCTGCCTGACTTCTCCATCTCTCTGCAGTGCACCCCAAGCCCGTCGTGTTGCTCCCAGGCCCCCCTCTCTCTTTTCCTCAGTTAAAGCCTCGCCGGAGCTGGTCACTTCACTGTAGCTCCTGACTGTCACTGCCTTCTCACTACAGTCCAAGCTTCTGAATGTAGCTCACGAAGCTTCTCATTACCTGGCCTCGGCCAACATCTTTAGCTTCTTCTCTACACTCCAGACAAAATTTTTACCATTTCCAGAACATTTCACATGCTAGAGAAAATTTTAACACTTTAAATTTTCACAATGCAAAACATATAAGACCTTCTTGGAGAAAAGTCTACCTCTTTCCCTCCCCCACTGGGTCCCTGGTTCTCACAAAAGGCGACCAGTGTTTCCAGTTGCTGTGCCTTTGCTCACACGGTCTTCTGTGCCCCAAAGGTCTTCTCTTCTTCCACTGACCTCTACTTACTGTTAAGCGCCTCATTCTCTAGTCTCTGGCTCAAATGTCTTCTTTTTCAGCACCTTTTCCTGAACCACTCGCCCTCAAGCCCAGAGTAGGCTGTGTTCCCCTAGCACTTTATAAATATTTCTTAAAGCACTTGTATGTTAAGACTACCCACTCTCCAAAGGGAGAACTACGTCTGACAATTCATCCTTGAATTATTAATTTCATGCCCAGATTTTGGTACATACGATGTGATCTCTATAAATTTTTGCTAATGCCAATCTTCTGTTTAAGGTCAATTCAACAGATTCATTAAATTCTTATCTCAAAGCTTGGCCGTTTTGAAGGCACTGTTTCTTTTGTTTTTTTCTTTCTTTCCACGTTTTTATTTATTTTTGAGAGACAGAGACAAAGCGTGAGTGGGAGAGGGGCAGAGAGAAAGGAAGACACAGAATCTGAAGCAGGCTCCAGGCTCTGAGCTGTCAGCACAGAGCCAAATGCAGGGCTCAGACTTACCAACTGTGAGATCATGATCTGAGCTGAAGTGGGACAGCTAACCTACTGAGCCACCCAGGTGCCCCTTGAAGGCACTGTTTCTATTCTCAAGGAATTTGCAGTTTGCCAGGAGAAATAAAACCAATTATAATGTATAGCACAGATTACTGCTACAGAAGATAAGGAAGGGAGAAATTAGCATGGGACATGGCATTTAGTGGAGTTTGGAGGAGGATGGTTTTGAGTTATGCCTTTAAGAGAATGGGTAGGGTATAGCCAGATGAGTGCCTTCTGGGTTAGAGAATAGAATGAACCAAGGTCTAAAGAGAGGAAGAAAACTGAAGAATTGTGAGGAGACTTGCCTCTTAAGATTGTGTTGGGTTGTAGGGTTCATGACAAAAACAAGGTTGAAGAAACAGGAATAAACCAGATTATGGAAGGCCTTGAATTTAAGTGTTTTGAAAAGATGTCATTCCTAAAAGAAAACACAGAGGGAAAGCTTCCAGACGTTGGTCTTGGCAAAGATTTCTTGGATATGACGCCAAAAGCACAGGCAACAAAAGCAAAAACAGACAAGTGGGACTACATCAAACTAAAATTCTTCTGCACAACAAGGGGAACCATCAAAAAAATGCAAAGGCAGCCTACAAAATAGGAGAAAATATTTGAAAACCCTCCATCTGGTAAGGATATAGAAGGAACTCCAAATCAACAGGAAAAAAAAATAACAATAATCCAATCACAATGGGCAAAAGACTTGAATAGACATTTCTCCAAAGACAACATACAAATGGCCAAGAGGTACATGAAAAGGTGCTCAATGTCACTAGTCACCAGGCAAATGAAATTCACAACCACAATGAGGTATCACCTCACACATGTTAGGATGGCTATTAATTAAACACAGAAAATAACAAGTGTTGGTGAGGATGTGAAAAAATTGGAATCCTTGTATACTTCTGTTGGGAATATAAAATGGTGCTGCTGTTACAGAAAATAATATGGAACTTTTTCAAAGAAATTAAAATAGAACTACCATATGCTTCAGCCATCCCACTTCTGGGTATTTATCCAAAAGTTGAAACCAGGATCTTGGAGAGATAGCAGCACTCCCACATTCAGCTCAGAATTATTCACAATAGCCAAGATATGGGAACAACCTCAATGTCTTGTCGATGGATGAGTGGATAAAGAAAATGTGGCATCTATACAATGGAATATTATTCAGATTTTTAAAAGAAGGAAATTCTGGGACACCTGGGTGGCTCAGTTGGTTAAGCAGCCAACTTCGGCTCAGGTCATGATCTCGCGGTTTGTGAGTTCAAGCCCCGCATTGGGCTCTGTGCTAACAGCTCGGAGCCTGGAGCCTGCTTCGAATTCTGTGTCTCCCTCTTTCTCTGCCCCTCCCCTGCTCACGCTCTGTGTCTTTCTGTCTCTCAATAATAAATAAACGTTAAAAAAAATTATGAAAAGAAGGAAGTTCTGCCACATGTAACAACGTGGATGAATCTTGAAGGCATCATAATGAAGTAAGCTATAGAAAGACAAATACTGCATGAATCCACTTATGTGAGATATCTAACGTAGTCAGATTCATGGAGTCAGAGTAAAATGGTGGTGTCAGGGTCTAGAGAGAGGGAGAGATAAGGAGTTGTTATTCAATGAGCATAAAGTCTAAGTTATGCAAGATTAAGAAGTCCTAGAAATCTGCTGTACAACAGATGTCTATGGTTAACACTGGTATATCATACACTTAAAATTGTTAAGGGGGTAGATCTCACATTAAGTGTTCTTACTGAAATATTGAAAAAAGAAGAGAAAAGAAAATTAGCTATTTCAAACTAGCATTTGGACTTTCTTTAAACTCTTTCTTTTAATACAATAAAATTATCCTCTCATGGAGGTGGCATACATTATAAAAGTTAGTCCAATAATATCTCATTAATGATCTAAATCAGGAAGAACTGTGGGCCAATTCATCTACTGGGCATCAACACGTTTTTCATCCCCCAAATGAGAATTTCGAAGTCTTACTGAGTAACTTAAATATTGTAAGAAGAGAGTTCTCTTCTTGCCGTGTTTCAATTTATTCTGTACGTTCAATTTTTATTTCAGCTCAATGAGCTTTTCACATTTTTCTTTTTTAAAAAAAGCATAATCCAGTAATGTGTTCAGGAATATTACCTGCAATATAGTAATGAACAGGAAGAAAGCATTAGCAGCTTTGCTAAACTGCAGATACAGGTATCGAGGGAGGAATGACCATATGCTGTACTTGGCTGTGCTGTAGGCAAAAAGAAAATTACCACTGTCAGTTCACACTCTGAACTCTAAAAACACCAAAGGAAAACCCAGAAGTGGATAAAATATTATTATAAAACACTGACTCTTTTCTGAAGATTTTTTTGTCGTTTTTGAACACTCATTGTTACCTGAAAACAATGTCAGGACAAAGAAAGAATTTTCTCCATCTCAGGAACTAAGAACTACGAATACAATAGACAAGCAGGAGGTATTCCACATTTTCTAATGGCCTGTAATTCTTATAACAGAACTCCTAATCAGCATCTGTCTTATAGTTCAAGGATAACAAGAGCCAGCAATGTTTCTCCCTTCTCTCCCTCCCAGGAGCTTTATCATTAAAAGTTGTCTTAAATCCATCTACCCCCAAATGCCTAGGCCATGTCATGGACAAAGAAAACCATCACGGGTGTGTTTCTTTTTTTCTAATGAATCTACTACATTTAAACATCAGAAAGGGGCGCCTGGGTAGCTCAGTCAGTTAAGCCTCTGACTCTTGATGTCAGCTCAGGTCATGATCTCACAGTTCCTGAGATCAAGCCCGGCGTAATGCTCTGCACTGACAGTGTGGAGCCTGCTGGAAATTCTCTCTTTCCCTCTCTCTCTCTCTCTCTCTCTCTCTCTCTGCCTCTCCTCTGCTTGCATTCTCTCTCCCCCCTCCCCCCCCGCTTTCTCTCTCTCTCTCTCTCTCTCTCAAAATAAATAAATAAACTTTTAAAAATAACCGGAAAGACCAGGAGTTTGGGGAAAATGGCAGAATAGGAGAAACCTGAATCCACCTTGTCCCACAAACACACAGAGATAACAGCTCCATCACATAGAAGAGGCCACACCAAAAAGGGCAGGAAAGGCAGAGCTGCATTTGGGAACCAAATCCCCAGCACAACTAACTGCAAATGGGAGAGACAGCACAAGTTCCAAAAAGCAGAAGGATGTGACCCCACACAGGGCACCCCCAGCCCTGGGGACCCGCAGTGATGAGTCCCCATAAAATCTGGCTTGAAGGCCAGTGGGGCTTCAATCCAAAAACTTTAAAATTCATCAGGCTTAACTGTGGGAGAGCCAGAGAGCAAGGGAAAGCTGAGTCCCTGCCCTTAAAGGGCCAGCATACTAAACAATCCAGCCCAAGGCCCAATACAGAAGCAGCAGTTTGAAAAGCACATGGGGTATACACGAAGATTTACTGACTAATCTTAAAACATGTGCCTGGAGGGGCAGGAATCTGCATGAGATTTTTCCAGGAACAAGAGTGCTGGCAGAAGCCATTTCTCTTTCCTTCCCCCAGGCTAGATAGCCAGATGCCTGTGGGAGCCAGCAACACTCTTCACCCACCTTTCTAGCATCAGGTGCCCCAGCCCAGCATTCCCCTGTGGACCCTCCCCATCCGGCCTGCCTGATTCTTCAACAGGCATCCCAGCAAAGCAGCTGCTGCCCAACAGAGCCTGCGAGCAGCTCCCACAGGGACCAGCACCGCTCCAAAGGGACTCCTGCCCTGAAGAGAGGGAGACATAACCCCACATAACAACATGCCCACAGTTTCTGCAGCCAGGCGTCTTGGCTGGCTCTGCAGAAAGCAAGCCCTGCCCTAGGGTGCATGTGCAGCTATGGCAGAAAGGCTAACTGCAGACAGGTTGGCTGACTGCTGGCCCTGCCCACCGACAAGCCCACAGTAGCCACAGACATGCCTCTCCACAGTGCAGGGAGCAAACCCTGTCCAGTGCACCAACAGAAGAAAAAATGGGTCACCGCAGCTGTCTGAACTAAGAATAACTGAGGCCCAGCTATAAGTGGAGGGTGCAAGACAGCCCACACGGGAGACACCCCTGGAGGATGTTGTCCTGGGGACCAACGGAGATTGCACTATAGGCACCACTCCTATTAAAGACCGCTACATTCAAGTCCAGGAGATGTAGCCAACCTGCCTAATACACAGAAATAGACACAGAGTTACAAAATCAGGAGACAGAAGAATATGTCACAAATGAAAGAACACGACAAAATCATAGGAAAAGACCAAAATGAAACAAAAATAATATGCCTGATAAAAAAATCAAAGTAATGGTCCTAAAGATACTCAGAGAACTTGAGAGAAGAGTGGATGAACTCAGTGAGAACTTCAAAAAAGAGACAGAAAATGTGAAAAACCAGTGAAAGCTGAAGAATTCAGTAACAGAAATTAAAAATACAGTAGAGGAAACCACAAGCAGATTAGAGGATGCAGCAGAACAGATTAGTGATCAGGAAGATAGGGTAATGGAAATCAACCCAGCTGAACAGCAAAAAGAAAAACCAATAATAAAAAATGGAAATAGGTTAAGGGAACTCTGCGACATCATCAATAACATTCAAATATAGAGATTTCAGAAAAAGAAGAGAAAAAGAAGGGGGCAAAAAACTTATTTGAAGAAATAATAGCTGAAAACTTCTCTAATCTGGGGAAGGAAACAGACACCCAGATACAGAATGCAGAGAGAGTCTCTAACCAGATGAACCCAGGGACATCCATACCAAGACATATAATAATTAAAATGGCAAAAAAGTAATGATAAAGAGAATTTTTTAAAAAGCAAGAGACAAGCAGAGAGTTACATAAGAAGAAAACCCCATAAATCTATCATGTGATTTTTCAGCTGAAACTACAGGCCGAAGGGGGGTAGCATGATAGATTCAAAGTGCCAAAAGAAAAAAAAAAAAACCTACAACTAAGAATATTCTATCCAACAAGTTTACCATTCAGAATAGAAAAAGAAATAAGGAATCTCCCAGACAAACAAAAGTTGAAGGAGTTCATCACCACTAAACCAACCTTACAAGAAATGTTTAAGGAAATTCTTCAAATGGAAAGAAAAGGTCATAATAAGAAGAAAATTATAAGAGGAAAATTTTTCACAGATAAAAGCAAACATATAGTAAAGATAACTCACTTATACATGAGTATGACAGCTAAAAGCCAAAGGCAGTAAAATCAGTTATCTACAGAAAATTGGTTAGGTTAAGAGATATACAAAATAAAATGATGTCAAATATGACATTATATACATAAAACATAAAGGGGGTGTAAAAATGTACAAATATAAAAATACAAAAAAAATGCTTTTATTTTGTTTTTAATTTTAATGTTTGTTTATTTTTGAGAGGGAGACAAAGACAGAGACAAAGCTCAAGCAGGGGAGGGGCCGAGAGAGAGAGGGGCCGAGAGAGAGAGAGAGAGAGAGATACAGAATCTAAAGCAGGATCCAGGCTCTGAACTGTCAACACAGAGCCCAACGTGGGGCTCAAACCCACAAGCTGTGAGATCATGACCTTAATTGAAGTCAGATGCCTAACCAACTGAGCCACCCAGGCACCCCCAAATTTAGTGCTTTTTTTTTTTTTTTTCAACGTTTTTATTTATTTTTTTTGGGACAGAGAGAGACAGAGCATGAACGGGGGAGGGGCAGAGAGAGAGGGAGACACAGAATCGGAAACAGGCTCCAGGCTCTGAGCCATCAGCCCAGAGCCTGACGCGGGGCTCGAACTCACGGACGGCGAGATCATGACCTGGCTGAAGTCGGACGCTTAACCGACTGCGCCACCCAGGCGCCCCTAGTGTTTTTAGAATGTGTTTGAACTTAAGTAACTGTGAGCATAGACTACAACATACATTCAAGATGTCATATATTTGATCCTGGTGGTGACCACAGATCAAAAACCTACAACAGATACACAACAAATAAAGAGAAGGAAATCCAAGTATAACACTAAGGAAAGCCATCAAACCACAAGGAAAGAGAGCAAGAAAAAAGGAACAGAGAACAACTACAACACCAACCAGAAACAACAACATGGCAATAAGTAAATATCTATCAATAATTAAACGTGAATGTACTAAATGCTCAAATCACAATACATAGGGTAACTGAATAAATAAAAACAAGCAAGACTCATTTATAAGCTTCCCTACAAGAAACTCACTTCAGACCTAGAGGCACATACACACGGAAAATGAAAGGATGGAAAAACATTTACTATGCAAATGGAAGCCAAAAAAAAAAAAAAAAAAGCTGGTGTGGCAATACTTAAATCAGACTAAATAGACTTTAAAACAAAGACTATTGCAAGAGACAAATAAGGACACTACATAATGATAAAGGGATTAATCCACCAAGAGAATATAACAATTGTAAATATCTATGCACCCAACATAGGAGCACCTAAACACAAAAAGCAAACATTAGCAGTAATAAAGGAAGAAACTGACAGTAATACAGTAATAGAAGGGGACTTTAATACTCCACTTACATCAATTAATAGATTGTCTAGACAGAAAATCAACAAGGAAACAGTGTCTGTGAACCAGATCAGACTAGATGGACCTAACAGATATAAACAAAACATTCCATCCAAAACAACAGAATACACACTATTTTCAAGTACATATAGAACATTCTCTAGACTAGATGACATATCAGGGCACAAAACAAGTCTCAATAAATTTAGGAACATTCAAATAATCTCAAGCATCTTTTCTGACCAAAATGGTATGAAACTAGAAATCAATTACAAAAAAAAAAAAAAAAAAAGAGCTGGAAAAAACACAAACCCATAGAGGCTAAACAGTATGCCCCTAAACAACAAATAGATCAATGAGGATGACCTCAGTTTGGATTGTCTGGCATTTTCCTCCTGCTCAGAGTGAGGTGATTTGTTGGGATGGAACACAGAGGTAAAGTGGACTTCTCATCACATCATGTCAGGGTCCCCATCATCAACACCATTTATTGCTGCTAATGAAAAACTCAAAAAATACATGGAGACAAATGAATTGAAAACACAATTTTCCAAAATCTTTGGGACACAGCAAAGCCTGTTCTAAGCAGGACGTTTACAGTGATTCAGGCCGACCTCAAGAAATAAGAAAAAAATTCCAAACAACCTAACCTTCCACCTAAAGGAGCTAGAAAAGGAAGAACAAACTAAGTCCAGAGCTAGCAGAAAGAAGGAAACAAAAAGATTAGAGTGGAAATGAATAAAATGAGACTAAAACAATAAAGATAAATGAAATCAAGAGCTAGTTCTTTAAAAAGATAAAGTTGATAAAGTATAACCAGACTCATCAAGAAAAAGAGAAAATGACTCAAATAAAATCAGAAATGAAGGAGAAGAGGGGTGTCTGGGTGGGTCAGTCCATTAAGTGACCAACTTTGGCTCAGGTCATGATCTCACAGTTCGTGGGTTCAAGACCCACATCGGGCTCTGTGCTAACAGCTCACAGCCTGCTTCAGATTCCGTGTCCCCCTCTCTCTCTGACCCTCCACCATTTGCACTCTGTCCCTCTCTCTCTCAAAACATGAATAAACATTAAAAAATTTAAAAAGGAAAAAGAAAGGAGAAAAACCAACACCACAGAAATACAAAGGATTATAAGAGAATATTATGAGAAAGTATATGCCAAAAATTGGACAACCTAGAAGAAATTCCTAGAAACATACAATCTTCAAAAGCTGAATCAGGAAGAAATAGAAGATCTGAGCACACAGATTGCCAATAGTGAAATTGAATTAGTAACCAAAAAACTCCAAACAAACAGAGGTCCAGGACCAGATAGCTTTACAGATGAATTCTGCCAAACTTTTAAAAGAGAGTTAATACATATTCTTCTCAAACTATTCCAAAAAATAAAAGATGAAGGAAAAGTTCCCAATTCATTCTACAAAGCCAGCATTATCCTAATACCAAAACCAGACAAAAACACTACCAAAAAGAGAAAACAATAGGCCAATATCTCTGATATGAATAGGCTCAAAAATCCTTAACAAAATATTACCAAACTAAAACCAACAATACATTAGAAGAATGATTTACCACAATCAAGTAAAATTTATTCCAGGGATGTAAGGGTGGTTTGATACATACAAATCAATCAATGTGATACATCACATCAACAAGGGAAAGGATAAAAACTTTATTATCTCAATAGATGCAGAAAAAGCAATTGACAAAATATAACATCCATTTTTGATAAAAACTCTCAATAAAACAGGTTTAGAGGAAACATACCTCAACATATTAAAGGCCTTATATGAAAAACCCACAGCTAAAATTATACTCAATGGTGAAAAACTAAGAGCTTTTCTTCTAAGATCAGAAACAAGAAAAGGATGTCCACTCTCACTAGTTTTATTCAACAGATCACTGGAAGTCCTAGCCACAGCAATCAGACAAGAAAAAGAAATAAAAAGCATCCAAATTGGTAAGGAAGAAGTAAAACTGTCACTATTTGCAGATGACACTATATTTGAAAAACCCTTAAAACTCCACCAAATAACTATCAGTAATGATAATTTAGTAAAGTTGCAGGATACAAAATTACTATACATAAATCTGTTGTGTTTCTATACACTAATAACAAAGCTGCAGGAAGAGAAATCAAGAAAAAAAAAATCTCATTTACAATTGCACCAAAAATAATAAAATATCTAAAAGTAAACTTAACCAAGGAGGTGAAAGACTTGTACTTTGAAAACTGTAAAAGATTGATGAAAGAAATTGAAGATGACACAAATGGCAAGATATTTCATGATCATGGATTAGAAGAATCAATATTGTTAAAATGTCCATACTACGCAAAGTAATCTATGAATTTAGTGTAATTCCTATAAAAACACCAACATTTTCACAGAACTAGAACAAATAGTCCTCAAATTTGTATGAAATCACCAAAAGACCCCAAATAGCTAAGGCAATCTTGAGAAGGAAGAACAGAACCAGACGTATCACCCTCCCAGATTTCAGGATGTACTACAAAGCTATAGTAATCCAAACATTATGGTACTGGCACAAAAACAGACACTCAGGCCAATAGAACAGAATAGACAGCCCAGAGGTAAACACACACCTATTTGGTCACTTAATCTATGACACAGGAGGCAAGAATATAAAAAGGGTAAAAGACAATCCCTTCAATAAATGGTACTGGGAAACTGGAAAGCTACATGCAAAAGAATGAAACTGGACCTATTTCTTACACCATACACAAAAATAAAATCAAAATGGATTAAATACCTAAATGTAAGACTTGAAACCATAAAATTCCTAAAAGAAATGTCCATTTGGCATTGGACGTAGAAATATTTTTCTAGATATGTCTTCTCTGGCAATGGAAACAAAAGCAAAATTAAACCATTGGGACTACACCAAAATTAAAAGCTTTTGCACAGTGAAGGAAACCATCAATAAAATGAATAGGCAACCTACTGAGTGGGAGAAGATATTTGCAAGTGACATATCCAGTAAGGGGTTAACATCCTATGTATATAAACTTACTCAAATATAAACGTATTCCCCTCAACCCCCCCCCCCAAATTAGTGTGATTAAAAATGGGCAGAGGACCTGAATAGGCATTTTTCCAAGTAAGACATATACATGGCCAACAGACACATGAAAAGATGCTCAACATCACTAATTATCACGGGAATGCAAATTAAAACCACAATAAAATATCACTTTACACCTGTCAGAATGACTAAAATGAAAAATCACAGTAACAAGGATGTGGAGGAAAAGGAACCCTCATGCACTGTTGGTGAGAATGCAAATTGGTACAGCCACTATGGAAAACAGTATGGAGGTATCATGAAAAATTAAAAATATATTTACCATATGATCTAGTAATTCATTACTGGGTATCTACCCAAAGAAAACAAAAACACAAATTCACAGATCTATATGCACCCTTATGTTTATTGCAGCATTATTTACAGTAGGCAAGATATAGAAGGAACCCAAGTGTCCGTCCACAGATGAATGGGTAAAGAAGGTATGGTATATATCAAAATGGAAGGACCTAGAGGGTATAATGCTAAGTGAAATAAGTCAGCCAGAGAAAGACAAATACTATATTATTTCAGTCATATGTGAATATAAGAAACCAACAAAGAGAAAAGAGGCAAACAAAAAACCAGAAACTTAAATACAGAAAAATAACTGGTGGTTGCCAGAAGGGAGATGAGTGGGGGGATGGGTGAAATAAAGGGATTAAGAACACACTTACCCTGATGGGCACTGAGTAATGTATACAATTGCTGAATCACTATATTATACACCTGAAAACTAATATAACACCGTATGTTAAGTATACTTCAATTAAAAAAAAAAAAGCCTAATGCTAAATTCCCCAATGTAGGATAATGGTGGAGAACTCAGCAGCTCTGTGAGGTTCCACTACAAAGCATTTACCTTGGGAATGCAAACTGGTGCAGCCACTCTGGAGAACAGTATGGAGGTTCCTCAAGAAGTTAAAAAGAGAACTACCCTATGACCCAGCAATTGTACTACCAGGTATTTATCCAAAGTATACAAAGAGGAGTGATTCAAAGAGGCACATGCACCGCCATGGTTATAGCTGTCAACAATAGCCGAACTGTGGAAAGAGCCCAAATGTCCATCAACTGAAGAATGGATAAAGAAGATGTGTGTGTGTGTGTGTGTGTGTGTGCGCGCGCGCATGCGCGTGCGTGTGCGCACATGTGTATTTAATGGAATGTTACTCAGCCATCAAAAAGAATGAAATCTTGCCATTTGCAAGATGTGGATGGAGCTAGAATGTATCATGCTAAGTGAAATAAGTCAGTCAGAGAAAGACCTATGACTTCACTCACATGTGGAATTTAAGAAACGAAACAGATGAACATAGGGGAAGTGTAGGAAAAAGAAAATAAGATGAAAACAAGAGGGAGACAAACCATAGGAGACTCTTAACTGTAGAGAACAAACTGAGGGTTGCTGGAGAGGTGTTGGGTGGGGGGGATGGGCTAAATGGGTGATGGGCATTAAGGAGGGCACTTGTTGGGATGAACACTGGGTGTTATATGTAAGTGATGAATCGCTAAATTCTACTCCTGAAACCAATACTACACTATATGTTAACCAACATGAATTTAAATAAAACCTTGGGGGGAAGAAAGGAAAGCACTTTTACCTCCTAGGTATTGCTAGGGCACTCTCGATTGGCAGTGGGCTGCATGGTACTGCTATGAACAGGAGGAACAAGTGAGAGCAGAGGCCAATTCAGAAACAGAAACCTTGAGGGTGAGATGAAGACACAGCCTGTTCTTGGTAGTGAACTTGAGAATTCAAAGTTTCTCAGGGTTTGAGACAACTGTTACAGCCTGAAGTATCTACACCAAGTGTATTTTGCAGGTGAGGACTACATCCTCCTCCTTCCTCTCCTCCCAGCTACACACACTTCTCACCTGATGGAGTTTTTGCAGAAGTTGTTCCTAATGGGCTCATTGAGGTAAATGGTGCGGACTTTGGACACGTCTGATCCTTGCAGAGACTGTTGGCAGCCCATCTTTTCCTCCACCTTCTGACAGATTAAAGAGAAATCAACAGGTCCTACAACAAGAAGGCAAAGGAATGTTACCCAGAAGTGCAACTGAAATCAGGCTCCAGGGAACGCATCAAGTGCATTCCATGTTGGACCTCTGTTGAGTCCCCAGGGAGGAGACTGTTTTCCTAGCCTCCAGTTCTTCACCTGTCCCATCCATTTCTCCAGGGACCAGACATCCAAGACCTCCCCTGTCACCCTGCATTGGCGAGGCGGTTCTGGTTCCCTCATGGCTACCACATCCCCATTCCCTCCCCAGCCCTGGAGGCTCTGGGTGGGCACTGACACTCAGCCCGGGCAGGAGACTGGGGAAGATGCAGTGAGATAGGGCCCAGCAGCTGGCCTCAGGAAAAGAATGGGCGAGGGGAGAAGGAGAATAGGGCTGGGGGAAGCGGAGGGGAGAGTGTCTTGGCTGAAGAGCAGTAGCTCCATGACCAGAGGGCAGCCCCCTGACCAAGATGGCCTTAACATTCCCCTCAGCTTGACTAAATTGGAAATAGATGTCTTCTTCTCTCTAGTCCCTGAATTCCCTTTCCTTTTTACTAACGTGAAGCATTTACTTTGGAAAAGGTGATTGTATGTTGTTATTCTACTCCCTTTGAAATGTACAGAAATGTCCTGAAAAGCCCCTTGCCAGCTTTAAGATCCATGGGAAAGCTTTTCTCAAGGACCTGGGAGATCCCTGAAATGTAATCATCAAAGAAGTTCTCCATTCCATGGTAGGGTAGGAACCTAACTTCAGGGGGTGCCTTGCTCGAAGTGTAAAATTCTCACATGTCATGAAGATAAGAGAAAATGTAGTTATTCTTTGGGTAAAGCCAGTTAGCAGACACAGGTGGCCAACAATCCTCCTCCTTCCCCACCCCAGCTTTTTAAAACTCCCCACCTTTGTTTCCGCCAAGGTGAGCTCAATCTCTCTCCCCTATTGAAATAGCCTTGACTAGTCTTCCTGGCCCCATTAACTCCACCCAGGTAACGTATATTTTGATATCTCCTACCCCCAAAATAAGTGAGATTTTTGACCAAGGGGCCAAGGAAAGTCTCATTTGTTTCTGACAAGAAATAGAGGCTAGTGTGCCCTCAACAGTAAGAAGCATTTTTATGTCTGAGTCCATGTACCCAGTTTTCCTCAGACTTGCCCAAGGTCCTGAAGTGCAGGATTAATAGGGATATTCAAGTCCTTGAGTCACGAACTTTCTCACCATCACTGTATGTTTGGTAAGAGAGCTATTTCTCTTCAAGCGTTTCCCTAACAACGCATCCATGTGTGAGGGTGAAGAAGCAAAAAGTGAGTTACAGTTTACTAAGGGGCTGCTGATGAAAATAAATAAAGCTCTAAACACCTGACTAGACATGTGTGATCTTCAAGGCTATCAACAGGCTTCAAGGAGGAGCCTGTTGACCTGCTGCCAGCTGACAGAAGGGTGCTGGTGACCAAGTGTCCCCAGTTGAAAGGCCTGAGCCTTTAATGTCCCGGCTCACACACTAGGTGCCTCTCACCACACCAACATGCCTCTCCAGCAGATAACTGGTCTCTTAGAGTGGCCCCATTAAATTGTATAATAGTAAAAAGTGAGCCAACATAGAATCTATGAAAACGTAATGCAGCCCTTTGCCCATAAAAATGACAAAGCCTAAGGAACAAAAGACAAAGGAAATTCTTGTTTGCCCATCAAAAGAATTAAGTTACAAAACACACAGAAAATGCATTTCCTGTAAAAGAAATTAAATATGGCCATTATGAAACAAGAGGTCAAAAAGAGAAATACTAAATTATTTTTTGAAGTGATAATGAAACTGCAGAAGAATTTTTAATGTGACCTGAAAGAGCTCAGAAAAGAAATGAAAGCGAAATATCTGAAGAAAAAGGAAGGCCGCCTCAGAAGCAACTAAGATAACAGAGAGCTGAAAAGAGGCATGTGCTGCACACACTATGAAAACTAAGCAAAATGAAATGAAAAAGAGCACAGATGATAAAGAACTGGAGAAAAATTATACATGTGGGACAAAGGATCCAACGTATGCATACTTCTTGTCCTTAAGAAATTTAAAACATGAAACACAAATATTGAAAGTCGTAGTAGAATAGATCTTTCTTTAATGAGAACAAAACAACTAAGGAAAATCTAACACAAATTCCAAGACACTTCCTGGTTAAGTTCACTGGACTTTAAGAATAATGAAAAAAAAATCATTACTAGACCAGCAAATCGTTTATGAAGTTTGGAAAGAGAGGGACTAGTGGGGCCCCACGTAGAAGTCATCACTGAGGCAGGAGACCAGATGTCCTATCAAGAAATGAATGAAAAGCTGGTAAACAAGATGTAGAAAGCAGTGATTTACCTGGATACAAAAACAAGGCTTTAGGTAATCATAGGCCATCTTATTGTGACCGAACTTTCTGTTGACACAGCTTAAAATGGTGACTTTTTTTTTTTTAAGGCTTTTTTAAATTCACTACTCAAGCGAGTAGCTATTATCAAGCCAAATTTTCATCAAAAACAAAATTCAAGAGAATTAAGTAAAAAATTCAAAAAGCACCTTCCTCCTGAAGAAATGTGCCAATTAACACCAAAATTAACAGTGGGGAAACAGGGGTTATATAAGGCAAGGTTCGGGTCATGCCCAAGACAGAGACTCTGAGAAAATGTCATAGTCACAGAAACTCATCTCAGGGTCAGGGTGAAGTTGAAAGAATGTTGTCCCATTATCCATTCAACCACTCCCACAGGGCCTTGGTATAATTCTGACAAAGGAGAGAGAGAAAGAGAGAGACAGAGAGAGATGGGAGGGAGGGAGCTTTCTAGCAGAATAACCCAAATTGGCATCATCAGAGTTGGCCAAGAGATCTCAAGTACTGTCAGTTTAAGATGGTTCAGGATTAGTAGTGCTGCAAGGTAAAAGCAGATAAAAACACATACAAAGAGAGGGAGAGAGAGAGAAATAGGGCAAAAGCAGTATGTTGGCAGATGATGGCTATGACTTTTTCCACAGAGGCAAGAAAACCAAGACATCTCAAACAAAGTAAGTCAAGAATATTACACTTGGATTTATAGTGAAAATGCAGAAAAATAAAGAGGAAATCTTAAAAGCGGCCAGAGAAAAATAAGAGGAAGGAATGTTTCCCCCAAATTTTATGAAACTGCATTATGACACCAAAACCAAAGTCATTACAAGAAAAAAATAGTACAAATTCAAATCCATTATAAGCATGAATATAAAAATCCTTGGCAAAAAATCAAATCTACCAATATGCAAAACGATTACACATCATGACTTTTATGCATTGAATTGCATCTTCACACCAAAAAATGATCCGTTGATGTCCTAACCCCCAGTACCTCAGAATGTGACTTTATTTCGAAATAAGTTGTCTTAGTCTGCTCAGGCTGCTCTAACAAAATACCACAGACCAGGTAGCTCATAAACAAATTTATTTCTCACGGTTTTTCTTTTTTTTTTTTAATTTTTTTTAACGTTTATTTATTTTTGAGACAGAGAGAGACAGAGCATGAACGGGGGAGGGGCAGAGAGAGAGGGAGACACAGAATCGGAAGCAGGCTCCAGGCTCTGAGCCATCAGCCCAGAGCCCGACGCGGGGCTCGAACTCACAGACTGTGAGATCGTGACCTGAGCTGAAGTCAGAGGCTTAACCGACTGAGCCACCCAGGCGCCCCTATTTCTCATGGTTTTGAAGGCTGGGAAGTCCGACCTCAAGGTGCCAGCATGGTGGTTTTGATGAGGGCCACCTTCCTGGTTCGTAGCTGGTGCATTCTCATTGTGTCCTCACATAGTGGCAGGGGCTAAGGACCTCTCTGGGCCCTCTTTTATAAGGCATCGATCCCATTTGTGAGGGCTCCTTCATGCTTAAGCACCTCCCAAAGGCTCTACCTGCTAACACCTTCACCATTGGTGCTTAGGATTTCAACATATGGATTGGGGGGAGGGGGCCACAAACATTCAGACCACAGCATAAGGTCCTTGCAGCGTTACCCAAATTGAGATAATGTCATAGGGTGGACCCTAACCCAGTATGACTAGTATCCTTATGAAAAGGGGAACTTCGGTCACAGAGACAGACACACATATAAAGAGAAGACAATGTGAAGAGACAGGAAAATGCCACGTGAACATGGAGGTACCACGTGGAGTCGTGCTGCTGCAAACCGGGGAACACCGGAGCCACGAGAAGCTGGAAGAGGCAAAGGATGACCCTTCTCCTATGTATTTCAAGTGGAGTGTAGCCCTGCTGACCTTGATCTTACACTTCTATACTTGAGAATTCTGAGACCATAGATTCCCGTTGTTCTAACTAAGTCACCCAGTTTGTGGCACTTTCCCTATGACGAGCCTAGGAAACTCATAATGACCTAGTGGGGTTTATTCCAAGAAAGGAAGTTTGATTCATCATTTGAACATAAAATGATGTAATTTATCATCTCGAAAGACTAAAGGGAAAAAAAACAAACCCTATGGTAATCTCAACAGATACAGAAAAGGCATTTGACAAAGTTCAACATCAAATGATCAAAACTCTCAGCAAGCCAAGAAAATCGGGGAAGTTCTTCAACCTAATGAAGGATGTCTATGAAAAACATGCAGCAAATATCAGACTTAATTGTGAAAAACCAACTGCTTCTTTCCTAAGACTGATAATGATGCAAGACTGCCCTTCCTCACCGCACATATACAGTATTGTACTGGAGGCTTTATTCAGTGCAAAAAGGCAAGAAAAGTAAAATTCAAAGAGAAAGGAAAGAAAGAAATAGAAGTCTATTGACAAACTACATGATGGCCTACAAAAAATACTCTCAAAGTATCTATTTTAAAAACTGTTCTAGTGTAACATGTAAAAAAAAAAAAAACCTTGGAAATTAAGACTCCCATCTTCATAAAGAGAAAAATAAAAAACATATGACTAAACTGAAAACCAATGACTCTTCTTATATCCATCAGAGAATTGAGGTCACAGGGCAAATTGCCGGCCCCAAATCTAAAGAGATGGGTGAATACAGAGAACCAGAATTTATCTCTGCAGCCAGCAACTGGCAGAAACATGTAGAGGGTCATTGATTAATTGCAGAAGGCTTAATCATGCCCCAGATTTGAGATAAAGTCCTAGAAGGGGACCTTAAGGAATACCACTAGACTCCCAGGGTGAAGATCAGAGAAAAGTCCCCTCATGCTTCCAGTAAGGGAAGGGGAAAAGGGACCATTGTAAAATATGCTCAGCACACTGTGTTCTCCTCAACAAGGGCTTGCCTCAAGGAAAAGTGTTTTACCAGAGCCTCATCAACATGGGAGAAGGGAAATACCTAACTTTAGCTCTTTCTAGTCTTCCTGTCTTACTTAAAAGAAAAACACCCTAAAAAGCACTTGTGAAGAACAAAACCAAATCAAAGGATTATCACAGCTGGAAGAAGTGGCTAAGAACCTGTTTAAGAAGGAGTCTCTAGAGAAACCAAAATACACAGTGAATCTACAGCTGCATATGGAACGGTTTCCAGCGGTAGGGAGGGAGAGGCTAAAAACTAGCTTAGCGAACTCCTACACATAAAGTGAACGAAAAAAAACCCACATCGGAGTGGGTGGGAAAGGCTGACGCTACCTTCCTACAAACGCCACTCTAGGTATGGCAACCCACAATCAGGAGGGAACTCGAAAAACCTGAGCTTGTCCCTGAGGCATGAAGGGTTTGAACCCTACATGTGGCACCTCAACTTTTACCTGCACCTTAGAAAGGAGCCCCCAAAACATCTAGTAGGGCTTGCATCCCTGAGACTCACAAGGCTATGGTGAACTGAGAAAATTGTTCTTAAAAAGGTCTCACATGTGCAAACACCCACCCCAGGGCCGAGCACAGAGGCGGCCAACTAAAAAGTGCCTAAGCTTTCTGTTAAAGAGATTTATTTTCTCATGTTAACACACTGGCCTACGGGGCTGACATCTACATTAACACACATCTGGGGGTCTGCTGAAATTCTCTCCAAATACGGAGGCCCGTGGGCGCAATCTCTGCTCTCCCCCTTTGCCTCACTCCAGCCCTCTGCTATCGCCTAGAGTGGAGCCTGTACCCCCGCCTGGTGACTTCATTTTTACAGCTGGAGGGCTATGCTCATGGGTCCCACTGGACCGTAACCAATGGAGAAAGAGTTCGCACCCAGTTTGCACCCCCAATGTCACAACAGAGAGACAACAGACTGAGGAGCCCAGGCTCTCTGTGAAGCAGGCCAACTAATCTTCACAGGTGTGATCTGAGTGGCAGGGTTCTAATCAAACACATATCTAAAGACTCAGTCATCCTCTCCAGAGACCTTGGAGGGTGGGCTCTGTGTTTGTACTCTGCCACCCTCAGAGCACCAATATTTCCCAGAGGGGAGCTTTCACACACAGCTGGTACCCCAGTTTGTACATCGGTGCCCCAGTTTTTGTGACTGCCACTCAGGGGATGCTGCTTGACTTCCTGGCTCCGGTGGCCAGTGGGGGTTGCATTCCTGGGTCTCATGGGATGGGACTGTAACGATCAGAGAGCTGGTTCTTGGCCAGCACCACTCTCAGGGCGTGTCACAGGCCGCACACGGAAACACAGGCCCGGTCGTTCTGTGGAAAAGGCCCATCTGCTGGTCCTGGAGCTTCAGCCTGAGGGCCAGCTACTGGCTTGGCACACAAGGGGCCTGATGAAGTACCCTGCAGATACAGAAGCTGGTGGATGCTGTCTGTGTGCTCTCCCTCTGCCTCACTCCGGGTTGCCAGTGTCTGCCAGAAAGGAGCTGGTACCCTCGCCTGGCACCTCGATTTTTGTGACTGCTTCCCAGGGGACACTCTAGGCTGCCTGGCTCCGGTGACCAGCAGGACTCATGCTTGTGGGTCCCCTAAGGCCATAACCAACAGAGGGAGAGTTCTTAACCAACTACCATCCCCAGGGCAGGGCAGAGTGGCACCAGTCTGCGAAACAGGCCTGTCAGCTTTATAGCTGCAGCCTGGGGGACAGCCTTCTAATTAAGCACGTGTCTCAGGGCTAACTGGAATCCTCTCCAGAGACCTCAGACGGTGGCACTATCTTTGCAGCTGCTACCCAGGGGACGCTTCTAGATTGCCTGAGTCTGGTGGCCAGGGGAGCTTACACTCATGGTCCTGAAGGACTACACATATTTGTATACATTAAAAACTGCCACCTGAGGGTCTATCTACCAAGCAGGAAATAAAGACACTAACTTTAAAAGATGTCTGCACACCCATGTTCATTGCAGCATTATTCACAATACGCAATATATGGAAACAACCTAAGAGTCCATTGGTGAATGAATAATAAAGAAAATGTGGTGTATATATACACAATTAAACATTATTCAGCCATAACAAAGAGGAAAGTCTTGCCATTGGCAATGACATGGATGGACTTGAGGGCAGCACGCTAACTGAATTAAGACAGAGAAAGACAAATACCGTATGATCTCACTTACATGTGGGAATCAAAAACAAAAACAAAAACAAACAAACAAACTTGTTCAATAAGAAGATTGATGACGGCCGGAGGTGGCGATGGGAGATGGGCAAATTTTTAAAGAAGGTCAAAAGGTACAAACTTCTGGTTACAAAGTAAGTAAATCCTGGGGATGTAACAAGCAACATGGTGACTATAGTTAATAATACTGTATTGCATATTTGAAAGGTGCTAAAAGAAAATCTTGAAAGTTCTCATGACAAGACTGGGTGCCTGGGTCGCTCAGTTGGTTAAGCGTCTGACTCGGCTCAGGTCATGATCTCACGGTTCGTGGGTTCAAGCCCCGCATCGGGCTCTATGCTGACAGCTCAGAGTCTGGAGCCTGCTTTGGATTCTGTGTCTCCCTCTCTCTCTGCCACTCCTCTGCTCATGCTCGGTCTGTCTCTGTCTCTCAACAATAAATAAATGTTAAAAAAAAAAAGTTTAGGGCGCCTGGGTGGCTCAGTCGGTTAAGCGTCCGACTTCGGCTCAGGTCACGATCTCGCAGTCCGCGAGTTCGAGCCCCGCGTCGGGCTCTGGGCTGATGGCTCAGAGCCTGGAGCCTGCTTCCGATTCTGTGTTTCCCTCTCTCTCTGCCCCTCCCCCGTTCATGCTCTGTCTCTGTCTCAAAAATAAATAAACGTTAAAGAAAAAAAAAGTTTAAAAAAAAGTTCTCATGACAAGAAAAAAAAATTTATAACTATGCATGAAGACAGATGCTAACTAGATTTGTGGGTGATCACTTCGCAACATATACAAATATTGAATCATTATGTTGTACACCTGAAACTAACGTTATATGTCACCTATATCTCAATTTAAAAAAAAAAACCACTTAAACATAGAATTACCATAGGATCTGGGAATTCCACTTTTAGATATATACCCAAAAGAATTAAAAGTAGGGGCTCAAAGGGTGCCTGGGTGGCTCAGTCGGTTGAGCATCCGACTTCAGCTCAAGTCATGATCTCACGGTTCGTGGATTCAAGCCCCGCGTCGGGCTCTGGGCTGACAGTTAAGAGCCTGGAGCCTGCTTCAGATTCTGTTTCCCCCCTCTCTCTCTGCCCCTCCCCTGCTCATGCTCTGTCTCTGTCTCTCAAAAGTGAATAAAGATTTTTAAAAAAAATTTTTTAAGTAGGGACTCAAACAGAAACTTGCACACCAGTGTTCACAGCAGTATTATTCACAATGGCCCAAAGGTGGAAACAATCCAAATGTCCGTCAACAAATGACCTGATAAACAAAATGTGGTATGCACATATAATGGAATATTACTCAGCCTTTAAAAAGAATGAAATTCTGATACATCCTACATGGATGAAACTTGTAAATATTATGCTAAGTGAAACAAGGCAAACACAAAAGGACAAATACTATGATTCCACTTATATGAGGTTACCTAGAGTAGTCAAATTCATTGAGACAGCAAAAACTAGACTGGAGGTTACTGGGACTGGGGGAAAGGGAAAAGGAGAGTTATTGTTTAATGGGTATGGGGCTTCTGTCTGGGATGATGAAAAAGTTCTTGAAATACACAGTGGTGATAGTTGCATGATTTTGTGAATGTATTTAACGCTACTGAATTGTAAACTTAAAAGTTATTTGATGTAAGAGACTTTTACAGATAGAAAATAAACTAAGGGTTGATAGAGGAAGTGGGTGTGGGATGGGCTAGATGGGTGATGGGCATTAAGGAGGGCACATGTTACAATGAGCACTGGGTTTTGTATGTAAGTGATGAATCACTGAATTCTACTCCTGAAACCAATACTGCACTGTATGTTAACTAACCAGAATTTAAGTAAAAATTTGAAAAGAAAAAACACAAAACAAAAAGTGGTTTGAATGGTAGATTTTCTGTGTCTTTAACCACAATAAAATAATAGGCGATAGATATTATAAAACTATTATAATTAAACAGTGACTAGGAACAGAATAAGCCAGGAAAAGTGATCATCTATACTGGAGAATAATGAGTGGCATTATTAAGTCTTCAGGAAAAGAAAGGCCATTCTGTAAATTATACTGGACTAACTGGTTAACAGTATGGGAGGAAATTATGTCTCTAATTTCCATCACTTACAAAAATACTTTTCAGATAGGCTAAATTGTCTAAGTATGAAAAGCAAAATTTCAAATATTTAAAAGAAAGAATGAAATCTGTAGGAGATCAGGGTATGGGAAAGATTACTTCAAAAACGTTCAAAAGCACAGACCATAAAGGAAAATACTAATTAATCTGACTTCACGAAAACAAAGAATCTTTTGTGCATTAAAATAGTAAAACAGGCACCTGGGTGGCTTTGTTGGTTAAACGTCTGACTTTTGATTTCAGCTCAGGTCAAGATCTCCAGATTCATGGGATTAAGCCCCACCTTGGGCCCAGAATAAATAAACATTTAAAAATAATAAAAAATATATATTTTTTAAAAAAGAAAAAATAAAACATTAAAAAATTTTAAAAACAAACCACATACCACTAGAGTATATTTTAATGCATATAACTGACACAGGTTTTCCACCCAGATGTTTTAAATGATTCCCACAAATCAATAAAAAAATATATAAAAACATAAGGAAAATGTATGAATTGGCAATTAATTTAGAGAAAGATAAAAGCAAAATAACTATATGAAGATAGCTCAAATTCAAGCAGGCTAAAGCTAAAACCCAAAGAGCATGACAAGGGTGGGTGAGGGCATGGGGCATTAAAAACCCGGAGGGGACAGGTGGGAGTATAAATTAATAAAAGCATTTTAGAGAGTAAGTGAAGACTGCAGGTGTCCCACAATCCAGTACAGTAGTCACCCCACATCCATGGGCGATGGGTTCCAAGACCCCCAGTGGATGCTTGAAACCACAGAGAGTACCAAGTCTTATAACCACGATGTTATTTGCTATGCATACACACCTATAGAAGTTTAATTTGTAAGTTAGGCAGGGTAAGAGATTAACAGCAATCATGACAAAATAGACCAATTAGACCAACATACTGTAACACAAGTTATGTGGATGTGGTCTCCCTCTCTCTCTCTCTCTCTCAAAATATCTGAGAGTACTGTACTGACCTTCTTCTTGTGATGATGTGAGATGTTAAAATGCCCACATGAGGGGCGCCTGGGTGGCGCAGTCGGTTAAGCGTCCGACTTCAGCTCAGGTCACGATCTCGCGGTCCGTGAGTTCGAGCCCCGCGTCGGGCTCTGGGCTGATGGCTCAGAGCCTGGAGCCTGTTTCCGATTCTGTGTCTCCCTCTCTCTCTGCCCCTCCCCCGTTCATGCTCTGTCTCTCTCTGTCCCAAAAATAAATAAACGTTGAAAAAAAAAAATTTAAAATGCCCACATGATGAGACAAAGCAAGATGAATGATGTGGGCATCATGACCTAATGTCAGGCTACCAGTGACCTTCTGACCGTGCGTCAGAGGAGGGTCCTCTGCTTCTGGACTGTGGTCGACCATGGATGACTGAAACCATGGAAAGCAAAACCACAGTTAAGAGGGCACCACTGTATTCCCATTTCTAAATATAACTTTTAAAAAATAACTCATACGTGTATACAAGAAGATGTGAACAAGGATGTGTATTTCAGCACCATTTGTAACAGTGAAAAAAAATACGGAAACATCTCAATGCTTATGAATAAAGAGTTAAGTAAAACCCATCTTAATCATATGATGAAATATTGTGGAGACATTTAAAAGAGTGCTACCAATAGATGATAGATGATTGATATACTAGGTAGAGCTCAAAAATCTAAGAGTGATGTGAAAATGATATATACATTACTCTACTAAATCATTTATGTAATCTTGTAAGAAATATAACTACAATATTGTGTCTTGCTTATGGATCTATACTTTGTAAATATATATTTGTAAATATATGTATGTAAATGTGTTTTTATTTTTCAAAATATTTATTTATTTCTTTATTTATTGAGAGAGAGAGAGAGAGAGAGAGAGAGAGAGAGAATCCCAAGCAGGCTCTGCACTGTTGGTGCACACAGTCTGACATGGGGCTCAATCCCGTGAGCTCATGACCTGAGCTGAAATCGAGTTGGACGCTTAACCAAATGAGCCATCCAGGTGCCCCTGCAAATGTACCTTTATATGACTAAAACCACACATAACATATTCAGAATAGTAATTACCTGCAGCAGGGGCCAAGGGAGGAAAACAGGAGGACTGAGCCTAGAGGTAATGGTTAAAGGTGATTTTTGCTTTGTTTTATGTTCAATTATTTATTTCTAAAAAAAAAAAAAAAAAAAAAAAAAGAAATTAAATAAAAAATTAAAAACATAAAAAATAAAATGTTAGAGGTTGTGGTGACAGTCTGTGTGTTTGTTGAATTTTATACACATGCACAGACACACATCACACAGACTGACTGCAGTGGCATCCACCAAACAGTGACGGTCCAAATTACTGGGATATTTTTAAGCAGTAGGTAAATTACATAGGAATCTGTCATCTCACTTTATCTTTCTCTGGCCACTTAGGGTTGAGGACACTGATCCCAGCCTCTCACACCTGTCCTACAAGATTTCAAGGGCAAGAATCTGCGATGAAAGAGAAGGACGGACTCCCTGGGTGAGCCTGGGACATTTGAGAATGGACCCAAGTTCAGTTACTGGAACAGTTGTCCAGCTGCTGCTTCAACGGACAACACACTGAAACAAAGGACTTCCTAGTTACTCACCGGTCAGGCTACGGACTCCACTTTTGACTGGAAAACTGACCTTTTTAGGGTTAATATCCTGAATGTCTTCCCTCAGCCCAAACAGCTCTAATCGGGGACAGTGGCCGCTGGGCTTGGCCTGGAGTGAGCTGAAGCCTTCCCAGCTTGCCTCTGGGAGTTCTGACAGTTGAGGGCTCAGCACCGCCCTCCGCACTGCTCTTCTGAGATGGGGCTGCCCACATTCCCCGTCCTTCCATGCTCACCAAGTGTGCTTTCCTTGCCCTCTGAAGTACCTCCCAGGCTTCAACTGAGCCTAGAAGGATAAGAGAGACTTTCCAAGCTTCAGAGCTAATTCGCTTTTCCTCCGAATGGTGAAAAAAAAGTATGTAATGTGCCTTATTAACAGGTGAACACATGAAGATAAGACCATACCTCATTGGAAACAATGTGAACCTAATGTAGATTTGATAACTGATGATTTCTGCCAATAGCATCATAGAGTAAGTCATCGGCTCTCAAACTTTAGAGTCTCAGGAACCCTTCAGACTCAAAAAATAGCAAAGAACCCAAGGAGTTTTCATCTATGCGGCATATATCTACTGATATTTACCATATTAGAAATTGCACTGGTACAAAAATTCCTGAAAACAATCCAGCACTGCTTACTGAAACTAAATACATAAGCCCAAACCTCTGCCATCTACTCTAGGATCAATATACCAAACACACACACACACACACACACACACACACACACACACACTACAGGGAAAATTCATAAGAAGACACATACAAGACATACAAGTTCATAGAGGCAGGAACAGTTGGGAATAACCTAAGTGTGAGTAGAGGAAAAAAATAAGCTATGGTATGTGAATGCAATAAAGTAATATGCACCAGTCAGAAGCATGTTATATAAAGTAACATGAATAGGTCCTGAAAACCTAATAGTTTATCAGTTAGCCAAACGAGATTTATAGCACAATATCCTTTACATAAAATTGTAAAACTTATACAAAATAAGTATTATATGCTTTTCAAGGAAATATATTCAAAAGAGGGACGACTAGGGCGGGGGAGAGCATTAAATACACGAGGGAGTGAGGAGTACGGAAATGCCGGCAGGCAGATAGAGAAAAATCGCTAAGGTAAAATGAAAGAACAAAGATGTAGCCTTTCTGGGCCAATGATTTCGTATTACTAACAAGGAATATGATCACTGAATGACTCCATTCTGAGCACCTGAGATCCTTAAAAAACAAAGCACGTACTTTACATGAGCAGAAACACTGTTGAGACTTTAGTTCGATTAAATGTTTCTTTAAATGTGAAAACCAGGGGCACCTGGGTGGCTCAGTTGGTTAAGCATCCAACTCTTGATTTCGGTTCAGGTCATGATCTCCCAGTTATGAGATCAAGCCCTGAATCAGGCTCTGTAGTGAGCATGGAGCCTGCTTAAGATCCTCTCTCTTCCACTCTCTCTCTCTAAAAAACATACATACATACAACTATTCATAGGGCATATATAATAAGTATCCCACAGGAACTCGTGAGTGAGCTGACCTTAAAAGAAACAGTCCATTCTCCTGAATAAGGTTAAACACTATATAATACGAAAGGACAGTTCAAAGAAATGCTGAAAAAAAATAAAATTTCTCTGTTGAACAAATATACTATCACGTTTTTCTAAGTTAGGCTGTCCTGGTATTCAGCAGAGTAATTCTAAATTACATTTTGGGCAAAGTTGTAAGTGCAAGTGAACTACTTTTTAATTAAATATGTGTGAATCTGAAATTCTACACTGATATTTTGTGACATTTTTACAGGATGCAAGATGCTTAAGTACACACAGAAAACTTACAAAACACATCACTTCCCTAACTTCTTTTGATTTTTCTCTGTATTATGCTTTTCCATTATGATATTCCCATAGGTATGTATCCTATATTACATATCTTATAACATACTGTTTGGGAGGCTCTGGAATTACCCGGTTTCCTAAGGAAGAAACCAGAGCAGACCACAGGGAAGCTATAAGCTCTCGTTCAATCACCACGTATTTTGAGCACCTCTTATATGTGATCCGTTGTTTTAGACACGATCATAGAGTGATCTACAGGACAGCTTCAGTGGAGAGCCCCACGACGGGCGCAAGGAAAGCTTTCCCAGGCCACTTCCAGCAGCCCCATGCCACTCACCAGCAGGCAACGTGGACTCTGCAAACCTTTTGTTCTTTTCCAAGCCAGCTCCCACCTCCAATCACATGACTAGATAATGCTCATGAGCATACGTAACACATACAAACGTGAAATCGTGGCTGCTCAACTCATGATCCTCCAAGCTGTGATATTTCTAGGGCACTACCCACAAAAAGACCCAAAATCTTGAAATAAACACATTAACGCATCCAACGTACATTTCACTATGGAAATATAACATATAGGTAAAAATGTATGGGCATACTCATTAAGCTGTTCAGATAATGAGAATTTCTAATATGCAAAAAAAAAAAAAAACACCACCTCACACTTTATGTGAGTTGATATAAACAAAAGTGATTACTGAAATATGGGGCGCCTGGGTGGCTCAGTGGGTTGAGCATCTGACTCCTGATTTCAGCTCAGGTCATGATCCCAGGGTCATGGAATCAGGCCCCATGTCAGGGTTCCACATTGGGCATGGAGCCTACTTGAGATTCTTTCTCTCTCCCTCTGCCCTTCTCTGCTCCCCTGCCTCATTTTTTTTTTAAAAAGTGATTGCTGAAATAGTCAAAAATCAATGATTATAAGAACACTGAGGTTTTCTGCTGTTCATAAGATTACATGACTAAAATAACAGAAGAAAGAGAATGAGCAAATCATAAGTATATCCTGAGTCCTCTGGGCTATGGGGTGGCCAAGTGCTGAGGGGCTTCTCCTTCATGCTGGACAGCTGTTATCACCTCCTAAAGTGGAACAGGCACCTCCCCCCACTCCACAAAAAACAGATGATACCAGGTTACCTTGTAGTATAGACTTTGCTAAAGTCTTAGTACTACATTAGAACAGAGCAGGGAGCAACTTGGAATTCAATATCAGACATCATTGCTCAAGTGTATGAGCAAATGGTCCCCAAGCCATAGCTTCACATAAGGCTAGCCTGGAAGTCTCTCTCCTTAGCCCTGACCTATAGCATCACTGATGAGAATACTTATCTCCTGGAGAGGAGGGTACTTGGGTCCTGTCTTTGCTCCTCAAGTCATGGGCCCTGATCCCTTCTCTGGACCAGCCAGGAAAAGCAAAATGGGGGAAAAAAAAAAAAAAGCAAGAGACAGTCACTAGTTCAGCAGAAGTGACCTGCCCATGGCCAAGGTAACTACAGGAGCCAACTGTCTCTTCAACTTCTAGTCAATTCTCCATATACTGTCTGAGTTGTCTTCCCTGGATTCTGTGGAAATAAATGAAGACCAACCAAATGAGAACAGGCAAAGTCCATTTCTTCTGAGCTTGCTCTAGCAAGGCAGACACCCACCATCACTCGCACTTTGGCAGGGCTGAAAAGCAGGCAGAAAAGTGATAAATTTTCACAGTGGAGGAGAGGGATGGCTCTAGGTGTGCCCCAACTCAAGGCTGTTGACATGGGGATGTGTAGGCGGGCTTCCAAAAAGTAGGCATCCTATGCAATTGTTAGGCGTGCGCATTTGGCTTTTCCCCAGTTGGTCCTAAAGTGGAAGCGGACACAAAAATTGCAGCTCTCAGTTATGAATCAAAGCCTGGTCATCCGGGGGCCAACTGATACAGTAGTTCCTGTTTGGCTTCCAGGGCTGTTACTGGTCTGCCTTCCTACAAGTATGACTTGTAGATACTGGGCTGGCTTCCTGGGCTAGTTGCTGCAGATAGTGGTCAGGGTTCTACTGTTAAATTAGGTCTGGCCATCATGTTTGTACATTCCGCCTCTCAAGTCAAAATTCTCTGGCTCCCCATGGCCTACGGGATCAAGAACAGAGTCTTTAACAGAATACATCGGACCCTTCACCAACTGGCCCCTTATCTGGTCTTCTGTCCTGTCCCTCCATCCTTTCACGTGAGGATCAAGACACTGAACCGTCCTCAGCACATGGAGCCCCTTCACACCGGACTCCTCCACAGGTACAGACCACCTAATACTGCCCTCCCTTGGCAAACCCTCGCTCGGATGTCCCCTCTTCTCTGCAGCCTTCCCTGATCTTCCCGCTGTTCGCTGTGGCCCTCTCCACTCTGCCCCTACCTCTACATCAGCACTGCCAGCTGGTTATGATTTCTCAGTACACGTGTCTGATCACCAGGCCAGACACTGACTGCCCCCAGGGCTGAGACTGTCTCATACTTTGTGTTTGGATCTAACAAGAAGGAGTGCAGTATGAGTTTGCTCAGTTAATGAACAAATAAGCACACCTCTTATTGATAAGTATCTTGTGTGGCTCACGAGAAGGCGAGAGCAAACAAAGGATGGATTCCTCTGTAAGGCCGTCTGCCACTGATGGACAGAACAAATATACGGCTCTTTCACACACACACAAAGTGGTTTATTTTTCGTCCTTCCCTTCCTGTGCCTCATCATTCCCAGGGGAATTACATACATGTGAATATATGGTTTTAATCTCTTCCTACCACCACATTTAAGTTATCAGAGTGTCAGTTGATGAAGTGATGTCAGCCCTTCATGTGCCATGACAGCTTGCTTGTGAGTCACTATCCTCGTCTCAAATGTGGAAGGTTTGCTTCCCTGATGAACCTGAAGGGGAACATCTCATGAGTTCATTGCACTTGGAAACCAGCACTTTGAAACAGTTAGCTTCCATCCCCTAAGTCTGTATTTTTCAAGTGGAACATCACTTATAGCAAATCCTGTAACTGGACGAAGTGTAACGTAAGCCCAGGTGGCGGAAGGCAACCTCTTGAACACCCTGAGGGAGAGATAAAGCGGCTCGACCCCATATGCTCCTCCACACCACACCCAGCTTCGAGCCCCTTATCAGCTCTCAATAGGATGCCACGACCACATGATGGGTTACAGTGGAGAGAAACCGACTGCGAGGCAGGCCGCCCTCCTAGACTGTCCACTGGGAGACTTAATGCCCATTCTCATATTAGTTCGGTAGGACCGCCCCAACAAAATGCCACAGACTACATGACTACATGATATAAATCTTATTTTCTCACAGTCCTGGAGGCTAGGAGTCCAAGGTGGTTTCTCCTGAGACCTCTCTCCTTGCCTTGCAGACGGCCACCTTCTTGCTGTGTTCTCACGTGGTCTTTCCCCTGTGGACACGCATGCTGGTGGCTCTCTGTGGATTCTAATCTCTTCTGACAAAGGATACCAGTCACAGTGGAGTAAGGCCCACTCTAAAGGCCTCACTTTAACATAATTACTTCTTGAAAGGCCCTATTTCCAATTATAGACACATTCTGAGGTACTAGGGATTGGGACTTCATTATACAAATGGGGGGGGGGGGGAGAAGGACATAATTCAACCCATAACAATTGTCAAGGGGTCAGGTGTCTCTGATGCTTTAGCAGCCAAGGAGTTTAGTACCAATCACGGTGCTCATTTTCTGAATCAGGGGCATTTTAAGAGAGTCCCCTGACACAAAGAATAGGGAGCTTCTACCTCCAGCCTCTGGGTCCCCAGGCATTGTCACCATCTCTTCTCCAAGGTACCTGGTGGGTAATTGTAGGATCTCCTAAGGACTTATCACATTGTCCTCCCTAAGATAAAGCTTGGCTTACTCATCTTTGGTGCCCTGGTTACCATCGCAGCTCCTGGCATCTCAAAAAATTACTTACAAATGTACTTTCTTTGCCAACCATGAAAGTGAAGAAAACTGGGGAGGGTGGGAGAGCCAGAAGAGGGTGCCACAAGGGTATCAGAGAGGGTGGGCCAGAAAACACTCTACCGTCCCTTCACTTTTGCAGTGACCTCCCTGTACAGAAGCGTTCACTTCCAAGTCACAGCAAGACACAAGGCAATTTCCAATTTGGAACTGTGCGTGGAAAACAACAAAAATGCTAGCTTTCTTAGGATGCTCTCACACTTATTTAAAACTCATAAGGCTCAAGGTTTAGTGTCTATGTGTTTGACCACAAAAAGGTAGGAACACAGCGCCCTCGCCTTACAGGGAAAACCAGCAGTATACTTGCACTGGACGAACCTGTCAGTCTTAGGACACAAAGTGGTCCGTGTCAACTCTTAGAAGTGACACTTGGAGAAAGATCTGACCAAGAGAAGGTAAAACCACTTAAGGGCAATGGGGGTCACCTGGGTTGTGAGACCTGATGCGAATAATGAAGGAGAATGAAGACAGACGAATGGGCTGGCAAACTCTGAACTGAAATTCCACCTTTCTGGTGAGGACTGGCCATTGTTATGTAGGGAAATTTGCCTTCAGTTCACTTCCTAGTATTCTCTAGTCTGTACTTTTACTTTAAGCATGCTCTTTCCAGCCTCCCCTTTAAAGACTGCTATGGATTGAACTATGTCCTTCAAAAAGATATGTTGGTGGCCTATGCCTGGTATCTGAGAGCATGGCCTTATGTGGACATAGGGTCTTTGCATATGTAATCAAGTTAAGATGATGTCGTTAGGTGGATCCTAACCCAACAGAACTGGTATCCTTATAAGAGGGGAAATGCCATATAAGTCAGAAACACAAAGAGAATGCCATGTGATGATGGACAGGAAGACTGAAGTGACATATCTACCAGCAAGGGAACACCAAGAAATGACAGCCACTGCCAGAAACCAGGAAGAGGCAGGATAGGATTCTATTCGGAATCTCAGATGGAGCCCAGGTCTATGGACACCTTGATCTCAGACTTGCATCCTCCAGAGCTGTGAGAACACATTTCTGTTGTTTGAAGCCATCTGGTTTGTTGTGCTCCAAGAAACTGACACAAAACTTCAGGACACAACAGCTCTAAGGAACTGAAATGAAGACAAACGTCCTGGAAGCAATGTCTATACCGGCCAACCTTACTTCATCAACTCCCATGAACCATTCAACTTAATGAAATTTGGCTGCCACCACTCCACGGAAACCGCTTGCAAAGATCACCAATGTCCTACTTGTCAGAAGCTCTGAAAGAACCTTCTTAGAACCCATGTCGCTTCTTGGCAGCATCCTCTTCCTCTGCCCATCTCCTAAATATCAATGGTCAGCATAACTCTGTCCTGGTTCCCTTTCTTTCTCATTTGAAGCCCTCCTACTGCTAGAACCCATCCATTCTTCAACACCCAGGTGATCATCATAACCATGAGAGTAGCCCAAATTCAAATCACCCTAAATCTATTCCACCTTACATTTTCTATTAAGTCAAGAAATGGTTTCTACAATCTATCCTGCTGCCAGAAACCGAACATCCTTCAGCTTACTCTCTTACTCTCCACACATCTAACTTATAAACAATTTCCTCTTAAATACCTTCCCATTAGCCATTGCCAAAAGGCTACTGTAAGCCACTTGTTCCTCTCCTGCACTGTTGCAAGACCCTCCTACCTCTAGTTATGCTCTATACCACAATGCTTCTTTCTTTCCAAAATACAAATACGATGCCACTCTGCTTAAAACCACTACTGCCCTTGGGGCACCTGGGTGGCTCAGCCGGTTGAGCATCCGACTTTGGCCCAGGTCATGATCTTGCGGTTTGTGGGTTCGAGCCCCGTGTCGGGTTCTGTGCTGACAGCCTGGAGCCTGCTTCAGATTCTGTGTCTCCCTCTCTCTCTGTCCCTCCCCTGCTCGTGCTCTGTCTCTCTCTGTCTCTCAATAATAAATAAATGTTTAAAAAAAGTTAAAAAACAAACAAACAACAACAACAAAAACACTACTGCCCTCAAAATGGAGTCCAAGCTCCTTAACAAGAGTGTTCTATGACCTGACCCCTGGTTACTTACCTGATCTTGCGTCTCACCCTCCATGTTCCAATTAGATTACACATTGAACAACTTTCGGGTCCATACACACTCAATTCACCTCCTTGCCTATAAACTGTGGCATGTGATACCTCACAGACCATAATTCCCATAAGGACAAGAACCGTGTCTAATTCAACATTCTATCTCCAATGCCAGGCAGTGCGCCTGAAAACTGGCAGGTGTTCAACACTTGTTAAAAATGGGAACGTACTTGAACATGTTCCGCCTCAGAGCCTTCTCAGAAGCTGAAGTGGAAGGCCACTGGTCTGTTCAAACTCTACCTAGAAACATGGGAGAATTGCTGTTTCCTCTGCTCCCCAGACCCTGCCACCATGCCCCTGCTAAGGGCAAACCTTTACCACTGGCAGAAAGCAGACTTCTATCCTTCAAACAAGTAGTTCAAGAAGACATGTGGAACATTCCCGGTGGAATGGAGTTCCCACTGACCACAGTAGTGACCCTGAGAACAAACACACTGTTATAGTGGCTGTTCCTCACTCCATCACGGTCTCCTTATCCCCACCCCTCACTCACGCTTTGTAAGGTGTTACCCAATGGTTCAGCAGTTGAATCTGCAATACTTTGAAAAAAAAGAATCCACATTTGGAGCTCTGTTAAGATTTGCAGCTTAAAATAAATTCAGGGGCGCCTGGATGGCTCAGTCGGTTGAGCTTCCAACTTCAGCTCAGGTCATGATCTCACAGCTCATGGGTTTGAGCCCTGCGTCGGGCTCTGTGCTGATGGCTCAGAGCTTGGAGCCTGCTTCGGATTCTGCATCTCCGTCTCTCTCTGTCCCTCCGCCACTCACACTCTGTCTGTCTGTCTCTCTCAAACATAAATAAACATGTTAAAAAAATTAAATTCAAATGTTCAGAAACTTTAAAAATGCACTCCTGGGTAACTTGAGTTAAATGAGAAAATAAATAAGAAATTATAAACTGTTTAGGATAATCATTAGCAAATGAAACGTCCTTGGTATCCAAACCTGTGGCTATAGCAATCTTTAGGTCTCGACAGTTCACCACTGTAAGTAGTGGGTAGAGAAATCTTTATTGATAGAGTAGGATCTGAGCTGGTTTTCCCAAAATAAATACATTATCAAAGCCCTTACCCCCAGAAATCCTCCTCACTGGTTTACTGGGGCCAGAGTAAGGACCTCCAACACTGAATCTAAGAAGAAGAATCTAGAGATTGTGTTGACATTTGATGGTCTGAAGTTAAAATCATAATGACATCAATAAAGACTCTATGATGCATAATGATGCACCTTCCCACTGACTACATATAAGAACTACTCAATAGTGATTAACAGTATGTACTTGGAAATAACACATCCCTGAGTCCAAATCCCAGCCCAGCCACTGATTTCGCAGCTTTGGGCAAGTTTTCTTAATTTTTTTCTGAAACCCAATTTCCTCATCTATATGCTGAAGATAAACTATTGCTATGGGTTGTTACAAATATTAAGATTGAATATGTATAGTATTCAGCCCAGTTTCTGATACATATACATTGATTAAATAATATTTATTGTTATTACATCTCATTTCATTTCTCCAGAAAGGTTAAGTAAATTGCCTAAAAAGGGAGAGCTAGAATTAGAGCCAGGCTCCTGAATCAGTCTTGACTTCATGGGTTTTTTTATACGTTATGATTTCTAAACCCAGTACAAAATTGCTCACAATGCTAAACATATACAGCCAAGTTTTTTTCCTTTTGTTTCTTTTCACTTGGCTCGCCTTATAACCACACACAGATTATGAAGCTTATCCAATTCTCACAGTGCATGGAGAGCCAGAGCGAGCAATTAACTTTAACATTCTGGAGCCAACACTGACACTGATAGGCTAATGTTGACCTTGTGACCTTGATAGGCACATTATCTGTTTATGTTGCTATCCCTGACAAACAACACCAAACTGATTTTGGTTCCCGGCAAAACCTGGATAGATAGGCTGGAGCCACCCTACTCAAGGTCACTAACTCGTTCTCTGTATCATCAAACACAAAGTCAAGAATTACACAGAGGGAAAATAGGACAAAACCAGTATCAATGAACTCCAGGTTGTATGGATTCAGAGATCTATCAGTTCTCTGAATCAATGCTAAGTATTCGTTTCCTGTGGCTGCAGTAACAAATTACCACAAACCTGGTAGCTTAAAACAACAGAAATGTATTCTCCCACAGCTCTCGAGGCCAGAAATCCAAAATCAGTTTTAGTGAACCAAAAATCAAGGTGTCCACACGGCACCTTGCTCCCTCTGGAGGCTCTAAGGAAGAATCTGGTCCTTGTCCCTTCCAGCTTCTGATTGCCAACATTCCTTGGCTTGTGGCCATACCACTCCAATGTCTGCTTTTGTCTTCACATGGCCTTCTTCTCTTTTTCCTGTGTCCAATCTCCCTCTGCCTCCCTCTTAAAGGCCACCTGTGATTATATTTAGGACCCGCGCATCTGATCCAGGATAACCTCTCCCATCTCAAGAGCCTTTTTGTTTTTTAATCACAGCTGCGAACTCTTTTCTAAATGAGGTAACTAACATTCACAGGTTCCAGGCATTAGGATGTGGCTGTCTTAGGGAGTGGGGTGCATTTTTCAGCCTACCACAATGGGCTTGTACTTCCTAAAACGCAGCATCTAAGTAATCCATCAGTCTTGCTTCTAAGATGTAAAATGGGCCCGCCTAATCACAAATCTACATTCTTTCCCAAGATTTAACAGGAAATACCTGAAGACTCAACCATGATCCCTAAAAGAGTTAAACATTTGCTCCTATGGTTCTTCATGCAACAGTGCTGGGTGTCTGGTGAGTTGCCCCTGTGCAACCATTTAATACTTGCCCGATGAGTCTTCTCATACATACACCATTGATTGCCTTCGTTTCCTCTAGCACGATAATTAGTGGAAATAATACATTAAAGGGAATATACAGCCTTAAGAAGAAATGTTTTTGCAATGCGTAGCTTAAAAAAAAAAAAAAAAAAACAGAGCAAATCTCGTAAAGGGCCTCTGGGAAAGTAAAGCTGTCCCCTGTACAGCCTTCCAGAAGCGACCCTCCAAATAGGGAGATAAAGCGGGAACACAAGCACCGACAACACAAGCTGCCACGGAACGAACGCAGGGCTCGCTTTTCCCAGTGGCCGGTGATGCGGGAAGCCATCCTCTCTGCTTCTCGCTCTTCCCCCAGCCCCGTGAAAGCCACAAACAACCCCGGGAAAGAAGTGCTGGCACTCGCCCCGCTCACAGACCAAGTGGGTGCCAGGAGGCCAGGTCGCCAGCCAGTCACCGGACTTGAAGTGACCCAGCCCGCGCTGCCGTGTCCCCAGAGCGCCCAGCCACTACCTCTCTCGCGCCCGCGTTTCTCTGCAGAGGGCTCGCAGGGGGCCCCGGCGCGCTAGTTCGGACGAAGTGCGGGACAGGGATGTCGCGGGCGGCCGGGTCCGCAACCTGGCGTCACACCACACGGCCGGCTCGGGGGACTGCGCCCAGCGCGCGCTCCAGCCGGACTCGGGGCCGCGCCCGCCACCGACGCACCCGCGGCTCGGCGGCCTTTGAGCCTCGGCTAGGGGGCCGCGCGCGCGCACACGCTCACGCAAAGGCGCGCACGCGCACACCCGTCAAGGGCTAGACCCTGAACTGCCGGAGCTTTGGAGGTGGGCCTCCTGGGCCGCCGTTGTCCGCTCGGCCGGGCGACACCGACGGTCTCGCGTGTCTTAGCCCTATGCTCCCAAATGTGAGCCGCGCTCTGGGTGTGCTGACGCTCCGTCCTCGGATCACCGCTTGCAGACCGCAGAAGAGGGCGGAAGCGTCAGGTTTCTGTCCCCTGCGCCTTTTTTTCTCACCCGCCCACCGCCGACCGGACCTTCGCGCCGCCGACTTCTCCAGAGCTTCGCCCGGTCTGAGGTTCGGGGTGCGTGCTGTCTCTGCAGCCCGCAGAGCCACGGGCCTGAGGACAGCTTGTGCTGCACCATGGGCACCTCTGGCCCTGGCTGCAACGCGGGGGATTCCCAGCCTTCGGACTGGAAACCTGGCAAGAAACAATACGACGGAAAAAAGATCTCGAAACTTAAGCCAGCTCAGAAAAGGTGGTTGTTTGGTGGTCATACGGGTCTAATAGTCTTGGGGATAGTGGAGTATGAGAGTTCTTGGGGTGTCCGGTGTAGCTGGTAAGAATGTCAGGCCGCGAACTCTGTCTGGTGAACAAGAAATATCGAGCCTAACTCTTAATATTCTGGATCTCAGTTAATTTCTGACTCCTCGGAACCACAGCCAGTCACCGTTTCCTGCTCCCATCTAATGGGCTGGTTACAAAATAAAAATTACCCCAGTCCTTCTTGGGGTTACCAGGGATTAGACCAAATTCTGACCTGGTGGGGAAATTCATGGTTTAGTTGCCTACCAAAAGACACATTGCCAGTAGGTGACAGGATTCACACCCAGCATTCCTGGACTCCAGAGGCTGTACTCTCAACCAAGATACTAGATCTCTTTCTGAGATGTTTAGCCTCAGCCCTGTTTGAAACCAGGTTGGATCACTATGCTCTGAAGCATAAAGGACACTGGACCAGAAGTCAGAAGGTGACCTAAAACAAGACTCTATAGTTCTCTGATCTTCAGTTTCCTCTGGATGAAATGGGGTTAACGTCCAAGGTCCAGGAATTCTAGGGAGGGTAACTGTTCGTTTGAAGGCCACCCTCCAGCTCATCCTAATGATGGCTCCTGGCCGACAGATTTTCAAGCATAGGTGCAGCAGCTCCAAGGTGGAGTGGCCTCATTGATGCAAAGCTAGATTCTATACCACTCAACTGGTACACAAGGACAGGTGAGAAATGCTAATGGTGCAAAGGAGGCAAAGGAGGGAGCTACCCACTCCCTCCACTCCCTCTCCACCTCCCCTCAAACAGACATAGACAACATAACTGTGCCACATGGGAAGAGAGGCTGACTCTTGAGAAAATGAGTCTAGTCAAAATGCTACTGATCATTTCAGAGAGAACCCTCACATCATATATGATTGAGTACCAGCTCCTCCTGGAATTAGCAGCAGTCCAGCTGAATTTACATTTCACTTTCCAAAACAAATGTAACCAAAAAAAGAAGAAGAAAAAAAAAAAAAGAGCAGGACCTTACAGGCACTGCTTAGGCACATTCACTGACTTCCTTGAAGCTAGAGGCCAGTGACACACAAAAGTGTAGATGTGGGCAAGTTTTAAGTGAAATCTGTAGCTATTCTCTCCCTCTCTGTGGGGGCCTTAGTTGGCAAGTCAGAACAGATTCCTGAAGAGGGTTCTGGTTGTGTGAAAACTGATTTGCAGACAAAGGCTTGCACTCCCCTGAGGTAAGAGGGAGTTTTCTTAAATTTAAGATATAATCAAAATGGTTCCTATTGTAACAGACCCTTGGATGCAAATGAACAGCTTTGCTAAGTCACTCAAATGGCAGGCTCATTTAGGCATAAAATCAATCGCTGTGTTATTTATGTATATGTTCATGTGAAATTTTACATTTCATTCCAAATAGGACATAGAGATTTTAAATTGCTTCAGTTTGGACATTTTCACCTAAAATCCAAAGTATGCAGAAGGGAAATTCCATTTAAATGCAATTTCAATGGATGGATGGATGGATGGATGGATGGATGGATGGATGGACGAATGAATGCAGTTGCCCCAATCTTATAGAAACCCTGCCTCTTTTCACTTCTGGGCCCTTTTATAGGCTCCAGGGAATAGGAATTCACCTAGCCTATCCCCCAGAACTCTTGGGTAATGGAAATTTAGGCTGAGTTCTCGACAGATCATGTTGACCCATTCTGATCTTTCAACTCACTGGAGATAGGGATTTCACAGTCTACTCCATAAACCACCTCCGTGTTTAATAACCCTCATCTTTGGAATTGTTTTCCTGGTTCTAATCCAGTCCCTCCTCCAACAATTTAGCATTACGGAACCTTAGGTCTAGAAAATAATCTTGTTATTTGTATTGTATACAATACAAACAGTTGTTGTATTAGTTTTCCAACAAATTTAATGGATTAAAACACACAATTTATTATTTTCCAGTTCTGTACATTAGAATTCCAACAGAAGTCAAAAACTCAACACAAGTCCTAAAAGTCAAAGTGATAGCAGGGATGCATTCCTTTTTGGAGGCTATGTATGGAGGCAGGGTGCTCCTTTTTTGCCTCTTCTACCTTTCAGAAGGTATTCCTTGCTTTATAGCCCCCTTCCTCTTTCTTCAAAGCCAGAAATGTTGTGCCTCTCTGCCTGTTACTCACATCATCCTTTGACTGTGACGTCAGCCAGGAAACATTATCTGGTTTTAAGGACATGTGATTAGATTGTTCCCTCTATAATTCAGAATAATCTCCCCATTTTAAGGTCCTTACCTTCTTCACATGTATAAAATGCCTTCTTCCATGTAAGATAACACTCAAAGGTTCTATGAATTAGGACATAGACATTGTTGGGGGTCATTATTCTACTTACCACAGTCATCACTTCTTTTCTATAAGAAGGAATTCCCTGATGGATGCTCCTCTAATCTGAATACTTCCACAGATGGGTAGGTTATTACTTCACCAGGCTGCAAAGGGTAATAATGTTGACCAACCCTAAATGTCAGAATATTCTTATGTTCAGTCCTTGTCGTTCCCATGCATAGTTGTCTTAAGAAGCACAGGAGAAAACCTAAACCAGTATCCCCACTTATACAATCCACCATATGAAGTTCTTAAAATAACAGAAGACAGCCAGAAGTTTTCCCTTTTATTCATTAGTTGAACAAATTGAATACCTATCGTATGTGGGTGCTATTCTAGGCACCCACAGTGATTAATCAGCCAGCCAAAGTCTCCAATCACATAATGCATTTCTTCTAGTAAAGGAAACAGATGGATAATCCAATAGACAACCTTAGCATCACCTTGAATACCACCCAAGGGTATCAAAATAATTTTTGAAAGAATTTGATATATATGAAAAAACATCATCTGTTTAGCCGACCTGATACTCTATATGGAAAACCCAAAAGATTCCACCAAAAAACTGCTAGAACTGATCCATGAATTCAGCAAAGTCACAGGATATAAAATCAATGCACAGAAATAGGTTGCATTCCTATACACCAACAATGAAGCAACAGAGAATCAAGGAATTGACCCCATTTACAATTGCACCAAAAAACATAAAATACCTAGGATTAACCTAACCAAAGAGGTGAAAAATCTAAACACTGAAAACTATAGAAAGCTTATGAAAGAAATTGAAGAAGACACCACACAAAAAGGAAAATATTCCATGCTGATGGATTGGAAGAACAAATACTGTTAAAATGCCAATACTGCTCAAAGCAATCTACGTATCAATGCAATCCCTATCAAAATAGCACCAGCATTCTTCACAGAGCTAGAACAATCCTAAAATTTGTACAAAACTAGAAAAGACCCCAAATAGCCAAAGCAATCCTGAAAAAGAAAACCAAAGCAGGAGGCATCACAATCCCAGACTTCAAGCTGTATTACAAAGCTGTAATCATCAAGACAGTATGGTACTGGCACAAAAACGGACAGGCAGATCAATGAAACAGAATAGAGAACCCAGAAATAGACCCACAAATGTATGGTCAACTAATCTTTGACAAAGAGTAGGAAAGAATACCCAATGGAATAAAAACAGTCTCTTCAGCAAATGGTGCTGGGAAAACTGGACAGTGACAGGCATAAAAATGAACCTGGACCACTTTCTTAACACCATACACAAAAATAAACTCAAAATGGATGAAAGACCTAAATGTAAGACAGGAAGTTATCAAAATCCTAGGGGAGAAAGCTGGCAAAAACCTCTTTGACCTTGGCCACAGCAACTTCTTACTCAACACGTCTCTGGAGGCAAAGGAAACAAAAGCAAAAATGAACTTTGGGACATCATCAAAATAAGCTTCTGCACAGCAAGAGAAACAATCAGCAAAACTAAAAAGCAACCGACGGAATGGGAGAAGATATTTGCAAATGACATATCAGATAAAGGGTTGGTATCCAAAATCTATAAAGAACTTATCAAGCTCAACACCCCAAAAACAAATAATCCAATGAAGAAATGGGCAAAAGACATGAATAGACACTTTTCCAAAGAAGACGTCCAGATGGCTAACAGACACATGAAGAAATGCTCAACATTACTCATCATCAGGGAAATACAAATTAAAACCACAGTGAGATACCACCTCATTCCAGTCAGAATGGCTAAAATTAACAACTCCAGCAACAACAGATGTTGGCAAGGATGTGGAGAAAGAGGATCTCTTTTGCACTGCTGGTGGGAATGCAAACTGGTGTAGCCACTCTGGAAAACAGTATGGAGGTCCTTCAGAAAGTTAAAAATAGGACTACCCTATGACCCAGCCATTGCACCACTAGGTATTTATCCAAGGGATACAGGTGCGCTGATTCATAGGGTCACATTCACCCCAATGTTGATAGCAGCACTATCGACAACAGCCAAAATATGGAAAGAGCCCAAATGTCCATCGACAGGTGAATGGATTAAGAAGATGTGGCATATATATAATGAAGTATTACTCAGCAATCAAAAAGAATGAAATCTTACCATTTGCAACTATGTGATGGAACTAGAGGATATTAACATCCTCTAATATAAAATTAGTCATCATATAAAATAATGAGTAATTTTTCATTAGCAAAATTTGTTAGAGAAAGACAAATGTATGATGTCACTCATGTAGAATCTAAGATGCAAAACGGATGAACATAAGGGAAGGGAAGCAAAAAATATAAAAACAAGGAGGGGGCAAAACATAAGAGACTCTTAAATACAGAAAATAAACTGAGGATTGCTGGAGGGGTTGTGCGTGGGGGGATGGGCTAAGCGGGTAAGGGGCATTAAGGAAGACACTTGTTGAAATGAGCACTGGGTGTTATACATAGGGGCTGAATCACTGGAATCTGCCCCTGAAATCATTACTGTACTATATGCTAACTTGGATGTAAATTAAAAAATAAATAAAAATTTTTTTTAAAATAAATAATATTGTGTTCATTAAAAAAATGTTTTAATATGGCTAATTAAGTAACATGAAATATGAAAAATGTAAACTCTCAGTGATCCTAACAGTAAGCGGCTAAAAACAACAACAAAAAACAATGTCCACAGCCATACAAAACAATTCGTTAGTAACCATTCCAGGTACTGAGATATCAAGTCCTTTGTCTGAAAGCAGGCAACTAAAAAAAAAGAATCAAACATTTATCCTAGTTTTTGTGTACAAATGCAGCAGCCCTAGTTGATTAAAGAAAATATTTTACACAAAATGTGGAAAATATTAAACTTAATTAGAATGTCGGCTTTTTACAACATGTAATGAATGATCTCACTCAAGCACAGGTCATCAATGAAGGAAACCATTAGATGAAAGTGTGATGGGAACTTCATGGTGGAAAGATCAGCTGTCACCACCTGATCCATCAAGCCATAACTGTGATTAATCGTGCTTCCAAAGATGGCCCCAATGACATCGCCCATCCCTTTTCCTAATGTGACCTGTGACCACCCCATCAAGAGCTAGAGTCTCTTCCCAGTCATTTTGATTTAGACTGGTCTTATGGCTTGTTCTGACCAATGGAACGAGGTGGAAGTCATGCTATGTGTCTTCCAAGGCTGGGCCTTCAGAGACCTGCAACTTCTGGCTTTATCACTTCGAACACACCCTCTTCAAAGCCAGTTGTCTCATAAGACAACCCAGAGACCATTGTGCCATAAGGAAGCCCAAACTAGCTATGTGAAAAGAGAGGCTACACGGATGAAAGCTGACAAGCCAGACATGAAACCTTGTTGCACATACGACCCCAATGCAGCCACGAGCTGAATGCTGTAGAATGAATGATCCCAGCCAATGTTGTATGGATGATCAGGAAAAACTGCCCAGCCAAGCCCTGCCCAAACCATTATATGTGGAATTGTAAGCAAATAAAAGGGTTGTTTTAAGCCACAAAAAAAAAAAAAAAAAAACTGTCTAGCAATTATGGTGGGGCAGGTAAAACTGGTTAGACCTTTATACATGTATTTTATATTTTAGAATTGTTTACATGTTTAATAATGGAAGAACACCAAAAGCTTTACAGAGCCACAGTCCTCTGAAGGTCTCACTCTAGCCCTGAGGGAGAAATAGTTGTAAGTGAAGCAGAACAGTTTCAATTAGAGTAATCAAAGATGGCTTCCTGGAAAAAAGTAGAGCCTTCCAAGATGACCTTCCAAGATTTCAATAAGCAAAGACTAGGCAGGGGACATTCTGTAGATTCCTACTGACACCATGGAGCCAGATGAGAGGGAGAATTGGGGCAGATAAGCCTTTTAGATTGGGCATATGGCTGAAGATAAGGTGTAATCTGGATGTTTTATTCTAGTGGTTAAATAGAAGTCTTCTTAAAGGCACAGAGAAGACTAGGAATTCAGTGGCAGTGGAATAGCACACCTCTGGCATCTCCTCATACTACCTGCAAAGATTCTGTAAAGCAAGAAAGAACCAGAAATCAGACATAGAGGATAAGCAAGGCACTTGGAAAGTTGGACTCCCCAGTCCAAAGATATTTTCTCACATAATCAGTGGCACATTGGAATGGGGAATTCTGACTCTGTAATGCCCAAAAGGAAGGTTAACTCGAGCCAACAGATGGTCTCTTCAGAAATAACATGAAGGTGGGACACCGGGGGGGCTCAGTCGGTTGAGCACACAACTCTTGATCTCTGCTCAGGTCATGATCTCAAGGTTCATGGGTTCAAGCCCCACATCGGGCTCAACACCAACAGTGCAGAGCCTGCTTGGAATTCTCTCTCTCTGCGCCTCTTTCTGCGCCTCTCTCCCCGGCTCTCATTCCCCAGCTCGCTCTCTCTCTCTCTCTCTCTCTCAAAATAAATAAATAACTTAAAAAAAAGACGTTCATTGGACTGAGTTATCTGATGACACAACTTCTCCATTGTTGGGAAAGTGATGCATTTTGTAATTAACATTTGAGGTCTCTCCTTGAGTTTGGCGTTCTTCTTAGAATGCTTTGTTGCCAAATGATTGTTCAAGTTTGTATATTTGTTTTAGGCATGTTTGCCTTTAAGATTCAGAAGGATTCGGACTTTTGTTTGGCTACAGATTAACGTCAGTCATAGGTCTGAAGACCTTCTGAATGATTGCTGGAAGTGTTTCTGGCATTGTTTTGTATCCTGTGATGATAATCTTGCTCTCAGTGTTTCCTGTTTTTAAATTTTGTTGGGTCCCTAAGGGGTATGCTCACTTGAAATTCCAAATCCCAATATAAGTGAGCAGGGTCTAAAATGAGAACAAAAAGGTAGTGTAGTGCTAGCATCTGACATAGCAGTCATAGCAGTATAACATTGGTGTCTTATTCTTTCTTGGTTCTCTGCAAAGTTCTGGAAAACTCTGATCGCTCCCTTCTCTTACTACGTCTATCACGCCAGGGAACTTGGGCACAATGAGTAGCAAAGACCAGTGGTTCCCATTCCTGTGGGGAAAAGTGTAATCTTGCTGGGGCAACCACCTAGGACTCAGTTTCTTTCCTTATTTGTACAGAGGTTTGGCTGTTTAAAGATGTAACATGATTGAGACAATTTGAGTGAACCAAGCCCTGTTGACTTAATGTCTACAAATACCACGGAAAATATTCCAGATGTCAAAGTGTACTCTCATAGAGAAAGTTGTTTCTTGGAGGCAGCTCCAAAGTTGACAGGTCTAAGATATGACCTCTACAATGTCAGATCCTTACTGACATTGTAGCTTTACACAGTGGGTGGGAGCTGAGAAAACTTGTTTGCAAGCATATGTGAGATACTCCAAGGAGTTTCATAGAAAGAAGCAGAAAGCTTCTTTGAGAAGAGTTGGAGATCATGCTAGTGAAAGTGAGCGCTGTAAAAAATGGTTTACTACTGTTAATTTTATCTGATCTGTCATTGTTCACTATTTCTCTTACCCAAAAGATGTCATGGCTGGTGGATTCATGGGTTCTTCATCATCATCATCATCATCATCATCATCATCATCATTATCACCACGAACATTTTAATTCATTGTTCATTTAGTATGAAAGAGAAAAATCCAAAACTCCAAAGGATTTTCATATGGTCATATGAAAGGTCAGAGAACAGAATCATTATCCAGCTCCAGTGTTCATGAGGCCAAGCTTCATTAAAGTATGCCATAAAGCTACAGCATTAAAAAGCTGATAGCGGGGCACCTGGGTGGCTCAGTCGGTGAAGCATCTGACTTTGGCTCAGGTCATGATCTCGGGGTCTGTGGGTCCAAGCCCGGCATCGGGCTCTGTGCTGACAGCTCAAAGCCTGAAGCCTGCTTTGGATTCTGTGTCTCCCTCTCTCTCTGTTCCTCCCCCACTTGTACTGTCTCTCTCACTCTCAAAAATAAATAAATATAAAATTTTTTTAAAAAGCTGGTAGAGAAATATATAATGTTCTGTGGAACATTACGCTCTATTTAGACCTCTCTTTCAAGTAGGGGGGAGGAGGTGGTGTATTGGGTATATTTTAAATGCATTGTGTTAAATAATTGGCCCTGTTCAGGGGAAATGGTTAAGGTATATTCTTATCTCCAACCATTCATAAAAATTAATTCCAGATGGATTAAATATGTAAATACATCCATTCACTAAATACATATGTGTTAAGACATTACCATGTTCAAGGAGGTAGTAAGTCAGACAAGAATCTCAGTTCTCATGGAGGCTACATTCTAGTGCAGAGTGACAGACAGTAAGCACTTTAGTAGGGATATGTATTATGGAGAAAAACAAAGCAAGCAATGGGAATAGAGAATGGGAGTTTGCAATTTCAAATAGGATGCTTAGGGACGGCAACACTACAAAGATGACATCTGGGTAAAGAAGTAAGGTGAAAAAGTTGCCATGCGGTAATGGAAGGGGGACGTTCCAGGCAGAGGTAACATTTAATAGAAAGCCCTAAAATGGGAGTACACTTGTTTCAGAAATAGCAAGGAGTGGCTGATGTGACTGAGCACAGGAGAGAATAATGGGAAATGAGGCCAGAGCGGTAGCCAGAGATGGAAAGTTGATAGCCATTATAAGAACCTTGGCCTTTTCAAGTCAGATAGGAAGTAGCATGGACTGATTTTAATTTTAATGGAATCTATTTTTTGTTTTGAAAACAGAGTCAATGGAGGCAAAGTCAGGGGCAGGGAGACGTGTTAGGAGGCTATTGAAGTCCTCCAGCTGAAAAGAGAGGAATGGCTGGGACCAGGATGGTAGTAATGAAGGCAGTGAGAAAGGGTTGTTTCTGAATATACAGAAGGCGGAAGGCAGAGCCAAAAGGATTTGCTGATGGGTCGGATGTGCAGTCCGAAGAAAAAGAGGAGTCGAGGATGATAAGGCAGGTAAACTCAAAAATGGCCCCCAGGCACTACTGCCTCCTGGTAACCGGGGCCTTTTGTAATCCCCTCCTCTTGAGTGTGGGCTGGACCCAGTGTCTGCTTCTTTTTTTTTTTTTTTAATTTTTTTTTTTCAACGTTTATTTATTTTTGGGACAGAGAGAGACAGAGCATGAACGGGGGAGGGGCAGAGAGAGAGGGAGACACAGAATCGGAAACAGGCTTCAGGCTCTGAGCCATCAGCCCAGAGCCTGACGCGGGGCTCGAACTCACGGACCGCGAGATCGTGACCTGGCTGAAGTCGGACGCTTAACCGACTGCGCCACCCAGGCGCCCCCCAGTGTCTGCTTCTAACCCATAGAAGGCGACAAAGATGATGGGATGTCGCCTCCATGAGTAAGTTACATAATAATGTGACTTCTGTCTTATTAGCCGACTCTCTCACCTTCTCAGCCTGCATGCTTTCATGAAACAAGTTGCCATGTTGGGGAGGCCATGTGGCAAGGGACTGAGGGCGGCCTCTGGCCAATAGCCAGCTGGGAATGAAGGCCCCGAATCCAACAGCTACAAAGAGAAATATTGTCAGATTTTATTTCTTTAGGGAAAAAATGCATAAACAAAGTTTTAAAAAAATTCATCCAGAAATAGGAATTTATAACACATATAATCAACAAAGTAGTAATATCAGTAGGGCATATTTGCAGTATTACATTTTAATATTTTAACTTCATAACATATCTAAAGTAATAAGAAAAATGTTATAACCCAATAAATACAAACTCAATGAATATATGCAAATGCGTAACAATACAAGCAGGCAATTCACAGGGAGAAAATATGACCTATAAATACATTAAAAGATGCTTAGCCTCACTAATTTAAAAAAAATGCTAATTCAAACAAAAAAATACCATTTTTTCCTGCTTACAACTCTATAAAGTAGGTACAGGCATACCTCCTTTTGTTGTACTTTGTAGATATTACATCTATAAATTGAAGGTTTGTGGCAGTCCTGCATCAAGTAAGTATGTCAGCATCATTTTTTCCAGCAGCATTTGCATGTTTTGTCTCTATGTCACATTTTGGTAATTCTTCAATATTTCAAACGTTTTCATTAATTATATTTGTTACAATAATCTGTGATCAGTGATTACAACTCACTGAAAGATGATGGTTACCACTTTTTATTTTTTATTTTTTTTATTTTTTATTTATTTATTTTTTTAATTTTTTTTTTTCAACGTTTATTTATTTTTGGGACAGAGAGAGACAGAGCATGAATGGGGGAGGGGCAGAGAGAGAGGGAGACACAGAATCGGAAACAGGCTCCAGGCTCTGAGCCATCAGCCCAGAGCCTGACGCGGGGCTCGAACTCCCAGACCACGAGATCGTGACCTGGCTGAAGTCGGACGCTTAACCGACTGCGCCACCCAGGCGCCCCCATGGTTACCATTTTTTAGCAATAAGGTATTTTTAATTAAGGTATGTACATTATTTTTTTAGACATAATGCACCGTGAAACAAACAAAAAAATCATTTGACTCATTGCAATATTATTCTGATTGCAAAATTAGCTTTATTGTAGTGGTCTGGAACTGAACCCACAATATCTCCCTCTGAGATATGCCTGTACTAATATCATCCCCATTTTATAGATGAAGAAACTGAGGCACCAAGAGGCTAAGTAACTTGCTCAAGGTCACACAGTTAATCAGTTGCAAAACCAGAATTTGAAACCGTATGTCTGTCTCCAGAGCTAATAGTCCTAACCACCGTACTATCGTGTGGTGTTAGGCAAGCCCCCATCATCTCCCCCCCCCCCACACACACACACACATTCATATACAGGACCATCTTTTGTAATTTCTTTAAAGATGACTTTATTATTTATTTGAACCTAATTTTCCTTGGACATGTTACATGATTTATTCTTTTAGGTCACATCCAGAGAAGGTAAACCCAGAATCCTGTGGGGGAAAACACCAAACAGACTGACATACATATAATGGGAGACCCAGAAGAAGAAGAGAATTAGAACGAGGCATAAAAAATATTTAAAGATATAATAAAATTTTTCCAAAATTTTATTAAAGTTCATAGATCCAAGAATTTCACTGAACTCCAAACAAAATAAATTCAAACAAAACTACCTAGGTACAGGGGCGCCTGGGTGGCGCAGTCGGTTTGGCGTCCGACTTCAGCCAGGTCACGATCTCGCGGTCCGTGAGTTCGAGCCCCACGTCGGGCTCTGGGCTGATGGCTCAGCGCCTGAAGCCTGTTTCCGATTCTGTGTCTCCCTCTCTCTCTGTCCCTCCCCCGTTCATGCTCTGTCTCTCTCTGTCCCAAAAATAAATAAACGTTGAAAAAAAAATTAAAAAAAAAAAAAAACTACCTAGGTACATTGTAGTCAAACTGCTGGCAATCAAAGATAGAGAAAATGTGTTGAAAGAAGCAAAAGAAAGAAGATATCACAAACATACATTTTTTTCTCATCAGAAACAACGTAGGACCAGAAGTCAAAGGTAGGGAATCTCTAAAGTGCTGAAAGGGAAATGTTATCAATCCAGAATGTTATATACAGAGAAAACATACTTCAGAAATAGAGGAGAAATAAAATATTTTCAGACAACTAAATGTAGTGGGGATCCTAGATAGTGTTAAAAGGCAAGAAAAAAAAGGCATAGATATCAAAAAGAAAAACTTTATTTACGTATGACATCATTGGTACACAGAATACAATTAAGAATCTTTTTTTTTTAATTAATTAATTAATTTATTTTTTTAACGTTTATTTATTTTTGGGACAGAGAGAGACAGAGCATGAACGGGGGAGGGGCAGAGAGAGAGGGAGACACAGAATCGGAAGCAGGCTCCAGGCTCTGAGCTGTCAGCACAGAGCCTGACGCGGGGCTTGAACTCACGGACCGCGAGATGGTGACCTGAGCCGAAGTCGGACGCCCAACCGACTGAGCCACCCAGGCGCCCCAAGAATCTTTTTAAAAAGCTACCAGAATAAGTGAGTTTAGCAAAATCAGAGAATATAAGTTCAAAATACAAAAATCAACTATATTTCTTTCTTTTAATGTTTATTTTTGAGAGACAGCATGAGTGAGGGAAGGGTGGAGAGAGAGGAAGGCCCAGAATCTGAAGCAGGCTCCAGGCTCTGAGCTGTCAAAACAGAGTCCAACACGGGGCTCAAACTTGGGAATGGCGAGATCGTGACCTGAGCTGAAGCCGGACACTTAACCGACTGAGCCACCCAGGCTCCCTGGAATCAACTATATTTCTATATGCTAGTAATGAAGAGCTGGCAATAAAAATTGTACAAAAATAACATTTACAATAACTTCAAACAACCTGAAAAACTTAGGCATAAATTTAACAAAATATACAAAATACACTAAAAAAAAAAATACAGATCATTGCCAAAGTTAAAGAAAACCTAAACAAATGGAGATGTGTACAATATTGATAGCTTGGAAGATTCAATATTTAAGGTGTCATTTCTCCCCAAATTGATCTATAGATTCGGTGCATTCCCAACCCAAATGCCAACATTCTTAGGGTTTTTTTTTTTTGCGGGGGGGGGGGGTTGTTTTTAAATTTTTATTTAAGTAATCTCTACACCCAGCGTAAGGCTTGAACTCACAACCCGGAGATCAAGTGTCAGATGCTCTTCTGACTGAGCCAGCCAGGAACATCACTCCCCAGCATTCTTTTACTTAGAAATTAACAAGCAGATTATAAAATTTATAGGAAGACACAGAGGAGCTAAAATAGTCAAAGAGTGTGGAATGTCATAAGAATAGCTATATAGAACAATGCAGTAGAATAGGAAACTTAGCAATAGAGCCCCACACGCACATACTCAACTGATGTTCACGCACCACAGAGCTCGGTGGAGAGGATAAGTCTTTTCAACACATGCTGCTGGAACAAGTGAGTATCCATATTCAAAACCAAACAAAAACAAATTAATCTGGATTCTTACCTTCCACCACACCAAAAAACAAGCCAAAAATGGATCACAGATTTAAACATAACAGCTAAAGAAGACAAAGAAAGAGGAGGGGGTGAGGGAAGGAAGATGAATTACAGGAGGAGGAGGAGGAAAGAAATCTGTGATCTTGCGTTAGGCAAAGACTCTTAGGGAAGACACAAAAAGCATGAATGACAGGGGCGCCTCGGTGGCGCAGTCGGTTAAGCGTCCGACTTCAGCCAGGTCATGATCTCGCCGTCGTGAGTTCGAGCCCTGCGTCGGGCTCTGGGCTGATGGCTCAGAGCCTGGAGCCTGTTTCCGATTCTGTGTCTCCCTCTCTCTCTGCCCCTCCCCCGTTCATGCTCTGTCTCTCTCTGTTCCAAAAATAAACGTTGAAAAATAAATAAATAAAAAAAAAAAAAGCATGAATGACAAAAGACAAACACCGATAATTTGGACTTCATCAAAACTAAAAACATTCTCCTTCAAAGATGCCATTAAGGGGGCACTCACTTTCGAATGTCCCCTCTCTGTAAAAAGAGTTTTCTTACTATTCTTCCTCTCTAATCTTATGCTCTAATAAACTTTTGCCTGCTGCTCAAAAAAACAAAAAAACAAAAACAAAAACAAAAACAAAAAACCTGCCATTAAGAAAATGAAAAGGCAAGTTAAACACTTGGAGGGGAAAACATCTATAATGTGTATATATCTATATATAGTGTGTATGTATATCTATACGTATATAGTATAGATAACTACATAGATATACTTACGTAGATAGATATGGATCACAAATGACTGATATTCATAATACATGGAGAACTCTTACAACTCAATAATAACAAGATAAACCAATGGGGGCAGTGGAGATTATATATAATTACATAGGTAATTATAGATAGATAGATAGATAGATAGATAGGACTAAAGAAGATGTATAAAGAGACAACAAGTATGGAAAAAGATCGTCAACATCATTAATCATCATGGAAACTCAAATCAAAACTACCCTGAGGTACCATTTCACATCCACACCACTGGCTAAAATCAAAGAGCCTGACAGCAGTGGGTTGGGGACAACGTAGAGCAACTGGAACTCTCATACGAGGCTGGCTTCCCGGGCACCAGGCTCAGAAGAGCTCCACACCTGAACTAACGCTCCGCTGTCACTGTCCTGAAGTTCTTGATAATAAGTGTACCTTCGAGCGAGTGTTCTGTAAGTGAAGTCCAATGAAACAATGGAAAAATGCATGTGAGCAGAGGAGACACTCCTAATACACCTGTTTGTTCCTTGATGCTTCCTTCACACCTGGTGTTTGCAGCGTCCCATGAGCACAGACTTCTTATGGACACAATGCATGGGAGTTCAGCAAGACTCAAAGCAAATAAAAAAGAACCGTGTTGTTCCTCAGAAAATTAAAAATAGGATTATCATATGATCCAACAATCCCATTTCTGAGCTTATACCCAGAATGAAATGAAAGCAGAGACTTTGTAGCCCCACGTTCATAGCAGCAGTGTTTGCGATAGCTAAAATATGGAAGAAACTCAAGCATCAGTGGATGAAGGGATAGACAAAATGTGGCATGTATATACAATGGAATATTATTCGGACAGTACAACATAGATGAACCTTGAAGACATTATGCTAAGTGAAATAGCCAGTTGCAAAAGGACTTTAAAATGCTGTAAAAAAAATACTGTATGATCCCACTCATTTGAAGTACATAATACAGCTAAATTCACAGAGACAGAGGGGTGCCTGGGTGGCTCAGTTGGTTAAGTGTCAGACGTTAGCTCAGGTCACGGTTTGTGAGTTCGAGCCCCACCTCAGGCTCTTTGTGGATGGCTCTTGGAGCCTGGAGCCTGCTTCCAATTCTGTGTCTCCCTCTCTCTCTGTCCCTCCCCTGCTCATGCTCTGTCTCCCTCTCTCTCAAAAATAAATGAACGTTAAAAAAAATTCATAGAGACAGAAAGTAGAATGGAGGTTGCCAAGGGGGCTGGAGGGGAGGGGAAATGGAGAGTTTGTGTTTAATAAGGATAGAGTTTCAGTTTTGCAAGATGAAAAGAGTTCTGTGGGTGATGGTTGCACAATGGTTTAAGTGCGCTTAGTGCCACTGAATGTACACTTAAAAATGGTTGATGATGACATGTATTTTACCACAGTTTTTAAAAAAGTAATTATGTTATATCTATGACTGAGGAAGGGGGGCGGGCAAGCACTGACAGCCATAGAATATAATAGAGTTGCCAGATAGAATGCAGTCTGTCCCGTGCGATATTTGGGATGTACTTGTACTAAAGAAATGATTTGCTCTTTGTCTGACACCTAGATTTAATTGTTCATCTCGTATTTTTATTTGCTACCTCCGGCAATCCTCCTCAAGGGGCCAGCCACACTTTGCATTTGAACCAGAACTTGCTTTGAATGAAGAAAGGTGGCGATCCAAGAAACATGAAACCCCAAAGAACGCTACCATTTCCTTTTTCGCTTGCGTTACCCACTGTGTTAGCCAACTATTTATGCTATGAATGAAGACGTAAGCCATAAAAGGAACAAAAAAGATCAGGCAACGTCTACTTCCTCTTCCTCTCAGCTCTTCCTTACTCATCCGGAAGCCCAAGGTAGAGTTACCACAAAGTGCACGTGTGGAGAAGAGAAACAGAAACAGCTGAGTTCGTTTTGTGCAGTGTTTCAACTGTTTTCAGAAGAGCGAAATAAATATGTGAGCTATGAAATCCAAACTGTGTCATTTTAGGGAGTCCACATGCAAGCCAAAAGCTCTTGTATCGGCACCTAAAACTGGCTGTTTTGTATTCTTTTATGAGACAATCGGTCAGGTACAGGTGTAAGTGGAGCCAGAGGAGAGGCTCAGGACAAAACCGAGTTAATTATGCTTACAGGTCCTAGAGACGGGAGCCACACGAGGCCAAATGGGAAGGACACCAGGGTGGACAAGAGGCAGAAAACAGGAGCGAAGGGCGGGAGAGCAGGGGGCATGTGTGCTTGTAATGTTGGTGGGGGTGGGACCAGGAGCCACGTACCTAGGCCATGACCCTTATTGGTGTTTCCTTGGAGAAGTCAAGACAGGACAAGAGAATAATGTAGGATAGACTACAGAATAATTTCTGTGGGCTTTAGACTTGAGGGGCGATCCCTAGTTGCCTGGTACCTGGCACGATTAAGTCAGAGGAATATTGCCGCTGGATGTGCATGGGCCAGATAGAGGAGACAGCTCTGGATTGGTCAGCTTGTATATATCAGAGGCATGCTCAGTCTGTGTTCCTTGCTATCTCTAAGAATTGCCTAGCCCGGTAGGGCATTCTCTGCCCAGTCGGAAAGGGTTTTTAAGATCAAAATATCATAATTTACAGGGGAAACACACACACACGCACACACACACACACACACACACAATACTGCTTTTTTAATATCATATTAGGGGAAGTTTGGGGTGATAATAGTGGGGATTTTTAGAGTAGGGCATAAGTTGCCCTAAACAGCATAGAAAAAATTACAAGAGTAGAGAGGAGGAACAGAAGTGGAATACCAGTCTCCAGAGGCTGGCCCATAACTGCATTTCCCATTTACACGGCATTAGCCAAGAAAGACAGATCTGAAATTTTGGGTTTTTCGAACAATATCCTGGGAAAATTGTATAGTTTGTCAGAAAGATGTTCAGATCAAGGTGGCAGGTCTGGCAGTTATATTGTTGGAGGGTATGGAATGAAATTATTGAAGTACATATAAAAACTAGTGGTTCTGTGTGTAACCAAGGGGAAATAGTGGTTTGGTGGTCATGGTCTGAGATGCAAAGTGGGAGATTGTGGTAGGAAGCCGGAGGTGGGGAGTCGGAGAAGGCAGTGGGGGCAGGGGTGTCGAAGCATTGACTAACAGGAAGCAGTCGCCTCCCGGGGAAAACAATAATCTCCATTAATTTTTAGAACGGCCCAGATACTAGTAACTTCTACCAGATTTCTCTTCAGGCACAGGAATATAGGGAGGCGCATTTGAGCAGAGAGCAGGGAATATACCAGGATCACGGGCTAAGCGGACAGTGAGCCCAGAAACGTAAGAGAATCCCTAATATCAAAAGAAGAAAAGCGGAAATGCCTTGCGTCCTCTTTGTGTCTTAGGAGAGGCAGTCTATGGGCATTGTTTGGGTGGAGATCTTAGCATCCAGGGTGAAGGATCTCTCCCACAGTGAGCGAAGTCATCTCCAGTGGTGAGTCTTGGGCAGATACCATGTCATTTGAGATGACATGTTCTCCAGCGGTGAGCTCCTGGGCCAGGGATGTGGGACTGGGGTGTTCTTCTCAAGTGGGTACTTCCTGGAGTTGATGTGGGTCTCAGCGTTTGCCACATTTGGTTGGAACAAATGTTTACTGGAGTGTAACCAAGTGAAAGCACCCAGACGGGCTGTAGTTGCCAGAACGGTGTGCAGCTGGACTCTTAACAGGGTTTTCCATTTTGTTTTTGTTTTTGTGGAAGTTTAGATTCAAATGGGTCCCAAATCACATGACAGCTGCCTGGCTCAGGGGGCGGTCTACAGTTGATGGATCCTGGAAGAGTATAAATTGGCTAGCTAGGAGGGAGCATTCTCTTCCCAGCCAGAAACGCTTTTGAAATGTCCAAACGTTGCAATGCAAAGAGAAATTTCCATATATATCTTAACCCCGTTGGCACTGCATAATACAAGGTTGAAATAGCAGTAAACTTTATGTTAATAATTAAGAGCATGAATAGCAAATAAAAACCACCGTGACAAGTCAAGAGAGAGATTGCAGAAGAAAAGAGCTTTGTATTTCCTGCTTTTTGAACAGTGAACCACACGTTTTTAATTTGTACTGGGTCCAGCAAATTATGCAGCTGGCTCTGGCTTATACATTTCTGGGAGGAATGTAAATGGTATGACCATTTTGGAAAACAGTTTTGTGGTTTCTTGTAAAGGCAGCCACGCATTTACCGCGTGACCTGGGGAGGGAAGCCGATTGAGCTAACTCGGTCACATTTGCACCCTACTGAAGAAAGTGAAAGAGATCGTATGATTGGGAGCCCTACCAGAACCACATAGAATGGAGGAAGAGTAATTCCCCCAGAAGAATGGAGAAAGGAATGCTGAGCAAGCCAAAATTAATGGAGGCAGAAAATGGATAAAGAGAGGAGGAAGGTGGTACAAGAAGTGAGGATATTCTATTACAGATGGCGAGGCTAGAATTTAAGTTTCCCGCCCACCTCAGTGAAGCTTTTCTTCTTTGATTCAAGCCTTCGTTAAGGCATTATCTAGAAAAATGGCTTGTTTCTGCAAAGAATTGCTTTGTAAATTACACCTGAGGCAAATAAATGTGGATTTAACATATGATGATGATGATGATGATAATAATAATAAATATAAGGCCCCTGAAGTGCTTTTATGATTTTATGTTCCTACCCGGAAGTTTGGTTTCAAACCAGGAAAGCCAGTTGACGGATACCCAGTGACCCAGCTGTGGGACCTATCTAGAAGCTTCCAGTACTGACCACTTGTTCACTACTGGGAGGACAAAGACAAACTGGGTATGTAGGTGTGCCTTAGTAGACCCCAAGATGATGGAAGAAAGAGTGCCATTCTGCCCTTATTCCGTGGATGTAGCTGTTGTAACAGTCTGGCCCAAACTGAAGAGCCTCCAGTTGTAAATGTGGAGAACCAAGGTCGGTTTTGGGCACCGCCACTGGCCTTTTGGTTGACTTGGGCAAATGATTCACTTCTCTGTACTTCATTTTCTTCCAACACAAGCATAAGTTATACCTCCTCAACCCACTGTCAAGTTGGTTTGTTATATAAATGAGTTCATAAGCATGAAATCTCTTGGCAAATGAAATTTCATAGAAAATTAAGATTACATGCTAGTTATTATTATTAGCACGAGGGAGAAGTGCTGGCACCCTCCCTTTCCCTTCCAGATTATTGGCAATGGGAGAAGATCAAATAAGGAGCATGACTGGATTTGGAGAATGACCTTTCAATACATTGCTGTCCATGAAACAAGGATCAGAGAGTTTTGTGGCTCTGGCAGCTTCCTGAGAACCCAGGAAACTGCTATGAATCTGGAAGAGGCATTAGTTGTTAAAACTCAGAGATGGGATATTTTTACAGTGATACAAGGCAGCTTCTTATCTCTTTCCTCACGGCATCACTAAAACAAAACCAAAACCAAGAATGAAAACCTTTAACTGATTCCCAGAAACACAGACTTTGCTTGCAGAAAAGCTGGAGGAGACGGAGGGGGTCAGTGAGCAAGAATAAAAATAGTATGGTACATTTGGAAAGGAAAAAAAGAGACCTCATTATCACACTGGCAGATACTAAGAATAAATGATGAACAAAAGTACCTCAAGACTAAGCCAAATGGATCACAAATTGGATATGAGTCAGCAACGCAAGTCCTTTATTAGGGAAGCTCAGGCCTGAGTACAATGTTAATAATATTTTCTGCTGATTTTTATGAAGCACTTACTATGTGCCATGGACTTTTAAGTGTATACATGCATTTAATCCCACAGGGTAGGTGTGACTGTTACTCAATTTCACCAATGAGGAGAATGATGGCCAGTAAGTTAAAGTATTTCCACAAGTCCTCCTAGCCATTATGTGGCAAATCTGGGACTTGAGCTGGTATCTGTCACCAAAATCCTGTTCCTAATCCCCATATTGTAAACTGACCCCCAGAGAGCTCCCTGCTCATGTACACACAGGTTGCAGTTCTGGGCTTTGGCAAAGGGGCTCGGCAAACCTTATGAGGACTCAAAGGATAGCAGTGAAAGGAATAAGATGACTTAACTTGGAGAAGAGAAACCTAAGATATGATCCACGGCAATGTTAACCTGTCTGGTGGCAAACCAGTCTGGGTGGTTTGGGAGAGCAGAGGAGTCAGAGTAAACCAGAATCAAATTGTGATTGTTTCTAGAAGCGACGAACGCTAAATATCCGTGGCAGTCGTGAAGACGCAGCATTCAAGACAACCTGGTGTGGGCTGTGTAAGTGACTGACAGCCCCCAGGTGTCACATTTTTGGGTCTGCTCTGGCACTCAGGCAAAGGCTGCCCCCGGGCCGCCCCTATAAGAGCTGGGCCATTCTTGCCCAATGGGGGACCACTCTGTCAGCCCTGACTCTCCATCTGAGAGTCTCAGAACCACCCAGTGGTCTGAAGCGTCTCCCACCCAAGCCTCCTTCTTCTCCCTTCCTTCCTTAGGGATCTTACCTAGAGCCTAGCCTGGAGGTTCTCCTCGCCTACTCCTGCTCTCTCCCCTTTAATCTTAACAGGTGTTTCCCCAGTAGATCCCTCGTATATAATCCTGCGTTGGTGTTCACTTCTCAGAGACCCAAACGGATGCAATACTGAGTGTGTAGTGAAAGGGAAATGATAACTTTGTCTTTAAAAGCAGGCATCGCAATTAGTGACTAAGAAAAAGTACAGGCTCTTGGGACCCAAAGAGGATGTGCTTAGAAGACGGTCCAATCTTCTCCTAGGCCTGAGATTCTAAGAGTCTGTATTTGGGGTGTAAATATAACAGGCTGAATGTTCTCAGCTTATTTTATTTTTTAAAAAATTCACTGTATTATGAAAGTAAGAATTATGACCTTAAGGTATTATCTGAATGATAATGAGAAACGCCTGAAATGACATCTTCATTGCACCTGTCACCATCTGTGATCTGAAACCTGTACTGCTCTAACAGATGCTATTAAAATGATTACAAAAGTGAACAGCGACCAATACTCATTAGAAACAGATGGCGGCAGATCTCAGGCTTGAGCCCTCACAAACCAGCCCCAGAGCTGTCCCGAATCCCTCGAGCAGCACGACTCAGCTCAAACTTCCCCAGAGCCCTAAAGAGTCCAATAGTCCCTGGTGTAGCATTTATTTGCCCTGCACAGGTTAAAAGAGGCCTTTCCCTATACTGAGGCATCAGCCTTACAAGACCAATAGTTAGACATACTTCAGCAGTGAATATGTGGTCAGGCTTTGAATAATTCTTTGTAATTAATAAAGTAAGACATTTAAAAAAGTTACAAGGCTACAATGTCTTGCTTCTAACCAACTGTGGTGTGTGACCTTGAATAAATTGTTTAAGCCATCCAGATCACATACACACACAAAATTCTGTGTATGTGGCAGGTCAACATTACAAACTCATTGAAGTTGTAATTCTCACCCCCTGTTAAGGGGTTATGGTTTTTCTTTGTTTCTCATGAAGACTGGACTATTTCAGAAAATGCCTTTTCATAGGGATAGAGTACACTTCCCTTAGGTGGATGTGATAATTCTCCCTCTCTGTATATTGAGAGTCAAGAAACTTAAACCTCTGTTCTCACCTTGACAAACTATTTAAAGAGCTTCATGATAATGTTACACTGAATAAGAAGGGGTTTGCTATTATCAGCTCCCAAGATACAAACAATTCTACTATCAGACGGAATAAACACTCTTTTAAGATTTTCTTTGCAAGAAAAAAACCCCAACAATCTGAGTACGGTTAATGGTGAGACACATTCAGAATTAAGCTGTAAAAGGGCCACCCTCTTCTCTAAGGCTCTGGCAACCACTAGGTTCCTCTCCCAGTTGGCTGCGTGGCTCTAGCACAATCAAAATGACCAGCCTGTCTGCCCGCTCTTTGGCTGGAAGGCCCTTTGCCCCCTCCTGGTGGTTGGGGAGAGAGAAAATGGAAGCAGTGAGAGATACAAAGGCAGAGCACACACAACCAAAGCCACCATTTATCAAACAGGGTGGCCTGGTGCAGAAACTCGACCCAACTGGGCCACTGTGGTAAGTAAACAGAGCAGCTGCGACAGGCCATTGAGGAAAGGGCAACTTGAAATTTGAGAAAGGCATCCTTGGGGCCCCTGGTTGGCTCCAGAGGTAGTGACCTCAGGGTCCTGGGTTCAAGCCCCACATTGGGGGTAGAGCTTACATTAAAAAGAAGTACTGGGGCGCCTGGGTGGCGCAATCGGTTAAGCGTCCGACTTCAGCCAGGTCACGATCTCGCGGTCCGTGAGTTCGAGCCCCGCATCAGGCTCTGGGCTGATGGCTCAGAGCCTGGAGCCTGTTTCCGATTCTGTGTCTCCCTCTCTCTCTGCCCCTCCCCCGTTCATGCTCTGTCTCTCTCTGTCCCAAAAATAAATAAACGTTGAAAAAAAAAAATTAAAAAAAATAAAATAAAAAGAAGTACAAAAGAAAAGAGAATGGCACGCTTTATAGAGTCTCAAGCACTACCATACCACCATTCGCGATAAATTTTTTAAAATATTTTTTCAATTTCATTCTTTGTTAACTTGCAGGAATATTATTAGATTTTTCTGCTTTTGGCTGTACTCAAATCATATTTCAGAAACATTCTGGGTAGTGTAGATTTTGGGGGGGCTGCCCTGGGGGCATTTCCCCTCTTGCCTCAAACCACAAAAATACGGTAGCTATTGTATCTATGGTAAATGGGTTCCAAGTTTAAAAAAAAAAAAAATCTGGGTCACCTGGGTGGCTCAGTCTGTTAAGCGTCCAATTCTTGATTTTGGCTCAGATTATGATCTCACAGTTCATGAAATCGAACCCCACTTTGGGCTCTGTGCTGATAGTGCAGAGCCTGCTGGGGATTCCCTCTCACCTTCTCTCTTTCTCCCAAAATACATAAACATAAAAAAAAAATCTCACAAACAAGCTTTTAATGTATAAGGTATTTGTAAGCCAGGCCTACCTATATATGAAACTTATATTCATTTCCTTATTAAATATATACTTAGTGACCTACTAGGTCCAGGCATCACACCAGGTGCTGTGGACAAGTTCAAGGAGCTCACAGTTCTTTACAGAAGATGTAGTGTAAGTGAAGTGCATAATGGGGAGTGAGCAGGGCCATATCATTACTTTCACGGGCTCTTAGCAGCTTTGTGTTGCTGGGCCCCTTTGTCCATAAAAAGTATTAAAATTATGTTCTACTACTGTTATTAAAGAGAAATATAATACAGTTTGGATTACTTGCTCTTTTTTCTCTTGCAGATTTTAAAAGAAATTAAAACATTAAAAAAATTTTTTTTAATGTTTGTTTTTTGAGAGAGAGAGATGGGGCGCCTGGGTGGCTCAATCGGTTGAGCATCGACTTCAGTTCAGATCATGATCTCGCTGTTCATGAGTTCAAGCCCTGCATCGGGCTATGTGCTGAGAGCTCAGAGCCTGGAGCCTGCTTCGCATTCTGTGTCTCCCTCTCTCTCTGCCCCTCCCCCACTCGTGCTCTGTCTCTGTCAAAAATAAATAAACATTAAAAAAAAATTAAAAAAAGAGAGAGAAAGAGAGAGGGAGACAGAAGGCAAGCAGGGGAGGTGCAGAGAGAGACAGGGAGACACGGAATCCAAAGCAGGCTCCAGGATCTGAGCTGTCAGCACAGAGACTGACACAGGGCTAGAAATCACGGACGGTGAGATCATGACCCGAGCCGAAGTTGGATGCTTAACCACCTGAGCCACCCAGACATCCCAGAAATTAAAACATTTTTGTGGGCCTTTAAAATTATCCTGGGTTGTAGACATTGTGCCTGCTGTGCTTAACGGAGACATCAGCCCTGGAGATGACAAGGTGAGGGTTTGCAGAGGTGACATTTGAGGTCAGAGTTAAAGGATACACAGGAATTAATCAGAAAGGCAAGCGGGGAAAGGCCATCACAGGGAGGAAGAATAGCATGGACGAAACCCTAAAGTGTGAAGGGCAAGGTTAAGGGCCCCCGCAAGGTAGAAAATGAGGTTGGTAAAGGTAGGCAGAGGATAAAATATGAAGAATCTTATATGTTGTACCAAGAACAGGCAGGAAGTAATGGAGAACAGCTGAGGAGTGTCATGTCTAGACGTGTCTCGTACAAAGATTGCACCTGAGTGATTGTAAGGCTAGGAGACCACGTTCAGGGATGAAGGCAAGGACCTGAGAAATGGGAACGAAAATGATGAGGATTCCAAGAACACGGGTTGGTCAATCGGACAGAAGTAAAGATGCAGAAGTCTGGGTTCTTATTTATTCCCTTCTCAGCCCTTTAATTAGTGCCTGACTACCTACCCATCAGTCACACACCAAAGAAAACCAAGCAACCAACTTGGCTATGGGAAACAGCCATTTTTCCTGATCACTCTCCTGTTCATCTGATTAAACTAATTTCTCTTGACCTTTTGATTTATCTCCAGTCCCTCCTGTTCTGACACCCTGTTGAAACCCAGTTCTCCATCTCTAAGGGGTATCAGTGCATTGGTCACAATTTTGTACTTGACCTCTGCTTCTTTGCGTCCACAGCTATGGCTACAAGGTACGCCTGCTGCCCATTCTGACCCCTCGGGCCCATCCTAGCCAAGCCAGTCCCACCTGACCTCCACACAGGGAAAAGGGATCAGACTTTTCTGCCTTAAATGAACTGGTGAATGGTTAGAGGTGATAGAGTAGGCAGTCAGTTAGCTAGGTGTGAGCAGGGAACAGGCATGTGTTTTCTGTTTAGAGAGGAGGAAACCAAGTTTCAGAGAGCTGGCAAACCCCGGGGGGAGGGGGAAATGCTCTCTTCCCTAGGATCACTACCCTTCAGTGACCTATAGCTTCCTTATGATACATTTACACTGCAGTTCTGACCCCTACCCCCTTGTGGGGGGATGGCTGCCACGACAGTTCTGACAAGCACCACACAGGGCCCAAAACCCCCACTCCTGTTGGTAGGAGGAGTCCCTTAGGAGACCTCGGAGGCCAGCTCCGACCCATAACCTATTCCCCATAACCCATAACCAGCTATGACCCATAACCTATTCAAACATAAAAAGACGACCCCAAACCCTGATGTGTAGCCACCTCTGGACCTGCCTGCTCTCCCATCTCGAGAGTGTACTTTTGCTTTAGCTGCTATTTTAAAATTTTTTTTTCATGTTTATTTATTTTTGAGAAACAGAGTTGAGGGGGGGGAGGGAGACACAGAATCAGAAGCAGGCTCCAGGCTGTCAGCAAAGGGCTTGAATCCACGAGCCGCGAGATCATGACCCGAGCCAAAGTCAGACGCTTAACCCACTGAGCCACCCAGGTGCCCCTTGCTGTAGCTGCTATTAAACAGCTGCTTAAGAGTTTGGCTCTGAGTTCTTTCTTGGCCAAACTCAAGAACCCAGGCCAGGGAATGGCATGGACTGAGCTCAGAAAACAGGGTGAGGAACAGTTTGACAGAAAAGGATTACTACTTCAGTTCTAGACGTGTTGGCTCTGAGGTTCCAAAGAGGCAGCCTGGTAGACATTAACCAAAGCAGCCACAAATATGATCCTAGCGGGGCGCCTGGGAGGCTCAGTCAGTTTAAGCGTCCGGCTCTTGGTTTCGGCCCAGGTCATGATGTTTGTGAGTTCGAGCCCCGCATCAGGCTCTGTGCTGACCGTGCAGAGCCTGCTTAGGATTCTCTCTCTCCCCCTCTCCTCTGCCCCTCCCCTGCTCACACTGTCTCTGTCTCTCTCAAAAATAAACAAACTTAAAAAAAAAAACGTGGTCCTAGAATTCAGGAGAATGTTCTGAGCTAGAGATAGAGGTGTGTGTGCGGAATTCACATAGTAGGCCTTAGGCTATCCTCAGAAAGGCCTTCGTGAAAGACGGACCCTTAGCTGGCGTCTAGGCACTTGATTTGGGGAGTGTTTCCACCATCCCCCTACTGAAAGAAGTGTCTCTACGTGCCTAAACCGCAAATAATGTGGTTCATGCTGAACGCTTCCTTTCCTTCTGGGAGTCTGGGATTTTGGTACATGCCAGGCAGAGGTGCCTACATGACCGGCCCCCAATAAAAATCTCGGGCACTGAGTCTGTAATGAGCTTCCTTAACAACAACACTTCTTCCATGTCCCATTTGGTGCTGGAGGAATGTGTGTCTTGTAGGACTGCACTGGGATAGGACTCTTGGAAGCTTGACTGGTTTCATCCAGACTTCGCCCCATGTCCCTTTGCCCTTTGTCTCCTTTCCTTATAATAAATCTTAGCTGTGAGCACAACTATATACTCAGTCCCATGAGTCCTAGCCAACCACTGACCTGGAGGTGGTCTTGGGATCTTCCAACAGAGAGTTATCAGGAACATTAGGTGCTTCAACGATGGGACTGAAAATACAATTAAACCGCTCCCAATCTACGTGCTTGCGCTGGACTGGCCACGTGACCTGACCCCAACTGATCAGAGTGGAATGGTCACTCTGCGTCACCCTTCGGACGAAAATGAAGAAGCCTCCTTCCTATTGTAAAACACACTGTCTGAAATTCAGCAAAGGGACAATGGCAACACTCAAAGGAAGATTAAAGAAAGCCCCCAAACCACACCAGAAGTAAAATCTACATAGCTAAGCAATAGAAGCGTCCTTTTAACAAAATACTGAAAGAGAGAAAGAAAGAAAGAAAGAAAGAAAGAAAGAAAGAAAGAAAAGAAAAAAGAGAAAGAAAAGGAAAGAAAAGAAAAAAGAGAAAAGAAAAGAAAAGAAAAGAAAGAAAGAGAAAAAAGAAAAGGAAGGAAACAAAGAAAGAAAAAAAGAGAAAAGAAAAGAAAAGAAAGAAAGAAAGAAAGAAAGAAAGAAAGAAAGAAAGAAAGAAAAAAAGAAAGAAAGAAAAGCCCTAAAGGTGTTGTAAGGGTCATGACTATTCCCTCTAGTAAATCAAGAACAATACAAGACTTGTGGTGTTTGAGATGAGACCCCAAATGAAACTGTTAAGGAGCTAATTAAAGTTTTAAGGCACTTGTCCAAAAAGCCCCTAACCTGTTGTACAGAGACCTGTTCAACATTATGGCAGTTCCTGAACCAAGGATTCACATCAAAGTGCTAAGATCAAAACTGTTCACTAGCATCCTCTCAAACCTTCGAGCCCCTGCCACTCACCCCCACCACCAGTACGGAAATTCTCACTGGGTTATCTTTCTGAAAGTGGCCCTAATTCAGGAGTAGGCCAGCCAAATTGGCTGACCAAACAACTTAGTCTACATCCAGATAAGAGAGTCAACAAAGAGATGCTTACAAGTCTCATTATTTCTATCATTCATCCTTCTAAGCTTGCTCAGCAAGATGTGTGCACATTCTATACCAGTAATCAGTGTAATCAGTGACGCTTCTTTCCCCCTTTTTTGTTTGATCTTTATTCCACTTCACTCTATCAGGTAGATAGGAGCCACATTTACCATTTATCCCATAAGCTGGATGGTAAGAAGTCACAATGAATCAAATCCAATCTAATGGAGGGGCGCCTGGGTGGCTCAGTCGGTTAAGCCTCCGACTTCAGCTCAGGTCACGATCTCGCGGTCGGTGAGTTCGAGCCCCGCGTCGGGCTCTGTACTGACCGCTCAGAGCCTGGAGCCTGTTTCAGATTCTGTGTCTCCCTCTCTGTCTCTGACCCTCCCCCGTTCATGCTCTGTCTCTCTCTGTCTCAAAAATAAATAAATGTTAAAAAAAAAAAAAATTAAAAAAAAAAATCCAATCTAATGAAAGAGTGGACATCATCCAGTTCACTATTATGAATCTGAACTCCTAAGAGTGGCTAAATTGTGTCACCTCACAGTACAGAAGCTGTAAATGAATTTGTATCGTTTCCCATCGGGGAGAATGTGAAAATGTTTTGCAACTGCACAGAAGACAGTTGGATTCTGGTCATAAATAGGGGCATTTTTGAGGTTAAATGTGTGAGAAGGAAGTGTACGTATATACTAGGCAACCAAGAGGTTACACTTTTCAAACAAGACATTAATACAATACAGGAAAAATACACGTGAAAGCTTTATTTTGGAGAAGACATGTGATTACGCTACTAAAAAAAGGGGGGCAGTTAAGAAAAAGAGAAGTATAGGAGCCAACTCAGACTCTTCAGAGATTTAATGCTCAAAATAAATTAAAAAAAAAAAAAACTTGCTGAAAGTAATTGAAGATCCCTAATTATTCTAAGGGCAGATATGTTCAGGACCTAATACCTCCATAGTCACTGAAAAGAACTCAGAACCTGCCCGTAGACATTGAGGAAAACAGTCACCACTGACACTTACAGTCATGTCCTGTGGAACATGGAACATTTGGCATTCTCGGTGACAGATGGCTTGCTGGGCAATCATCTTCTGTATTAACAGGTACCCCAGCTCTCTGACCTCCAACGTCCCACAGGATTGAGGAAGAGACCCCAGAGGAGCTTGCTGCCACTGCAAAGGGAAGAACTGCCCGCGTATGTGGAGTACTATTTCCACACAACGTCTTCCTCCTCTGGCCAGACGTTATTCAGATGGAGAGGTGCAGGAAGATTGGAAATTCACTGGAAGTTCTTGTCCAGGAGTAGTATTTGTGAAAATGCCTCAGACTCAACTTATTAACTACGATCCTTCACACAGGGTCTTCAGGTCCCATCTCTTTTCTGGACCCATCCTCACAATACAGATCCCGCTTTATAACTTTCAGGAGCAGTCCTCCCGTTGTTGCGGACCAAAGAGGTATATTTACATATGGAAATTAGGGGATCACAAAGACATACTATAGCGAAGTTACAAAATTAGAGAACCGTCTTGAGGAAGGAATAGACTGAAAATTTCCCCAAGCATTTCTGCTTTTCCAGAATGAAGTTGAGGGGGAAAAGCACAAGCTTTGGAGGCAAACGGTCCTGTGTGTGACTCTGAACTCTGCTACTCACTATGTGAAGTGGCAATAATACTTCAAGATCTTGGGAGGCTTAAATTATAAATTCACGTTAAAAACTGAAAGGAAAATAACCACAGGGCAAATAAAAGGTAGGCAAGTACAGGTCAATGCTGCTTGAAACTATACACGCCTGGGATACAAGAGGGAAAGCAGGTGGGGGGCTGACAGTTTTGAAATACAAGTTTGCAAGGCAGCCACACTATAAAGAATAAGCTCTAAGGACACAACATGGAGCACAATATTCAAATGAAGCGTTTCAAACTATTTGTTCCTTTCTATATTGGAACCATAAGGCATGCAATCATTGCTAAATAGAGGCTATAAATAGATAAAGAGCCTTTGTATTTGTCATCAGCTTTGTTTACTGGGAAATGAATGAAAATATTACAGAAAGCACTCCTTTGTTCCCGACTAGGATACCAATTTACAAAATATATGAAGCCTGCTGCTTAGCGGGAATTTTCCATAAACTGTACAATGTAGTTCTATTTCAAATGCCGATTTGGGGTCCCTTCAATGCTGGTCCTACCATGTCTTGCAAAGGACTAAGTCAAAGAATCAACGTGCTTATATTTTTTCCTTTATCCCTACTTTTTTTCATTTCCCCCTTTCTTTGTTCTCCTCTTGATTTTCCTAACTGATCAAGCCAGGGAAGGTAGAACTTCCTGAAGAATATTCCACATGAGCAAAAAATGCTGGATTTAGTCTCTGGTCATACTGGGAACAAACGGTATCACTGAAACGAGGGAGAGGTGCATATTTAAGATAAATGTCTACATTGGCATACTTGTAACACCTCTCTCTCTTCTATTCGGGTGATTTTCCATCTGTGAATATATCACTCTCCCACTTCATACTGAACAAGAAACCAAATAATGTCCTTTTTTCCCAACATTTTTATTCTCTTCTCTCTTTCCAGTTTCACTGCCATCGCACTAGGTTAGCTAGTAACTGAGGATGATGATAACCGATGATAAAAATGACCACAGTGGTTCCTTTAAGGTTTTTTTGCTTCCCCTCTCTCTCTACTCCACTGTGTTATGAACACTACACCACACCAATTTTCCTGAAACACGAAAAATGATCTTACCACTCGCCACTAAATTCACCAAGAGACACCAAAAGTTTGTAAGGTGAAGTAAAATTCCTTAGTCTGGCATTTAAAGCATTCAAACCTCCCAGCCCCATGATTGACCTACATAAACCATTTACTCCAAACAAAGTCATGACTCTTACCAAAAGCTTTCCCCCCAGGTGTTAAAGGCACTCCCTGAAAACTCCTGTGTATGCATCTTACCTGACGAATATAGTTACTTAATCAGAAGGAAAAACAATCTTGAGATACACGTAAATCTTCCCGAATCTGGTCCTGAGGAACTTGTTCTTGTGGTTTTCCCCAAGCAGTATCACCACAGGAAAACTGTGTCATATATTCATTTACTTCAGTAACTCATTATATGTTCTCTTCCTGTGAAGATAGGGACTCTGTCCTCAGCTGAATCCTCAGCACCTGTAACACTGTCTGACACCTTGTAGGTGTGAAATTTTTCTTTTTTTGAAAAATAAATCACAGGGGACCAAGAGAAAAGAAGTTCACATACAGCTTTGTTTTAATATTTATTGGTAGAAATAGATCTTCAATGCATACTTCGTGTTCATATAAATTCCACATTCTCTTAAGGGTTTTTTGTTTTGTATTATTTGGAGTTTTTGGCTCCAAGTAAACTTAACACATTATCTATGCATTTGATTCTTCATAGACATTTTTTTTTTTTTTTAGATTTTAAAAGTAAATTTGAGAAACCATGCATATTTGTATACCTTACTTAATATAATCCAAAGAATTGTTTGCACATTCAAACAAGTCACAAAAAGGCCGAACTCAAGTTAAATACTCTATATGTACTAAAATGTCCACGTTCCATTTCTGAGTAAAGAAATACTTGTTCAGTATTACATATTGCTTGCTGTCTAGTAAGATTGTCAGAGACGCTTCAGTAAATTATCTCTATTTTTAAATATCTACTTCCTCCCAGAGATGATCCTGTAAATGTTACACATTGTGCCATATGCAGTAATAGCCCAAAAGCTTAAATAAGAACCAAACTGGTAGTTTTTAGATGGAATATTTTACCCTTAAAATTATATATCTATATATACATATATGGTATGCTGCATATTAAATTTAACATTTCAAGTAACTTAAATATATAGAGCAAACATTCAGCCAAACACTCTCTCATGAAAAGATATTGTCCTTACAATAAAAAGTTAACGAAAGGCTTATTTAGACACCATTGTCTGGACATGGCACTAAGCCTATGGAAGTTGAAAGTCCACATAAAGTCTGCTGTGCTATTAAGAAAAGGAAGATTGATTGTTAACCCACTGAATTGTGCAGATACAAAAGTGCTTAGCATGACGAAATTACCAAAATAAGAACATTTTAAAGATTATTTGGTTCTAGCAATATTGACTATTCTGTACTTGTCGATAATTTAACATTTGCCATTTTAAGTTTTATATAAATTTTCTTTTTAACAAGTTAAAAAAGCACACAAAAAATAGTGCAAACTATAATACTCTGTTCTTTTTCATCCTGGTTAGCTCATCACAAAGAATTCAACAAAAGGGTGCTTAAGTACTCAGCTCTACTAAAATGTACTATTTGAACAGACCCAACGCTTCACCCATTGTTTGCTATGCTGGACCCTAGAACAGGCTGCCGACAGATGGGGCAAGTGCAATTCTCTGAGAGCCAGCGGTCAATACAATGAATGTGAAATTCGTGCATGCAAGGTAATTGCCTGAGCTTGTTTCCAGTCACATAGTCACTGATGCAAACACTACAGATTTTGCCTAGGTCACTATCGATACTGCTATGCTCATAGTTCCGGGTGGAAAGATTGTCAATCTGCTCTTTGGTTAAACCACGTATGTGATCCTCGTCATCACCTTCATTTAGTAAAAAGAAATGAGCAAGGCGAAGGATAGGTAGTGTTCCAGTCTCAACTAAGTTATTTGAATTTCGCGACTGCCGGCCACCTCTGCTATCACTGTTTCTGGCAGGAGGCTGGGGAGTCTCGTTTTCACCACGCATTTCAGAGCTGTCTTCTCGGGCCCGCCTGTTTTGAGAGGAACCTTCACTGTGCTGGCTGATGTCATTAACTGCACCTACGGTGCTCAGATCTGAGTGCCTCTCTGGTAAATGCTGACCATGTCTCGGAACCTCTGACTCAGATTCGGCCTCCATTAAAGAACTCAATTCTCCAAATCCAGTCATGATCTGCCTTAAAATGGACCGAAGAGCCACTGATGACGGTTCCACAAGCTCATTCTCAGAAATCCTCCGAAGAGGAACTGTGATAGTGCTAACATAGGTTTGAACACCTGACCGCTCTAAACGAGAAATAGTTCGGCGAAAGCCCCCACTATTGCTTTCGATAGTGACTGTATTTTCCGCTAGCCCTACCCTAGATCGAGTTCTACTTGCAATACTATCCCGATCTCTGTTTTCTCCAGGACGAATCCTTCTCACTTGGAGGTCCAGTGTGATTGTTGGATGTCGTCGTGTAGCAGTTGAAGATCTGCTAGATTCTTCTCCTTCCTCTACTGTTATTCTTGACACAAGTCTTGAGTTAGAGAATGGAGCATAGGCAGTACCTCTACGTTCCCTATCCTGCTCTAAAAAGACACGTGTTATACCTCTCCTCCTAACAGACCTTCTGACGTTTTGCTGTAAAGGTCTACTTTCTCTCTGTGAGTTACGATAAACAGTGCCACTTTGTCTCTGAATTGGTGAGCGGCTTCGACTACTGAAAGCAGACCGTAATCTTATTGGCTCTAATCTTTGGTTTGTATTCCTCACTGTAACATTAGTTCTAGCCCCATTTTCCCAAACATGTGCTGCTCCAAACCGTTGCCCCTCCCTCTGCCTGAGTTCACTACCACCCAACTGGTTTGCATGACTACCGAAATCAGCACGCGGAGCTCTCGTTCTAGGAATGCCAACTGCTCCCCCAACGCCATTTCTTAATCTTCCCAATGTTGAGAAAGATCCTTCTGCTGCATTCTGCCCCCTTGACCCGAGCCTAGTCCTTGGGACATTGGAGCTACTACCACTGTGATTCAGGGACGTTTGGCTTCGCGTTCGCCTAGCCACAGGACTGGCTGACCTCTGTTGCCTATTTGTAGTACGATCCCTGCTAAAATCTGAAAGTGGAATGCCTGTCTGATCTTCGCCATGAATTTCAATTTCTCTATTCTCATGATTTATATGGATTTCCAGACTAAACCGAAACTCTCCACTGTTTGGGTTTGTTCGACTCACAGCTCTCCAAGTTTGGTTCCCATTTTGTCCACTTCGAGTTGCGTTGCCCGTGCGTCGAAACGTGTTCAACCATTCTAGCAGAGAATCTTCGTTTGAACTTTCTCTAGGGACTTCTGAGTCTGGAAAGCAAAGCAAATCAACTTAAGATCAATTCCTAAAATCTATCTTTAGACTTTTATTAAAGCTTACAAGATAAATTTTTTATTAAATTCAATAATATTTAAGAACATCTATGCATTTTAGTGAATGAAAATGGCAAAAAGTTGGAATTTCTAAAAGAAAAGTATATACTATATGCATATTATAATACATTCTGATGTATTATAAAACTATAAATACTGTTTATGCAAAGCTCTGAAGAAATCCTCATTCTTACTTTCTCTATGCCCATTACTGGCAAAATATTAAGGCAAATGAGGAGGCGCCTGGATGGCTCAGTCAGTTAAGTGCTTGACTCTTGATTTCAGCTTAGGTCATGATCTCACCATTCGTGAGTTCAAGCCCTGTGTGGCTTGGGATTCTCTGTCTCCCTCTTTCTTGGCCCTTCCACCCGCCTGCATACTCAATCTCTCCCAAAGATAAATAAATATTTTAAAAAAACTAAAGCAGATGAGAAATACAGCCAATACTAAAACAGTACATTTAAATTGCTTTAGCCATATGGTAAAATCAGTAAAATATAGTGGTAAAACTTATATATAATTCATTGTGAATGGGATTCTTCTGGTAAAGGGAAGTCAACATTTTACAGCTAGAGGTATTTTCATGACCTCAGGAATTTTATCCTATTTCTCAGGAACTGCCAAAAATGTACACTTTAAGAAATGTGGCTTTCTGAATACATATTAGCACTACATTATGTCTTTATGTGAAGCTGGGAAACTTTAGGCATGCTACCTAAGTTCTCTATGACTGTACCCTTATTTGTAACTTGGAGATAATAAAAGTATAAATGTCATAGGATTATCATGAGAATAAAATACTGGATATAAAATGATTAGTACAATACCTGGCCTATAGGAAGCATTCAATAAATGTTAGCCATTATGAATATTTTCTGTTCATTTAGAATGTAAGTTCCAGGAAGATGAAGAGTTTTATCTTGTCTTATTTACTGTTAAATCCCCACCTCTACAACAGTATCCGGTACAAATCAGACTCTCTCAATTAATGTTGAATGAATCAATTTAGAAAAAATGTGCCCCTGATAAACTTCCATAACACTGCTACTACGGGAAGCTTAAGTTTTCCATTTTTAACCAGTGGATTATATAAAGGGAAAAAGTCAATGAAAATCATTCTAATGCACATGAACTATACAGACTTTAACCTTTAAGTTTATTCTACACAAAAATGGCCGCTAAATGAGATGGCTTTGATTTCGTTTCAATCTCTTATAAAAATTTCTTGTAAAAACCATTTTTAAATATCAAAGTTAAAGCTATTAATCAACTGCTGGTGTCAATAAAACAAACCACCTTTAGCCATATCTAAAAGATACAAGCTATTTTACATGCGGTAAGTACATTTTCCATTAAAACATAGTAAAAGGACCAGCATTACCAGCTGTAGCAATATGGTATAACTTCCATATCTACATATACAGAAAAAAAAAGGAAATACAATTTCCATTTTAATTTGGAAAGAGACAGGAGTAAAAGGCAGATAAAAAACATGCTAAAGGCAACTTCCATCTTCAGTTACTAGAACGTATGATGATGGTGTGCGTAAAAGAGTTCACTAATCATCTAATGAAAACCGTCCTGCCCTACTCCTTTTACAAATGCATTGTAATGGTCACGTGAACAGCCTGACCGTTGGGTGCAGCCATGTGACTAAGTTCTCATCAGTGGAATAGGAGTGAAAGTGATAGATCTCACTTTCGGACTGGTGCCTGGACCTCTTTCTGGAACCTAGACCTGCCAGCTAGAACCTAGATGTGGTTGTGACTTAGCTGGATCATGTACACAATATCCTGGAGCAGCAGCGTCCAATGAAACTTTTAATATGCAAATATGAAAACATGCAGCAGTGGAAACTTCTACGTCTGTCCTGCCCAATACAGAAGTCACTAACCATATGTGACTACCGAGCACTTCAGTGTGGCTAACAGGAGTGAAAAGCTGAATTTTAAATGTTATTTAATTTTACTTAAGTTTAAATGGTCACATAGGACTAGTAGCTCCTATACTGGATGGTACAGTGATAGAACTACTCTGCTGGCTGGGTTCCAAGAGGATTCATGGAGTAAAGCTTGCCTATCTCCCCTGGACTGTTAACAGGAAACGAAACTTGTATCTCACTGAGCCGTTGCATTTTTGAGTTTTTAATCGTCTTTGCTCTAATACAATAATCTTAATATGTGAAATGACTTAAAAAAAAAAAAAAAGTGAAACTACCAATAATGAATACCTTTGGGGAAGGAAGTAGAACTGGTAAGAGGTACATTGAGTTGGCTTTACTTTTAATTCTATACACTTCTGTTTAGTTTGAAATATTTTTCACTTTATTTTTTATAAGAACTTTTTATGACTTAGTGTTTGTTCAGTAACACGACAAACACAGAAATAATAAAACTAACAATAAAGACATGTTTTCTCAATCTTTCTGTATTGCTCTGTAGAAAATTTTAGAAGCTAAGTTTAGTTACATTACTTTAAAAGAAGTAGTGTGTGCGTTCTAAGATTAAAAAGAATTATGCTGGTAATTAACTTCATTGTATACTATTTCACATACATGAGCTCCCCAAGGGCAATCTGTGTGTATAAAAGGTCTTTGTACTCAACCCCTGTCCTATACTGCCTAACTAGGCTGCTTTGCACATGATGGGTAAATACTATCTGAATGAGTACCACATTAAAACTGGAAAACATTAAAAACAAAAGTACTGTCCAAGATCAAGTTCGTGTCTGCCACTGCTCTAATTAAACCTGTTCCTAATGGAAAGGAGTCCACAGTACCTCTGGTATCTGTCCCACTTCTCAAGTCAGGCTGAGATGCTCTTTGTTCCTTGACTCCATCTAATCGCTGCTGTAGTTCTTCCGATGTTATTTCTCCTAAAAACAATAAAAAATTGCTCAGTGAAATTAAATACCTTTAATGATTGTTTTATGAGAACTCGTGAAGGGTAAGACTAATAATCTTTAGCGGTCTGCAGAAGACATTCTATTATTTTCATGGTCTGTTACATTGATAGACAGTTAAAAATATTTAATTGATGCAAGTATACATCATTTTGGTTGTGTTTTATTAAAATAAAAATAGGGTTTAATTTGAATACTCTTAAAAATCCTCTCAGTTGATACACTTAGGAATCTAGAAACCCTAATTCGTAGATTTTTATTAGAGTTAAAAGAAATTTAAAAGGAAGTATTTCTAGGAAAAACTCTGAATCTTTATCTGCTTGAATGTTACCTCAACAGGTCATTATATCAGTCATCAATATACAGTGCGCAAATATGCAATATACAAATATATCCTGTACAAACATACAAGTTTCAATTAGTTCATTTCTGAAATAAATTTGTAAAAAACTTATGGAACACACTAGACTTTTGAAGCATTATTAATTCAGCTAAGTAAATAAATAAATTATAACACCTCAAATTAGATTTTTTTTTTAATGTTCATTTATTTTTGAGAGACAGAGACAGAGACCAAGCGGGGGAGGGGCAGAGAGCGAGTAGACACAGAATGTGAAGCAGGCTCCAGGCTCTGAGTTGTCAGCACAGAGCCCGACACAGGGCTCGAACTCAGACCACGAGATTGTTACCTGAGCCAAAGTTGGACACTCAACCAACTGTGCCACCCAGGCGCCCCAGAACTGGGTTTTTAAAAATATCTAATTTACAACTATTACTTAAAAGAGAAACAGGGCCATATGTGTAAACAATTGACACTATTATGTACATTTGTGAGCTCCATGTCTAAGATTCATACTTATCAAAAAGAGAAGCCAGTGATTTTCTGTTTTGTCATATTACAAGGTTCTTAAATTCACAAAAATAGTGCCTTATATTTTGGGAGAGGGGAGAAGGGGGGAAAAATCCCTCCTTATTTTGAAACTCCTCCTTACTATAATAAAAAAAGGTGTCTCGTCTTTTACCCATATCTTACCAGGGGTGCCTAAAAGATTGTGGTCTCTCATTAGCCTGTAATCTTCATCATCGAGTTCATTAATAAACTGATAATAGGCTTCTTCTCTGTGGAGGCGCTCTTGCTGCCATCTCCTCTCACTTTCACGATGATTATGGTCTTGAGATGAGGCTTCTTCACTACCACCGTCCGATCTCGATCTAGACGGATTCATACTGAGATTCCTGGCTTTCTGTTCAAACAAGATGTACAAGATCCAGGCTGTTAGTCGTGGACTACACAGAGCTTCGTGTTTTTGACTTACAGTCTCTTTACTTTCAGTTTCAATTTCGTCCTCTACTCATATATTTCATATGCCAAATCTTGCAGTGAGGAACTCACACGTGAAACGAAAAGCAGCTTCTAGGAGACAGAACACAACTGGACCTACTTCTTTGCTTAAAGCCACTACTTATAGCAGACTGGATTTGGTTTTACCACGCATTTCTCATAGCTGAATACCAAAGTGCTTCTCTCATTTTTCTGCCTCCTTCACTCTCTGATAAAGTTAATCTAAAATCCTCACTGATAGTTCGAATATCTGGGTACTTCATGTTAGCATACAAAATATAAGCTGAATTATGCACTTTATGCATGATTTTAAATTGTTTTTTACTTAATAAGCACAGAGCTATTGGGAGGCTATCGTTTACATTTATTTCCAGCAAAGGTATTCTCCCCCAAATAAAACTCACATATGTAATATTACCCTCCATTGCATTTTGTTAGGTAAAAATAATTTGGCCTACTGTATCTACTGAACAGACTTGGCAGCTGGTCTCTTAAACCTAACAGGAAACGCCACACGCTTGCTCTGAGGACTGTGAATGTCCATCAGAGCACCCTGTGTCTCCCCACAGCAAACCTCATCCTCAGGCCTGGTTAGTCCCAGAGGTTTCTGAGTGCCCGTGAAACTTCCTGACCTTGCCTAGGCAAACCTTATTTTTTTTTTTTTTTATTATACTCGAGTGTCATTCCTTAGAGGCTTACTTTTGCACAGAAAAGAAACCAGTGAGGAAAATTACTTGTTTCACAAATATCTTAGAATTTCTTAAACGCATCTATTTAGTAAGTCAACGGCTCTCACCTGGGAAGGCACATCAAACTCATTTGAGGAAATTCTTAAAAATAAAGATGCCCTAGATCTCATCTCGAATCCCAGATCAGAATTTTCCAAGGTAGGGCCAGGTCTACCTTTAAAAGCTAATTTGGGCGTGCTGTGGAAGGAAATAAACTATTCCTTGACAATTTCTAGATGTCAATAAAGGGTGTGCGTGATTATAGCACATGACATAATGGAGGCTGGAGGATCAAATAACTAGGTGACCAGAGAAGCAATGGCTGCGCCTCTGACTCAGTGTTTAATAAGCAAACTACTTTAAATACAAAGTAAATTAGTCTACAAGTCTGAACTACGTGGGAGTAAGCAAGTATCCAGTTTCATGTACATATTCTAACATTAAGTTCCAAATTTGGGGATTTTATTACAGTGACTATTATGTCCTTTTTTAAAGGAAAGATCGAATGACACTACCCAATCAAAAGCAAATTAACGTTACTAAAAACTCAAGGTTTGTTTCCATTTTCAGAATAATCAGGACAAGGCCATCATTAGCAAAGAGCACGTGTGCTAGGGAGAGCAGTAATAAAATTTTTGTACTAAACATTTAAAAAATTTGAAACCCATCATAAAAACCAAGCTACCCTGATAATCACTCAAAACATTAAGAGCTTCTTCTCGCAGGTAATTTTCTTGTACAATAAAACCACAACTAAACAAAGTGAATACCTTATTTTCCTTTCAACATGCTTTCAATACACGCAGTGGTGTCCATCCTTCCATTGTTTGTGCTTTTTTGGAGCGCTGCCCATCTGGAGCAATAAGAGAGAATTGAATCATTCAATAAATGGTCTCTTTGAAGGACGGGAATGGCTAACAAAGTCAAAGCTCTGCTGCAAAGTCAAAGCAAACCCTTCAGTGGATCCTGTTAGACGCTCGCCTAGAAAATCAGATCCCCCAAACAATTAGGTCATTAAAACCCCCCGCTAGGCCCTTTTCTCTCCCGCAACAGAAACTAGGCCTTCCCTCGTACACGGCCACAGCTCCTGGGATCACAACTCCCCTCTCAAAGGCCTTCCTTCCCACCCTGCTCCCATTCGGATGTTACCAGGGTCAGGTGTCTTCAATTTACTTCTGAGCCTTCACTTTCTTGCCACCCCCGCCCTCCGTCCCGCTACTGGTTCCTTTCCTGGCCGTTGCGACGCAAGCTCGCGCCGGGGTACGGTTCGCAGTACAGTAAACAAACTGGGCTCAGGGGCCCAACCAACCCCTTCCCTACAGAGCCTCAAGGAACGCTTCCCTTAGCGACCTGGATTCCCGCAGGGAGGCAGGTGACAGACGGTGCATCTGAGCCAATCACCAGTTAGGGGAGGGCATTGAGAGAGCAGTTAACCAATCGGAGGAGAGACGGGGGCCAAGGAGGGCTTGCTTTCCTGAGCGTCTCCCGGAAGTAGTGGCCGACCCGGAGCCTTTCCCCGAGCTCACCTCGCCAGAAGCTGGGCAGTCCTCCTGCCCTGAGGAAAGTTCGCGGCGGGCGGCGCTCCTCTCGGGTCCTGGAAGGTTGTGACCGACGGGCGTGGGCGAGAGGGGCTTGTCTCCGGAGGCCGCTGCGCCCTCTAATCGTCTACTGAAGGGAGAAGTCGGAAGCCCGTGCAGCAGCTTGGGGTCGTCGAGATGACGGGGAGGCTCTAGAGGAGGGACACAGGCCCTGGCCCTTCTTTCCCCGCTGCCAGGTCCCTCCTCGGACAAGCGCAGACGCTGCCCCGCCGGCTGGACGCTCGCTGGTGCGACTGGAAATTGTGTCCGGCGGGATCTAGGATGCTAGCGTTCCGCACGTTCCGCTCCGTCAGGGCTCGCGGCCGGGACTGGTTGTCCCAGGGCCTCCTTCTAGAGTCCAAGTACGGGGCCGCTCAGCGCTCCTGCAGCCTTGTAGTCCCAGGGACACATCCTGACTTCCACCCTTGGAAAGTAGTAGCACCTACTCTGCGCCTTGTTGTGGCTCGTTTACGGAGCCTGGCTACAGATTGCAACCCAGCAGTCTGTTCTTGTCCCTTTACTGCCCCGGTAGCACGTAACTAATCAGCCAGGCTCTTTTCTTTATTGCTCACTGGCACCTGGAAACTACCAACCCCGATCATTCTAAAGTGCTTTTATCTGTGTTTCTTCACTTTCCTGCCAGGAATGCACTTGGAAACTCCCTGCATTCATGTCTCTAGCTTTAATGCTGAGATGTGACACTTACCCAAACTCACTTCACCGTTAATTAAGCCCTTGACTGAGGACTCTGCCCAGCCTGGTGTAGGCTCCTTTCCTGACCTCCCTACCATCCAGAAGGCTTAACAATTGCACAGTGCTCACACTGCTATTATTCTTCATTCGTTTGTTCATTAACTAATTCATTCATTCCTGCCTTAACTTTTTCGAAAGTTTATTTATTTAAAAAAATTTTTTTTAATGTTTATGTTTGAGACAGAGAGAGACAGAGCATGAATGGGGAGGAGCAGAGAGAGAGGGAGACACAGAATCGGAAGCAGGCTCCAGGCTCTGGGCCGGCAGCCCAGAGCCCGACGCGGGGCTCGAACTCACGGACTGCGAGATGGTGACCTGAGCCGAAGTCGGACGCTTAACCGACCGAGGCACCCAGGCACCCCGAAAGTTTATTTATTTTGAGAGAGCGCACGCGTGCACAAGGGAGGGGCAGAGAGGGAGAGAGAGAATCCCAAGCAGGCTCTGCGCTGTCATCGCAGATCCTGCCTCCGGACTCGATCTTGAGAACTGTGAGATCATGACCTGAGCCAAAATCAAGGGTCAGATGCTCAACAGACTGACCCACCCAGGTGCCCCTTGCCTTAACTTTTGAGGAGCTAGCCTATCCCTACCATTAGGCTTAGTGCCTGTGAAGAAGATGTATAGTCTTAAGCATGGGTGAGTTATTGCTTTAGTAGGGGTAAATGGGCCAAGTCAAGAAAAAAATCATATTGTTACAGATACTAAAATGGAAATACATAAACAGCGATGTCTACCAGGCCCTTTGGGATATGTCTGCTGCATACCTCTATAGACTGATCTCTTCTTGGCATCCCAGAACTACTTGAAGTTCCTCAACAATCCTCTGGGAACTCCTAAGCAACACCCAAACCCACTTTTACCTAATTTCCTTTCCCAAGACCCAGATCATATCTCATCCTCAAGGCACTTTTTCTGAGACCTCTGAAGTAACACCCTCACTCGGGCATCCAGCCCAGTATTCACACATAAAACTAGACAGATGTCCCTTTGGGGGCTCCCATAGCTCCCTCTGTATAACTCTACCTTAGCTTGTATTCATTTACGTAACAAATACTGGGTGCCATCGTGTATTAGGTGCTAGTGATAACAGCAGGGAATAAGACAAACAAAGTCCTTGCCCTCCTTGTCAGTGAAAAAGCCACTGAGAAAATACGATGATTTTCTGTTAAATTACAGGTCTCCTCCATCTAAGAGTCTAAAATCCTTAAATTTGAACAAATGGTTTTATTCACTTTTATATCCCAGAATTTAGTGTAGCCCCTGACACGCTGTCCTTCGCTTACTGCCTGGATGAGCAGAGAAAAATGCGAACTTTCTGCAAACAGGATTAATGCATGTTAGTACAATGACCTCAGAAATTGTGAGTTCAAGTTGGAGAAAGCCACATGTAAGACATCCACAATTTAAGCAGAAGTCATTTTAAGTATCTATATGAGTTTTAAAGAGTACTAATCCATCGAGTGCAAATACCTTCAAATGTTAAACTGAAAACACACATACGTGTGTGTGTGTGTGTGTGTATAAAATGAGAATCAAAAAATGTAAAATCCTATCAAGTGATTAGGCTGATGGAAAGCTGCAGATTTCTGTGACCAAATGGGTAGTATATGTACCATGAATCCAATCCCTCACTTCAGTTTTTGTAGCCCAAGACAAAGTAACTCTAAAGGGAGATGCAATATGGTATCTGGGACAGAGAGAGAAATCATTCTGGACACCCGCGTTCCAAGCCTCATACCCTGCCCAAATCTCTGGTCTAATGAATCTCTGTTTACCAGAATGGTACCTAGCCTCTTAGTGTGTATGCATCTTTTAAGTTCAGGACTTTTTACAATTAAGAATAAAAAGGTATTAAGAGAGTTTAAACCATGACATTAAAAAGATCCTCTGTATATTTGGTGTCTTGAGTACTTACAATGGCAACCTTAATTAAAATTTAAAATGCAAAACTGAGTAGTTGAGTTAGACATCTAAGTTTCAGCTGAAATCTTGCTGAGTTTGTGGACAGCACTGGAACAGCCACGAGAAATCCAGACTCATCGTAATCATTTTTATGGTTAACTTTAACAATTATTCCTTAAGGATTCAGGAAGGCATTAAATGCAACACTTGAAGTACTTATGGAAGGAGCATCTCTTACAGAACCAAGCAAAGAGGAAAGCTGCCACCTTCAAGGTTGCTTCTGGAAGTCCTGAGTCAAGAAGGTACTGTAGCAGTTGCTACAGTACAGTGATCTGGAAGCCAACAGCCGAAAGCCTCTGTCACCACCACCATCGGTTATCTCTTAACATCAGCAAAGCCAGTAACTGGATGCTGAATCACTACTGCAGAAGATCCTCCCCTCTCTACAATCCCTTCACCATCAAGAGAAACAGCCCAAGGGGGGTAGAAATACGGCCTCGGCTTTGGCTCAGTTTTCCACGTCTTGGTGAATACATTTGAACCGGCAGAATGTAATTTGCATTAGAACTGTAGTCACAGAAAAGTCTGGGTAATGTCACTCTTAGCGTTCCAGCCTTTGTGCAAGGTGGTACACTAGCAGAAGGAAAGAATGGAGATTGAGGGAGGAAATCCAAAGCATCCAAAACTAGTCTCAACCTATCCAGTTAGGCCGGAGACTGTCTTGGGTCATGCCCCCTAGAAATAGAGTCTGAGACAAGAATTCCTGTTCAGGTGATGTATTAGGGAAGTACTCTCTGGAGAAGGGAAGTGAAGGAAGCAGGATTGGCCAGGAGGATAAAGAAATAAGAATGAACCTCAGCTGATCCCAAAAATTCACCAGCAGGTGTTATCCAAGAAGGCCAGCCTTTTTGTACCTCCATGCCATTGGATGAGGTCTGCAGGGGCAGGAGAACCATTCTCTGGGGAAGGTGGCATCGTGAATTGTCATCCAACAGAGCAGCTGAAATATAGATGCACTAGCCTATGAAGTGGATTTGGGCAGAGCCCAAAGAGAATTCACTGTAGTCGGCCCTTTGCAATGCTTAGATCACTAACTTTTCACGTTAAGTTACTCCATCCAAGCACGATTTTCCCAGACTTCTTATTTGTCACAATTTCTGGGAAATGTTACAAGAGGAGAGTAATAGGACAAACTAGTCTCCACTGCTGCAGCTGGTCTCAACGCCGTAACTGATACTCCTTATCTCCACGTCTACCACCCTTTCTAGGTTCCCCTCCACCCCAGCTATCACTTCTGCTAGTATAGGTGGTTTGACTGATAGACTGACCCAGGCACTGTACCCTAGGAGGTTTAATACCCTGGTTATTATGCTGTGGTTCCTGTACTTACCTGTTTATAGTTACAACCAGACATGGGAATACCAAGAAACGCCCCAGGGGACCACCTGAGGCCAAGCACACTCTTCTCTGTCTCCATTATGTAGCGGCAGCCCCAAGTCCTGCTGATTTGTCAGTCTCATGGCATTAGGAACCCAAAGTGACCAGAGAAGAAACATTGCTCTAAGTTTAGTGGGGCTCTTACAGTGTCCTCTGAAGGAAGCGTCCCACGTCTGAGTATCAGGCTCTCTAGGCTAGCAGGGCCTCAAGTCGCAGAGACAGGAAACACAAAGTCTCCAAATGGATCACTGGGAGCCATGGTGAGCAGGCCACTCCTAGTTTTATCCCTTGGCCTCTGGACCCATGTATTCTACCTACTAGGGACCCTTGACCCATGTTATGGCCATTGATTGGAGAAGTGTATTGCATCCTGAAGAATACTGATCCAACCTCACGAGGTGTCGTTTCCAACCTGGAGCCTCAGCTATGCCTTCAACAGGCCATTGCTCCAGTCCATCAAGCTGACAGCTTCCAGCGGTGTGGTGTGTGGTATGTGTTACAACCAGGGGAGCCTCTGGTCAAGTGCCCGCCACCACACCATCTTGCTGTAAAGTGCGCCCCTTGGTCAGCGGCAGCATTTTGTGACGTCCTGTGTCAGAATATCAGACCTCAATCTGAGGCAGTATTCTGTCAGATTCCACGTCAGAGTCCTTGGGTAGTGTGCTGGATGAAGTACCGTGGGCACGAAAAGCAGACCCACCCTTAGAACACATGTCAAACCTAGTCAGGATGAAATGTCACTGCTTCCATGTCGGGAGGGCTCAGCGCAATCAACTTGCCACCCAGCGGCTGTGTGGCCTTCCTAGAAGCTCAGTACTGGTCTCTGCTGCTGACAGGTCAGACATTTAGTGGTGGACTAACTATGTTGGCTTTGGAGAGAGAGTCCAAGTTGTTTGACCCATTCATCCTTCCATCTCTGCCACCATGGCTTCTCCATCCACCAGCCTGCTGTGTCAGAACTCGGGTGACCCCTGATGTAGGCTGACCAACATCTGCTGGCCTACTCATCCTGCTTGAGTTAGCACCTCTTCTGCAGTGGACACTGTCTAATGGGCATTATTGGCCATAAAAATCCTCATACTCGGTGCTCTCCCGTAGATCCAGCCATCTGTCTCCTCTCCAGCCTTCCCCAATCTTTTTTCTTCCAACCCCTGACCAATAAGCTAAGCTAACCTCTGTCGCTGTAGAGTACCCCCTTACCCTGGCCACCTCTGTCTCCGAAGTCGATGACTAAATGCATTGCCTGAAACTCTGCCAACTGGGATGATTTCCTTCGGCCACTCTCTTTCAGAGCCGCCTCTGAGTGGGGCTAAATCACAGCAGCAGATATTTTCAGCTTGTATCCGGACCCAGGTGACCCATCCACGAACCAAGCTTGGGTTTTTCCTTCTGTGTCAAATGGTCACAGGGGCCCCCTCGAGGCCATGACTATGTGTGGAGGGAGAAGCATTGGTTCAACAGTGGTAGGTGACATGGGGATCTCCGCTACCTGTTATGCAGCTCACTACCTAATCCCAGATGCGTGAAATGGCTTACAGCCCACTGCCACTGCAACCACCTGATCTGCTGACACAGTAAATCCGGCAGAACCCAACTTACGATCACTTGGTGTCTCATTTTAGATGCTTGGTTTCTACGAGGGCCCAGTAGCATGACAGGAGCTGTTTTTCAAATGCTGAATAATTCTGGGCTGCAGATGGCATGGCCTTGCTCCAGAACCCTGGGGTCTGTGCCATGACTCGCCTATTGGGGCTTTCCAGAAGCACTAAGTGGCATTTTTCTCTACAACAGATACCTCTAGTACCATGGGATCTGCTGGCTCAAATGGCCCCAGTAGCAAGGCTGCTTGTGCCGTGGGATGTACCTACCTGGGCCTTCCTAAAAGGTAGCAACCTTCCAAGTCACTTGATAAATATATCCCCAAGTGCAGTGAATGTGCAAACCTACCGAGGCCTCTGAGCATTCTGCTGTTTTCTTCGCGGTAGAGATGCAGAGTCCAATAACTTGCCCTGTGCTTCAGAGATGCTCCAGCATGCCTAGATCACTGGACCCCCAAAACCTTCACTGATGGGGCAGGCCCCTGACCCTTTGTAAGCCTTATCACTCAACTTCTGGAGCAAATGTATATTACCAAGACACTCAGAGTCCTTGCCGCTTCTTGCTTCTAAGTTCCAAATAACACAGTATGGATGCATACTGCTTCTGAGCCTTCTTCCCGGTGAATAACAGGAAAGAACACCCCTGCAGATTGATAACTGCATACATGTACCAAGGACGTATTAATATACTCTAGTAAAGATACAAAATCTGGCAAATCAGCTGCAATGGGGCCAACAATTGGTTAAGTTTGTGGTGTTCCACTGTTGTATGTCCTCATCTATCAAGTTTCTGCAAAGGTCAGACTGGCAAGTTAAATAAAGCTATGACAAGGAACACCATGCCTTCATTTTCAAAATCTTTGTGGGTGGTATGAATCTCTCCCATCCCCCCTGGCCTGCAATACAGCTTTTTAATTTACTATCTTGGTAAAAAAGAGGTGGTTTTAGGGACTGCTCCTTGGAGTTTCTTACTATAGCAGCTCAAGGAACCAATGTCAGGATTCTGCCAACAGCTAAGCATTCCAATTCTGATGATACATTTGGGAAGCAGAGAAATAACTGAGGCCATGGACTCAGCAGGCCCAGTCTGAGATGGGCATGAGTCAGAGCTCCGGTTATTACCTGACTCCCTGTTGGCTCTTCCTTGTACGAATGCAACTTCTCTTTTAACTGGTTGGTTTTGAGTCTAAGAAATGACTCCAGTCTGGAGATTGCACAAGAGACCATGACTTTCTATTGTGGTGCCTGACCTCAACCTTCTGCTAGCCCATTATGAAGTAAGGGGTGTGTTCTATTTACATACATTTAGCACTATTGTTTCTCACTGCTCATCTCTCTTGCTCCTACAAGCGCTCTGTGGAATCCTCTCCGTGGATCCCTGAAGGTCAGGCCCCTGAAAGTCCAATTTGGCCACCCATCAGAGTAATTAAATGGTTCTAATGGTTAAGTGCTTCTATGGCTCAGTGCCGTCACCTGGCCTCTGCTGTTGTGGAATTCTTTAATCCCCTTTGCTACCAGGAAGCCCAGGAATACTGTCTCTTATTATCAGCTTCAGCCTACAGAGAACAGTCTCTTAGTGATGCTGGTACCCCTTTCACCTGTGAATTTCTTATTGCCTTCGTTTTCTCTGGGAACTCTTGAGAAAAATAATCAGCTGGTGGGCTTTCTGATCATCTGTAATAGATCCATCCTATCATGCTATTATGGATTGAATGTTTGTGTCCCCCCCCTCCCCCCCCCCGCCAATTCATATGTTGAAATCAAACCCGCAGTGTGGGGTATTAGGAGGTGGAGCCTTTGGAAGATGATTAGGTAATGGGGGTGGAACCCTCATGAACGGGATTAGTTCCCTTTAAAGAGAAGGCTAGAGAGCTAGTTTGTTGTCTTTCTGCCACGTGAGGATACAAGAAGTTGAATTCTGCAACCCATAAGAGGGTCCACAGGACGCCTGGATGGCTCAGTCGGTTAAGCGTCTGGCTCTTGATTTCAGCTCAGGTCATGATCTCATGGGTCGTGAGTTTGAGCCCCACAACAGGATCTGCACTGACAGCACAGAGCCTGCTTGGGATTCTGTCTCCCTCTCTCTCTGCCCCTCCCCTGCTTGCTTTTTATCTCTTTCTAAAAATAAATAAACTTAAAAAAAAAAAAAAGAAGGCCCTCACTAGATCCCAACCATGCTGGCACCCTGATTTCAGACTTACAGCCTCCAAAACTGTGGGAAATAAATACCTGTTTTTTTTAAATGTTTATTTTGTGAGAGAGAGAGTGTGTATGCCCGAGTGGGGGAGGGGCAGAGAGAGGAGAGAGAGAGAATCTGAAGCAGGCTCTGTCCTGTCGGCATAGAGCCAGATGCGGGGCTCGAACCCACGAACCATGAGATTATGACTTGAGCAGAAATCCAGAGCCATATGCTTAACCAACTAAACCACCCAGGGGGTTTCATGGGGAAATGCTCCTATACTGACAAATTCTCCTTTCTCTTGCTTTCTGGTCTACCCGCCTTGCTCCAGCACAATTGTGGTCCTCTCTGACACTTTCTCCCTGTTTTTGCTGGTGAAAAGTTATTTAGGTCCACTTGTTCTTTGGCTTATAACCCCTCTCTATTTACAGCATGACCAGCACGTCCCTAGTTGAGTTATGGTGAAACACGACCCCCAAGTTTTTGGTCTGGTATCCAAAAGCAGGCAGCGGAGAATCCTTGCCTTCATCTGGGATTCCTGAGTGGCAAGGCAAGGAAGGGGCTACCTTCTAGCAAGGGGCAAAGACCACTTCTGCAGGCCCATTAATTCAGGGGAGGGTGGGGGTTCACGTGCCGCAGCTACCGGGCAAGGAGATCATTGTGCTTCAGGGTCCCACTCCCTCCCTCTCAGCGCCCTGCCTTCGGGCACAACAGATCTGCCTTGACCGAGCATTCAGCTTTCCCTGCAGTGCCGCTGCATGTCAGACCTCCACCTGCCCCCGCTCAGCTCAGTCTGTTGTCGGCTGCAGGTGATGACGGGCTCTTAAAATGCTGTCAGGAAGGCCCTCTGACTCTCACGCTTCACTTTTAAGTCACGACGAAGTGACTTGAGCCCGTCATCTTCTTTCCTTGGTACATCAGCGGTGCCCAGCGGTGGCCATCCAATTGCACAGCCCTTAGAATAACCACTTCCTCCATATCCCTCAACTGCCAGGCAACCAGCCGGTGCGTTCTCTTCCGCCTGTGGCACACACCAACTCTCCACAGGTGAAGGGCTTAGCAGCCACACCGCTTCCCATGCCAGGGCTGTCAAGACTCCACTGAGGGCTTTGTGGCCCGTCACCCAGCAAATGATCCAGCTCCAAAAGTTCATCCTTGCTTCCTGGGATTCCTCCAGGGATCAACTATCTTTGGTCGGACTCCCTAGACACAGAGCCTGAGTCAGTGATTTATTGACGGAGGATTCTTCAGGAAAAATCTTTCAGTAGTGAGGGAAGAAGAGGAGGGGGGAAAGCTGAGCAAAGGTTGGCTAACGTCTAACGTAGCGTGGTTCTTTTATTTGGGAAAGAAAATCAATCCGATCTCCCTCTGCGTGGCTAACTCTTTTAGGACTCATTAGCTCTGGCATCTCTACTTCTGGAGAAGATTCAGTGGCCTTGACTTTGGTTAGGTCTTCTTTCTGTGTGATCTTCTAGCAACTCCTAGTAACCAGGGTCTTTCACTTACCACATGATAGAATTGTCTTCCTATTTGAGGAAGAGAAAGAGAAGTGTTTTCCAAAACACCTATGTTACTCCTCTCTCTGAGGGTCTTTTTTTTTTTTTTAATTTTTTTTTTCAACGTTTATTTATTTTTGGGACAGAGAGAGACAGAGCATGAACGGGGGAGGGGCAGAGAGAGAGGGAGACACAGAATCGGAAACAGGCTCCAGGCTCTGAGCCATCAGCCCAGAGCCCGACGCGGGGCTCGAACTCACGGACCGTGAGATCGTGACCTGGCTGAAGTCGGACGCTTAACCGACTGCGCCACCCAGGCGCCCCTCTCTGAGGGTCTTAATATGCCTTAGGGTGAGGGGAGAGGTAGGTAAGGATAGGTATAGGTATATAGTTTACATAACTCCTGTTATACGTACAGATAATTCGGATATATTTATAGCGCTGCCTTGAATCCCTTAATATCCACTAGCCCAGTGGTTCTCAATTCTGGCTACAATTAGAATCCTCTAAGGAACTATTAAAATTTTTGGCACGTGGGCCTGCCTGCCAAAATATTCAGATTTACTTGGTCTAGGATTGGACCTGGGTGTCAGTGATTTTTTTTTTTTAAAGCTGTCAGATTATTCTAATGTACAATTAGGATTGAGAAGCACTGAACTAGATTGTGAGGTGCATGGGGCAGGTGTATGGTCCTATTCCTCTAGATATCTCCAAGGTCTACCTCGGTATCTGCGGAAGGCATCCAATGATATCGAATAAATGATGGGGCGCCTGGGTGGCTCAGTCAGTTAAACATCCGACTCTTGATTTCAGCTCAGGCTATAATCTCACAGTTTGTGAGCTCAAGCCCTGCGTCAGGCCCTGAGCTGGCCGTGTGGAGCCTGCTTGAGATTCTCTCTCCCTCTCTCTCTGCCCCTGCCTGCTCGCTCTCGCTCTCTTTCTCTCTCTCAAAGTAAATAAATAAACTTTAAAAAAGATTTAAATAATATCGAATGAATGAATGAAAAAAAGTAGAGAGAGAAGTGCAATCTCTTCCCTGTTTACAACATACACGGACATTTATCAATATTAAATCACATTTGTAAATAAGCTTGACCTGGGGCGCCTGGTGGCTCAGTTGGTTAAGCATCTGACTCTTGATTTCGGTTCAGGTCATGACTCCCAGTTGGTGGGTTTGAGCCTCGTGTAGGGCTCTGCCCTAACCATGCGGAGCCTGCCTTGGATACTTTCTTTCCCTCTGTCTGCCCCTTCCCTGCTCGTGCTCTCTCTCTCTCTCTCTCTCTCTCTCTCTCTCTCTCTCTCTCTCTCTCTGTGTCTCTCAAAATAAATAAACTTAAAAAAAAAAAAAGTTGACTGAAGCAAACTTTCTGTTCTGATGGTCACAGATATTCCCGGAAGAGGTTAAAAGTCACCACATTCTGCCCAGACTCAAAAAAAGACAGTTTTGGCAAATGAGTGGAAGATTAAAGCATATCTATTTTTCTGGAAGAGGCAAGGGAACAGGGATGGATGAGTTCATAAGAAGGTCAACGTCAGTGGGGAAGGAAATAAACATTTATGAGTACCCACCAGATTCCAGACACTATACCAGCTGTTTTCACGGCAGCCAAAAGGGCACAGTGGACCATAGGAGCTCAGTAAATATTGTCGGAGGACTGAGTGCTGATGGAGCAGAGAGAGGGTGGGTGAGAGGAGGAATCACTCCGCGTAAGAAATAGTCCACATATGCCCCATTGAGAACTGTCTTTTTAAAACTTGAAGGACATCATATCTGGAAAGAACGACAATGAACTGGGCTGGGAACGAGAACAGGAGACGAGAACTTAAATCTGAAAGTGCTGGAAATTCATTTCAATAATCACTGTTTATGATTCAGAATGCGTATTCCAGAGAAATCATGCAGGGTAATTCCCAGCCTAGCCCCAAAATACACATTTAATCTGCAGTGGATGTAAATTATTAATTGTCCAAATATGGGTTTTAAATTTTGTTTAATGTTTGTTTATTTTTGAGACACAGAGAGAGCATGAGCAGGGGAGGGACAGAGAGAGGGAGACACAGAATCCGGAGCAGGCTCCAGGCTCCGAGCTGCCAGCATAGAGCCCCGTGAGGGCTCGAACTCACGGACCGCGAGATCATGCCCTGAAGCCAAAGTCAGACGCTCAACCAAATGAGCCACCCAGGCGCCCTTAAGTGTGGGTTTTACTTCCTGTGATCAGCTGCACGTACTATAAAGGTACTGCAGGGATGGGAGCGGGGAGATGACGAGGATTTTCTGACAGTCACTTAGAAATGAAGTTTCTGGGGTGCCTGGGGGGCTCAGTCGTTCTGACACTGGCTCAGGTCATGATCTCACAGTTTGAGAGTTCGAGCCCCACTTCAGGCTCACTACTGTCCGTGAGGAGCCCACTTCAGATTTTCTATTCCCCCCTCTCTCTGTCCCTCCCCCCGCTCCCTCTCTCGCTCTCAGAAATACATAAAACATTACAAATTTTTTTTTTTAAAAAGAAACGAAGTTTCTAATCTACAAATTATGTTTGAAAATTTGTAAATCGCTGATCAGAACTTAAAACGCATTTCATCAAAAAAAAAAAAAAAAAAAAAAAGTATCCATGGTGGTTTCGTTTCTGTCTAGCCCACAAAGCTTAACTTGGTTGAAATTAACTTTTTTAAAAGTTTAATTTGATCCTCCTACTGTCCTTGCCCTTTGAGTTTATTCTTTTTTCAGTTCCTTCTCTTATTATCTGTGTGAACTTGGGCAAATTACTTAATCTCTATCTGCCTCTGTGTCCTAATCTGTAAAATGACAACCATAGGACCTACCTAATTCTGGGGATTAAGTGAGTTAATACCTGGCACATAGAAAATATTCAATAAATAATAGCTATTTCCTTTTTTACTTTTTAAAGTTTATTTAATTATTTTTGAGAGGGTGTGCATGCGCGTGCACACACACGTGGAGGGGAAGGACAGAGAGAGAGAGAGAGAGAGAGAGAGAGAGGAAAGAGAGAATTCCAAGCAGGCTCCAGGTACAATGTTAGTGTGGAGCCCAGTCAGATGCAGGGCTGGAACTCTAGAACTGTGAGATCATGACCTGAACCAAAATCAAGAGTTGGATGCTTAACCCAACTGAGCCACCCATGGGCCCCAATAATAGCTATTTCTGTTGTGTTATTGTCTGTCTCTGGTTGGCTATCCTCCCCCTACCACCGCAGAAAGGCAAAGCCTTAGACAAGGATTCATTTTAAAATACTTTATTTAGGACGTGTTCCCTGGAAAAACCAGTAAGGGAATAGGGGAGTGGAACTGGGAAGGAAAGGAGCTTAAGTAAGGGATGCAAGGTCAACTCTGACCGAAATTCATAGAGGGCACAGGACACAGTGCAGGTCCCCCCAGTTGTCCCCGTCAGAGGCTATGAGAGCTAGAGTATTCATACTTGTACCTATAGTTATTAACTGAAGATGGGGGTGGCTTATTTCCGGGTACTTCAGCTTTGCCTGTGAAAGCAAGGTGGGTTCCAGTAGCCTAAAGGTAGCCCCATCTGCAGCCCCGAGTCAATGCTCTGAAAGGATATGGTTACCGGCTTGACTTGGCATCTGTTACAACAACATCATCATCATCACCTCCCATAAGACACGCAATGGTATATAGTATAAAAGGCATTGTGTCATGTTCTAGGGATAAAAAAACAGTCCTTGTCCTTTCACGCCCTTGAATTCTTCTGAAGACACAGGATAAATACACAAAGGTAAGAGATGTATATATGCTAAATGCCAAGTAAGTGTAGGCAAGGTACTTGCTATGAGTGTATTGGCTCATAGGAAGGAAAGATGCCAGGAGTACCTGAGTTGGATCTCACAGAGTGGGTGGGGTTTAGACAAGTACAGAAAAGAAGGCGGGGGGCAGGGGGTGTTGCTGGGGAAAAGAGTGGAATGATGAATGTTTTAGGGAGAATCAATAAACTGTTCTAATGTGGTAGTTCTCAACCCTAAATGCTCATTAGAATCACCAGGGAGCTTTAAAGGTCCCAATGCCCAGCGGTAGCCCAGATCAATTACGTCGGAATTGCTGGGGTGATTCCTCAGGTATTTCCAATGGCCACCCAGAGCTGAGAACCACTGTTTTAAATTGGCTAGGAAGCAGCTTCAGAGGAACTGACTAGGAACTACACTAGAGATACGGAAGAGCTCAGATTGTAGAAATTTTAGCTATTTGGAGCCAATGATTTTGATCTCATTCTAACATTTCTATTGCAAGCTGCCTTCCAGCATTTTCCTAAGTGAGGCAAAAGTAGATACAGAGTCTGGAATATTAGACGAAGGAGCTTGAACTTTATGCTGTAGGCAATGAAAGGTCACACAGGGTCCTTGAAGATTTTTGAGCACGAGAATGATGTAAATAAAACAACATTTTAAAATTTAAACAGGATGTAGAGTTTGGGGGCAAGCAGGACAATACCTGATGGAACTTGACCTTGGCTGGTAGGGGGAAGGGCTACCAACAGAGAGAAAAAGTTCCAGAGGTTCTGAGCGTGAAGTTGCACGGAAACAAATAGCCTTGGGTGTCAAGTATCAAGTGGTGGCAGAGGTGACCTGACCACGTTTGTGTGTGAGAAAGGGAGCTATGCAGTTCACAGGAGATCTGTGTTTGTACAGGAACCAGCCAGAAAAAACTTGGCTCTTCTGGTGACTGGGCCTGAGCAACAGTCCAGCTAGCTAAAGGGTGAAGCATATTGGAAGGAGAAGCCAGAATAGTAATTTAAGCCTTGAAAACTGGACATAAAATAAAACTGTGCTCCTATAGATTACTTGCTATACTGTTGCGTAGCAAAATGTATTGTGAACTGAAAAAACAGAAAGTAATATGCTTATTCCAAGAGAAAAGGGGTCCAAAAGAAGAAAAAAGGACAAGGGTATAATACTGCTTGCCAATGTAAAGAGGTAAATTTTCCTTAATACTTAATAGAACACAAGAGCAGAATTCATCATCAACAAATGGGAGAGATTTTCAGTTTGGGATGCCCTTACCAGTAACCGTGATAGGAATCTATTAGCCAAGAAAAGAAGAAATCATTTTTAACCTGGTATTCATATTATTTCTTCAGCTGTCTGTTTTAGCTACTATACCTGCATATTAAAGAAGCAAGGAATGAGGGTGTTTACTTTTTAAATTATCCTGCAAAAAATTAAGTTAAAGATTTTCACGCTAGTGCTATGCTATAAAAGGGGGAAATCCTGTTCTCATTTTCCTCCTTCCCCAGCTTAAATGTCATGGTCTGTCATTTTAACTACGCTATTGCCAATAATTCCAACCTCTGTCGCCTCATCTTTTCATTAAACCCAGCTGGCGAGGCTCTAACCCTGGATGAATCTAACATCTGTCTTTGCCAGGCCTCCACCTGGGCTGTTGAGTGCTGGTGATGAAAATCTCACAACAGGGCAGATGGATATTGATATAAATGCATGGCTGTGCCTGCAAGTGGACCTGCGACATGGGCTAGAAGTCCCGCGATGATATCCTGCCAGCTCTCTCTCTCATTCTGCCCAAAGCTTGTTTTAAACCCGTAGCCTTTTCAGACATGAATGGATACCACTGCTTTCTCCTTCCACGCCTGTCCCCTCACTCACAGAGGCCAACTTTTCTTGTACCTTCTCTAGAAAACCAAAGCCATTTGAAAAAGAACAGCTTCAACTTTTACCCAATCCACAGAGTCACATGTACCCATGAAATATCTGCAGGACATGGCCACAATATTTTGCTCTCCCCATTACTGAGAAGTGAGTCTACTTGTGGACTCTTCGAATCTGGGCCGGTCTTGTATCTAGCTTTAGCCTAAACTTGTTCCTCTCAAAGTCTTTCTCATCTCAGTAACTGGCATCATCTTCAGGAGTCGTCTTGATTCCTTGCGTTTCCTTACCTCCCATCCAACGGAGCAGCAAGTCCCCTGCCTCCCTGTCTGTCCGTTCTTCAATCTTGTCTCCTGGAATCCATTGCCAACATACTAGCCAGGATATTCCTTTTAAAGTATAGATCACATCTGGCCACTCCCTTCCTTACAACTTTCCAATGGCTTTCTCTTGCCCTAAAAATAAAACCCAAGCCTCTTTTCTATGGTCTTACAAGGACCTGTATGATCTGGTCCCTTCCTACCTCTTTGCCTTCATCTCACACAACGCCCCCTGCCCTTACTCCTGACAATTCTATCACACACGACTTCCTTCCCAGCTTAAAGCCTTTGCACATGCTGCACACCATCTATCCACCTGGACCACCCTGATCTCTCACCTTAGCAGGATTTTCTGCTCATCATTCAGGTCTCCCTTAAGCATCATCTCAGAGAATCCTTGGCCATCCACCCAATCCGAAGAACTCTCCTCTGGGCTCACTTTCCATCGCATTGCTTTGTTTTATATCCTTCCTGGTACTTAGAACTTTCTCCCTTCTGTGAGCTGCCCACTCGCTGCGTCTTCATCACTCTGAATGAAGGAGCTCTCATATTCCTATACGACACTGCCCCTAAGCGTAACACTTCATTGGTCTAGGACGGGCCCCCCAGCTGAGCTGGACCAGAGCCTTTCCTGTGATTTTTAGAACTGGAGTTGAGAAACACAGTCAATTCTTCTCTCATGACAGGCGTCTGATACAAAATTCAGCAACTGTTAGTGGTCACGTTTCCAGTCATGTGGAAATGAGTCTATAAGAACAAATGACATTCACATGATGAAGGGGAGAAAGAACGTTCTTTTTGAAAGTGCTTTTTGGTTCTGGTTGTTTCCAAGGTTTAAATTATATTTTGGATGTGTTTAGAGTTAATTGAGAAATTTCGCATTAATATTTTCTTTGAAAAAAGTTAAAAGGCTAGAGTGTTGATTGATCTAACTTGTTCTTTCTTGTGTCTAACACTACTCAAATGTAGATATTTAAGATGTGCTTTTGATGATACAGATGATGAACAGTCCACCTGCAGAATGGAAGGTTGGATATTTTCTGTTTAAAGCACACTTTAATATTGAGTGAGAAAACAATGAAAAGTTGTAGAGACAAGAAGTGATCAATTCTGAAAAGACACACTTGGGTGTTTCCATTAATACATCATGATATATCATATATAGCACTAAATTCTTTTGCACACTACAAAAAAAATACATGTTCAGAGGCAAGGCTGGGGCAAGATGTTAAATGTTTTCAAATGACTACCCCCCCCCCCACACACACCTTAAGGTCCATTTGAACCTTTAGAGAAATCAATCCAATAAAACACATTGTAATTAAATACCATTATGCAAATTATGTTCTGGGCATTTTAGGAGATACAGTGATGAATAAGTCAGAGACTCAGTCATTAAGGTGTTTATTAAAGGACAGATTTTTTTTTTTAATTTTCCTTCACCTCTTTTATTTTATTTTATTTTATTTTTTTTAATGTTTTTATTTATTTTTGAGACAGAGAGAGACAGATCATGAGCAGGGGAGGGGCAGAGAGAGGGAGACACAGAATATGAAGCGGGCTCCAGGCGCTGAGCTGTCAGCACAGAGCCCGAGGCGGGGCTCGAACTCACAGACTGAGATCATGACCTGAGCTGAAGTCGGACACTTAACCGACTGAGCCACCCAGGCGCCCCAAAAGGACAGATTTTTTTTAAGTACATAGATGACTAAAATACAAAGTAGCTGGGATGTTTCTACACAAGTTACACATAAAGTATAATGGTGCCAACGGTAGGAGGAGTTCATGGTTTAAAAAAGAAAAAAAAAAAGGTCATTTTCAGGTATAAGGACCAGGAAAAGTTTCATGACTAAGTTAGGCATTTAAGCTGTACCTTGGAGGATGGGTAGGGCTGCAAAGGTCAGAGATGGTATGAGGAAGCATCCAGCCTTTGAGAACAGGCCAGACAAAGGCATATTTGGCACAAATATGGAGGACAATGTGCAGCTAATGACGGCCTGAACTCCTAGGATTGGCAGTAAAACAACAGAATGTCTGTCTACTGGCATTGCTATTCACTGCAATTGGGAGGTACAGGGCACAGTATGATAATTTTCAGAAATTTTAAGTTGGAGATGCAGCAGAATATCCCCTCAGGCTGAGCAGGAGGCAGCTGAAATGTGGGGCTGGTGTTTGGGAGGCATGTTAAGACTGGAGATGCTAAATTTAGGATGTAAATAAAACCACATTTATGAAAAGCATGAGCATTATTTGCACATTGTTTGGAACATGGACCAATGAAGGTCATAGACTCTGCTACATCATGATCTCCAGTGACAGTCTAGGGTCGTGCGGCATCAGTATAACCTGAAATTGAAAATCAAATGGAAACGACAGCTCCATGCTCTTGATATGTTCAATTCATTTAAATAACAAATATGAACCCTCATCCTTTGATCCACAGGAAATCCATTCTAAAAACAGAGTGTATTCTTCAAGTTTTTGGAATCCTAACACGTGCCAGGTTCTTCCTAGCTCGTTGCTTTGGCCCCTTCCTGTCTTTCCTAATTGAGTCTCAGGCTGCTGCCCTTTCCATTGTCTCCAAGCATGGACACAAGTAAGGCCAGGCTGATAGCCTGGGGATGACAGAAGGGAAATACCACACAGAAAAGAAAAACCTAAAATTGGATATTAGATATTACTGCTCCTAACACATTAGCCAAGCTCTCTCCAAAAGGCACTGATGTCTATCTCTTCCTTAGCTCCCCATCCTGATGCTGTGTTCAGGGGTCTGCTTACCTCAAATCACCACATTCTTCCAACCTGGAGTTTGGACCCCCAACTTTCACCCTAGCTTTGCAGAGAGAAGCAGGCCTTTCTCTGCCCTGGTCCAAACCTGGCTTCCTTTCCAATCCCAGCATTACTGATAGTAAGAATACTGTCAGTTAGCTTGACTATAGTAATCATTTCACTAGTCACGTACACACACACACACACACACACACACACACACACATCCTGTTGTACCTCTTAAAACTGTACAATATTTATTTAGAAAAATTCGGTCTCTTAACGTTGAATTCTTTAACTCTACAAAGAACAGTCCTGCTAGAGAATCACCCACTATATATCACTGAATAGAACATGTAACATCCTCTAAGTTAGGGCCTTTTAGAGCTCCGTTTCACAAAGAGAGAAACTGATGGTTCAAGGGCACACCAGTAATAAACAGCTGAGCAGGATTCAAACCTAGGCTCACCTAACCAGTCAGTGTACTTAAACATTAAATAATATTTAATGCGCTAGGTAAAAACAACTTCAATTTAACCAGTGGTGAAGTCACAATTTTATCCAAAGACATTTATATAAAAGAAGAGCCCCTCTGAGGATTTTTCAAATGGTATCATTGCCATCATCTATCTGTACATGGATTTTTTTAAACTTAAAAAAATGTTTTAATTAATTAATTAATTTATTTATTTATTGAGAGACGGAGAGAGACAGAGTGTGAGCAGAGGAAGGGCAGATATAGAGGGAGACACAGAATCCAAAGGAGCCTTCATGCTCTGAGTTGTCAGCATAGAGCCCAATGCGGGGCTCAAATCCACAGACGTGAGATCATGACCTGAGCTGAAGCCAGATGCTCAACTGACTGAGACACCCAGGTGTCCTTGTACATGGATATTTTTAACATAAATATGGTTACTCATTAATTCAACAAATGTTTACTGTGCACCATACTCAAAGCATATTACTAGGTATTATGGAAGATGCAAATATGATTTCCTATAGGCATTTATAATCTAGCAAAAGAAAAATAAAACATAATTTGATGACTACCACAAGAAAGGCAAGAAAAAAAAAGGGTTATGGGGGTTTGAAAATGGGAGAGATTATATGTCCTTTGGGGAGTGGGGAGCTTTAGTGGAAATAGTAGCAATTGGAAAATGTAAAATAAATACAAACCTACAATTAATAAAAAATTAAAGACACACATCTAAATAAGACGGATTAGACAAAATGAGAGATTATTATCAAGATACTGGGACCCCTTCAGCCGGCACCTTTCCTACCTTAAAATTGTCAACAAATTAGTTTCAATGAATCTAGATCCGTTGTTGTAATCATGGCTCAAATGTGCTGTTCTTATAGACAGAGGTGCAGAAGGCCACACTCAAAATAATGTCCCCTCTCAATGGATGGGAAGCATTTAGATAGTCATCTTTCTCAATAGTAAAACTATTCAGGAGTAGCATGGCCACTGGTCATTGATTCATTTTTATTGATGTTTGTAATGTGGGTCAATATGTTGATATCGTTGTGCAGCCCTTATCAGATTGTGAACGACAAGAATACACCAAGTCTGTGAGCTGTTTACAAATATATAGTCTTTTTTCGATAATGATAATGCCCTTTAACATCTGGAGTTCGGAAGCGGCGCAAACTGTGATTCCAATCGAAAACTAGCCTCCCTCGCACATAAATTTCTCTGGTTAAGTTTACGGTCCAAACCACACTCTAGCGATATTGCTGTAAAAAAAGACAAGAAAAGAAAAGAAAAAGGAAAAGGGAAAAAAAAAAAAATCCCTCTAAGCGATTGAAACTAATCTCTCCTTGGACTACTAATCCCATCATGCAACGCTCCCGTATTACCACTGTGTGGGGTGGAGTCGTCGAAGGGGCGGCAACGACGGTGGCCTGTGCATTCTGGGCAATGTAGTCTGGGGCTCTGGCCGCCGTCAGGACAATCCACGTGGTGCTTCTGGCGGCAGCTGCGGGCAGTGGCTACCCTGCTTCCTCCACCGGATCCTCGAGGTGCGGGCCCCGGCGGGGCCGGACTGGCGCCGCGGAGCAGGCTGCAGGGAGGCCCGGAGGCAGCCCGAGACTTCGCGACGTTTTTGCGACAGCTGTGGCCGTGTTCCGCGAGTTCCCTCCCTCCTCCTCTCTCTGAGGAGGTACCGGCTGTTGTGCGGCGCTGCCTTTCTGTTTGAGTGTATGGGTGAGAGAGTGAGTGAGTGAGTGTGAGCGTGTGTGAGAGAGAGGGTGAGGCGTGAGTGCGAGTGTAAGAGGAGGAGAGCCCGCCGCGGCCGCCCCGCCGCTCCCCGCAGCGGGAGCAGAACGCGCGGCAGGAGAGAGCAGGAGAGCCGGCGCCCCGGGAGCCCGCGGGGACAAGGGCAGAGACGCCGCTCCCCACCCCCAGCCGTCGTCCCTCTGCTCTCCTTCGCCCGGGGGAACCTCCCCGTCCCCCCACCCCCTCGGCCGGCCTCTGCCCCGCCGTCCCCCTGGATGTCCCCCGCGCTCTTGCGGGGCCTCCTCCTGCTCTTGCCGCATCAGTCGGGCTGGTGCTGCGGCCGCCGGGCGTAGAGCGGGCGGGTTCCCGGGGGCTGCGGCTGCCGGTGCTTCCCCGGTCCCCACCCCTGTCCCCCGGCCCCCCGACCCAGCTCCCCGGCCCCGGAGGCTGTGACAATGGACTATGACTTTAAAGTGAAGCTGAGCAGCGAGCGGGAGCGGGTCGAGGACCTGTTTGAATACGAGGGCTGCAAAGTTGGCCGAGGCACTTATGGTCACGTCTACAAAGCCAAGAGGAAAGATGGGTGAGTGTTTGTGTCTGTGCCGGTGTCCGCGCTCTGCGGCGCTCCCGCAGGCCGAGGCAGGTAGCCCGGAGGGAGAGTGGGGCGCCGGCGCGCCGGTCTCCCACTTCCTTGACACCCGAATCTGGCCCTGCCAGCCAGGTTTGGGGAGGAAGTGGTGTACTAGGGATCCAAGCCCACACGAAATCCTGCCTGTGTATTCTACTTCGGTGGCTAATAGGGAAAAAGAGCTGCTACTCCATGGGCTGTATACTTTTCAAGGGTTTCGGTTCTAGATTGAAAAAAAAAAAAAATCGTAGTAAAACGTCAGTTTAAATGGTTTTCGGGGGGAGGGGTCCATTTATTCTGGTAACCTTCGGGGGGCTTTCCTCGCCCGCCTCTGGAGTGACATCCATCAGTCTGGAAGGGAAGCTGTGATCCTTTCCTCCACCAGTTTGTGATTGATTTATTACCAAATTTGGATTTTATTTGGGAGAAAGAAAGCAGCAAGTAAATATGATGCTGAAGAGTTCTTCATAGGGATCGTCTGTAACCTCAATGTAGCAATTGTTATTTAGATACCATTAACCTGTGAGTTTTACATAGAACAATGGGGGTTTGGTGCAGGGTGGGTGGTGGGGAAAAAGGCAAGGGACTAATAGGGGCTATCGTGTTCAGGCCTGTTCCCCCAAAATTTAGCTGTTGGCAATAAGCTGTAAATCGTCTCTTTGCTTTAAATATTTTCCCCTGCAAATAACTTAATTAAGTCTATGGCTGGTAATGCTCCCAATTTAGTTTCTTAAACAGGCAAGTGAAGTGTTCATTTTTCCTTTGTCAGTAGATGAATGTCGTGTAATATTGACAAAAGAGAAGGCAATTCTTAGTTGAGGGGAAAATATATTTTATTAACTCCTTGTTTTCCTCTTGTACAAACGTTATGTTGATGTTGTCTATTGCCTTTGACACTATAGAAAATTGCGGGAGAAATCATGTCAGAGTTTATTATATAATCTTTAGATATCAGTATAAACAAAGTAGCTTTACTCGAATATCAATGTTAATTTGATAGCTGCTGTTTTAACATTTAAAAGAATTGCTTTCCTCCCCGCCCCCCCTCCGAATTAGGTAAGAGGGTTTGTTCAGAACTATATTAGCACTAAAAAAAAGAAACCGTTCATAAAGCTGAAGTAAGTTGGGGGAGCCATATTTATAAATACTTTAATATTCTGGATATTGGAAAAGGAAGTGTATATTCAATATTTTTCTTAGATTGACTGAGGTATCTTTCTCAAATAACTTAAAAGGGACTCTTAAAGGAAGATGGTGATTCTAATTAATTTGATATGTGCATTTCAGTGCTTATATGAGCAGTTAAAGCAGTACAGATATCTGCAAAAGATAGGGATTTGAAAACTTGATACTCTGGTGTGCTGCATGTATTTAAAAGTACTTCTTAGTGGAATGGATAATCTGGTGACATTTGAGAAATCTGCATCTGGAGATACCTACCTACTGTTGACTCTGCTTATATTTTTCATCGAAGTATTGTTTAATAATGTACTTTAAAAATTATCTTTCTCATATAATATTTTTCAAAAGCCTTAAACCATTTCTCTTTCCCCCAATATTATGGAATTTGGGGCATATTCAGAAAATTCCCAATGCCATGAGATTACACACAGTAGTACATTTGACCAGTCTGTCATCTGCTTTGTAAAATTCTGGTGACTCTAAATTATTTTTAATCTCTCTGACAGAAGCCAGTTCTATTTCCATAAATTACTGATTTAAGCTAATAAAATATGTAAATTTATTAACTTTGGTTTTATATTTTATTTAAAAACTATGGTATTGTTTAGTGGCAGGAGGTACTTTTAACCACATTTTATATCTCATAGTTAGGTTTTAATTGAGACTAAATAATTTTAGGAGAATTAATACAATTTAAAAATAGCTAAATGTACAGCATGTAAACATTTCTTAGTCATTTGTGATAGCTGAAAATTGCCATTGCATTTTGGAAAAAAAAAACTTTATAATTTTTGGGCTTGTTTTCCAGCAGCCTTTAATGATTTTGTTTATAGGATGAACTTCAAAAAAATTTAAAAAGGATCAAATATCAAGAGAGTTTTAAAATTACTTAAGACAGTTTTTGTTTTCCAGAGGGAATATTTTTGGTTTGGCTTCTCACAGCCTCATCACTCGAGTGAAATATAGCATTGTATTTATGAGGTTCTTTTGATCTTATGTCAGTGAAATGTAATTTAATGCATTTTAGTCCTGGTAAAATAAAATTTGTGGCTGTTTAATCTTTTGTAAAAAGATGATGACGAAATAATTTGTTTCTAGTATTGATTTACTTTCAAATTAAATTATACATTCTGTAACTGAAATTTCAGAATACTCTAGGAACGCAGACAATAACACCTTCAAAGAGAATCCTGAGATGTACAATTAAGTGGGTTTTGTTTAGACCTATTTGTCTATTACAACGAACGCACATAAACGTATCTTTTCAGTCTTCCAGCAAGCATCACAGAATATGAGCACGTAGTAAAAGAATTCAGACTGGAGGTGTTCGCTTCTTAAATTATTAAGTTTTAGGAAATAAAACAGCTCATAAGGTCATTCTTTGACTCAAAGAATTATTAATACTATCCTGCTAGTATACCACACTTAAGATAAACTCAGCATTTTAAGGAATGTGGGGAAGGAGGAAATACTTTATTTGAAGCATGATTATATATATATATATGGAAAAAGGGCCTTTTGTAATTGTGTTAATTTCAGATTCTAATAGAGTTAAAGCATAAATGCACAATAAATCTTGGAAATAATTTGTTCTCACTGTCACCATAAATGAGATAGTGTCCTTTGTGTCTGAACACCAAAAGGGTACTCAGTAGGAAGCAGGGAGATTCATTTTCTTTCTGAGTCAGTTGCATTTCCTCTTTGTACAATTTAGGCAACCAAACTCATTTTGTTCGAAAGAATGGAAAAGCGTGAGAAGACAAGACAATTTGTGTTTTTAAATTCTGAACTCTCCTTACAGGGACTGAACATTTCTAGCATTTAAAAATCAATTTGAGGTAAGAGTTTGATCTCCAAAAAAGAAAAGCACAAGCAGTTTTTTTGAACAGGGTTCTTAATTTGCTGTACTCTGTGTTCAAAAGAACAGATTATATATAATTGGGATTATATGTGTGTGTTTGTGAGAGACAGAAATATACAGAAAACTTTTGTTGGGGCACTTTTGTAGGCAACCCAAAAATTAGGAGGCAGTAATAATGATAATAGCTAAATTAATGAGTATTACTAGGTCCTGGGCAAAGCCCTTTTACATTCATCATCTATTTAATCCTCACAAAGTACCGTATCAAGTCAGTTCTGTTTTTCAGTTTTACAGGTGAGGAAACTGTTAGAAAGGTTAAGCTGTTAGAAAGGTTAGATAAAATTGTCTATGCTTATATGACTGATTAAATGTCAGAGCTGCAATTAGGGGATTACAAAAGGTCCTCTTATTCCAGAGCACATGCTCTTAACCATTATGCCTCCTAAAGCTAATATATTAAGGTAAATATAAACCTAGACGTGGAGATTTGGTGTTTTCGTGGGTCATTCGGAAAACATGAATGTCTTACCTATGAGAGGAGTAGTCTTTTCAACTAACTCAATTAATTGGTATACTTTTTCAATACATTTCTGAACAGCCTTGGTTTTTTCGAGTGCAACAAGTGTTTATGTAGATACGTCGGTGTATCTATACATACACACATATATACACATATATGTATGTGTGTGGAGGGGGAACCAAAGGTCTTCTGGTAGGAGAAACTCTTAAGTTGGGGAGACAAATACTGAGTTTGAGTTCAGACTCCTCATCTGATTACCAGTATGACCTTGGGCAAGTCACTTGCCCTTTGTAAACCTTGATTTCCTTATTTGTAAGATTAGAGGGCTTGAGTTGATAATTTTTAAGGTCTTTTCTGGTGTTATGATTTGAGGAAATAAATTGTGAATATAAAGTGTAATACTCTTGCAAGATTAGGTAAACAGCCACTAAAACAAATTTTACTTTAGGCAGTGATACACTTCTTTGTTTCTTAGTATCATGCTTTAATGTAGGTTCTCACCAACTGCCTGAAAGAAGTTAGGTTAACTTCCAAAGACATACGAGCTATTTTGCCTGTCTTATATTGCTGTAGCATTCCATTATCTTTATCTCTTAAGATGTTGGGATTTATGGACTGTGCTTGTTCCCACTCCAGTGAACCATTCATTTGGTGGCTAGCACAAAGGACCCTTCTGATTCAGTCTGCATTGGGGCTTTAATTCAGTTTTATTTCCTTAATTATGATCAGAATGTGGTGGAACCCTTTATTTCCCCTGAAGGAATCTGATCGTTTTTCTTCTGAATATTGCTGAACCCTGCATATATGTTCAATCTGACTTAAATATTTCTTTAGACGTCAGAAATGCCAAATACAACATACATACCCATTACTGAGGATTTTGCATGCCCAGGGAAGAGTATTCCTTATAACTTTTTAAAAATGTGATGGAAAGGGACACTGTTGAATTTATCTACCTTAGATATTCAGTGCCTTCAGATCTACTGGTAAGGCCACTTTGAGGTTTCATGCTTAAATCCCATTTTCTTAGTAGCAAGACTGGCAAATTAATTCATTTGGGAGCTGTTCATTTGATTTTTACTTTTTCTGTTTCTTTCAACATTTGAAGAAATCCATACAGTCATTCGTTAGCCAATATTTATTGGACTCTTGTATGTGCCAAGCACCGTCCGAAGTACTGGTAATACAAAGATGAATAAAATATTCCATTACTTGAGGAGGTATCTACTGGGGAAACAAATGTAAATAAACTGTAGCGATTTAATAAGCGCTATAATAATTAATACAGGGTGCTAATGGAACACAGATGGAAACTGCCAACCCTGTTTAGGGTTTTCAAGGAAAGCGTCTCAAAGATGGCAGCATTTTGTTTGACTCTTAAAAGAAGGGGAAGATCTCATCAGATAGGGTATTTTAAGAGGACTAGGGTAAGGAGAGGTGCTTTTTTACTGCGCTCTTGTAGACCCCAGCAGATCGTGTGGGTTTGAATTTTTTCTTCTCCCGCCTTCCCTCCCCACACCTTTTGGCCGTTGAGCTCCTGCTGTATGTGTCCTGCTATGTGCGTGCACTACAGATGATCCATTGTACCCACTGGACATGATGAGGTTTCTGTTACTTCACAATGAGCACCTTAATTCTCTGTGGGGCAGTTTCCCATCCCAAGAATGTTGCTGAATCAGAGTACAAGCAGCCTCTGAAATTCAGTGTCTGACTTACGAATTTCTCCCTCATATGTAAAGCTGCCATGGCAGAACTCCCATTTTGATGACAGCTCTTGATAGCAGATGATTCTACTTCGGCCTCACCTCCATGAGAACTAGGGAGCCAGAGTTTTCTGTGCTGCAAGATGGTGGTGGCAACAAATTCCCAGAGGGAGAATTTCTCTTGTTGGAATCTGATGTGGGAAGAGATGGGAGGTGGGGAGATGGCTTCCAGCCTACTGGATTTCAGCTAGGAAAATAGAAATAATGACAGATTATTATAAATTATTGTAGGCCATTTTGCAAACTTACCTACTTTTCAACAATTATTTCTCTTGGCAAATGTGTTCAGAATTATGATTTACCAACATTTGAAACGTGATCCATATGTAATTTGGGAACTGTATATGCCAAATCAGTGTTGATAAATACATATTATCCCCTGTGGCTGCTGTCATCTTTCCTGTAGTGCCTTTTATTGTTGAATCTGATCCTCACTGTCTCTTTATTCTTTTTCTATTCTTTTTCTGTTCTTAGCTGCTGCTAGAGAATGAAAATCCTACTGTCCTTTCCTTCTTCAGAACAGTTTGTAAATCCTTTCCTTCACACCAGCTTAGGTAGGCTTTGGTCCTCTCTTTGTTCCTTAGAAACTACTAAGAGCTTTTTTGTCTTTAGGTATTTCTTGTTACCTAAAGTGACTTGATATTGTGACTCAAAAGTGACTTTCAGCTGTTATTTTGATCATAATCCTTGAAGACCCTTTAGTGTCATGAGTCTCAAGAGTCTTTATGATGGTCGTTGTGAGAGTCCCAAAACCAGTCCCTGCTGTGGTAAGCTGCCTGTACTGACGGGGTCATGTCATGTCCTTCAGATGCGTTATGGCAGAAAAAACGCTGAGAACCCCCTTTCTAAAATTGAGATGTGTTACATACCATGGCATTCACCCTTTCAAAGTGTGCAGTCCACTGCTTTTTAGTACGTTCCCAAGGCTGTGCAATCATTACCCCTATCTAATTCCAGCACATTTATTACCCCAAAAAGAAACTCCGTATCAGTTTGCCATCACTCCACATCCCCCATCTCCCCAACTCCTGGCAACCACTAATCTACTTCCTTTCTCTGTGGATTTGCCTGTTCTGGACATTTCATATAAATGGAATTACACAGTGTGTGGCCTTGTTTGTCTTTTATTTAGCCTAGTGCTTTTAAGATTCATCTTCATTGTGCATGTATCAGTATGATTCCTTTTTATGGTTGAACAGTATTGCATTCTATGGATATACCACATTTTGTTTATCCATTCATCAGTCGGTGGACCTTTGTGTTTTCTACTTTTTGGTTATAATGACTAATGCTGCTTATAACATTGATGTTTGAGTTGTCATGTGGGATTTTTGTTTTCAGTTCTCTTGGGCATATAGCCAGGTATGGTAACACCATGTTTCGCTTTTTGAGAAACTGCCACACTTTTTCAAAGCAGTTGAGAACCACTTTTGAGTGGCTTTACCTTGACTTCGGTGCAGGACCAAGACCTTTGTTCTTCCTTTGTGAGACCTGACAGTGAGACCCAGGAGTGTTCACTCTCTAGTCCATTGCAGGATTCTGAAGTGCAAATGAATAAAATTGGCTCCTCCATCAAATCAGACCACCATTCTGAACTTTATCTCAGGCAGCACCTTGTGCTGGAAATTCCACCCCCCCCCCCCCACCCCCAGCTGAAGTAGGTTCTAACATTTAGCTTCAGAAATTCTGACTACTTTATCTTAACATACAACTCCAGTAATTCCCTTTTCACTAATCACCCTGCAAAACATATTTAGTCCTTCATAGATGTATTGTGTAACTGCTTCAGAGTATATGTGGTTAATGTTTATATGTCCTTTGGGTCTTTCTGGTGGATGTTTATGGCTTAGATATTATAGATTTCCTCTAGGGCAGTAATTGTGTTCCCCTCAGTTCCTGGCACATTGCCAAATGTTGACAGGTACTTAATACTTTTTTATTTTTGGTGTACATGAAATTCATATTTGAAAGTGTCCCTTTTCAATTTGCTGAAATTAAAAACTTGAGCATATTATAGGAGACTAGAAAAGCAGCATCTTGTGAAAATACCCAGAGAAGCAAAGTTTGATCGGCTGGCTGTATTGCTACCAGGAACAAAATTGAACAAAACCAAAAGTCAAAGACAGGGCAAACTTTGTTGATCAGGTGAGCCAAATACAAGTCCCAGGTATTTGAAAAATTGAACCACTACAAAGAATAAAGCTTTTTTCTGAAATATACCTTGTAAATAAATCAATTCAAATGAGAGAAATCAAACCTCTATTTCTAAATTTAAGAAAAATATAATTAGTCTCTGAACCAGACTGACATTTTTGTTTAAATCATGATGTTCCGTGATTGATATTTGAAGTTTATTTTTTTTATGTGAATAAATTATTTAGGCTCCTACGACTCAAGGTAACTAAGTTACTCATCTCTTGAGACAGCTCTCTAAAATTTATGGTTTTATTATATAGCTCATGAGTTCCAACGAATAATCATCCTAAGGACAGGAATTCTTTACATCATGGTGCAAAGCCCACTGTACATGTTTCTAGACACCCGAATTTAGAGGTTGTCTAGAGAACTAAATTAAAAAACCTAAAACTTGTCCATCAGTGGTGTCATGACTTAATGTTAACCAAGTCCTATTTCTGGGGAAAGCAGACATGAGTATTGAAAAATTATTTTTATAAGGTTTCTGTTTTAAGGAAAGCCAATTGTGAAAATTTGAGTTCGTGTAGAATAAATTTATTTGGAGGTTTTTTTTTTCACTTTATGAAAGGATCTCTTTAAGTACATAAGCTCTCTTGGTGTATTTACCACATGACTTAGTTTGCAAAAAATTCAGTTTATACACACTTTCCAAGAAAATGTTGTGTAAAGTAAAACATTACTTGTAATGTGTTTTCTAATGTTGACCCAACATTGAAGATCCTTTAAAAAACATTTTTTTTTAATGTTTATTTATTTTTGAGACAGAGAGAGACAGAGCATGAACAGGGGAGGGGCAGAGAGAGAGGGAGACACAGAATCTGAAATGGGCTCCAGGCTCTGAGCTGTCAGCACAGAGCCCGACGCGGGGCTCGAACTCACAGACCGTGAGATCATGACCTGAGCCGAAGTCGGACGCTTAACCAACTGAGCCACCCAGGCGCCCCTGAAGATCCTTTTAAATGTAAAGTCAAATCATTTAAATATTTGATGTTTCATTATAGTTTCTCTTTAGCTGTAGTGTTTTGTTTTTGGTAAATTTATGTTTTTAATTTATTTGGTAGCTATTTGCAGAATGTCTCTAATATGTCAGGTTCTGTGCCTGATATTGGCAATTCAGCAGTGAACAGGACAGGGTCCAAGTCTTCAGGGAACTTACAAACTTTTCAGGGATGCAGGCAAGTAAAAAGGTAATTATAGCATAGTGGGGATAGGGCTGCACTAGGGAAGATGTATAGGTTGCCGTGGGGGTATCTGATCTGCTCTTGGGGGTTCAAGGATGGTATTTCAGTTGTGACTTGAAAGATAATTAGAAGTTACACGAGTGAACGGGCAGTAAATAAGAGTGAGTGAAGGTTGGGGAGTTACAGTGCAGGGTAGAGGAGTAGCATCTGGTTCCAGAATTTCTTTATAAAGGAAGGAGTTCTATCTGGTGGAAAAGGGAGTATGATGTGTAGTAAGCACATTTTAACCTAAGTTATTTATTTGAAGTGATTTCGAGAGCTTTTATGTTATGTTGTAGGAGGGAAGGCTAAAGCTGTCTCCAGGACCCTTTGGAGCCACCGTCAAGTAGCATTTATAGAGATACGAAGAAAAGATAGTATGGTGAGGGAATTGGAAGAATTTCAATACCAGATTGCAGAGAGTGGTAACAGGTAGGGTGAGAGGTACAAAAAATTAAGTTGGAGACGTAAGTGGAGTCTTGGAAATCATGTCCTGGACTTCTTACTTGATTCTGAAGACAAGGGGGACCATTTGTAGGATTTAAACAGGTAACAAGTTCAGATTAATCATTTAAAAAGAGTGCTTGACAATATACTCAGAATAGCTAGTAGCTACGGGGAACTGGGGTTGGGAAAATGTAATAGTAATCCAGGTGAGAGGTGCTAGAGGCTTGAATTAGGGAATGACAGAGGGAATGACGAACAATTGATAGGACCTGTTGATTTATTGAATGTGAGAGAGGAAGGAGTCAGAAGAACCAAGGGTAAGGTCTAGGTTTCTGGCATAAGCAGCAAGATACTGCCATTCACATAGATAGCCAAAACAGAAAGAGGAGCAGGTTTGATGGGGAACATGATGAATTGAGTTTTGGTGTATTGAAATGCATGTACCTGTTAAACATCTAAGAAGAAATGTCCGTTAGGCAGACAACATGAGTGTAGTGCTCAAGATAGAGATCTGGATAGGGAAAAACTTGGGAGTTAACCAGGTACTTGAAGTAATAGCTTCGAGTCATCTTGAAATTGCCTAGACAAAGTGTAGAGTAAGAAGAGGTCCTAGGACAGAATGTAGAGAAACAGATGTCCATTCAGGAGGCCAACAAGTTGAGTCCCGAGGAGGAGGAGAAAACTCAGGGTCATTCCCACTGGCTGTACATGGCAACTTGGAGAAAAGCCAAGGCCTTGTAAGGTAAAATCATACCAACCAAGGAAAGAGTGTTTTCAGAAGGAGTGGTAGGCATACCCTATGCCACACAGAGGGCAAGGGAGATAATGAAGTATTTGGGTTAAGTATTTTATTTGTTTATTTTTAATTATTTTAATGTTTGTTTATTTTGAGAGAGAGAGAGACAGAGAGAGAGAGAGAGCAAGCAGGGGAGGAGGACAGAGAGAGTGGGAGAGAGTATCCCAAGCAGGCTTCATCCACACCATCAATGTGGAGCTCAAAGCGGAGCCTGACGCAGAGCTTGAACCCACGAACCATGAGACTGTGACCTGAGCCAAAATCAAGAGTTGGACACTTAACCGACTGAGCCACCCAGGCATCCCTTGGTTAAGTATTTTAAACAGAAGAAAAATTCAGCAAAAGATTTTTGGACACTAGAGCTGAAATTATAACTCGCTTTGTAGGTTTTATCCAGAATATTTTGTGGTACTTTTATGGGTAGCCTTATTATTCAGGGCCAAGCAATGAAAAGTTTACTTCCACCTTTGTTTCCACCTTGGCTTATTATTGAAGCTAAAATTGTATATGCTGACTTGCTATTTATTTGTTTGTACATTCATTCATTCATTCATTCCATGGCATTTGAGATAGTTCTTTTTTTTAAAAAAATAAAATCGCTTTTTTGTCTGATTATAAAAGAATTATAATTCTCTACAATTATAGGTTTATTGTAGAAAATTCATAGTCTAGAAATGTATACAGAAACTAGAAATTTTAGAAATTTTATTTATTTTTAATGTTTATTCACTTTTGAGAGACAGAGACAGAGCATGAGAAGGGGAGAGGCAGAGAGAGAGGGGGACACAGAATCTGAAGCAGGCTCCAGGCTCTGAGCTATCAGCACAGATCCCGATGCGGGGCTCGAACTCACAAACCGTGAAATCGTGACCTGAGCTGAAGTTGGATGCTCAACCGACTGAGCCACCCAGGCACCCCAAGAAATGTATACGGAAACCAAAAGCCTTAACTCTGCTACTGGAAACAAGTACTATTTTCTTTATCATCTTTCCAAATAATGCTATGAATGTAGGTAGAGATTGATGAAATCTACGATCTTAACATTTTTTTCATTCAAGAATATTATGCATCTCTTCCTGTCAGTAAATATAGTTCTAAACCATCAGTTTTAATTATTGCAGTCATTACATTATATGTATGTATGTAAATATGTATCTATCTAGTGAGCCAGTTCTCTAGTGATAGAAAAAATGTAAGTAGTCTCCAAATTTTAGCCATTACAATTAACAAAGGACCTCCTAGAAAATATGTCTGCAGCTCTCCAATTGTAGTTAGTCCTTGAAATGGAATTTCAGGGTCAAAGGTTATGTACTTTCAACAAGCAAATTTTTCTTATAAAATAAGATCGGGTTATAAAATTCATGTGTGCTCATGATAAAAAATTTAAACAGTACATAAGGATACCTAGGACAATCTGAGTCTCCCTCTTTAGAATAGTCATTGTCAGCATCTTCTTGTGTCTCTGCATATAGAAGCATATCTATGTACGGATAGACTTCAAAATTTATGGTAATACTTTATTCATTTTGAGCAGACAATACTACATGTATATGAAAAAATGTAAATATACTGAGGAAATGTAGACTTGTGTGTTTTCACTCCCATCTCCTCCAGCCACCCAGGTCCTTCTTCCCAGAGCTATCCACTGATAGCTTTCTTGTGTTACGCTTTACAGTTTGTGGAAACAAACGTCTTTTGACTTTATTTATAGTATTGTTTTTTGTGTGCAGCTCTTATTTTTAGGAAGTTACCTTTATCACTTATTTCCTTAATGGCTCCCTGGTTATGTGTCAGAATTAGTTAGAAAGGTCCATATGTCATTATCTTTAAACACAAATTGTATGGTATTATGTGTATAAGTCCGTGCCTTGCTTTTTTTCAGTTCATACGTTTTGGTGATCAGTACCTGCACGTAGATCGCAATTCAGTTCATCAGCTTATTCTGTTTTATGGACAGAACGTAGCATACTGGTTCCATTGAGGGGACTTTAGGTTCTTTCACTTATATGTGCTTCTAAAAAGCACCGCAACAAATGTCCTTTACTGTCTTTGCACACAACATTCTTTCAGGTGGAGGCAGAACTCCCCAGGTCCCCAGGCTCCCCACAGGGATATTTGCTGTGGCTGATGCCACTGGTGCAGAGTAAAGTTTTCGTGAAGTAAGAGAAGTTCCCTTGCTGTATCTACAGGGATTTTTATCCTTCCTGGTTTCTCTCAGTTCTCGAAACTGGTCATTATGCCTAAGCACAAGTTACTGATAACAACGCTGGTACGTTACCGCAGGACTGGTGAAGCGCAGGTCAGTTTCCTAGAAATAAATCTTAATAGGCCTGGGCTTAAGGCTCTTCTGTGGACAGTCTTAATGTCCTCTAAACAGGTTACACCAATTTTGCTCCCATCAAAACTCCACAAACAAAACTTATCTGAAGGAAGAAGTGGGAATAGATATAGTAATGGGATGTTTGAACCATAGGGGTTAAATACATCGTAAAGTTAGAATGGTTTAGGTTATTCTTTTGGAACTTTTTGCTTTGAGTTCTCTTTGCCCACATAGTGTTATGCATTTTAGATTACTTGCTGGGCTAGAAATATTTAAGAGCCATGTGGATGTTTAAAGTTGTAGTCATTATTATGTTTACATCTTATTTCACGTTCACTTCATCGTGTTTCTCGTTTCCCACTCAAAACTGCTGGTACACTGTGTTCCTATTACAAATAACTAACGCTCTGGATATATTCTACCTCCAAGCATTTGTTTAACACTGACTCTTTTACTTTTTGCTTAGATGATCCCTTCTTTTTCCTGTTGCTTGGCTTTGGTCTTCCCTTCATTCTCTACCCAGCACTGATCTTCACCCCAGATTTTCCTTTCTCCCACTTTTTGGTTTGCTTTTTCTGTTTTGTAGGTTTTTTTTTATTTTTTAGCCTTGTGCTTTTGTCACCTGTTTCAGGTGACCTGTGGGCTTGTCTCCATGGACTCATTCTGCCGATAGAATTGCTTGACTGTGTGTGTTCAGCAGAGGTAATCATTCATGGTAGATAAGCAGGCAGGTGATTATCCATAAGATAATTCTGAGGCATTTTAACTTCAAAGAGACTTTTTAAAGTTTTAAGTACTATTAAAAATAATTCTCTATTCATAGACATAATTTCTGCTGGACAGAAGTTGGAAGGTATTTACTCTGTATAGGGAGTTAGGAAGCAGAAGGAGTATGCAAACATGTTATCTTCTTATCTTAAAATCTATTTTAGTACAAATGAGTCCAGCTCTACTTGAAAATTTAAACCAGATATCCTGGAGTTGAAAGTAACTATTATCCTTTTTTTAGCCAAGACTAGCTGACCTCTGCAGATCCCCTTCAGGCTTGTGACATGAGCTAGATTCTGAAGTATGTAAGTGAAAAAAACATAAGGAAATCTATCACAGTAGCACATACTTCTCATACTTCATTTGTTTCTCTTCTGGTTTTTTGTTTGTTGTTTGTTTGTTTTTTGGATTGGACCATTCAATTCTAAAAGGTGATTGATTCAGCCTGATGTTCTTTAAGTACTTGAAGTTTTCAGTGCCATCAAAAACAAACCAAGTGTAACGCCCGCAAACCCTGTTATTTTGACGTTGATCGCGCGGTGTCTTTGCTCTGTTTCTACCGCACTTTGTAGCGGGACCCGCTGAGTGGAGGTACGCTTGCTGGTTCTCCAATCAGAATGCGGTACAATTACATTTTGCCTTGGTGAAATTCTGTACTATAATTATCCCAGAAACGTTTTGGAATGTAAGATAACATTTGCCACTAGTTATTTATTTTAAAAGTGTTAAAAGTACTTTTGATTTCATTGCAGTGTACTAAGTAGGGAAATTAAATCCCAGTTGTCTTCTTCAGAAAATATTAGTAATACCTTCCAAGAAGTTATAATTGTATAGTTTATAAAAGTTTTTTTGTAGCTTTATTGAGATAAAGATTTCCATAGCATACAATTTACCTTTTTAAAACGTGCAGTTCCCTGTTTTTTTAGTATATTCACAGGGTTGTGCAGTTATCACCACAATCTAATTTTGGAATGTTTTTTTTTTCCCTCTTAAAGAAACCCTGTACCCATTAGCAGTCATTCCCCTTTCCCTTCAACCTCCTAGCCCTAGGCAACCACAAATCTGTTTTCTGCATCTGGATTTGCCTACGGTGGACATTTCATTTAAATGAAATCATACAGTATGTGGTCTTTTGTGATCGGCTTCTTTCACTTAACATAATGTTTTCAAGGCTCATCAGTGATTTAGCATGTATCACATTTTGTTTAGTCATTTATCAATTGATGGATATTTGAGTTACCGGTTTTTGTAATCATGCTGCTGTGACATTGGTGTGTACAACTATGCAAGTTCCTGCTTTCAATTCCTTGGGTATATACCTAGAAGTAGAATTGCCAGATCATATGGTAACTCTGCTTAATTTTTATGTAACCATCAAACTATTTCCACGGTGGCTGCAACATTTTACGTTCCCACCAGCAACGCACTAGGGTTCCAATTTCTCCACATCCTTGCCAACACATATTTTCCTTTTTTTTTTTTTTTTTTAATATAGCCATCCTTATGGGTATTAAGTGGTATCTCATTGTGGTTTTGATTTGCATTTCCCTGATGACAATTATGTTGAGTATCTTGTCATGTACTTTTTGACCATTTGTACATCTTGGGAAAACATAATCAAATCCTTTGCTCATTTTAAAATTGGCTTATCTTTTTATTATTGAGTTGTAGGTTTGTTTTTTTTTTTTTCATATTCTGGATACTAGACCCCAATCAGATACACAATTTGCAAATCTTTTTCCCACTCTGGGTTGTCTTTTTACTTTCTTGTTGGTGGTGTTTATAGCACAGAAGCTTTTAATTTTGATACAATCCAATGTATTTTTTCTTTTGCCACTTGTACTTTGGTGTTGTATCTAAAAACTGCTGTCTGACCCAAGGTCACAAAGAACTTACTCCTATGTTTTTTCCTAAGAGTTTTATAATTTTAACTCTTAGATTAGGTCTGTGATCAGTTTTGAATATCATGGGAGTTGGGGTCAAACTTCGTTCTTTTGCTGCTTGTGGGTATCCAACTGTCCCAGCATCTTTGAATTGTCTGGGCACCTTTGTTAAAAATTGGTTGGTCCTAAATGTAGGATTTGTTTCTTATACCTTCCATTCAGTTTTACTGATCTATGTTTGTTCATAAGCCAGTAGCACCACACTACATTGATTACTGTCCGTTTCAAAATTGGGAAGTGTGAGAACTCCAATTTTGTTCTTCTTTTTCAAGACTTTATTTTTCATTTTTTAAATTGTGGTAAAATACACTGAATATAAAATTTACTATTGTAGCCATTTTTAAGTATACCATTCACTGATATTAAGTAAATTCTTATTGTTGTCCAGCCATCACCCACCATATATCTCCAGAACTCTCTACATCTTGTGAAATAGAAACTCTGTATCTGGTCAATAATACTGTATCTGGTCCCCCTACTCCTCTCATCCAGCCTGTGGAAAACCCCATTCTACTTTTTGTGTCTACTGCTTTAAGTATTTCATGTAAGTAGAATCACACAATATTTATCTTTTTGTAACTGGCTTATTTCACTTAGCAGAGTGTCCTGAAAATTTGTCTATGTTTTAGCATATATCAGAACTTTCTTCCTTTTTAAGGCTAAGTAACATTTCATTGTATGTACCACAATTTGCTTATCCATTCATCCATTGATGGACACTTGGGTAGCTTCCACATTTTAGCCACTGTAAATAATGCTATTGTGAACATGGGTGTGCAAATATCTCAGGACCCAGCTTTCAGTTCTCTTTGATGTATCCCCAGAAGTGGGATTGCTGGATCATATGGGAATTCTGTTCTTAATTTTTTTGAGGAATTGCCATCCTGTTTTCCACAGTGGCTGTATCATTTTGCATTTCCGCCAACAGTGCGTAGGGGTTCCAGTTTCTCCACATCCTTGCCAGTGTTTATTATTTTCTGGTTTTTGTTTGTTTTTATAGTAGCCATCCTGATGGGTATTAGCTGGGATTTCACAGTTTTATTTGCATTTCCCTGATGATTAGTGATGTTGAGCATCTTTTCATGTGTTTATTGGCCATTGGTAAGGTCTCTGGAGAAATGTCTATTCAGGTCTTTTGCTCGTTTTTGAATTGGTGGTTTATTTTTTGTTGTTGAATTTTAGGAGTTCTCTCTATATTCTGGATATCAATTCCTTATAACATACATGATTTGCAAATATTTTCTCCCATTCTGCAGGTTACCTTTTTACTCTGCATATTGTCTTTTGATACACAAATTAAAAAAAAAATTATAAAGTCCAGTTTGTCTGTTTTGTTTTGTTTTGTTTTCTGTGACTTTGATGTTCTATCCAAGAAATCATTGCTAAATCCAATGTTTTGAAGCCTTCACCCTGTTTTTTTGTTTTTTTTGTTTTGTTTTGTTTTTTTACTAAGACTTGTCTAGTTTTAGGTCTTACATTGAGGTCATGGATCTATTTTGAGTTAAGTTTTGTATATGGTATTAGGTAATGGTGCAGCTTCATTCTTTTGCATGTGGATATCCACTTTTCACATACTTGTTGAAAAGATGTCTTTTCCTCCATTGACTGGCCCAAGCACCTTTATCAAGAATCATTTGACCATATATGCAAGAGTTTATTTCTAGACTCTATTCTTTTGGTCTGTATGGTATGTGTCTGTCCTTTTGTCATTACCAGAGTGTTTTGATTACTGTAGCTTTGTAGTAAGTGAAATCAGGGGTGTGAGTTCTCTCTAGCCTTATTCTTGTTTTTCAAGATTGTTTAGAATAATCTGTGGTTCATAAAGATTAAACTCTGATTGCATTTGCTACTATCTTTTACTTTTCTAATAGATTGGGATACCTTAGACATACGGCTCTACGTTACAAAGTTTTCTGGGTAACTGGTTCACTTTTTATTCATCAAACGTTTATTTTAATCACTGTGGATGAAAATCATCCTAAAATGTAGTATACAATTTATATGTATGCATGTATTGGTTTCTGTACTAAACAGTTGTGTTTTCAGAGTTCATCTGCCCATATTGTTTTCCTTTTCCTTTACTCTTCCCTCGTCGGTTGTCAGTTAAAGATGCAACTTAATGCTTTTTAAATTGTGGGAGTAATGGAGTATCAGTTGTAGAACTTACAGTGCAAATAAATTCTAAGAAGAAAATAAAATTCACCTTACTTTGGCCACCCAGACATTTTTCTAGTCATGTTTTTTAAAAGTCAGATCATATTGTGCCTATTGTTTTTAAACCTGCTTCATTCCCTCAACAATAAATTATGTATATTCCATGTTACTTACCATCTTTCTGTTAAGTTTTTAATGTGTATTTATTGTATTGTGTGGTGGTGTCTTATATATATTTATTTTTACATTCAAGTATCTTTTGCAGTTAAAATTTTGTTGCTACATCTTTTTTTTTTTTTTTTTTTAATTTTTTTTTTTTTCAACGTTTATTTATTTTTGGGACAGAGAGAGACAGAGCATGAACGGGGGAGGGGCAGAGAGAGAGGGAGACACAGAATCGGAAACAGGCTCCAGGCTCTGAGCCATCAGCCCAGAGCCCGACGCGGGGCTCGAACTCACGGACCGCGAGATCGTGACCTGGCTGAAGTCGGACGCTTCACCGACTGCGCCACCCAGGCGCCCCTGTTGCTACATCTTTGTAGACATCCATGATTTTATCTGTAGGAAACATTTCTAGAAGTGGCTTTATTGAATCAGGTTTTTGATATATAAGGCCAGATTTTCTCCAAGAAAGTTGAACTTATTTGTAATCTCATTCATAATGAACAGGAGTAATGTTTGCCAATTTCTTGATCATTATCTCTATTATATAATTTTAAAAATAATTTTCTTTTAATCTTTGCAAATTTGATAGGAAACCTATGGAATCATGGTTTTACTTCTATTTGTTTCATTCATATTTAAATTTATAGTTTCTTATTTATTCCTTATTTAATTTCTTTTGTGAATTGCCCATATTTTGCCTGTTTTCCTATCATTTTCTTCTTTAAATTTTTTTTTAAAGTGCCTTGCTTATTGGGATATCAACTCTTTTTTTCATATTGTAAGTATTTCTAATTTTTCATTTGTCAATTTTTACACTTAGGAAATATTAATGTGTAATAAAATCTCATTGTCTTACTGCCTCTGACTTTATTATATACATTTTTTCTTACATTTTCTTTTTTTTTTTTAATTTTTTTTTTTTTTAACATTTATTCATTTTTGAGACAGAGAGAGACAGAGCATGAATGGGGGAGGGTCAGAGAGAGGGAGACACAGAATCTGAAACAGGCTCCAGGCCCTGAGCTGTCAGCACAGAGCCCGACGCAGGGCTCGAACTCACGGACCATGAGATCATGACCTGAGCCGAAGTCAGCCGCCCAACCGACTGAGCCACCCAGGTGCCCCTCTTACATTTTCTTCTAGTGTTTTTATGGGTTAAAAAAGTTTTTGCAGTTAAATTTTATTTGATCAAATGTATTTGTCAGAGCAATGTTATACAGGATTCTAACTGTAGTTTTTGTAGTCCTTTTAGTACTGTTGAATAATTCTTTCACAGTATATTTGAAATGCCACCTTTATCACTACCCTGAGTTCGCATATACACTTGTGTTTCTTTCTGGACTTTCTCCGCCAGCCCATCGATCTGTCTATTCTTGTGTTATTCCCCTATTGTTTTAAGTCATAGACTATAATAACTGGTGAGGTACCCTTTCATAACTCTTCTTTAAAAAAAATTTAGTTTTTTTGTCCATTTATTCTAAGTAAACTTTAAAAGCAACAACTCAAGTTCTAAAAAATATTTTTTGATGTGGATTTAAGTTGTGTTTAATGTGTTAATTACTGTTTATATTCAGCAGCGTGGTTATGCTTTTATTTGTTCAAATTTTATCTTATGAATCTTGATAAAGCCTTGCAGTTTCATTCATTTAGATCCTACATATTGTTTATTACTAGGTACTTTATTTGTTTTAGTAGTCTTATGTGTAGTTTTGTGTGTCATTTGATCTCATGCAATTATTTGTGACATACTAACAATGATTTGTTAACTATTTGTTATGGAATTTTAAAAACATACCCAAAGTAAAGATAGTTCAGTGAATCCCCATTAACCTACCATGGTGGCCAAATAGCCATAAACTTTCTGTTCCTGTGTAGTTAAAAATTTTTAATGGATTTGTGACTCTTTCCTATTATGTTTTTAGTTTTATTATTAATCTCTTTCTAGTTCTTCAATGTTAGAAAATTTAAAGTAACCAGCATTGGCTGGGGGTGGAATATTTTTGCTTTACTTTTGATTTTAAATGGTAATGTTTCTAGTTTTTTTCTGTTAGGTAAGACCTCTTAGTAATTTTTATTTTCATAACATTATTAGATATGAGACTGACATCTTACGTGCAATATACTAGCTTTATGAGCTTGGGCAATTCATTTAATCTGAGCACTTTAGATTTCTCATCTGTAAAATGAATTCATCTCACAGAGGTCTTTTGTATAACATGGTAAGATAAAGCATGTAAACAAAGTTTTCAAGCTCTTGTAAGGCCATCTAAGTTTTGTGTACTTTACTATATTTATTAATCTTGTTTTGTTCAGTTATTCGTGATTCCCTATTTCTCCAGTGCCCAATTAATGCTAATTCACGTCTGTCAAGAAGAATTTGAGATGTTTATTAGTAGATGATTTTCCTAAGTATGTTTTGTTTTCAGATAATAACCTATGGTGCTTCTGCTATAATGTCATGGTTGTGTTCCTGAGAAATGTTTTATTATGAAAAATCCCTTAAAGAAACAGCTGTTTCATTGGGAGAGAGGATTACAGGGTTTCTGCTGACTTGCTATGATATATGTATTTTTATAAGCGTAACCTGGAAGTACTGTATCTATTGACAAGTTAACAGAAACAAATCATATGTTTACTCCTTTACCATTTAGTCTACTCAGAAGATTCTTAGACATCCCTATCACCTTTGTCCTTGACCATGCATTCTTTTGTTTATTACTGGCAGTGGTAAACAAAAGAAAAAACAATGCTTGGGGAAACAGAACAATTCTATCCCAGAAGAACCCCAGACACTCAAACAGTGCATCTATGTGTGCATCTATCTATTGTTTGGATGCAACTATTATTTTTCCTACTTACTCTATGCTGATTCCATTTTGCATTGTAATAACAGTGCCTTCACATCCTGATTCTTTTCCCCTAATTGGTGAGGTTATAATTACATTATGTTATAAAAAAAAACTCATGCTATAAGAGACTTGCCTGTATTTGCTAGTATAGAGCAAATAATAAGTACTGTAAATACTTGTTGATTGCAAATGGCCAGATGACCCTTTTCATATATTGAAACACACTGTTGTTGCTCTGGCTCCGTGCAGGTGTTCAAGCTTGGCTCAGTAAACTATGAATTTTGAATAGGATCTGGTTGTATAAATATGTTTGTTCTTGTTATAAGCATTTGAATGGGTTCCAGAAAGTTGTAGGGGGAGAGTATCTCTAGAAAACACATATTGAGGGGGTGGGAGTTGGGCAAAGGAAACAGGTATTCACTGTTATCACTTAGACCACATATTAAAAACAAAGTAGAGGGGCGCCTGGGTGGCGCAGTCGGTTGAGCGTCCGACTTCAGCCAGGTCACGATCTCGCGGTCCGTGAGTTCGAGCCCCGCGTCGGGCTCTGGGCTGATGGCTCAGAGCCTGGAGCCTGTTTCCGATTCTGTGTCTCCCTCTCTCTCTGCCCCTCCCCCGTTCATGCTCTGTCTCTCTCTGTCCCAAAAATAAATAAGCGTTGAAAAAAAAAATTAAAAAAAAAAAAAAAAAACAAAGTAGAAAATGTAATTCTACTGTTGTACAAAATTGTAGTACCTTTTTACTTTTGACAAGTGTTGTCATTTTGTAGGAAGATAACTAGAACAGGTTTGGAGAAAGGCAAGTAAAATTATTGGGAGAAGGGTGTTATAATATATAAACTAAAAGGGTTTGGGTCTTTCAGTTTGGAAATTAAAGGGGTGGATTTGAAGTTTAGAAAACTGTGACTATACAGTTAAGTTGAATATGAATTTCTTTTTTTTATTTATCTTGAGAGGGGGTGGGAAGGGAGAGAGACTGAGAATCCCAAGCAGGCTTCACGCTGTCAGTGCAGAGTCCGATGCAGGGCTTGATCCCAGGACCCTGGGATCATGACCTGAGCTAAAATTAAAAGTTGGACACTTAACCAACTGAGCCACCCAGGCAATCCTGAATATAAACTTGTTTCTAAATCTTAGGCTTATGAGCTGTTTTCGTTTCCCAATCTTGAAGTAGGACAGTTGGGTAGAAGCTCTATAATAGTTTATTTTGTTGCTGAAAACATAATTTCTAGAAAAGTTTAGGTATATTCATGAATGATAGATCCACAATTAGTTACTAAATGGAACTTGAGGTTTTATCCTCTGTCTTCTGATGGTTAAATCAAGGGGTATAAGCATACCTTCCTATATGGGTACTATTTTAAATCGAGAAGACTAACAGAACTTCTTTGGGACCCAAGATGTGGAACTATGACTATGTCTGAAACTAAAGATGCACTTTGGCACTTTAACATGAGCAATTTTTTAACAGACCAAGTTGTCTAAGCATGAGACAATTTTCCCTCCCTCCCTTTCGTTTTGTTTCCTTCCTTACTACCTTCCTACCTTCCTACCTTCCTTCCTGTCCAGAGAGCATGCAGAGAGCATGTGAGCTTGGGAGAGGGATGGAGGGAGAGAGAGAACCTCAAGCAGCCTCCATGCCCAGTGTCGAACCCAACGCAGGGCTCAGTCTCACAACTGTGAGTTCATGACCTGAGCCGAAATCAAGGTTGGATGCTTAAGAACTGTGCCTCCCAGTTGCCCCAGAGAATTCTTTCTTTATACACATGGTCTTGGCATATCCTAAATGACAAATTGATGGAGTTGTGAAGGAAACTCAAGTATTGTGTGGATGTTTGGACTAGATGACTTGTATCATCCTACCAGCTCTGAGATTTTATATGAGGATCCGTTATCAGAGAACTTTGGACCAATGGGCTAGATCTAGAAAAAGTATAGTAAGTTATGATGAAACCTGGAGATGGTTGGTTTGCCTTTCAAAGTTGATGAGCAACACACTTACATTTTTTGAACAGTTCTTTAAAATTTTTTAAACTAATGAAATGGGCACAGAAAGAAGTATAAACAGTATACATAATACGTAGAAGAGCATGAACTGGAAAGTAACAGTGCTCCATTCCTCCAACCACCCTATTTCCTTCTCCGCCTAGTGGTGAGGGAAAGGGAGGGTTGAGAATTATTCTGAGGTTTCTGGCTTGAATAACAGAGTTGGTGACGGTGCCATTAATGGAGAGATGGAAAAACAGGAAGCTGTGTGGGACAGTCTTATTGAATTGTCTTACAGTGTTTGTCTTATTTAATTATTTAGGTCTCAAATTCTGTTTGCCTTCTAGTGACATCTTCAAAGATGTCAAATCATTTCAAAAGGAATAGGAGTAGACATGAAGAGGTTTTTACTGGACAAATTTGGGGCAATTTGAACATCAAAAAGAATGATAGATTATAATATGTCAAATAAAGAATCCATGAATCCCTATTGACAGTAAAAAAGTTCGGAAGAGGGAGTTCTTTATAGAAGAATGCCATTTGATAAATGTAGAAGGAATGATAGAATCAGAAACAAGCATTTTGAGACTCCCAGTATAATTGATTCAGGCAAGAGTCATCTGTGGATACTAAAGTCGTATGGTGAAAGTTTGTTGGGATATAGAATATTCCTTTCATCTCCAGTATCACCTCATGAATAATTTTCTAATTGCAGAGAAGAAGATACACCTTTACATATGGGGAGTTCTGGCAGTCACCAGCTTAACAAAATGATCAATCTTAGCATCACAGACAGTGGGAGAGCCCATCATTATCTGATGTGATGCAATTAGAAAATTTTTAACAGTGCTATTAATGTGGTATACTCTGAATGTTATATGAGCAAAGAGAAGGGTCATATAACCTGTAGTACGGAAAGACTCTATGATAAGGATTAAAGACTCTATGATAAATATTAAAAGCGCAGTTGGAATGTGAATGCTGAATACAATATATGCACTCTATATAAAACTTCTCTCCCAGGCCCCTATGAGATTTCTTGAAGGTTACTTTAAATCTACCCCTTTTTTGCTTTCCTTTAACTGATTAGTTAGCATTCATGCGAGTTGATATCTCATTGTATTGAGATATATGAACTAGGATATATTTATATTCATTCAAAATAATTGGTATTGTTTAGGTTTTAAAAGAAAATAATTGGTTTCTTTTTTTTCTTTGTGAGAATTTTTTATTTTTTAATATTTTATTTATTTTTTTCTTTCAGTTTTTATTTCAATTCCAGTTAGTTAGCTTACAGTGTTGTTTTCGTTTCAGGTGTACAATATAGTGCTTCACCACATCCATACATCACCCGGGGCTCATCACTACAAGTGTACTCCTTAATCTGTCACCCATTTAGCCCATCCCTCTACCCACCTCCCCTCCAGTAACCCTCAGTTTGTTCTCTATAGTTAAGAGTGTTTCCTGGTTTGCCTGTTTCTTCGTTTGCCTCTCTGTCTCTCTCTCTCTGTCTCTGTCTCATATCAAATGTAATATGTGTTTGTTGAAATTCTGGAAAATAAAAAAATCATATATAAAATGTTTAACTGAACACATATATAGAAAGACAAACATAGGGGCACCTGGGTAGCTCAGTCAGTTAGCATCTGACTCTTGATTTCAGCTCGGGTCACGATCTCTCAGTTGGTAGGTTCGAGCCCTGCGTTGGGCTCTGCACTGACAGTGTGGAGTCTGCTTTGGATTCTCTCTCTTCCTCCCTCTCTCTGCTCCTCCTCCTGCTCGCTCTCCCACACCCCTCAAAATAAATAAACATTTAAAAAAAGACAAACATAAATTCAGACTGGAAGTGAACAGGCCAAGGTATTCTTTCTGAGTGGTAGATCAATGACTTATTAACATTTCAAAATGTCTGGAGTGAAGCTGTATTATTTCCTCTTTAGTCATGAGGATATAAAGTAATGTATTTAGCAGACTTAGTTTAGAACATTTAAGTTGTCATATAGTCTAATCTTAAGCTTGATAAGAGTATTCCTTGGACAAGATTTTATGTTTATTTTAATGCAAATTATAAATCACTGATTTTTTTGGCAGAAATATTATTAGACAACTAAGTACACCATTGTCAGTTTTTGGTTTTGTTTTGTTTTTTAGTGTATGTCAGTGGCTTAATAAAGATGTTTATTTCTCTGTTTTTACTGAGCTGGTCAAGAGTTGAGCGAAGATAGAGTGGGTTTTCCTGGAGTTTTCTAGAGACCCAGGTGCCTTCCTTCCTGTTACGTCATTCTCTACTCTTGGGCCTTGGAACTCTAAGTATGATTCCCGGAAGCAGCAGCAACATATGGGAGCTTGTTAAAAATGCAGAATCTCAGGCCCAGCCCAGACCTACTGAGTCAGAATCTCCATTTTAACAAGATTCCTAGGTGATTCGTGTACATACTAAGAACTGCTCTGTGGTTTATCTATATGCTCAGTGCTTGCTTCAGCAGCACGTGTGCTGTCTTTATCTATATGCTCAAAGATGGCTTATTACCCTGTCTTACTCCGTCCTTGAGAAGGAGGAAAGAGGAAGTGGAGGGCATGCAGATTTGTCTTAAAGGCATGAACTGGAAGCTGCCCATATTACTTTTGCTCATATGTCAGTGGCCACGAGGTTGTCATGTAGCCACACCTATTAGTAGGTACAAGGGAAGCAGGAAAATCTAGTATATTTAGTTAGGTAGATATGTGCTCAGCTATGCTTGGTGGGGCTCTGATAATAAAAGGAAGAAAATTATAGGTATGGGAAGAAACTAACAGCGATACGTTGGCTGGATATGGAATTCTAGGTTGGAAATTAAGAAAAACACACACACCAGAATTTTGAATATATTATCTTCTAACTTCAGTGTTGTTGAATGCCATTCAGTGTTGTCCAATGTCATTCAGACTCTTGATCCCTGTATATAACTTTTTTTTATTTTTGAAAGCTTTTAAGATCTTCTTTTTAAACTTCTGTTTCTTTAACTTTTATGATTATATACATTTCTGGGTCTTTTATGCTGAGAGTATAGAGATGTGGGAAGGGAGCTTTCAGTTAGCAAACACATCTTTCAGTTGTATAAAATGTTAACTATTTGATAATTTCTCTTTACATTTACTTTGTTCTCTTTTTTTGGGTTTTGATTTTTCAACTTTATCGTTCAGCCTTTCCAGTTAATTTTTTATTCTGCTTTCATATTTATTTCTGTCATCTGAATATTTTTATTTTGTTTTATTTTTTAATTTTTATTCAAAAAATTTTTTAAATGTTTATTTTTGAGAGAGAGAGCGAGAGAGAGAGAGCGTGTATGCAAGTGTGTGGGGAGAGGCAGAGAGAGAGGGAGACACAGAATCCAAAGCAGGCTCCAGGCTCCAAGCTGTCAGCACAGAGCCCAACGTGGGGCTCAAACTCATGAACGGTGAGATCATGACCTGAGCCAAAGTCAGAAGCTCAGCAGACTGAGCCACCCAGGCGCCCCTGTCATCTGAATATTTTTATATAAACTTGTTTATGTTTTATGGATACAATAGCTAATGTCTTTGTGATAGTATAGATGTTTTAATTTCTCTTCTCGTTGGTGCTTTGTCTTTGTTTCTTCCGAGCTATTTTGGTCTCTCCTTATTAGAGGCTTTCCTTAAGTATGGTGATTCTCAGCAGCCAATTCATACTTAAGCATAAAGCAGTAAAACATTCACCTGTAGAAGCAGATGCTTGCTTATGAAAAGATCAGGTAGGGAATAGGCCATTTTTTTACGGACCCCCTAGATTTCTGTATCAGTACAACTTTTCTCATGGGCTTCCCCCAAAAGATGACCAAAATATCTTATTAATAAAGCAAAGCCTAGTTTACTGCTATAGTAAGGGAGTCTTCTGTCTTTACGGAATTTTAGTAGTGTCTCAGAAACAGGAAGGGTATTTATGAGGATGTTGGGGTCTGCTTTAATATAGATCTTTCTCTGCAAAAGCCTAAATGGGATAAGGCAAAGATAATGGCACTAAGTAAGAGTTTCTGATCAAGTCTTTGATAAGCTTAGTTGGGTGACTTATTGTCCTGGGAAGGGGATTTATTTTTTGGATAAGTGTATCTTGGGGACCTGAAACAAACAAGGTTATTTATAACTTATTTTCCTGGGTAAGAGTTCCTGGATTAGTAAAGCTGTATTAAGTCAAATAGTAAAGCCATGTTAATGTAGACAGTGTGTGGTTTTAGGTGGCTTTGGTTCTCAGATCCCCTTCCCATTAATGTCTGGAAATATGATCAGTCCAGATCTTTATCACTCTATGAGGTGTTATGATGAAATAAACTGGGGATGGGGGTGTGAAAGGGGAAGATGGTCACTTTAGTCTTTGTAAGAATCAGAGTTTCCTCTCCTCCTGTTACATGGTCATTTTGGGGTCATTTGACTGGACAGTGGCTATGCAGCAACATTCAATACTCTGGAGGTCATGCCTAGGCACTGCAACACACATTCTAAGAAAAGGATTATATCAGAGTCTGCATTCTGCAGGGGCCAGGAGTGCCAAAATGAAGGCAAGAAATTAAGCCAAAATTAAACCACTTTATCCAAAAGAGCCCACTAAATCAGATGTGTGGTTATTGACAAAATTATCAAATTTATGATTATTTCCTTTGCTTTTCCAGTCTCTGTAATAACAGTAAAGATCCCAGAGAGGACTGAAGGGACTAAAATGTTGTAAGCATGCCATTTATCCCAAGACAAACCAGTATTATATCTAAAGTAGCTTTTTTCAAAACTACTACCTACCTTGTTTTACAAGCCTCTGGGACAAAGAGTCCTTTGGTCTTGTTTGCATTGTTTCATTCTTTTGCTCTGAACCTTAGTACATAGAATTCCCCATTACTTAATAGGCATCTTCTAAAGCTGGAAGTGAAAAAACTTGATGTGAGGGAAGTAATTCGGAATCCCTTTGAATGATTAGAGAATTAGATTCTCAAATGGTTTCCAAGAGGGGAAGCTGATGGGCCAAAATGGGCTTTGGGTGAGATCCCTGAAGAGAGGCATCAGTTTACCAAGGTCACAAATCCTTGACATTGGTGACTGGTTGGTAAGTGGTAACCCATAGACTTTTATGCTATAGATTCAGTATTAGTCTTTAGGAAACACCTGATGATCTGTGTTACCCCCATCAGAGTTGTTTTAGAGTACTGTAACATTTTGATGTCACTTAACAAGAGTGATCTATTACCAGGTAATGAAATTTGTAGTGTCAATATCATCAGGTAGCTCTAAAGTGGAGGAATTTGTAGGAATGCAAGCTGGTGCCGCCACTCTGGAAAACAGTATGGGGGTTCCTCAAAAAAACTAAAAGTAGAACTACCCTATGACCCAGCAATTGCACTACTAAGTGTCTATCCAAGGGATACAGGTGTGCTGTTTTGAAGGGACACATGCACCCCAATGTTTATAGCAGCACTGTTGACAATAGCCAAAGTATGGAAAGAGCCCAGATGTCCATTGATGGATGAATAGATAAAGAAGATGTGGTTTATGTATACAATGGAATACTACTTGGCAATGAGAAAGAATGAAATCCTGCCATTGGCAGCAATGTGGATGGAACTGGAAGGTATTAGGCTAAGTGAAATTAGTCAGAGAAAGACGAATATCATGTGACTTCACTCATATGAGGACTTTTAAGAGACAAAACAGATGAACATAAGTGAAGGGAAACAAAAATAATATAAAAACAGGAAGGGGGACAAAGCATAAGAGACTCATAAATATGGAGAACAAACAGAGGGTTACTGGAGGGAGTGGGGGGAGGGGGAGGGGCTAAATGGGTAAGGGGCACTAAGGAATCTACTCCTGAAATCATTGTTGCACTCTATGCTAACTAATTTGGATGTAAATTAAAAAAAATAAAATTAATAAAAAAAATAAAGTGGAGGAACTTGGGGTTGAATTTAAGGAGACTGTCTTCACTGTGAGGTCTTCTTTTTCTAAGATCTGTTTCTGGGAAAGTTAAGTTACAGAAGCTAGCTCCCATGAAAGATCCCTGAATGTGGTTTTGGTGGAGATAGGAACCTCCTATCCTGTGTACGGTAGGGTAGATGGCCTGCTGTGGGACCGGCCATTTAAACGGTTACTTAACAGTTGAGTCTAGGTACTCTTGTTCAGAACACCAGTTGATTCATTGCAAGAAACTGGTACCAAGGGAAGCTGTGTGGGTACCAAAGGAAACTGTGTATAGTTGATGCTATAGACTGAATGTTTGTGTCCTCCCTAAATGTGTACGTTAAAACCTAGTCCCAAATGCCTTCATGTTTAGAAGTGGGTCCTTTGAAAGATGATTAGGTTATGGGGGCAAGACCTCACGAATGGGATTAGTGCCCTCCTGAAAGAGACCCTAGAGAGCTCAGTCGTCTCTTCTGCCATGTGAGGACACAGCTGGAAGATAGCTGTTTATGGGAGGCAGGCCCCCAGCAGACACTGAATCTGCCAGCACCTTGATCTTGGGCTTCCCAGCTTTCAGTACTGTGAGAAATAAATCTCTGTTGTTTATAAGCCACCTAGACTATGGTATTTTTGTTATAGCAACCGGAATTGACTAAGGTGGTCTGTTTGATTGTATGCCTTAGTCAAATCATGAGTCAGTTTTAGCCAGGTTTTGGGCTCATAAGAGGGAGTAACTATGGAAAAGCCAATTTTAAGAATAGGGTCCTTATGGGTAACATAGTTAAAAGTAACCTTAACAGCAAAAGAAGAAAAAAGATAACTAGGAAAATAAAGAGCAGAGTAATAGAGATTAGAGCATGAGTCACTAGTCTTATTCTGTGGATCTTGGTGTAAAGGTCTTTAGTTGAAGCTCTCTCCTTCCAAAGACCTTTTGCTGCTAGAAGACTCATACAAATCCTCAGTTCAAGTTCTCTGGGTGCAACAGTCTTGCAGCAATTCAGCACTGACATAGGCCTTAAAAAAATTTTTTTTTTAATGTTTATTTATTTTTGAGAGACAGAGATAGAGCATGAGTGGGGGAGGAGCAGAGAGAGAAGGAGACACAGAATCCAAAGCAGGTTCCAGGCTCTGAGCTGTCAGCACAGAGCCTGACGTGGGGCTTGAACCCACGAACTGTGAGATCATGACCTGAGCCGAAGTCAGACACTTAACCGACTGTCACATCCAGGCACCCTGCTGCTTGTACCTATTAATGTTAAGACTGGGTATATTGCATGAATCCCTGGCAGACAGTATTTGGCTATGTCTGCTTGCAGTAGTGTAGGTCTAGTATCAGAGTTGACATTCTTTTTTTATTTTTATTTTTTTTATTTTTTATTTTTTTTTTCAACGTTTATTTATTTTTGGGACAGAGAGAGACAGAGCATGAATGGGGGAGGGGCAGAGAGAGAGAGAGGGAGACACAGAATCAGAAACAGGCTCCAGGCTCTGAGCCATCAGCCCAGAGGCCTACGCAGGGCTCGAACTCACGGACCGCGAGATCGTGACCTGGCTGAAGTCGGACGCTTAACCGACTGCGCCACCCAGGCGCCCCCAGAGTTGACATTCTTTTTTTTTTTTTTTTTTTTTTCAACGTTTATTTATTTTTGGGACAGAGAGAGACAGAGCATGAACGGGGGAGGGGCAGAGAGAGGGAGACACAGAATCGGAAACAGGCTCCAGGCCCTGAGCCATCAGCCCAGAGCCTGACGCGGGGCTCGAACTCACGGACCGCGAGATCGTGACCTGGCTGAAGTCGGACACTTAACCGACTGCGCCACCCAGGCGCCCCCCCCAGAGTTGACATTCTTAAATGTATGGGCTGGTGTGTAATAACTCATAATTGGGGAGTGGTCAAGCTCCAGAAGGAATTGATTTCATTGTCGTTAAAACCAGTGGCAGTATCTTAGGCTGTGGAAGTTTGAGAGACTCTAAGACTTTTGCTAATACTAGTTTCAGAACCTTTCTTGAAGATTGGACAGTGACATTTCTGAGTAAGTGGAAGGGCTTTAAAAACTCTTTAATAATAGTATCAGCAAATGGGTACCTCTCATCAGAGAGAAAGTTGGAATTTCTGAGGTTGGGAACACATAGTTGAGTAAGGTTTTTGCTACTCTTTGAGATACAGATTTCCAACAAGGAAGGGCTTCTGTCTACCCCAAGAATAAGCAAACGATGATCACAACATATTCAAAACCCTTGTATGAAAACCATTTGGGGGTGTTCAAAGAGACCTTGAGGTTTAGACTCTTGTCCATGCTTCACGTGTACTGCTGTTGTTTTTAATGTTTACTTATTTCTTTATTTTGGGAGAGAGGGAGGGAGAGAAAGTGCACAGGAGCAGGGGAGGGGCAGAGAGATAGAGGGAGAGAATCTCAAGCAGGCTCCATGCTGTCAGCACAGAGCCCAGTGCAGGGCTCATTCCCACAAACCATGAGATCGTGACCTGAGCCAGGATCTAGAGTGGGACGCTTAACTGACTGAGACACCAAGGTGTCCCCACATTTACTGTTTTAAGCAGGGATTATACTGGTGAGACATAAACTGTAACATGCTCAGCAATTTTACCAAAGTTTTCCCACTTTCCTAAACTGTTAGAGAACTGAGTTCTCTAACCAATTTGTCCTTAACATAGTATATGATTTTATGTAAAATTTTTCCCAGGTTTCTTTTGTGGACCTCTGATGCCACAGAGAAACGGTCCTGAGAACACCAGAAGCTAACTTGGGTACTTACTCAGATTTCTCCCTAAAACCCTTCTTTTTCCAACTCTGGAGATAATTGCTGGCATCGTGCAGATGGACTTTTCATATCATGAGGGCTAAAATCTTGGTAAGAGATACCTATCTACCATAACAATCAGCCAGGGCACATTCTTAATCTTTTTTTTACCTCTGTTTTAAATGCGCTTCTATCTTTATAATAGTTATCTTTTTAGGAAACGTTAATGCTGAAGTCAAGAGCTCTCACGATTTCCGTGGCATTCCACAATTATGGACTACCTCCAAAGCAGATGTGCTCTGAACTTACATGTATTAACCCTGTTAATGCCAATTAACCTGTTCACTACCTAGCAAACTCTGGTGAATTCGTGGGGAATTCTGCCAGTTAGGTGTATCTTGCCTCTAGCAAAGGAGTCACATTCTAGGGGTGAGTTTGAGATCTGTTGCAGCATATTCTGCCTACTATTTACTTGTTTTATTCTTAAGATTGACCCATCAACAGTGAAGATTAAGTCCGAATTTTCTAGGGGAGTTTCTGTAAGTCTATTTAGGGCATGGTTTGCCAGTAGAGAGTAGTTTCTCCTTTTTTAGGGAGGAGAAAAGTAGCAGAGATCAAACTTTTCCTGTAAAGGGTCAGATAGTAAATGTTTTGGGCTTTGTGGGCCATATAACAGTCTCTGTTGTGTATTCTTTTTCTTTTTTTTTCTTTAATAATAATTTAACAGTATAAAAATCATTCTTAGCCGATAGGCCATGCTGTGGGCTGAATTTGGCTCGTGGGCCATAGTTTACTGACCCCTTGAGTATTACCATGAATGGAAGTATGTGAAGGGTAAAGCAATAGGATTTTATAGGAGCTAAGCCTCCTTGCTGAGACATGTTCTGTCTTTGCAGTGAGCAACAAAGATTGTACAGTATGAAGGACCTTGGGGTTAGAAGAAGATCCTTAAATTAAGTGGACAAAAGCCTTTGCTGTGGCTATTTTTAGACAAACTGGGTAATCTTTTACCACGGGGTCAAGAGAAACTTTGGTAACCTCTTGATCTCTGATGATTCTCATCAAGTGAAGTCAGAACACTAAGGGCTTGTTCAGATCTCTCATGGATGAATAGATGGAAAATTTTATGGTAACTAACTCAGAGTAGGAAGTGACTGAAGTGCTCTTTTTTATCTAACAAAAGATCTGTACGTGTTTAGGTTTCCAGGGAAGAGCTTTGGTTATTGAGGAGGTCTTGGTTAAATTGTCAAACAATCATACTGTCACGGAAAAGTGGGAACCCATTGCCTGCAGTGGTCAGTGAGATCTAGGAATCTTTGTAATTGTCTCTTAGTTTCTTGGAGAGTTTTGAACAATTTATAATCTGTCAAGAATAAGGGATTTATCTCCTTTGGATAAATGATGTGCTAGTTAGTGTACTTTAATAAAGTCATAACTTCTCTTTGGAAATCTATGTCCTTTCTGAGATACAACAGAAAAAATGCAATCAGCCTTGGGGCTTACCTCATCTTTCAAACATGACAAAAGATCATCCACATATTAGACTAGGGTAGAAATCCAGGGAAATTTAAGATCCTTGAGGTACAGGTTGAGGACTTACTGCAAAATTGGAGGGTGCCCCAGTATATACCTAGGGCATAAATGTCCAGATGTACTGTTGATTTTCCCAAGACGAACAAGTATTGACTGTTTTGATCTAAAGAAACACTACAGAAAGACACAGATCTGTAAGTGGCAGGGGGCAGTGAAGATAAAATACTCTGTTGGTTTGGTTCTGTTTATAAATGAGGTAGGTGGGGGAGGTGAATATTCTGTTTCATATTTTTTAATCACGAAGATGGGAATATTACAAGGATTAGTGTGAAGTACAGTGAGTCCTTTCCCTATAAGGTACTCAGTTGTTTTTAGCCCTTCTTTTAGCTGCTGCTTTAGGGAGTACTGTCCAAATGTGGGTACGTATTTGGATGGGTCAGTTTAGTCTTGATGGGTTCAGCCCCAATAAGTCTGCCGATGTCAGTAAAATTTTTGTTTTTTGCAAGAGGCATACTTGCTAGAGATGTTCAAGTTGGGTTTGATTTAAATAAAGGGATGCCAGTAAATCCATGTCCAAATTAGCTATGACCTGATGGAAAAGGAAGACCGCAAGGATTTTGAGGAAAGAACCATTAGGAGAGCACCTCATATGGTAATTCCTTTTGCACAGTAGGTCTTTCCCTATGAAATCACTCGGAGTGACATAAAAAGGAGGAAAAAAGTACTCCTTTGTCAGAGGTCTGCCAATGAGTAGAGAGTAGTGGTACGTGAGAATGTCTGAGGGTTACTGCAGATGCCATCAGCAGAGTAGTTTGTCAGCTCCAAGGCAGAAGTTCTGTAACAGGGGTAGGGTTTAAGGTTTTTATAGCATCAGTATTAACACAGAGTTTGCAAGGTTGCCCTTTACTATTTAGAGAAATTTCTCCTCTTGAGTTTAAGGATAAAATGGCATATTCTCCATCACCTCACCTTACTTACTGACTTTTATTTTTTTTCCTTCCCTTTCTTAGCAGTGACAGAACTATTGTTTTTCCATTTCCTGTCTGATTATAGTATCTGCAAGTGTCTACCAGGAGGCTCACTTTATTAACTTAGAAGTTCTACCCTCTTGGTATTCCTTAATGGTTGTGCTAGATATTAAAACATGCATTTTGACTCATCAATGTATAATATTAATTGGCGCATTTACTCTTTTTCCAAACAAAGAATATTAGAATGTTTCAAATCCATTTACTCCTCCCAACCCTGACTTAATTTGACCATGTTGTTGTATCTTTTAATTCTGTGTGTTTGATACCCTACAAGATACTATCATTATTGTATACAGTCAATATTCATTTAGAAGTACTATTATCTTTACCATTTCTCAATCTTTCCTGCATTATTGTACTTCCTTTTTGGATCATTTTCTTACTACCTGAAGAATACCCTTTTTACTCATGCTACTGTGATTGATAATGCTTCTTGAATCTGTAATTTGCTGTCATTTGTTTCAGAAAATTCTCAGCCATTGTCTCTTTAAATAGTATTTGTGCCCCCTCCCCCTTATTTCTCTCCCCTCTCCTGATGGGACTTAGTTATGTTAGCCCTTCTCATCTGTATTATCCATGTCTCTTATCCTCTCCTTCCTGGTTTTCATTTTATCATTCCGGTCTTTATTTTGAATATTTTCCTATGATACCTGTTCCAATTCATTAATAATCCCTTTTGCTGTGCTTACTGTGCCTTTAAATCCATCCATTGTGTTATTAAATGCATTTATTTTTTCAGTTTTATGATTTGTTTTCTCCTCAGAAATCTGTTGTGTCCTATTCTTGGGCTTTGAGACTCTCAGAATTCTCCGTCTTTTGTTATCTTAAACATTGTTTGCATGGTTAGAGACTTCGGAGACCATCCGGAGCCTTATGAGTCTGTTTCTATGGTTTGCAGTTTCTGCTAGTTGTCTTGTCTCCTCATATGCCTGGTGACTTATTTTTTTATGAGTGTAGACATCGTACTTGAAATTGTTCTTTAGAAGAAACTTATACGTAGGAGATGGTGTCTTTCAACAATGTCCACTTTCATTAGTACCTGAAGGTACTAGCCATCTAGGACTACATTAATCTGTTTTCAGTCTTTGATATTGGAAGCTGAGTTGCAGTCCCCATGAGTCAGTAAACTTCTTGTTCATACTCATATTACTTTTAGAATACTGCTCTTTATGGTCTTAACCGATGTGCATGGGCATTTCCTTCTTTCTCCTTGGCTTCAGCGATCCTTGGACTGAACATAAGTTCTGTCTCCTTAGCCCTGCAATGTTACCCAAAGCATCACTCAGCTCATCAGTAGCCTCGTTGTAGGACTAGCTTGTTAATTATTTACCTTTTATACCATGTAAGTAAGTTAATTTTATTTTATTACGGTTTTTCTTAGAGTCACATGGCATTTATATTCTCTCTTTTTTTGTTTAAATAATTGAAATCCTTTTTTTTTTTTTTTTCCTTTTCAAATGAAAGTTTATGTAGAAAAGTAAAAGGCAATGGGAATGCAAGCTGGTGCAGCCACTCTGGAAAACAGTATAGAAGTTCCTCAAAAAACTAAAAATAGAACTACCCTACGACACAGCAATTGCACTACTAGGCATTTATCCAAGGGATACAGGTGTGCTGTTTCGAAGGGACACAGGCACCCCCATGTTTATAGCAGCACTATCAACAGTAGCCAAAGTATGGAAAGAGCCCGAATGTCCATTGATGGATGAATGAATAAAGAAGATGTGGTATATACATATACAATGGAGTATTACTTGGCAATCAAAAAGAATGCCGTCTTGCCATTTGCAACTACATGGATGGAACTGGAGGGTATTATGCTAAGTGAAATTAGTCAGTCAGAGAAAGACAAAAATCATATGACTTCACTCATATGAGGACTTTAAGAGACAAAACAGATGAACATAAGGGAGGGGAAACAAATAATATAAAAACAGGGAGGGAGACAAAACAGAAGAGACTCATAAATATAGAGAACAAACTGAAGGTTACTGGAGGGGTTGTGGGTGGGGGGATGGGCTAACTGGGTAAGGGGCATTAAGGAATCTACTCCTGAAATCATTGTTTCACTATATGCTAACTAATTTGGATGTAAATTTTAAAGAATAAAAAATAAAATTAAAAAAAAGAAAAGTAAAAGGCAGTAAAAAGGTCTGGTTAGGTTGAAGCAGAGCCAACGCCTTGATTTTTCCATATTTTTCTCCCTTTACCTCTTATTGCTCCTGATCGATCTCTTTAAAATTTTAAGACTCTATGAAAGTTTGGAAAACTTACCTTACAAGGAAATTTCACATCAAAAGCTTTTAAACATATTTGAGGCATATAGGGAGATATAATAAAAAACATAATGAACTCCTTTGTCTACTTAAGGAACAAAACATTACAAAATTAAAGTTCCTTGTGTACTCTTCTGTGGGAGGGAGAATAAATCTCGCCTACCAAAGATAATCCTGTCCTTATCCCTGGAACATTTGGATATGTTAAGTTACATGGCAAAGGGAAATTAAAGTTTGAATTAAAGATTGAATTAAAGTTTCTAATCAGCTGACTGTAATATAGGAAGATTATTCTGGATAATTTGGGTGGGCCCAGTGTAATCACGATAGTACTTAAAAGTGGAAGAGGGAGGTACAAGTGTTAGGGGTGTGACAACAGAAGCAAGATCAGAGTGATGTGATAATGAGAAGGACTTCACCTACATTTCTTGTCTGGAAGATAGAAGAGGTTTATGAGCAAAGAAGTGTGGTGGTTGCCTCTATAAACTGGAAAAGGCAAGGAAACTGATTCTCCCTTACAGCCTCCAGGAAAGAATACTGTCCTACTAGCACCTTGATTTGAGCTCACCAAGACCCATGTTGGACTTTCAGCCTATACATGTGTATGGTAATAAATTTGTATTGTTTTAAGCCAAGTTTATGGTTGTTTGTTGTAGCAGCAGTAAGAGACTAATACACTCTCTCTGATCAAATTTATATCTCTCACCCTAGAGGTAACCAGCACACTGGTGTTACAATTCCTATGAATGCCTTTATTTTTTTTTAAGTTTATTTATTTTTGAGAGAGAAAGAGCACAAGCATGGGGGGTGGGGTGGGTGGGGGCAGAGAGAGGGAAACACAGAATCCCAAGCAAGCTGTAGGCACAGCTGGGGCTGCAGGGCTCAAACTCACTAACCGTGAGATCATGACTTGAGCCAAAGTCAGATGCTTAACCAACTGAACCACCCAGGTGCCCCTCCCCTGAATGCCTTTATACTTTTATACTGTATGTATGGCTTTTTAATACTGTATGTATATTTAAGTAGTGCTGTGCATATGTTTAAACTTCATATAAATGGTATTGAATGGTACTTTTCATTCTGCAACTTTGTTGTAAACATTGTTTTTGAGATACACATGTTGAAACATGTAGGTATACCTTATTCTGTTACTGTAAATTCCATTATAACTTGTGAAAATTATATAGGTATTCTCTTAAGGTACATTTGGATTGTATGATAAGTAGTTTTGTTTTTTTTTTTTTTTTTTAAGGGAACCAACATTTTAAAATGAGAAGAATTCACATTAAAATATTTATTTCTGGCTTATCCTTAAAAAAACTAGGCTATTCATAAACAATTTTCTGGAGTTTTACTATCTATTATAATAGCCACTAGCCGCATGTGTCTTTTTAAATTTAATTATAATGAGATAAAATTTAGAGTTCCCTCTCGGTCGTTCCACCTTATTTCAAATGCTCAATACTCACTCAAGGCTGATGGCTACTGCCTTGGACAGAGCATAGGACATTTCCATCTCACAGACAGTGTTTGGCTATTGTTGGAGCCATAGATCCCTCTTGAGGGTGCATTTGCTGTTCAGTTCACCAAAGCTCTCATATCACGTGCACTTTTTTGGCCCTTTCTCGGATAGAAGGTACTTGTTCAGGAACAAGTTTGCTGAGGTTTGAATCCTAGCCAGCTGTTTGACTTTCCCAACTTGCAGACCTTTTGGTATATCAGTTTTCTTATCTGTGAAATGGGGCTAAGTAGCCGTTGTTGGCATCACACATGCTAACATATAAGAAATACTTAGAAGAATACCTGGTGCACTATAAGTGTGTATTAAGTGTTGGTTGTCCTCATTGTTGTGTAAATTATCTGCCTGATCTGTCTGGATTCTTGAGTATGCTTTCTTGCCCTTGGTAGCAAGTTCAGCAACAGTGAAACTTTCTATACGTTGAATGCCCTTCCAGTGACCACCCTATCTTTCATCTTTCTTAGAGACATATTTCTTAAGAGTTGTTTATTCCTATTACCTTTAGTTCATCACTTTCCATTTACTCTCCAGTGCACTCCAGTCTGGCTTCTGCCTCCATCATTCCATTTAATTCTACTTGGCTAACGTCACCATTCTCTCTGTTGCTAAGTCTATGGATACTTACAGAGTGAGTATCACGTAGTGAGTAAGAATTCAGGTTCTGGGTTCTGCCTAGTTTGCTAGATATATAGCTGTCAACGAGTTAACTTGCTTTCTCTAAGCCTTAATGTGTTCAGCTGAAGAAAAAAAAAAAAAGGGAAATTTTTTCATAGGGTGTCGTGAGAAATGAATGAATCATTACCTTTACAGTGCTTATAACAGTCCTAGGAACATTGTAGTCATTTAGTGAATGCCTTCTATTATTATCATGATCATTGTATATTTTAACAGGTTTCCTTTTCTGTAATATTTTCTTCTCTAAGCTTTTGATTTATCATACTTTACTTGTTTTTATTTTGTATATATGGCTTCTCTTTCTCATTCTACTGTGGGAATTTCTTGTCTTTTCTCCAAATGTAAAAGTTCCTCATAACTAGATCCTTCAAGCCTGGATTTCAGGCCTTCTCCCCCCTTTCCCCCCACTCTCTTCCTATGTAATGGCATCGGCTTGCCAGCTTCAAATATCATTTAAATACTGAGGACTGTCTGATTTGCATCTCCAGGCCAGACATCTGTTCTGAGCTCAAGACCCATTTCTACACTCATCGACTCACTTTCATTTGGATGTATGAAAAGTTTCTCAAACTGAACATGTACAAATTTGAATTGTTTCTCTGTATGGGGCGCCTGGGTGGCGCAGTCGGTTAAGCGTCCGACTTCAGCTCAGGTCACGATCTCGCGGTCCGCGGGTTCGAGCCCCGCGTCGGGCTCTGGGCTGATGGCTCAGAGCCTGGAGCCTGTTTCCGATTCTGTGTCTCCTTCTCTCTCTGCCCCTCCCCCGTTCATGCTCTGTCTCTCTCTGTCCCAAAAATAAATAAATGTTGAAAAAAAAAAAAATTTTGAATTGTTTCTCTGTATTCTCCTTTACAGCTGGCAACGTTATCCACCTAATTACTTATGTCAGTAAGGGTATATTTCTCTTTGAGCCTCCAGTCAGTCACCAAGACCTGCTCATCCTTATGTTCAAAATATAGTTCCAGTCTGTCCTCTTCTCACGATCCAGTCAGTTGCATCTTCTCTGCTCTTAATCTAGACCAAGCCACTGTTACCTCTTGGCTAGAAAACAGACATAGGATTTTTTTAAAACTATGTATACCATTTTTAAGTATACGGTTCAATAGTATTAACATTCACTTGTGCTACCATCACCACCATTCATCCCCAGAACTCTTTTCATCCTGCAAAGCTAATACTCTGTACCTGTTGCAACTCCCCACCCCCCTCTGCCAGCCCCCGGCAACCACCGTTCTACTTTCTGTCTCTCTGAACTGGACTGTTTTGGGTACCTAATAGAAGTGGAATCACAGTCGTTGTGAGCCATACCTGGTTTTTTAACTTCATTCTCAGTAGTATACCTTGTTAAATATCTTCACTTCTTTTTCTTTACCATTTCTTTCTGTTCTCTTTCTCTTCTGTCTCTCTGCGTTCTTCTGCTCCACTGCTTCTCTTTGCCCTTTCTTCTGTTCCACAAATATATATTCAAAAATATGGATTAAGGGGCACCTGGGTGGCTCAATCCATTAAGCATCCGACTTTGGCTCAGGTCATGATCTCAACAGCTCATGAGTTTGAGCCCCGTGTCAGGCTCTGGGCTGACAGCTCAGAGCCTGGAGCCTGCTTCGAATTCTGTGTCTCCCTCTCTCTCTGCCCCTCCCCTGCTCTCTCTGTCTCAAAAATAAATAAACATTAAAAACAATTTTTTAAATATGGATTAAATTCTCCAATCAAAAAGTACAGAATGACTGAATGGAAAAGAAAACAAGATGCAAATATATTTTGCCTACAAGAGACTCTCTTTAGCTTCAAGGATACACATAGGCTCAAAGGGAAGAGTGGGAAAAAGATGCTCCATGCAAGTGGAAACCAAAAGAGAGTAGGGAGAGCTGTACTTATGTCAAAATAGATTTTAACTCAAAAGCTGTAACACAAGGTAAAGAAGGCCATTGTATGATGATAAAGGGATTATATCTTTATGGGATATAACAGTTGTAAATCTATATGACCCCAGCATTGGAGCACCCAAATATATTAAGCATATGCTAACAGATATGAAGGGAGAAATAGTATAATATAGTAGGAACTTCAGTATTCCACTTTCAATAATGAATAGATCATCCAGGCAGAAATCAATGAGGAAACATTGGATTTGAACCAATGTTTTATATATATAATATATATATAGTATATATAATATATACTTAAAATATGTATCTATATATAATATATATGTACCATTACATCTAACAACAGCAGAATATACATCCTTCTCAAGTACATGTGTATCATTTGCTGGGATAGACCATATGTTAGGTCACCAAACAAGTCTTAGCGAATTTAAGAAGGTTGAAATCATACCCATTATCTATTCAGACCACAGTGGTATGAAACTAGAAATCAGTAACAGGAAGGAAACCTGGAAAATTCACAAATATGTGGAAATTAGACTACACACTCCTGAACGACCAGTGGATCAAAGAAGAGATCAGAAGGGAACTGAAGAAGTAGTTTGAAACAAACAAAGAGGAAGTCACAGCGTGTACCAAAATTTATGGGATGCAGCAAAAGCAGAGGAAAATTTACAGTGACAAATGCCTCTATGGAGAAACCTGAAAGATCTGAAATAACCTCACTTTATAAATCAAAGAACTAGAAGAAGAACAAACTAAACCCAAAGTTAGTAGAAAGAAGGAAATACCAAAGACAATAGACAATATCAATGAAACTAAGAGCTGGTTTTTTTTGACAGATGGAACAAACTATTAGCTAGACTAGAAGAAGGAGAAGGATCAAGTAAATAACATCAGAAACGAAAGGGGACATTACAACTATACCAAAGAAATACAAAGGATCATAAGAGATTACTGTGAATGATTATATGCTAACAATTTAGGTAGCCTAGAAGAAATGGATAAATTCCTAAAAACATACAGCCTACTAAGACTGAATCATGAAGAAATAGAAAAATCTAGTCCTAAAGTAAGGAGATTGAATCCCAACAAAGAAGAGCCTAGTATCAGATAGTTTCCTGGTGATTTCTAAACATATGAGGAAGGATCCTTCTCAAACTCTTCACAAAAATTGAAGAAGAAGAAACACTCTTAAACTCATTTTGCAAGGCCAGATATCAGAGCCAGATGAGGACGCTACAAGAAAACAGGCCAGTATCCTTCCTGAATATAGACGTAAGAGATCTTGACAAAATATTAGGCAACTGGTTTTAGTACCACATTAAAAGGATCATATGCTGGGGCGCCTGGGTGGCGCAGTCAGTTAAGCGTCCGACTTCAGCCAGGTCGCGATCTCGCGGTCCGTGAGTTCGAGCCCCGCGTCGGGCTCTGGGCTGATGGCTCAGAGCCTGGAGCCTGTTTCCGATTCTGTGTCTCCCTCTCTCTCTGACCCTCCCCCGTTCATGCTCTGTCTGTCTCTGTCCCAAAAATAAATAAACGTTGAAAAAAAAAAATTAAAAAAAAAAAAAAAAGGATCATATGCTGTAATCAAGTAAGATTTATCTCCGGGATGCAAGGATCTTTCAACATAAACAAATCAAGAAATGTGATATATCACATTAATGGAATGAAAAATAAAAATCATATGATCATCTGAGTAGATAAAGAAAAAGCACTTACCAAAATACAACCTCCTTTCATGATTGAAACCTCTGGACAAAGTGGATATAGAGGGCATGTGCCTCAAAATAATAAGGCCATGTAAAATAAGACCATGGCTCACATCATACTCTGCAATGAAAAGCTAAGCACTTCTCTTCTAAGATCAGGGTGCCTAGTCTTACCACTCCTGTTCAACATTGTCCTAGTAGAACAGTTAGGCAAGAAAAGATAAAAGGAAGAAGTAAATTTGTTTGTTTGCAGATGATATGATCTTATATATGGAATATTCTAAAGACTTCACCAAAAAACTGTTAGAATTGGATTCAATAAAATTGCAGGATACAAATCAACTTACAGAAATTTGCATTTCTATGCACTAACAACAAAGCATCTAAAAAGAAATTAAACAATCTTGTTTAAAATAGCATCATAAACTGTAAAATACTTAGGGGTAATTTAACCAAAGAGGTGAATATTTGAACAATGAAAGAAATTGAAGACAAATAAATGGAAGGATATCATGTTGGTTAAATGGAAGAATCAATATTGTTAAAATGTCATACTACCCAAGCAGTCTATGGTTTCAGTGCAATCCCTGTCAAAATTCTGATGGTGTTTTTCACATAAATAGAAAAAACAGTCCTGAAATTTGTATGGAACCACAAAAGACCCCGAATTGCCAAAGCAATCCTGAAAAAGAACAAAAATGGAGGCATCACCCTTCCTGATTTCAGTCTATCATACAAACTTATAGTAAAACAGTATGGTACTGGCATGAAAATAGACACACAGACCAATGGGACAGAATTGAGAGCCCAGAAATAAACTCTTGCCTATACTAATATGTGGCTGATACCTGACTAATAATACTAATAGGTCATCTAATATGTGACTAAGGGGTGAAGAGCCAGTTAGATCTGTGCTTTTGTAATTCCGAAGGCAAATGCTATGAACAAGGGATGGCAATAAGGTTGGAGAGCAGGGATTTGATAACTGACTAGATAGGTGAAATGAAGAGGAAAAATAAAATAATTGCCAGATTGTGAGTAAATGGTAAACCGCAGAGTTTGACAAGTTGTGAAGGTCTGAGGACCACTGCTGAAGGTGAGACTGGGGTTAGGCCAGTGTTTAAGAATTTCTAAGCACGGAAGCAGATCCCTCTGGACTTTATGTCCTTTCATTTCACCCGCTTTCTTTCTTGGTCCAGAGTTTGCAGGAGAGGGGAAAGATCTCTGAGAGATTTTGCGGGTGTAAGTTTTCTTTTTTTTTTCCTTCTTTCTTTCTTTCTTTCTTTCTTTCTTTCTTTCTTTCTTTCTTTCTTTCTTTCTTTCTTTTAAATTGTTTAATGTTCATTTATTTTTTGAGAGAGAGACAGAGTGGAGTGGAGGAGGGGAAGAGAGGGAGACACAGAATCCCAGGCAAGCTCCAGGCTCTGAGCTGTCAGCACAGAGCCCAACATGGGGCTTGAACTCACAAACCATGAGATCATGACCTGAGCCTAAGTCGAATGCCCAACCTACCGAGCCACCCAGGCACCCCTGCAGGTGTGAAGTTTCTAATTGGTCTTAGGTGTCCATCACTTTTAACTTCTTCCTCACCAGATATTCTTTAATTTATTTAACTTTTTTCCTTATCTCACATTTTATTTTGGAAGTATCTTAGACTTCTTACATGTAACTTTCATTATCGATCTGTTCTGAGAAATACAATGTGGAAATACAAGCCAAAGAACACCATTTTTGTAAAATCCTCAGTTTAAATACTTTTGCTGTTAATTCATCTTAAAGAAGGAAATCAAACATTAAATCCAAGTTAACTCTGAAGCTGTGGCTAATATGTTTTGGAAAAGTGGGTTACTAGGATGAAGTAGCTTATGTGTTTGTAGTTCTTTATAGGTCATTTCATATCTAGATCAGTGCTTCAAACTCAAAATAGATTTATAATTAGTTGGCCTTCATGCAGGTATTCTTATTCTTTGATGTCAAATTTATAAAGTATATGTATACGTTTTCATCTTGAAGTACTTTATAATAGTGGGAATGAAGACAGAAGTTACCCAGAGTCACCAAGCTAGTCTTGCAAGTGCAGTGATGTGTAGTGTGAGAGAATTTGTCATTGCAGGAGTGCGTGCTGGACCTGCTCTGCAGTCATAAAAATATATTCACTTTTCATTATGATCCTATAACTGTCTTCTCACAATCGATCTTTTCTCCAGTGTCTATTCAACAACAGTTTTACAGGCCTTTAGTTACAAAAGTTGTATCAGCCTGATACATGTTACATGATACAGATTATTTCACAAAATGATGTGATCTATTGTTTTGTATGACAGGTGTCATTTAGAAGTATTTAACTCTTTAAAGGTATAAAACATTGATTTATTAGTAGTAGCAAGGCTTTTCCAACATGTAGGAGGTGTTAAGAGTTTGTTAGAATCTAAATTTGTACCTCTTTTGTGACCTGTTTGAAAATTGGTTTTCCCCACTACCTTTATGTTTTGGGATTAGTCTAGTTCTGATAATCATAAGATGTTCCCCCCCTTTTGTATAGTCTTTTGTGCCTTGTCTCTTGGCTTCAAATCACTCAAAGTATATACTTTGTTAAATCATAGCTTTTATACACAATTTAAATTTTTTTACCTCTTTGCTATTTTTTAGTTTTATATAACTAAAAGATCATAGATCTGTGAATGCTACAAATAAAACTTGAAACTTCGGGTAGTCTTTTGTTTTAAGGTCTCTTGGTCCTCTTTTTGTTCATAGAATATAATAGTAGAGCTTTAACTTTTTTAAAGTTTATTTTTGAGAGAGAGACAGAGAGAGTGAGCAGGGGAGGGGCAGAAAGAGAGGGAGAGAGAGAATCCCAAGCAGACTCTGCACTGTCAGCACAGAGCTGATATGGGGCTGGAACTCACAAACTGGGAGATCATGACCTGAGCTGAAACTAAGAGTCAGATGCTTAACCGAAAGAGCCACCCAGGTGCCCTGATAATAGCAGCTTTAAATGAAAAGTTTCTGATAGCTTGTACTCCATGCATTGCCGGATAAGTTGTTAGGAGGGAGTTTGAATCTGTGTGTGTTAATGATAAGCAAAGAATGGTCTAGTTATTAGCTCATCTAGGTAGAGGAGGTGTATTCATTTACACATGACCCATTTATTGCTGTAGTGAACTTGCCTAAGAGTATTTTACCGGAAGCAATTTGTAATACAGTTGGTAGTCACACTTCCTGAACAGAGCCAATGTAGCATATGGTTGGAGATGCTTTCCGCACTCAAACTGCTGGGTTTGAGGTCCCGGTTTGCTGCTCTCTAGCATTGATTGTGACTATGGATTCCCTGTTCCCTTTTATGTAAAATGGGATAACAATAATGTGTTGTTGTGATGCCATTATTAAACAATGCTTGCACATAAAGGACAGTCTGTGTCATCAGTTATGTCACCTACATAACTGATACTTGTTTTTTTATAACTGAGTTAAAATAGTACTGTGGGCAGTCAGTAACTTAATTATTACTAAAATTATCTTCTTCCTCTGTGTGTGTGTGTGTGTGTGTATACATATAGGTGTGTATATATGCACGCATATACACACATATAGTTAGCTATATTTATCTGTTTGTGTATATCTCTACTGTATATATGCAGATATATAAATGTACATATGTGTATATATGTATTTATGTGCACATATTTGCATATGTATTTTAAAATGTGCTTATGTATGTGTACATAAATATTTCTGTAGAGAAACATGGAGCCATGCTGGCTATATATAACTATATACATGTAAATTACATATTTTCTGTACACAATTTCAGAGCACGTGTGGCATGAACTTTAACATGTATTTATCTTAAGTGCTTAATATAGTACTTGGCTGTGGAAAGTGCTTGCTACGTATTATAATATTCTTCTAGGAATCCTATTCCTTGTCTGCCTGCCAAGAAGTCAACATTTATTGAATATTCACCTGTGGAGAAATGGGCTTTCTGATATTTTGGAAAGTTGGAGGCAAAGGTATATAGTTCCCACTCCTGGGAAATAACTTTGCTTCCTCCCTTCAGATAATAGTGAGTTTGCTTTAAGAACTAGGAGAACACAGCCCTTGTAAATCCACTAATAGAGTAATTTTTTACGGAATGGTATGAAAGTGTCAAATGTAAAAGGTTAGTTAATGTTAATATTGCTACAAGACTTCAGCTTCTCCAATCTGGCACGGCCCTGCCTTTCAAGGAGAGACTCACTGGGAGCTGATGCCCCTCCTTTACCCCCATCCACTCTGAAATATGCTGCACGTTTCATTATTCTGTGTGGCCCTCTGCTTTCTGGTTAGGTGTTACATCTTCACTAATTACAGTGAGACCCTATCCAGTTCTACCTTATGTGTAATTGGTGCTGGGGCAGTGAGTGAGTGAGTGAGTGGAAAGAAACAGGGAAGAATAGAGAAGTTTCTTCTTGCCAGTTTTTAACTTGTTTGAAGCACTGCATTTGGAACTGTTCTTAGGCAAGGTAAGTTTATCACTCCTTAATTCCACTCCTGTTTATTTATGTATTGAAAATAGCAAATTTTAGTTTTGGAACTTGTTACTCAACTTTTAGATTATTGGCGGTGGCTTCCTAATTACCCTTCTTGCCTCCAATGTTGATATTTCTGTTGTGTGCTAATGTGTGATCTTTCTGTAAGTTTAGTCTAGTCAGACCTTGTTAATTTTATTGTGTTTAACACTGCCAAATATCTATGTAATTCTGTTGAAATTTTCTTAATTTTATTTATCTTTGGCATATACCAAATTTAATTTTTTTACCCACTGTAATTTTTTTCCCCAGAATTCTAGGAAACCCTATTTTTGTACTTGAGTAGGGATAGTTCCATTTAACTGGTTGTTTCTTGTTTTTCTGTACATAGAATTGAATTGAAAATACTGTTAAGTACATGGTATACTATCATTGTCACTCTGTGCAAGGTCCTATATTTTATTTTTCATTCTCCCGTCTCTATTCCATCTCTTCTCCTACTATAATCAACTCCTGTTCTTTTTTCTTTTCTCTTCTTTTCTTTTCTTTTCTTTTCTTTTCTTTTCTTTTCTTTTCTTTTCTTTTCTTTTCTTTTCTTTCACTTCATTTTATTTCATTCATTTATTTATTTAGAGAGAGAGCTTGAGCAGGGGAGGGGCAGAGGGAGGAGAGAGAATCTTAAGCAGTCTCCACGCCCAGCGCGGCACCAGGCTAGATCCCACAACTCTGGGATCATCACCTGAGCTGGAATCAAGAGTCAGACACTCAACTGACTGAGCCACCTAGGTGCCCTCTCATTCTGATTTCTTGAGTATAGATCCTTTCAGCCCCTATTTTAATCTAAATATCTTTATTATATACTTGTACCCATGAAAATATTGCTTGCGTATGGTTTAGTCTCATTCCTCTTAAAAATGTTATGTTTTTGCTTAGCTATATGTAGACCCAGTTCATTGCTTTTGACCAGATATTCTCAATACTGTATATGTACACACCATGTGTTACTTATGTATACATGGTATGGTGATGTATACATAGTATGCCCCTATTTGCTTCCACAACAGTGTCCTCCTTTGACACTATATGAAACCTTTCCTATGGTATATAATCAATCAGGAAAGGAACTGCTGGTGTAGGAAGTATACATACTTAATACCACTACTCCAGATTGCTTTCTAAAATGTACCAGTTTATACTGTTAATAGTACATGAGGCTACCATTCCTTTACGTTTTTCACCAGTTTAAATGAGAACCTTTAAATAATGTTAAATGTTAATCTTTAAAGATACTGGAAACAAAAATAGAAGAGAAGAGTGAGAGGGTAGAAGTCTATTGATTTCTTTACGTAGAAAAACTTTTGTGGCCAGATTTTTATTTATAAATTCAGGTTTTACGCTGTGTTGCTAATGACAGAATAAACCCTCTGCATGTGAGAGACAGAGCTGTAATGTAATGACTTCAGATCCCATCCAGTTCATTTGTTCAACAATGAGCATTCATAACAATCTTTTCAATTACAGAGTGTTGTCGACGAGGTAGAATGTACATTAAGGGAGAAGAAGACATTTTTAGGGTGTCTTAATAACATCAATCTTGAATAATTAAAATAATACTTGGAGTATAATATGAATATTTAAGAAACATTTGAGTATATTCGTATGCCTGATGTAATAGTACTTTTAAGAAAACAGTATTTGGGGCCAAGTGGAAATAAATTAGTGGATATGTGAAATAGCAAGAAAGACCAACCATTTGGGAGAAAAATACTATGCATTGATTTCTGGTTTTAGCGTTTCTTAGTTCTTGGACCATGAATGTTAAGGAGAAGAAAAATGATTATAGACAACGAATATTAAGATATAGTTCTTGAAGTCAAGATGCAGTGACTGTAAATAACTTTATAGAGTTAATGTTCAGAAAAATGGCACTTTGAGAAGTTGATTTAAAAAGATTGGTAAGAGGGGCGCCTGGGTGGCGCAGCCGGTTAAGCGTCCGACTTCAGCCAGGTCACGATCTCGCGGTCCGTGAGTTCGAGCCCCGCTTCGGGCTCTGGGCTGATGGCTCGGAGCCTGGAGCCTGTTTCCGATTCTGTGTCTCCCTCTCTCTCTGCCCCTCCCCCGTTCATGCTCTGTCTCTCTCTGTCCCAAAAATAAATAAACGTTGAAAAAAAAATTAAAAAAAAAAAAAAAAAGATTGGTAAGTAGTTTACTTTGATGGAAAACCCCCACATGTAATGATACTTGATCATGTTACTGTAATCTTATAACTGAACAGACAGGAAGGGACCAAGAGTTACTTTCTGACTTCCAAGCTCAGCAGTTTGTTAAATTCTGCATAGCTGTTTCTCCAAACAAGGTGAAGATGAGTTTGAAGTGTGAGAACTAACAAGTTTAGCGTGAATTGCTTGAGATCATGTAGATGGGAGATACTCACTTCTAGGTTTACAAGAAGGTTTATAATTTCTTGGAGCTTGGCATCTGGAGCTGCCAAGAAACTTGAAAGTAATTCCTGATAGGGCATTCTTTTTCACTGCTGTATCTTGGAGACTATACCTGTGCCAAGCACAGGAACCTCCCCCAAAGTGCCAAGAAATCCCCTCAAATCTAGAATTAGTAATTTTAGTAATTTTTAAAATAAACTTGTGTTGTTGACAAAAAAGTTAATTTCTAGATTTCATTTGTCAGACGATCAAAAGAGCCAAATGTGTTAATATGACAAGGGATTTTAAGCAAAATATAGTGTGGCTAATTAGAATGTGCTCTCAGAGTGTACCCAATTTAAATGAAAGGAAGTGTTGTTTCAGTTTGCTTTAATGCACTATAACTTCATGTGAGATTGTTGGGCATAAGGCCATCAAGAATGCACCGGTAGTCAAAGTTTATTAGTCTGCCGTAGCAAATGACAGTGAACATCTGGGAACTGTGAGGTATCTGAGCAAGAGGGAGTGGGCAAGGGCTTCGGAGGGTTTGGGCTTGGGCTGCATGGTCTTCAGGAAAGACTGGGGGAGTAGATCAGCTCTGGATTGGATACTCTCATGAAATGGGGTCTGTTTGGTAATTGGGTATCTCAGCATTCTCTTCAAGAGTAGGAGTGAAGCAAAGCTGGGACTCACTGGTAAGAGAACGGTAATCACTCATAAAAGGGCCATTTTAGTCATTCTGCAGCTGTGGTGTTGCCTTAGGCAAACTTTATTTCCTGTGTGCCTTTGTACTGACATTTCCTCTACTCTGTTAGGTATATCACAATCTGATTATCGGCGGAGTTTATTTTCACTGTTCTCAGCCCCTCATTTTGGCCAAATCCAGCCATTCAGGACATTGTTCTGTAAAATCCAGATCTTCACTCTTGCCAGAATTCCATTGATCAGGAGGCTGTTCGGAGAGCCTCAGTTGTTGGACTGAAGTGAGTTCTTTATGTATACTTTTTGTTGTTGTAAGGTTAGTTATTGAATCATCCAAAGCAAAAATGGCTGTGCACATGTAAGACTCTGGAGTCATTTGAGCACTGCAGTATGGCACATGCTGAGATTAACAGGTTTTTAAAAATCTGTTTCTAAGCAAAGAGCCAAGTCCCAAGTGTGGTTTTGGTGTAGACAGAAACTTTGCTAGGTTTGACATCACAGGGGCTCCCTGTCCTGTTTACTATTTTGAGTTTACTATTTCAGGAGTTGCTTAGTAGTTGAGTGTGATTGCCCAGGAACTGGAGTGAGCGGAGTTGCTCCCAAAAGAAAGTGACTAAAATCTCAATAATTAGCTTGTTTGCATTATTTTAGTGAAATCATGAGCAAATTGTAGCCAGGTATTGGATTCATACAAGGAGTGATTAGGGGTACAAAGAGCAATATTAAGGGTATTGTTATTAGACATAGCAGGTGTCTGTTAATAATTCAGAAGTTGAAACCAGCATAGAGGATAGAAAAGAGCTGTGGAATGAGAGCATGCAGATTTAAGCCTGACAGTCTTTGGTTCTTGCCACTTAGATCTTGTTCCATGGGTCCTGGGTGGAAGCTGTCTCATTCTCTAGGATGATCTTCTGGAGGATTCTTACGCATCCTCAATTTGAGGTCTCTGGCTGGGACGGTCTTCCAGTAATTTGAGGATGTGTTGTTATGTCACGGTAATTGAGAGCTGTGCATCCAAGGAGTTCTGCTGTTGTAGTTGTCAACAGAGTATGGCAAGGTCATTTCCATGGGGGTTCAAGTGCAGTCTTTCCCTAATGATGCTTCAAAAATAGCCAGTCACCTAATCTGAGAGCGTATAGAGCTGATTAAGTATCTAGCCAGGGAAGATAAGGTTGAACAACTCTGGAAAATTAGGTTAACCAGAATTTTTAGAATGGGAGAAAGCAGCTCCTCTATTGATGTGTATATAATACACAAGGATGTAAGGCTTTAGTCAGTGGTTACCCAAGGAGTTAGAACATATTGTGAACAGTGAGGACTTGAAGCAATCTGCAAGGCTTCTTGATTTCTACCATCAAGTGTGTTATGTTCGTTCTTAATTGACTAGGATACTGAAACCTAGAAACAAAAATATTGAAACAGTCATTGTACCAGTTTTTCTCTAAGAACATGAGTCTGCCTCTTCTCAGCTCAATGTACATAAATCACCAAACGTATGTACATATGTATATATATGTGTGTGTATATGTGTATATGTACATATATGTATACACACATATGTATATGCACATTAATACATTTTATTTGCATTTAATGTATAACGGCTGAACTCCTTTAATTTGTCAAATAAATCAATTTGGAGAGAACAGAGTTTTTAAAATAAGAAATCCAAAGATACGTTAAGTGTAAAAGACATCCGCTTTATTATTTTGATTTTGGGACTTAAATTCACAAAAGACAAAATCAGATGATAATAATATGTGAACTTTAGTCGTGGTATCCAAAGGTAAAAAGTAGTTCCTAAGCCATATTTGAAAATACTAATTGAAGTAAGAACAATAATTATTAGGACCTTTAATCTTTTTAAATAGATTTTATTAAAAATGATTTAAAATATGTCTAAGGCCCAAGGATGTATCTTTAAGAGCATTCTGTCCCAAACTGGAAATACTGAGATTATTAAAAATACCAAATACTTAAGCAAGTTAGGGGGCTGAATTCACATCTCTGTAGCATTCGGCCAGGGCAGCTCATTGTCGTGCACAATCGCTGAGATTCGTGCTGTGGTCTAGCATCCTCCCAGACCTTTTCCCTCGGTAGCCATCATACTGCAGCACAACAGTGATGGTTGCTTATGATCTGCTTACAGATTATTGCATAATAAAGATAATTACATCTTCAGTTTAACACATTACGCTTCACGTAATTCACAATTTTTACTATGTAACTAACAGTGATTGGTTCAGCTGCTTCTTTCTTTCTTTTTTGCTTCTCCCGTAAAGCATGACTTTTTCCATGAAGGAGGTACTGTACTGATTTACATTCTGGCTCAAGCTCCTTGATCTGGCTGACTACTCTGTAATGTTTTTCTGTCATTGCAGCTGACAATGTAATTCTCCAGAACAGGCTCTTAACACCCCAAACAACTTCTATTGACACTGTAATCAATACCTCATGATTTTACGTAGTGCAGTTAGGCCAGAGCTTCTGGCTTCTAAAACTGCTGTTGAGAAGTCCACAGGTATCCTGATTCCTGATTCTTTTTTTAAAATTTATTTTTATTGAGATATAATTCACATATAGCATTGTGTAAGTTTAAGTTGTACCACTTGTTGACTTGATAAATTTGTATATTGTAATATGACTACCACTGTAGTGTAGCTAACACTTTTTTTCCCCCTAGTGGGAACAATTAAGATACAGTCTCTTAGCAACTTTGAAGTTTATAATATAGTATTGTTATCTATAATCACTATCCTGTTCATTAAACATCTCCCTGTGCCCCTCGCTCCAGGTAGGCACCATTCTACTTTCTGTTTTTATGAGTTCAGGGATTCCACATATAAGTGATATCATACGGTATTTTCTTCATGGGATTTATCTCACTTAGCTTAATGTCCTCAGGTTCATCCATGTTGTCGCAAATGGCAGGATTTTCTTCTTTCTCGTGGCCAATATTGATCCTTTCCAAATGGCCCATTACCTGTCTCCGCCGGAAGCTTGTAAAATCTGCTCATCTCCACTTTTCTGAAAGATGTAGCTATTGTGTCTTGATGTGGGTCTGTTTTCAGCTATTTGTGGTGGGAACTCATTGGACCCTTTCAGTTTTAGAAATCCTGTCATTCAGTTTGGGAAGTTGCCTTGAATTACTTCTTTTCTCTGTTCTTTCTTTCTTAACTGCTAGTTACTTGTATATTGGATTTCATGGACTGGTTGTCTAATTTTTGTTTTTCTTTCACATTTCTTATTGTATTCTATTTTCTAGGAATATCTCTTCAGCTTTATCTTCCACTCAACCAGTTCTACTTCCAGAGTTATCTCGTACTGTCAGTTCTCTGATCTTGGAGGATCTTGCTGTGTGCATCTAATTGGTCCTCAGTTTCCTTCACTGTCAGTGTCTGATCTGGTTTTTCTTGGGTCTTGTTAATCAGTTAGTGTTTGTCCACTTACTGTCTAGTTTCCAAAGCTTTATGCTGCCTCCTCTCCATTTGTCATCCCTGTGAGTTAATTTTTTTTTTTTTATTTAAAAAAAAAATTTTTTTTTCAACGTTTATTTATTTTTGGGACAGAGAGAGACAGAGCATGAACGGGGGAGGGGCAGAGAGAGAGGGAGACACAGAATCGGAAACAGGCTCCAGGCTCCGAGCCATCAGCCCAGAGCCCGACGCGGGGCTCGAACTCCCGGACCGCGAGATCGTGACCTGAGCTGAAGTCGGACGCTTAACCGACTGCGCCACCCAGGCACCCCAATATTTTTAAAAAATTTCTTTGCCATTGTTTTAGTAGGGTTTTAGGAAGGAAGTGAAATTTCATATGTGTGTGCATTACTCTTGTGTACCAAAACACCGCTCATTTTTTAACCCGCTCCTTTACGGCCCTTTTCTATTACTGGCTTTACTCTTTCGTCATGGTTCCATTCTCTTCCTTTCGACTTCCTCGTGTAACACGCTTTCCCTCAGCTTTCTTTATTATTTTTAATGTAAGATTTTCTTGTCATACTTAGGTTTTTTTACTCTCCCTGAAGTGAAGCACATATACTCTGCGTACCCCTCTTTGGACACAGATGACACAGCTGGCCCCCTCCCATCTTCCCTCTGCCTGTTTCTAAAATCTCATCCATCCTCGGGACTGTGAGCATGCTTCATGATGTCAAACTGCTGCTGCTACTCTCTGCTGTTCTCTGAGCATGTCACACCTTCCCCGTGCTTCTGTATTTTTGTACGTATCGTTCCCACTTTCTGGAACGTCTGCTCTTGCTACTGATTTCTCTCCACAGCCCCTCCCTCCTCTCCTCACAAACTTCTGAAATCTTGAAAATCTCTGCTTAGGTGGCCTCTTTCTGAAGCTCTCTTTCATCTTGCTTCAACCCTTCAAGTTGTAGTTGGTCCCTTCTATTTATAGCACTTAAAACACTACATTGCAATTATTTATTTATGCAGTCTGACTACTTTAACCGGATCATGACTGAAACTAGGGAACAAATCCTTTTCCTCTCCAATGTGCCTTTTTACTAAAAAGTGACTGTGTGGATGGATATATAAAGAAATGTGCTCTGTAAACCACAAAGTGCTGTTATATTATGATGGTGATTCAATGATTTTCAAGAGGAGGTTGCCCTTTTGATTATCAAACATCTAACGTTTTTCTATTCTCCCGTTTCACCTTTCTTCCTCATCACTTACCTTTATAAACTATAACACATATAATTACTTGGGATGCGGGAGAGAACTGTTTGCAGATTAGAATTTTTCAGTTCATTGAGAAGACATTTGCATATGGCAGCTTGGCCATTTACATACAAGAGAAATTCAGGGTTGTTGTTAAGGAGGTGAATGGGTAAGTCTTGGGTTTAATTTATGTTCTTTCCCACCACTCTCTTTCTCCTTAGAGTGCCCAGATCTAGGATGCTATCCTCAAATAGTACCTATAACAATCCCTTGTACTCACTCCTGGGTTAACCATCTGGTTGAACCAGTACCGTGTATGTGAAAGTGCCTAGCAGATGTATTCTAGTCCTGACGTCATTTTATTTTTGCATCCCCCTCTTCAACTTCATGTTTTTAATTCTTTCACACAACATTCAGACATAGTGAACATTGAGTGTAGGTACACTTAATGTATTTTTAAAATAATCAGTGCCCATGGGGCTTTACTAGAAAGTATGTTATAAAGCCGATTGTCATAAGACAAATCTTTTTTTCAGAAAAATAATGTTGGAATTGGGATTTTTTTTTCCCCCACAGCTAAGGATTTGGTGTAAATATATTGCAATCATGAAGATAAAGCTATGTATGTTTTAATAATCTGAGATAATAAAGTATTAAATGAACTTAAATGAATAGATTTTATTCAACCAAACCTCCTTTTATCCTTTCAAATCTTGAACTCTACCACCTTTGCCTGTACTTTTATTTTTTAGGTTTATTTATTTTGAGAGGGAGTGGGGGAGGGGGAGAGAGAGAGGGAGAGAGAATCCTAGGTAGTCTCCGTGCCGGGAGCATGGAGCCAGATGCGGGGCTTGAACTCAGGAACCGTGAGATCATGATCTAAGCCGGAAGTCCAGAGTCGGGACGCCGACTCTGGGTGCCCTCCTCTTACTTCTAGTATATGACCTAATTTCCAACATGAGGAAGATTCAAAGCCATCAGGTGAGAACTCTCCCTGAAAGTATTTCTCCTTCTAGCCTTGTTTAATTTCTCCTCAGCATTTTCGTCCTTGCTCTCTTAATTTTTACCTGCCTCTCCCTCTTCCATCAGCAGCTCCTTCGCTCTGGATTCTTCTGGCAGTGCTGAACCTATCCAGTTCTCTTCCATCTTAAAATAATAGTAACTCGTGACCTTGCGCGTCATTCCAGCTGCTGGTGTACTTTCTCCCTCTCAGGTGTCTACGTTTATTATCTTCGTTTGCTTGTGCCCCGTTCATCGCCAGCTGCTGCAATGCGGACTCTGCCGTTACATCACTTCAACTGTTTTCGCCCGGTCTGCTCTCTGGTGACTTCATCATTGCTAAATTCAGTGAACGCTTCTTCACCTCACTAGTCTCCTCCGCAGCTTTCGATACTATTTACTATTCTACCCTTTCTGAAACTCTTTTTTTTTTTTTTTTTTTGACCTCTCTGGCGTCACTTTACTCCCATGGCTTTGATTACCGTGTGTGTCCTAATTATAGTAAACGCGTGTCTTCAGCTTTCTCTCGAGCTTTAGACTTGTTTATTCAGCTTGCCATCCTCACTCTGGTATCTCGGATGTGCCGCAGACTCACCCTACACGAAACAGAGCTGTCTTCTTCTTCCCTCGGTCCTTTTCCTCCCGTTTCTTATTTCAGTCGGTAATGTTGCTGGTAACCTGCTGCCTCGGCAGAAATCATTATCTTTGACTCCTCCTCCTTCCTTCTGACCAGTATCCTGTCACCAAGTGCTACTGGTCCTGCCTCGCGCACTCCGGTCCGTGTCCTCTGTATAGAAACCACCGTTGTGCAGCCACCGCCACCGTCTCTCAGCTGAATTACTTTAACGCTGTTTGCTTTTCAGTGGCTTCTCTGCCTCCTGTTCTTATTTGCTCTCCCAAAGCATTCAAAAGGCAGCCAAAGATATGTTTTCCCAATAAAACATAATTGATATTCTCTTATTAAAGAGATCTTTAATGGAGGGCTTCCTGTTATTCTTGGAGTAGAAAGACTTTTATGTTCTGGTTCCTGATTAATGTCCTTAGCCTCATCGCCCGTTGTTTACGATGTCTGTTCTCCTCACATGCTTTTGTCTTGCCTCATGCGTCTTCACATTGTGTTTCCGTCTTAACTCAAGCCACATACACATACACAAATACACATACCCCCACATCAGCAGTTCTCAAACTCCGATCTGGGAACCGCTAGTTGCCCCCAGAATCCTTTCAGAGAATCTGCAAGGTCAACACGATTTTCATAGTAGTGCTGTGATGTCACAGTTGACCCTTGAGTACGTGGGGGGTTGGGGGCGCCAACAGCCTACCGCGGTCACCACGGTCTAAAATCCACATATAACTTTTAGTTCCATAAGAACTTGACTACTTAAGCCATACAGATCACATAAACAGCAAATTAAACACGTTTGTTATGTTACATATGTTATTTACTGTGTTCTTAACAATAAAGAAAGCTTGAAAAAAGAAAATGTTACTAAAACTAGAAGAGAAAATATATTTACAGTACTGTATTGTATCTGTTGAAAAAAATCTGCACATAAGTGGACCCGTGCACCTCAAACCCATATTGTTCAAGGGTCAATGGTATTTCCTTTCTCACTGTCTCGTGAGTGTACAGTGGGTTTTTTCCCCAAAGGTGTCATAACGTGACATCATCGCTCTGCTGGCTAACGGATAGGTGCTTTGTATTCTGTTTTTAAAAGTTCCCATTTTTAAAATCGAATAGGGTAAATACTGATAGATATGACGAACAAAACCTTGCAGGTCCTCAGTAATATCCAAGAGAGTAAAGGGGTCCTGAGTCAAAACAGTGTGAAAATTGCCACTTAGGCCCCAGTTGAACGGTGTTTCTTCTGAGAAGTCCTTGCTTAGGTCCTCCACCAGAGTAACCGTTGAGTAACCTCTGCGGTATGTTAGTTACTTACCTGTCTAGGCCAGCAGACACAGAAAGCTCCATAGAAGAAGGAACTCTGCTGTAACCCCCATACCGAGCACAGTTCTGAATACATAGTAAGTGCTTAGTAAACACATGTTGAGTGAATCTCTTCAAAGGTATTTGGGAGATATGAGGACTATAACATGTTTGAAATTATAACCATCTTGTACTTTACTGATGCATTCATTTCTTAATTTTTTTTTGACCCACCGATATCTGAATGGGTTTTAGGAAGCAAGGTTGTGTGTGTGTGTATGTGTGTGTGTGTGTGTGTGTGTGTGTGTGTGTGTGTGTTGAGGGTACAGTACACACGCACACATGCGTGTATAAAAGGAAATCTATACGTATCATTGCTGAAAGTCTGGAGCTCCATTTCTGAATCTTTGTCTTCCCCAAACCATGGAGGCTTGGACAAGTCTTTTTATTACTTTGAATGTAACTTTCCTCATCAAATAATGGGATTGAACTAGATGATCTAAAAACTTCTTCCTATATGATACTATTTAACACATGTGAAAAGTGGTCTGTGTATCAAATATGTGGCTTATATTTATTTATATTTTATATTACTAAAAATGCACATAAATTTAGTTTTATCTGTATATTAAAATAACTTTGTTTTTGCAGGAAAGATGATAAGGACTATGCTTTAAAACAAATAGAAGGAACTGGCATCTCTATGTCGGCATGTAGAGAAATAGCAGTAAGTGAAGCTCTTTTTATAATCATTATTGTCATTTGACTCATGAACGTCAACTATGTGGTCTCTGAATTGTATTTGTCACATATACACATTAATTGAAAGTTGGTAAATATTTTTCATATTGGCCATTTGTAGAAAAATATATTTCTTTCCTAAGAGAAGTAAAGGTGGCATGTAGTTCTAGCAAAAATGTCTGCATAAATTCATTTATTTGGGAGTAAGTCAGTCTTAGTTGTTTATATAAATATATATTTTTCTGGTAAATGTCACTAAATATTAAGGGTCCAGTTATTATTTCATTGGGTGCAATAAAAGTAAGTTTGTAGGAACCTATATGTTCATTAAAACTAGTATTTCTATTTTAATGAGATTGATGTCATTACATGAACTTAAAATGAGATTGTGTTACTTGATTTTCATTGTATCTGTTCATTTGAATATGTTAAAAATATGCGCTGTTTTCTTTTGGAAACTTAGCTTTCCATATGGCATTAGAATCTCATTTTAATCCCAAAGGAAAATATTCATCTTAATGCACTATTAAATAATTATTCACAGATTTAAACTGAGTTTTACTTTCATGAGATTTTACTTCAGTTTTTACTATTGTGGCACTGTGGGTCCAAATTTATCTTTTCTGGCTATAATGAGAATATTATAGAATATATATTATAATCTTGTTGCTTTTAGCCCTTGTATCTATCCCCAGATAATAGGCTATTGTGAGCTAGATATATTAACTTAGATAATTTTACTCATTTAGTAGATTTATACCACTGGGTTTTCATTCATTTGTTGTATGTCATGTTGACAGGAACTAGAGTAGGTAAAAGTAAAGAAACGGAACAGTCAGGGTCCCTGGCCTTGAGTATTTACATGCTGATGAGGAAAGACACTCATATATCTTATAATAATGGTATACCAAGCACAGTGATAGAACTGTATGGAAAATGAGAAAAGGCTCTACATCTAACTGAGAAAATCAAGGAAGGTTCCAGGAAGACATGTAAAAATTACCTCCACGAGGGAAGAGTAGAGGTGAGGTGGAGGGTATGCCATGCTGAAAATTACCTTTCATGTAATTGATAGATTTTTAATGCTCTTGAATCTAGAGGAAGGGTATCTGTACATTAACTATCAGTTCTTCCAGCATCTACAGTTCTGTATATTCTAGTTAGTTTTAAAGAATTAAAATCCATTGAACTGTGGTCAGTGATGTTAGATGTCATGATAGAGATTATCTTTGGAGGGGTCAGGGAGTGATGGAAAGTGGAGACAAGGGAACTTTCAGGATTCTAGTAATGTGCTGTTTCTTGTTCTTGTTCTGGGTCTGGTTATGTGGGTTTAGTATGTGAGAACTCACCGAGCTGTGCACTTAACGGGTTTGTGTGCTCTTTCTCTGTGTTTATTAAACTTCAGCAAAATGTTTTGAAAACAACTCATTTTAGGAACAGACATTCTTCATGTGTATGTTGATAACTGTAAATGAAGTTAAGCACGGAGAGAAATATGAACACTTATTTTTAACGTATATGATTATGGTTCTTCAACCTAAAGTGAGCACAAATTTTTATTTTTGATGAAATTTACTATTTTTTCCTTTTCGTGACCATTGTTTTCTGTGCCTGACTGAAGAAATCTTTAGCCACGGATTGTGAAGATATTTTCCTGTGTTTCCTTCTAAAAGCTGTATAGTTTTGGTTGTACGCTTTAGTTTGGGTTCTGTTTAATTCATTTTTGTTTGTATACATGTGATGTAAGGTTTGAGCTTCTCCCCTCCCCTTGTGAAAACTTAAATGACTATGTAAGTGTGAACTGTTCTGGGCTCTGTTCCATTCTTACTGATCTCTTTGTCCGCCCTTATGCCATTATGAGGTCACTCTAGCTTTACAGCAAGATTTGAAGTAAGATTGTATAAGGCCACCAGCTTTAGTCCTCTGTTTCAGGATTGTTTGGGCTATTTTAGGTCCTTTTCAGTATCATATGAATGTTTGAATTCATATTCATATGAATATGAATTTTTATTTCTAAAATATGCATGCTGAGATTATGGTTTGGATCAATTCGGGGAAAACTAATATCTTAATAATATTGCATTCAGTCCATGAAACTCAAAAGATAAACTTTCTATTTTTTAATATTTTCTTTAATTTTTCTCAATAGTGTTTTGTAGTTTTTAGTTGTAGAGAAAACGCACACCTTCTGTTAAATTCGTTCCTAAGGACTTCATGTTTTCTGGTACTCTTGTAAATGGATTGCTTTAAAAATTTTTACTTCCCATTTGTTTGCTTCTATACTTCGAATTTTTTTAATATTGTTATTTTCATATCCATTTTATATCTAAATTCACTGGTAGGTTTTGGTGATATATGCAGAGAAATGATTATGTCATCTATGATTTGGAATAGTTTTACACCTCTTTTCATCTTTGTATTTTTTTTCTTATTGCACTGACTTGGCTTCCATATAATGTTGAAGAGTAATGAGGACGGACATCTTTGACTTGTTCCCAGTCTTGGGGAAAGTGTTTTCAGTGTTTCACTATTAGATAAAATGCCAGCTGTAGGTTTTTATAGATGCTGTCAGTCAGACTTAGGAAGCTCTTTCTAGTTTTTTCATAAGTGGTATTGAATTTTATCAGATGCTTTTTTTCTACGTGTACTGAAATGACCCTATAGTTCTCTTTTATTCTGTTTCATTGGTAGACCACATTGATTTTTAATGTTTGTCCAATTTTGCATTCTTGAAATAATCCCTGCTTGGTTGTTTATTGCTAGATTTGATTTACTAGTGTGTTGTTAAGGAGTTTTAACTGTATGAGTTTGAAGGATGTTGTTCTATAATTATCTTTTCTGTAATGTCTTTGTCTTTGGTATCAAGATTATGCTGTCCTCGTGAAACACGTTATGCAGCATTTCTTCATCCCCTGTATTCTGAGTTTCTGTAAGATTGGTAGTTTTTCTTCTATAAATATTTGATAGAATTCACAAACTAATATTATATCCTTAATAGCATCTAGTATTTGATATTTTGTATTTTTTATGTAGTTTGTCTATTTCATGCAAGTTGTTGATTTATCAGCACCAAGTTGTTCATATTATTCCCGTATCTTTTCATATCTGTAGCTTCTGTAGGGATGTCCTGTTTCATTGGAGGTTGGTAATTTGTATTTTCTCTCTATATTATCGATCTCTACTCTTTATTATTTTTTTTCCTTCTACTTTTGGCTTACATGTCTTTTTTATCTTCTTAAGGTGGAACCTTAGGTCATTGATTTTTAAATGGTTCTTTTCAATAAGCAATTAAAACTATAAATTTCCCTTTAAGCTGTATTCTACTTGCATTCCATAATTTTTGTTACATTGTATTTTCATTATCATTTAGTACAGAATATTTTCAATTTTCTTTGTGATTCTTTTCTTTTATTCATGGATTATTTGGAAATATATTGTTTAATTTTTTAAATGTGTGGAACAGAATAGAAAACCCAGAAATGAACTCACAAGTGTGTCAGTTAATCTTTGACAAAGGAGAAATGAATTTATAATGGGAAAAAAGACAATCTCTTCAACACACGGTATTGGGGAAACTGGACAGCTATATGCAAAAGAATGAAACTGGACTACTTTCTTAAACAGTACACAAAAATAAACTCAAAATGGATTAAAGGCCTAAATGTAAGACATGAAACCATAAAAATCCTTGAAGAGAGCACAGGCAGTCAATTCTCTCACATCATCTATAGCAACACTTTTCTAGATATGCCTCCTGAGGTAAGGGATACAAAAGCGAAAATAAACTGTTGAGACTACATCAAAATAAAAAGGTTCTGCACTGCGAAGGAAACAGTCAACAAAACTAGAAAGCAACCCACTTAATGGGAAAAGATATTTGCAAATCACATGTCTAATAAAGGGTTAGTGTCTAAAATATATAAAGAACTGATAAAACTGAACACTCAAAACAAATAACCCAGTTAAAAAATAGGCAGATGACGTGAATAGGCATTTCTCCAAAGAAGACATCCAGATGGCCAATAGACAAAAAAGATGCTCAACATCACTCATTATCAGGGAAATGCAAACCAATACTCCAATGAGCTATCACCTTATACCTGCCGGAATGGCTAAAATCAAAAACAGAAGAAACAACACGTGTTGGCGAGGCTGTGGAAAAAAAGGAATCTTCTTGCACCATTGGTGGGAATGCAAACTGGTGTAGCAACTGTGGAAAACCGTATGGAGGTTCCTGAGAAAGTTAAAAATAGAACTACCCTAGCGTCCTCTGGGTGGCTCAGGCGGTTAAGCGTCTGACTTCAGCTCAGATCATGATCTAACAGTTTGTGGGTTCAAGCCCCACGTCAGGCTCTGTGCTGACAGCTCAGCAGCTGGCCGCTGCTTCAGATTCTATGTCTCCCTCTCTCTCTGCCCCTCCCTCCCTCTCAAAAATAAACATTAAAAAAAGTTTGTTTCTTTTAATAAAAAAAAATAGAACTACCCTAGGATCCAGTAATCACACTAACTGGGTATTTACCCCTAAAATGCAGAAACACTTGTTCAAAGGTATACATGCACCTGTGTGTTTATTCCAGTATCATTTACAATAGCCAAATTATAGAAGCAGCCCATAGCTATCGTCAGACCTATGGCATAAATTCAGAATTTATTATTTTTGCCATGTTGTAAAATTTTAATATTATAAATCAATGTCATTTTGAGAATATTGGAGATTTTCGTATCTTCTCACAGCTATACATGGTATTTATTAACAAGATACAGTTTCAAATATTATTAATTTTTTATTTATTTGTACTTTAAGAGTTCAAATTAAGGGTGATATTAGATGGCACAATTAGAATGAATTAAGTTTGTAATGAATGACATATTAAGACGTTTATATTTTTAGCAGTGATCTTAGTATTCAGGAAATTACAAGAATTTGTTCCCAGTAGAATTAGAAGAATTTAGGTGATTTTTGTGATGGAAACCACTGCTTAAGCTTATTCAAACCTTTTCTTTAATTTTTTTTAACTTAAAATCTTCAAAAAGGCAAAAAAAAAAAAAAAAAACCAACCTTAGAAAATGTTAAGAAATATGTAACTACATGCTGTGGGCTCTGTACGGGGTGATGAAATGCTGAAGTTCTTTTCATCAGCTTTGAAAACTGGGATGTTCCCAGTGCCAGAGTACCAATGTCAAAGCACTGCCTGTAGCACTTAAAGCCCTAGCCAAATAAACCTGTGATTTACTTGGCTTGACCACTTACTAGCTTGTAGGGCCCAAGGCAAGTTAATTGTGTTTTTGTTTCCTCATCTGTAAAATGGTAATAGTGTCTCATAGGGTTTATTGTGAGGGGCTTAGCATACTTCTTTGGACACCATAAACTCCAGGTAAATGTTAGCTGCTGTCGGTAATGGGTTACCACTACTGCAGCCGCAGCCTAGGATTGTCTGCTTACTTGCATTTGTCTCCCACTGGAGAACCTCAGCAAGTCTTAGCACATTTTATGTCCAGGACCTAGTGTATCTCCCACAGTGGCTGGCATGTAGGAGGTATTTGGTTAATGTTAGCCCTGCTAAATGTAGCACAGCTCCCTGGTTTTTTGGAAGTACTTCAATAGAAATATTTACTTAGATGTAATTCCCCACTGAGACTCGGTTCCATCTCTAATCCCACAGTGACCCATCTCCTGATAAATCTCCCTTTAAAAAACATCTGCATAGAGTGTTTTACTTACTCACTAATAGTAGTTATTTACTGAGTTAGTTTACCAAGGCTGCCATAGCAAAATACTATGGACTGGGTGGCTTAAGCAACAGAAACTGACTCTCTCTGTGGTGGAACTTGTAAGTCCAAAATTGGAGAGTCTGCAGAGTTGGGTTTCCTCTGTGGCTTCTCCTGGTTTTGCAGACGACTATTCTCTTGTGACCTCTTGGAAGGTCCTGTCTGTACCAGCTGCCCTGGTGTCTCTCTGTGTGTCCTACCTAATCTCTTCTTATAAGGTCACCATTCAGATTGGATTAGGGCCACCCTAATGACCTTATTTTAACTTAATTGCCTCTGTAAAGGTCTTATGTTCAGATACAGTCACATTCTAAGGTACTGGCAGTTAAGGCTTCAACATATGAATGTGAGGGAGAACACAGTTCAGTCCATAACACTTACTGTTACTTACTTACTATGATAATGATAGCACTGACTGTTAATATATTTTTAAATTATTACCCTCGAAGATTTGTTGTCTGACTCATCAGGTAGATGTTTTAAAAATAGAAGTGGATTTTTTTTTTTAAGTTTATTTATTTATTCTGAAAGCTAGGGGAGAGGCAGAGAGAGCGAGGAGAAGAGAGAGAGAATCCCAAGCAGGCTCTGAACTCGTGCGGAGCCCATTGAGGGGCTCTAACCCACAAACTGCGAGATCGTGACCGGAGCCGTAATCAAGAGTCGGATGCTAAACCGAGTGAGCCACCCAGGCGCCCCAAGAAGTAGATTCTTAAAAGAAGTAGAGGGGCGCCTGGGTGGCGCAGTCGGTTAAGCGTCCGACTTCAGCCAGGTCACGATCTCGCGGTCCGTGAGTTCGAGCCCCGCGTCGGGCTCTGGGCTGATGGCTCAGAGCCTGGAGCCTGTTTCCGATTCTGTGTCTCCCTCTCTCTGCCCCTCCCCCGTTCATGCTCTGTCTCTCTCTGTCCCAAAAATAAATAAACGTTGAAAAAAAAAAATTAAAAAAAAAAAAAAAAAAAGAAGTAGACTGGTTTTATGATGAAAGCAGTGATCTTAGTCCACAGGTCAGAAGCCAAAGGGTGTTTTGTATGATGCCTGTACATTTGTGTATATATATATTTTTTTTTTTAATTTTTTTTTTTTCAACGTTTATTTATTTTTGGGACAGAGAGAGACAGAGCATGAACGGGGGAGGGGCAGAGAGAGAGGGAGACACAGAATCGGAAACAGGCTCCAGGCTCTGAGCCATCAGCCCAGAGCCCGACGCGGGGCTCGAACTCACGGACCGCGAGATCGTGACCTGGCTGAAGTCGGACGCTTAACCGACTGCGCCACCCAGGCGCCCCTGTGTATATTTTTTAATTCACAAATTCATTAATCATCAAATACCTAATGAGTGCCTACCAGGTGCCCAGGCAGTGTGCTAGAACCTAGCAGTGAAATGGTGAGCAAGGCACTGTGCCTGTCACTGTGCATTTCACACCCTAATATATATTTAGACATCTGTGCTTATGAAGTATAATGAGAAATAGCCCCCCCCCCAGAGTGTTAGGTCTTGGAAGGTATTGGTATTAGACCTTAGAGTGTTGGCTTTGTGTTTTAAAAGTCAATTAATTAGTTTTAAAAGCATTTAAAGCCTGATCGTAACCACTACCCAGGACTATGACCATGAGCAAATTATTTAATACCCTCAAACCACTATTTTCTCATAAAATAGAAGTAATATAAATATTTCATACAGTAATTCATGATTAAGCGAGATAAGGCATGTCCTCTGCTTATTTAGCACCATGTTTGGGCCTCTAGAGAACTTAATAACGTATGTTGCTGGTTGTTTCCCCCACTTCCCCAGTACCGGAGCTAAGCCTCATCTTGGAAGTAAAATTGAGGGGTTATCTAAGAATAGCTTTATATGTAGGTTTCTAATGGAGTTTGTCGCAATTTCTACCCTGCCACTTTCCAGAAATGATTTGAAATAGTGCCTGAGAAGTGTGTTCCAATCGTGAGGTAATAGAGAAAACGCTTGACCCAGAACTAAGGTGAACTTAGCACTAGGGTTGGCTCTCCAGCCAGCTGGATTATCCTGGGTGACTCCGAAGTCTAGACTTCCCCTATCAGATTCTTTGCCTTGTTTACTAATTAGGAAATGGTTAATCTTAAATACTGCCCCTTTAGGTTTCTGAGGATTTGTGTGTACTCTCTAAAGTCTCATAGCTTTGAAATTATATTCTGAAAGCAGAAATAGATAACTTGAATTTAATCTTGCTTCTGAATAAAATAATTATCACTTTCCGGAGAATAATCGCTAATGTAAGTGATTTAACATACAGTCCATTCATAGTCTTTCCTTTGCTGAATTCATTGTAGAGTCCTTCATATATTGTTAACATTGTATTTATATTAATTCTTGTTTTGGTAGCAGTGTTCTTATAAAAGGTACTGAAGTCGTAAGTTCCAAGACCTTGACTTTCTCACATGGCTGTCATGTATTTGGAACACATTTGGAAGCCACTGTGTAAGTCAGTTGTAACTGATAAATACGTAGTATGAGGCTTCATGAGAAATTTTTTCTTGTCATTGTTGGAGCTGTTGTTGACAAGGTAGGAATACTTTTTAACCTTTTAATCCTAATGGATTATTAGGGCCACATTGGTTATGAAATGAGAATAAAATAAGGAGATAAAAGATTTTAGATAAAAGAATGTCCTTCTAGGAAATGAGAAAGGTTAAACCCATAAAAATGTGTTCTACTTAGATGCTTCTGTCTGCATAAGTTCTTTATTATTTTATTAAAGGCTAAAATATTTTAATCAATTTTACTATATATTTGAAATGCCTGAGAAAATAGGTACCATATCTCACAGAATTACAGATCTTAATTCTCATCTGCTATTTGATATTGATAAATGTTGTATTTTCTAATGTCGTGATTAGTTTTTTTTTTAAAGAATTGCAAACTACACATTTAAGTTCAATTGTTTTATGATGTCAAAACACAGACAACTAGCAAAATGGGAGAAAACATTTGTAAATCATTTATCTGACAAGGGATTAATATCTACACTAAAGGATCACAACAACAAGAAGAAGAAAACAATTCAAAATTGGGCAAAAGACTTTGGATAGACATGTTTTCAAAGGAGGTATACAAATGACCAATGAGCACCTTAAAGAAGATGCCTAACCCATTGTTAGGGAAAAGGCAAATCAAAACCACAGTGAGATACTACTTCATATCTGTTACAATGTGGCTGTTATTAAAGAGCGGGGAGAAAAAGGAAAATAGGTGTTGATGAAGATGTGGAGAAATTGGAACCCTCATGTGTTGCTGATGGGAATATAAAATGGTACGGCTGCTGTGAAAACCGGTTTGGTGTTGCCTCCAAAAGTGAACCACAGAAGTCTCATACGATCCACCGATTCCACTCCTGGGTATATTTCCAAAGAATCGAAAGCAGAGACTCAGGTAGCTGTATACCAGTGTTCACAGCAGCATTGTTTACAGCAGCCAAAACATGGAAACAACTCAAGTACATCAGCAGATGAATGGATAAACAAAAGGTGGTACATACATACCATGGAATGTATTCAGCCCTAAGCAAGGAAGGAAATTATGACGCTGCTAGTGCTACAGTGTGGCTTAACCTTCAAAACATTATGCTAAGTGAAATAAGCCAGACACCAAAGGACAGATACTGTATGACTCTAATACTTTAAAAGAGGTACCTAGAGTAGGCAAATCCATAGAGACGATGTAGAGTAGAGGTTAGCAGTGGCTGAGAGAAGAGAAGGGAAATGGGGAGTTATTGTTAAATGGGTACAGAGTTTCTGTTTAGGATCATAAATAGTTCTAAAATGGGTGGTGGTGATGGTTGCAAACATTTTGAGGAGACTTAATGCTATTGAATTGTACACTTAAAATTGTTAAAATGGTAATTTTAATGTTATGTATTTTATCACAAAAAATAAAAATGAAATAAAACCAACTAAACAATAACAACAAAACAGATTTACTCAATTATATCTTTTCCAAACAGTTTTTCCTCATCTGTATGGACACTTTTAAAATAGTGTGGGTAGTTATGAGATTTTTAGGATTGATTACCATTGCGTTTTTATTGCCTGTGAATTACAAATGGTGTGGTTCGTTTAACATGATTTTCATAGCAAAAATTTTTAATGGATCTTCCTTATTTTGCAGTTACTTCGAGAGCTTAAGCATCCAAATGTCATCTCTCTTCAAAAGGTGTTTCTGTCTCATGCTGATAGGAAAGTATGGCTTCTGTTTGACTACGCTGAACATGACCTCTGGGTAAGGTGAATTGTGGTAGGAATCAAGTCATTGGTTTTAGTCAGAGATTAAAGGTGACTAAAAACAATTTTAGGAGTTTATCTTACTGTGAAATTTACATTTTTTTAAGTAAAAGTGACCTCACAGAATATGGTTGATGAATTACCAAGACTAGGGTATTTTGCTTTGCATTATTACTTTTTGGTCTTATCAATTTCATGTTTGTAACGTGCTACAGAAAACAGTAGAATCTGAACAGTATAAACAACTATTCGGTGTGGTATCTTAGCTACAGATTTTTGATAAAATTTTTAAGGTAACTGTAATAGCCATTTTGTTCTAGGATTTAAAAGCAGCATGTTTCCTTTTACTCTGTAAAGGAATATAAGATGAGAAAGTGGTATCCGTGTGTAGGGAGACAAATACGTGAGAGCTAGTCATTCTGTTATTTGTCATACAACATGAGGCAAGTCTCTTAATGGCTCTGAGTGGGGGGGGGGGGGGCTCTGAAGTTGTAGGCCCCCCCCCCCCCATCTGTAAAATGTGATACTTTTCCTGCTTTTCTACAGGATTATTTGGAAGAGCAATTTTGTATTTGGAAAGCTTCATAAACTAAGTGTAGTATACAAATCTAACATACTATTAATCATTTCCTGGATATTATTCACACTTAATACCATATTCTAATGTATTGCTTATTTCCATAAACAGAAATTCAGTATTGTACTTACTTGAATTGGGCATGGTCTCGTTTAGGAAGAATTCTTTGTGGAAGACAGCTTCCAATCAAATCCTTGAAGATTCTCAAAGTCAAGTGATTACAGTCTCTTAGATGAGTTTTATTAGGTTAGCTAATATAATGACAAAAATGATGTTACATTGATAAAAATTATTATAAACTGAGAATTTATTTTAAAAAATTTTTTTTACTTTTATTTATTTTTTTTATTATATGAAATTTATTGTCAAATTAGTTTCCATACAACACCCAGTGCTCATCCCAAATGATGCCCTCTTCAATGCCCATCACCTACCCTCCCCTCCCTCCCACCCCCCATCAACCCTCAGTTTGTTCTCAGTTTTTAAGAGTCTCTTATGCTTTGGCTCAGAATTTAAATTTATCTTGGCTAAAGAGCTGAAATACAAAGAGCTAACTCAGTATTTTGCATTTACTCAGTAGATTGTTTTTAAAACCGGTATTTACGAAAGTCTTGGGCAACTATCAGATTTACTCTATTAATCATAACGGTTATGTTTCTTGAAACTCTGAAGTGCAATCTTGGGGATAAGAGTTTATGATATATAAAATGAAAATCTGTAGCAAGATAGCCAAAACAATTTTGAAATATACTCACAAAACTTATATGCTGATCAGTCAGTCTTGTGTAAAGAACATGTTAACACAGACTACAGTTGAGAAAATAAAACAAGTAAGCGAAAACCCAGTATTACATTGAGTTAATTCATTAACAAGTGCTTCACTTCTGTGAACTCTATTTTTTCTGATATTTAATAAGTAATTTAATAGGATCTTTAAATATTTCACTGTGTTTTGTATACTGGCCTATATGTATATTTCTATACTGGCTGTGCATCTCTTGAGATAAATAAAAGAAAAAAAACATACATACAGATCTTCCTTGACCAACGATGGAGTTAGATCCTGATAAATGCATCGCAGATTGGAAACATATCAAGTCAGAAGTACATTTCATACACCTAGCCTGATTGCTGAACATCATAGCGTAGCCTAGTCTACCTTAACTGTGCTGAGAACACTTAACATCCCCCTCCAGTTGGGCAAAATCTCCTAACACAGAGCCTGTTTTGTAATGAAGTGCTCGGTACCTCACATCATCTATTGAACACCGTCCTGAACTTGAAAACCAGAATGGTTGTGTGAGTGTGGAGTGGTTGTAGCGCGTTGGCCGTTGCCCCTCGCTGAGGTACAGCAGCTGCCGCCGCCTGGCATCCTGAGCGAGCACTGGCCTGCGTGCTGCTAGCCTGGGAAAAGATCACATTTCAGAATTCAAAGTGTGGTTTCTGCTGAATGCTCATCGCTTTTGCTCCATCACCACGTCAAAAAATCATAAGTTGAACCACTGTAAGTCAGGACCATCTGTACTGATATGCAAGGGATTATAATATTCTGGCTCAGTTTCAGGTATCTTCAAAATAATTTACAGTTTTCATTCAGCTGCACTTTGTAAATGTAAAAACAAAATTTTGAAGTAAAACTAACACAAGTAAACAGTAAATAGTTTGGAAGGAAGTTCACCTCCTGAAAATAGTAAAATAGTTTTCAACTCTTGCTAATTTCCAGAATTAACCTCATTTACATAATTTTAACCCTAACAGATTTCAGAAATGGAAACTTCTATGGGTTTCATATACTTTCAGATTTATAAGAAGTATTTTTCACTGTGTGGATTTCTGTTTTCCATGAGTATAAATGCAATTTGATTCAAATTATTTGTGTAAGTTATCTGTAAAGAATTGTTTTGAACTGAAAGTAGACATCACATTTTCTATTCTATGAAACTATTGTCCACAGTCAGTGCTGGTTGTAAATATTTTTGTTGTTGTTCACTTCTGTTCTTTTAAAATAAATCTGATCAAATCAAATTGGGATTCTGTTAATAAAAATTTATTAAATTAGTGTGGCCGGTATTGAATTGGACGCTCATTCTCAAGCCTAACATGAAATCAAATTATATGATCCAAATTTATGAGAAATTGTGTAGGCTGGTTTATAAACATAATTTGTAATAAATCATGATTTGTAATAGTTGAACATAGGAGATCGTATTGTATTCAGTATAATTTCTAGCTAGTATGTGATATTTAATTTTACGTGTCGATATAATAATTATACTTTCGCAGATTATGCTGCATGCAGTGTTCCCAGATGTGTATACATGGGCATCATTGGCCTTATTGTCCTCTTATTAATACTCATTTAAGTCAAATAAGTACTTTTAATGTTCATTTTAATAAAAATAAAATAATTCCGTTTACTAAAACCTCCTTTATCCATTTCATTTTCTTATTTTAATTGGAGTGTTGAATTAGCTGGGGTAAGGCAGCAGAGGATAACAAAAACAGTTGCAGTAAAAAGAGTCATTTAAAAAAATCACTTAGGTGTTGGTGAAATTTCATGCTAAGCACACCGCATATTTTTTATATAGCCCTGGAATAAAAACAAAGGTAAGCGATTTCCCCAGTGTAGTTTTTTGTAGTTATAACATATTGGTAAAAAAGTGATTTGTTAAACCCTAATGAAAATGTTAACTGAAGGGGTGCTTAACTGGCTTAGCCAGTAGAGTGTTCACCTCTTGATCGTGCAGTTGTAAGCTCCAGCCTCACGTTGGGGATAGAGATTACTTAAAAATGTTAACTGGAGGAGTGCATATGGCATCATTTATTGTACCTCCCCTACATCTTCTTTTCTTCTCACTCTGTCAAGTTTTAATTTTTATAAATAAGGATGTATTTTAATCTATTTTTATTAAGCTCTGAAAACCATAGCTCTTAAGGTGAACAGACTTTATTGTCACACCATTTCTTAGGATATGTGACAGAACATTCTAGATTATTGAGTTTTAGCTCTATTTTGCTTGACTGTTTTAAAATACTTTGGGCAGATAACAGAAGAAAATTAAAATAGTGTTATGCTGCTAATAAAGTATAGATTAATCATACTACATGCAGGCTGACACTTTTACTTTCCCACCAGGTAGTCTTTGCTATCTATATATTTTTTTCTTTGGAAAGTAAAACTTCTTCACTCATGAGTTACTAGTTCTTCCTTATCCTTGTTCTACTTTCTATGTCATAAGAAAATAGGAGGTGAAAATGTTGACCTGTAATATAAAATATGTCTGTCCTGTTTTAGTTGTGTTTACTAATGTCAAGAATACGGTTGATATTCACCCATAAATACTGCTCAAGAGTCTGTTCTTCTGCACATGAGGTATCAGACATATGCCTAGTGTTACACACAGCAGAGTTGATTTCAGCTGATTTGTAGGTGTTCTTGCAGTTTAAGAGTGCTTTAATTAAAACGAAGAAACTTGTCAAGAGAGTTTGAAACATGGGATCTTGTTTCTACTGAGGTACATTTGTTTATAAAGCAATTTTCCTGTTTATAAAATGGTATTGTGTTTTACCAGATGTCCACTAATACTGTTCCTAGAAAGTTTTTAATGACTAGTACAAGGCTATTTTTTTCTCATCTGAATCTTAGCTATTTCTAAATATTTCCAGTGTGAACTGGTCATTTACATGTGATTTCTGTATGCTTCTGTGTATTTTATTGAAATAATTTCCCTGTGTGCTTCCTTTATAACCCATGTATTATAAACAGGTAACACATTTATGCTTTGTCAGCCAACCCATAAGTATCTCTTGAAATTTGTTCTGTTTATTTTCTTTTCATTTAATTAGTACAGATAAAACAGATTCTGTTCTTGAAAATTTCTACCAGGTAAACAGGGGTCAAGTATATTCTGAAAGTATTTTTTAATTATACTTTTAAAATAAAATCACATTGCTCTCAACTTCTCTGTTGTAATCATTTGTTTTCTGAGACACGATCATTTGCTCAGGAAATGAAATTTTAGCTCCAGTTAGTAGGAAATTTTAAGTTTATGTTATTCAGCAGAATATGAAATTATATTTTCAATATCTTCGGGAATCCCTGAGTGTTTCTTTTTCTGTTAGGAAAATATTATACATCAAGTGCTCTTTCCCTCTTTTCTTTTTTAAGCTTCTGGTGATATTTTTCTTTCTTTCAGCATATAATCAAGTTTCACAGAGCTTCTAAAGCAAACAAGAAGCCAGTTCAGTTACCTCGGGGAATGGTGAAGTCACTATTGTATCAGATCCTAGATGGGATTCACTACCTGCATGCTAACTGGGTGTTGCACAGGGATTTGGTAAGTTGATATGTAGTTAGGTTTAAGCAGAAGGATGCATTTATAGTTGGTTGATTTTCTAGTTTTCTCTACATATCAGTGCTGCATAGACTTGCAAACCTTGTAGAAGGGTGAGAGTGCTGTAGTCTCCTTACAGTCTAGCCTCGTGCTGTTTATATGATGCATCCTGCTTCTCTGACGTATACTGGCTGGGGTTCCCTGAAGAGGTGAAAGAGGGCACATTTGTTTTCCTAAGCTTTTGTTTACTTTTAACTTTATAAATGAAGTCTAATTGATTATTAGATGCTAAGCAAACTCTAGAAATTGATATATTTGTGAATAACTTGGAAATGAAACTTCGGAGCCTACTGCAACTAGGTTACATATTAGAAGAGGAGATCTTAATTCAATCTGCTGGGTTGTTGTTGTTTTTTTTATGTTTATTTTTTTGAGAGATAGAGATCAATCTGCTTATTTTTAAGCCCCACTATATTAGTAGCAGTCTTTTGACCAGTAACATTTATTAATCATTATTGAGTACATTATTGAGAAGCCTTGCCATGTTAATGCACATTAAATTCTTAAGAATTCCACATGGCAGAATAATTTATGCCTTTTTATAAAATCCATCTAGCATGAAATTTTTCGTTAAATGGTGCGTTGTTCATTCATCTTCCTGGATGTAAATGATTTAAATCTCAAATTCCCCATATTGCATAATTACATTGTGCTTTGTTGTTCTTTTCTTTGTAAAGGTGGTAACTATAGTAAAGTTTGTGACAGTGCCTTCATTCCAAACAGTTACAAACACAGTGCTGGAAGTGATGACTTGGTCTCTGATCACATGTGTCACATAGTCACTAATAGTGACTTAGTCACTAGTCACTTAGTCACTTAGTGACATAGCCAATAGAGACTTAGCTTTTAGCCCTGTAGACTTTGAGATGGAGCTGATCTGCCCCTTTTGCACGTAGTCTGTCTGAGCTGCTCTGTATTGAATGCCTTCAGATCAGATGTTGCAGTGTCATAATTTCTTGTGCTTGCATCTGTTTTCAACAAATCTCCTCACAATATGTTTAAGGGTACTTATTTTATCTCCAGGTCACATACCTAGAAAGCATTTAGACTAGGACCGATAACATCAGAAATTCGGTTGAAGGAACTTTTTTCCGTATGCAAATTTTATTTTTAATATTATTAGGGTATTTTATTTACAGTGGAATTACAGAAGTGAGACAAGTCTGTTGGTTCCTTATGAAGCTGAAAGTAAATTTCAACTTTTAGGGAAGTCAACTATTGATACTTTTAAGCTACCGACCTTTTTTATGATCTCCGAAAGAATAAAATATGGCAAAAGGGCATTTTTCCCTAATTATGCTGAGATGACACTACATTTTCTTTTTGTTGTAAGTTATTTTTCATCGTGAAAATATGTCTGTTTATTAGATGAATACAAATTGAAAACAAATCAGCATTTCAGTTGTTATGTTAGTATATAATATATTTGAACCACTTACAGTAATACCAGCGACAGTAGTGAAAAGAGTTACAGTTAAATTTTTTTAAATTTCTCTTTTGGGAAAGCTCTTTCTATTGGTGTGGCATAGACAAGTTCTCTTTGACCTAGAGATAGTGTGGGACGCTTCATTTTGGAGGTCTCCCCGTCTTTTAGTGGTGTGCCAAGAGGTGGGGGCCAGTGGGAGCAGTGCACCCTAGATGCCAGCATCAAAGGGATGCACCATCTGAAGGTGACTTAAAAATAATAAACAGACTTTTATAAGAGAATAAACAGGGGGACACCTGGGTGGCTCAGGTGGCTGAGCGTTGGGCTTTGACTCAGGTCATGATCTCGTGGTTCTTGACTTCAGGCCCTTCATCAGGCTCTCTGCTGTCCACACAGAGCCCACTCTGCCTCCTCTGTCCCCCTTTCTCTCCGCCCCTCCCCTGCTCACGCTCTCTCTCTCTCTCAAAAATGAACATTCATTTAAAAAACAAGAAAAAAACATGAAAAGAGGTTACTTTCAATTGTCACCATATGCTGGCAATTGGGAACAGTGTCAGTGATAAAATATTCTCGTTCTCTGAGGAAACCATTCCCACCCTTCTTACCCCTCTCATCTGCCACTGCTGTCTGTTTAGTTGTTTATTTACCCAAAATATTTTCCGACCTGTAATGTATTGTCTGAGTACTGCTACCTCCTTTGACTCCCCCACTTAGAGTGAAAGCTCTTGAATCATTTGTGTATGACTGTTCACACCTAAGTCTCTTGTGCATTGTAGACACACAAGGGCCCACGGAACCATTGGGTCATTAAAGTGGTAACATCTGCCCCCAGTCAGGATCTTACCAGTTCAGGTGCTTACTTCTTGAATCAGTCCTCAGTTTCTGTAAGAAAGATTCGTTATCATAGTTTTTGTTAAAATGTGTCCACCTTCCTACTAACTAAAAAGTAAATTTTGGAGTTTTGATGGTATGTAATGCTCAACTATAATGAGATATTCATATTTGTAGCAAAAAAGTACTTACTCTGAAGGATGTTCTTCAGAAGCGGATAACTTGACTTTAACTCTCTCAAATATTATTTGCAGATGAAATACTTATCCTATTAGAACAAATATAATTAATGGCTAATTATATTCCTTGCTTCTTTGCAGTCAGGTTTAGATGAAATGTGGCAATAGTGACCTAAACAGACCTATGTAAGATTTCTAATGTTACGAATTGCTGACATGCCACGAGAAACATCAGACTAAGATGGATAATTGGCACAGACTCCCTAAAAATATCATTTTAATAATGCCCTAGAATGTTATTGAAAGTTTGCTTAATAAAATAGAAATAATGATCTGAGATGGTAGAATAATGAAGTTCTTTGTTTGATATGTGCAGTTGAACTTTAACAGTTAATAATCCTATTTAATAAATACAGATTAATTTCATCACTATTAATCATCACATAGTAGCAGATCAGTTACTGGGGTCTGTTGTCCTTAGTGAGAAATAGAGATTTAATAATTCTGAAACTCTGGTTGGACTGAAGTCGGTAATAATTGCATATGTGTGTGGATGTTTTATGAAGAATGGGCCTGAGTGGCGCCTGGGTGGCTCAGTCGGTTAAGCGTCTGACTGGGTTTTGGCTCAGGTCATGATCTCACGGTTTGCGAGTTCGAGCCCCACATCAGGCTCTGCGCTGACAACGCGGAGCCCGCTTGGGATCCTCTCTCTCTGAGCCTCCACTGTTCACACACACACACTCTCTCAAGATAAATAAATAAACTTTAAAAGAAAAAGAAGAAGAATGGGCCTGAAAGGAAACACATGAAATATTTATTTTTGTGCAATAATTTGTGAGTCCAAGTCAAACTTTTTTGGTTTTACAACATTAAAATATGTATGTATAAGTTGGTTTGCTTTACGCTTAATCTATTTGCCTTAACTAGAGATAAATAAAAACAAAGATATGTGTTAGCTTTGTTCTTCCCTTTGACTACACTCTTTCCCTTCTTTTATTCTCCTCCTCTTGGGAAATGAAAATAGTCTGACCAACAGGCTATAGTCCTGGTTCTGGCCCTAACGTTTGTATTAGGATCCTCCAGAGAAGCAGAATGTGTATGTGTGGAGAGGCAGAGATTTATTTTAAGGAGTTCCCTCGGGGAAGTTGTAGAGGCTTGGTGAGTCCAAAATCTCTAGGGTAGGCCAGAAGGCTGGAGACTAAGGGGAAGAGTTGCAGAAAAGTCCAAAGGCAGTCTGCTGGCGGAATTCTCTCTTACTCAGGATAGGTTAGTCTCTGCTCTATTGTGGCGTTGGCCTCTGACTGAATGGTAGGGCCCACCCGTGACATGGAGGGTGAGCTGCTTTTCTCAAAGTCTACCAATTTAAATCTTAATCCCATCCAAAAACACTTTCACAGAAACATCCAGAGAAAGGTTTGACCAAATGTCTGGGCACCATGGCCCAGCCAATTTGACACATAAAATAACCATCCTGTACAAATGAGTAAACAGAGGCACAGAGTTGAAGGAATATGGGACCAGTTAATTCCAATTTTTACTCCCCAATTATCTGCTTATATAAAAAAGGAGTACTGGGTTAAAGAATATTAAGATTTTTTTGCCCGATGCTATAAGGAGGAACTATGTGTGAAATCTTAACGAAAGCTTTGAATAAAGATAAACTTAAGTGAGTCAGAATAAGGAAAAGTTTGAAGTCTGTTAGCCTGTTGGATTGAGTTTGGTGGTTTTTCGGAGCATGAATAAAAAGACATTAAACATCAAATCCTATCTTATACTTTCTGTGTAGAAGCAAAAGTGTGATTTGGCAGTGGTGTCTGAAGTCTTTCCTCTTAAAAGGTTGTCCTTCTTGACTGAATTAAAGCACATTGGCAAGGCCATGAGAAGTTGTCCCTACTAGTGCCTCTGCTGTGACCATTTCAGGTCACCCAGCCACCCAGCCAACTCCCTCTCTTGTCTGTCCTTTTTCGTAGAAAAGATTAGTTTTTTATATAACTTTCTAAATTTAAGATTGGTTTTCTTGCGCAGTTGTGAAATGAATGTCTAAGTCAGGTTTCTCTTTTAACTAGGAGACCTTCTGTGATTGGGTTAAAATTTGAAAATCTCTGTTAAGTGTATGCACGCTAGTATTTGTGAATTGAAGTGAAAGCTGGCTTTAATCTTCTTTCCTTCCATCTCTCTCCATATACCTGTTTCCAGCCAACTCAGAGATTTCCCTGTGTACTTGAACCCCCTCTTGCCGTCATCTCTAGTCGATGTGTCTCGTTTAAAATTCTATTCCTCCTTTAAAGCACTGCTCCTGCTACCTCACCAATAAAGCCCTCCCTGATCACCCTAGCTAGGAGTGAGAATGTTTACATCTAAAGTCCCATAGCAGTTATTTTGAATTACCCAAGGGGCACTTAAACTAGTTTTGGTAGTATGTTCTCTATTTGATTATAAGTTCCTGAGGGCAGAGACTGGGCTCCTCTGTGTTTGTATTCCTCCCAGTGCCTAGCAAAATACAGTCGGTATATACAGTATTGCTTATGTTTGTTGAATGAATGAACTAGCTCATTTGTAGCAGAAACAGGGTGGCTTCCAAGATGGTTCTCCCTAGGTTATTTCTGCTACCACCTAATGTTTCTCCCTGTCTACAGATGTGTGCACGCTCCTTTTTACAGCCTATTGTCTTATCACTGCTGTGGTTTACTGAAGGCAAAAAAAAAGGGCAAAAGAAAGAGGGCAAAAAAAAAAACCCTTTGTTCATAGTTTTTAATTCTTTTCAGCAGCCTTCCTCTTTCTTCCTAGAAGAATTCAGCTCTTATCAGTCAGTCCAAAGACCATTCAGCTCATGATATCGATCTGTTGATTTCTTTTATCACACTCTTTTTCTACCCAGTATTTTTGTTTCACCCAGTGAAACCTATTTCCTGACCATTTACCTATTTATTCGTGTTCTCTTTATGTCATTTATTTTTTCCAGCGTTTTTCTTAAGGTTAGGACATCTCCATCGTAGTTCATTTACATCCCTTACTTTTTTTCAAAAACATCTTCAAGTCCCAAGTGTGTGAATTATTCTTTAATTGTAGATAAGGCAGCAGTACCTACCTTGTGAACACACAGCAGTTCTGAACTTACAACTCTCATTTCACTTTTATACTACATTTAAGTGACCAGTTCATTACTGGTCACAATGTAAATACTTTAATTTCTAGCTAATAGTTATTCACTTTTAATTTTTTAGTACACTTAGTGTTGGCTGAATTTTATGCTTTTGTTGAAAATAGTCATCCACCCATATCAGCCAGACCATAGAAATGGTTTACACTTAATTCAACTCTAAATGTTAAGGACTTGGGCTTTCAACATATTTCCCAGGGAACTTAGGAACGTAGAGTGCTAGTTAATAAAACTGGCCAGTTGACCATTAGTTTTTGTTGAGTATAAATCAAGTTCTCATGGTCATTAATGTGTTCCACTTTTTAAAAAGCTGATATTCAAAATCTCATTTTAATTATTACCCTAATGGTTTTAGCATAATGGTAATTAACTTGGAGCTACCAGGCACATAGGGGTATTTTCACCTTGTTGCCCTAAGTGGAGTAGAATATTAAGTGAGAGATACTGTAACTTTTCATCATAGTTTTTTTTCTTCTTTTTTCATTCAAGCTGAATTACAAGGCTGTATATGAAATTTGGAGTGCTTTGTTGGAGTATTGCAACAAGCTGCTGTAGTCACTCTTGCCCGAAAGCATTTCAAAATAGTTTTTTAGGCCACAGTAAATTTCCTAGAAAATAAATCTCTACAGAGACTTCTTTTAGGAGTATCCCAAAGGGGATGTGCTACTGTGAGAGAAGTACATGATGTGAGATAGCCCAGTGGGCCACAGTATATACACACGTAAAAGAGGTTTAAGCCATTTCAAAGCTTTCATCTGAAGTAAAAGAAAAAAAATCTGATAGTGCTGTTGCCCTGCAGTTAATTTTAATTATACTGGGTGGCTTGGAATCACTTGGTGGGGCTTCAGCTGTCCTTGGTGAAGGATGAGTTGGTTTCCTAGCAACCATTAAATAAGATCAAAATCTTTTGAGTGAGCCACTGACTCAAACTCAATTTCATAGGTCCTGCTTTATCTTGGCATCTTATGTATTGATGGTAGCATGATGGATTATTGGGGTATCCTGGATCTGATTCTCTTTGAGTGAAAGATTGCCTGGTTTATTAGTTTTGCTTACTGAACACTATATATTTGCTCATGGTGATATGGTTTGTTTTGAAGTGCATTTTTTTATTGTCTGCTGAATTCTGTCACTAATAAGTGGAAAAACCGAGAAGCAAAGAAGTTAAATGACGTGATTCTGGCTACTTGGAGAACCGTAACAAAGCTGGATCACTAAATTCAGGGATTTTTCTTCTAGGTTGGTGATTTTTAAATTGCAGGTTGTAAGCCATAAATGAGTCAGGAAAGCACACAACACAACTAGCCTTTTTATTTTTATTTTTTTAATGGAATAGAATAGAAAAAGTATCAGAGTGTATCATACGTATTAAGGGCAGTTATTGTTTCATGAAATTTTTGTTTTACTTTTATATGTTTATATGTGTGTTCATTTAATATTAAATTGTTTTCTTGCTGTGGGTATTTGATATGGTTAGGAAAAGAGAAAAAAACTTAGTCAAATCTTTAGAAAATACTCCCAAATTATAGGTACTTTGATGTTTTGTGCACACTCCTTGCCAGTGATGATAAAACTTTTTTGAATAGCAGCCGCCCATTAGGGAAAAAAAAATTCAAACTAGGGTTTTTATATGGGCACGAGAATTTCAGGCAGGTTTCCCTTTCTTCCTTTAATATCTTTTAAATTGTCTGAATTGCTTGCGGTTAACATATATTTTGTTAAAATCAGAAAAAAAAAAGTGTTTCATTTGGACTAGAGACTGAGGAAAATGTCTGTTTAGTCTGTTATTGAAGTTCACACGTAACATTCAGTGTAGTTTAGGGTATTTTTATGTTGGTAAAGGATGATGCTATTAAAGAAAAAAAGTAAAAACGTGCATACACTTTCTTTCTGCCCAAAAAGAAGGGCCAGTAAATTCTTCGGGATGGTGGGGGGAATAACGAGCAGAAAGGATCCTGAGATTCCTCATATGCTGGAACAGGAGAGCAACGAAATAATTGAACAGTTGGAAGAAAGGAGCCTACATTTGCAGCCTCTGCTCTGTTTTTTGCCCCTTCTCTGTGCTTTAGCTTCCATAAAATGAGTGTGGGGATCGTGTAAGCATGTTTCTTTAAAACAGATTTTGGGAAGAAAAATGCTCTGGGAAATGTCAGGTTTAATCACGCTTGTTACTTGAGATTTCTTTCATTTACTGGGAGCTCCAGTGATTTACTCTAATTTTCTTATCTGTTTGATTGTATAGCATTAAGATTGTATCCATAAAATTTAGGTTTGAGGATAAAGCATGGGTTTTATTGATAACAGCTGATTGAGGCAAACTTAAATGAGATTTCCATTGATTTTAATTATTATTGTGAATGTCGTGCTTATTCTAAAGCGTGTTTACTTAAATGACCAATTGGAAATTTTCCTTGAAAATATTTGATTGTTTGTAAACAATGTTTGATTTCTTGACAGATGCCACATTTGCTTAATTTTGATATTAATGTTGAGCATACACAATGGACTGCATTCTATCATATGTAAATAATGAAAAAGTAGCCCGCTTGATTTTACTAAATGGCAGCTGCAAATGTCATACATTTTATAAAGACACGTTACAAGTTGGCAATAAAAATGCTGCTATTTGGTTTACATGTTGCTTGTTAGGCTACTTTTACATTCTGAATGAGTCTTTTCAGATACTTTATCAACACACTGCTAGAATATTTTTAGTCAAATTTCTCACCAATCAAGAAGGGTTATTCTAAATAATCTCGTCAAGGTTTTTGGTTTTTTTGTTTTTTTTTTAAGAGTTTAAGACGATATTTTTGAGTGATCCTGAAAATTCAGTACAAGTAGAGGATTATCAGAGTTTTGAGTCTGATATATCTTTTCTCTGTTTTTCTCTTCTTTTGACATAATTGACGGGATAACATCATTATATCATTTACATAACTGCTTGCATATTTTTTAAAAATGTTTTGTTTACTTCGAAGGAGAGAAAGAGAGTGTGCTTAAGCAGGGGCGGGGCAGAGGGAGGGAGAAGGAGAGAGAATCCCAAGCAGGCTCCATGGTGTCAGCACAGAGCCTGACACAGGGCTCAGTCTTATGGCAAGATCATGACCTGAGCCAAAATCGAGAGTCAGATGCTTAATGGGCTGAGCTAACAGGTGCCCCAACTGCTTCCGTTTTTTATAAACAAAACTTACTATCATCCAGAGCAGTGTGTTTCCAAAAACAGGGCAGATTTGGGAAGGTTTCGTTTAAAGGACTTTTGAATCCTATTAAAGACAAGAATTTACCAGGCCCCTGATACAAGTTATTACTAGTGGATATAGTGTTAATATATCCTTTTTCTCTTTTGGCCTTTAGACTTTTACATTAGGAAAAGAGAAATACATACTGTCTACAGTCAAAATACCAAGAAATGCTTTTTCTAAAAATAAGTTTCAGAATTTTTTGTATTATATTCTGAAAAACATATAAAAATTAATATTCCAGTCTAGCTTTCTAATAGTAGAGTCAGGCCTTTTAGAGTATTAGAGTATTATATTGTCTTCTAGACTAATGAAGATTTGTCAAAGTAATTTAATCTTTAAAGATAGAGTATATTAGATAAGGTTTTGTCTTATCTCAGCTAAAATTGTTATCTAAACCTGTTTAGATCACAGGCTCCCTTGGCCATATATATCTTTCCGTCTTTTTCAGTTTGATAACTGTATGTCTTTACTGGATACAAGCAAATGAGAAATGGTTATATAAGAGGGTAAAAGTAAGTCTTCCTACAGAAATAAGCACATGCAGCTAGCCATATTTCAAAGTCAGTTCAACATAAAAGTTCAGGACTTTGAGTAAATTTTTATAAATGTTATAATCAACACATAGGATTTTTTTTTTTTTAGATTGAGTAAAACTAAAAGTTTCCTCAGGTACAATTAGATATTAAATTAGTAATAGTTATTGAATTAACTGTTGAAGAAATATTTCTTTATTAAAGTTTCCTGCTCCTAGTACGGTTAGGATTTTACTTGTTTTTCAGAGTGTCCCTTTGTTGTAATAACCTATGTCCGTTTTTATTTTTTATGTATAATTTGCCTTCAGATATATATCATGCCATAGATATAATACTTTTAAGTAGGTGTATAATCTAAGGATCCCTAACTCCCTTTGCCACAATAGATGTGTGAGTTTCTAAGATTAGTTTCCATTCTCTGAATTCATGGCCTTTTCAAACTACAGATAGGCTTGTAATTTAGGTCAGTACAATTCAAGATGCCTATTTAACGAAAATGTAAATGATGGGAGATAGACTGCTAATTTTTTTAATCATTAGTTTAAAAATCTGTGCATGTAAACACCATATACCATTTGAAATGAAGAGCATTTTTTTGTGTTCCCTAATTTCATAAACTAATAGACTATAAAGTTGGAAGGCATCTTAGAAGTGACCATTCCCATTCCTTACCCGGTGTAGTGATTCTTGGTAATGCATGCGGCAGTAACCATGCTGTCACCATTCAGCATTTCCAGCAGTGACTAGTGTTCTGTCTTAGTACGGTACACTTGTTACATAGCTGTATGCCTCACAAGGTAGAGTCAAAAAATCAGAATGTATGACCCTGACCTCTCTCTTCTTCTGATTGATCTTCTCTTTTATTTTTATTTTTTTTTTCCTTTTGATTAACACCGGCTGGCAAAATCAGGTAGTCTGGGCCTTCATGGTAAGGAGGAAGAGGAGAATCTAAAAATAAAAAAGTAGGTAAAAGGTAGGAAGAAGTAAAGAATAACAACAGAAAAAATTAAGAAGAAAAATAAAGGGTTGCATTCACCCTCGTGGGACTGAGCCCTGCATCGGGGTCCATGCTGAGCGTGGAGCCCTATTTAAGATTCTTTCTCTTCCCCTGCCCCTCTCCCCAACTCGTGCAGGTGCACACGCTCTCTCTCTCAAATAAATAAATAAATAAATAAATAAATAAATAAATAAATCATTCCTTTTTTTTTTTTTTTTTTTTTTTAATTTTTTTTTTCAACGTTTATTTATTTTTGGGACAGAGAGAGACAGAGCATGAACGGGGGAGGGGCAGAGAGAGAGGGAGACACAGAATCGGAAACAGGCTCCAGGCTCTGAGCCATCAGCCCAGAGCCCGACGCGGGGCTCGAACTCACGGACCGCGAGATCGTGACCTGGCTGAAGTCGGACGCTTAACCGACTGCGCCACCCAGGCGCCCCTAAATCATTCCTTTTGATCTAGCAATCCTACTTTTAACACTCTCTTATGGATATTACTAAAAAATGATGGGGGCGCCTGGGTGGCGCAGTCGGTTAAGCGTCCGACTTCAGCCAGGTCACGGGAATGATTTAGGGGCGCCTGGGTGGCGCAGTCGGTTAAGCGTCCGACTTCAGCCAGGTCACGATCTCGCGGTCCGTGAGTTCGAGCCCCGCGTCGGGCTCTGGGCTGATGGCTCAGAGCCTGGAGCCTGTTTCCGATTCTGTGTCTCCCTCTCTCTCTGCCCCTCCCCCGTTCATGCTCTGTCTCTCTCTGTCCCAAAAATAAATAAACGTTGAAAAAAAAAATTTAAAAAAAAATGATGAAAAGGCCATCACAGCATTACTGATAATGACAAATTGAAAAAATGTACCTGTGTAACAACTGGAAAATGTGCAAATTGTAACATGCAGAAAAATTGACCTATTGTGTAGCCATTTAAAATTATGTTCATGGGTGGGGGAGCCTGGGGGTCTCAGTCGATCGTCTGACTTCGGCTCAGGTCATGATCTCATGGCTCGTGAGTTTGAGACCCTTGTGCTAACAGCTCGGAGCCTGGAGCCTGCTTTGGATTCTCTGTGTCTGTCTCTCTCTCTCTCTCTCTCTCTCTCTCTCTGCCCCTCCCTCGCTCCTGCTCCTGCTGTCTCTCTCCCTCTCTCCCTCAAAAGTAAATAAACATTAAAGAAAAATCTTTTTAAATTATGTTTATGGGGGAAGGGAAACAAAAATAAGATAAAAACAGAAAGGGAGGCAAACCATAAGAGGCTCTTAAATACAGAGAACGAACCGAGGGCTCTTCTAAGGGGAGGGGCTAAATGGGTGATGGGCATTAGGGAGGGTACTTGGGATGAGCACTCAGTGTTGTATGTAAGTGATGGATCACTGAATTCTGCTCCTGAAATCATTATTACATTATGTTTTAACTCACTTGGATTTAAGTGTAAAAAAGTAATAAAATTATGGTAAGTGTAAGTAATGTTGTTATAACGTTAAGAGAGAAAGCAGATCTCGACATAGTGGAAGTAAAATACTGAGTGAAAAATACGTCAACAAAAGAAAATATACGAAAATATTATGGTTAAATCTGGATGGTAGGGGCGCCTGGGTGGCTCAGTCGGTTAAGCGGCCGACTTCGGCTCAGGTCATGATCTCATAGTTTGTGAGTTCCAGCCCCGCATTGACCTCTGTGCTAACAGCTTGGAGCCTGGAGCCTGCTTCGGACTCTGTCTCTCTCTGTCTGCCCCTCCCCAACTCTCTTGCTCACTCTCTCTCTCTCAAAAATAAATATTAAAAAAAATATTTTAAAAAAATGAGATATTCTAGTTTTAGCTGGAGATAAATTCCTAACCAAGTAAATTCCTGACTATCACTAAAGATATGATAGATATGCTGAAATGTAAAAACAAGAGTAAAAATATTCTTATAGAAAACAATAGTATAAATACTCTTATAAAATATAAAACGTAAAGTTTGTAGCAAGAAGAAAGTAATATATTAGAAAAATGGCAAAAATAATTGAATCTACCTTTACTAACTAGAATATAGAGAATTGATGTGAATATTTAAGTTTAGTAACCTAAGCCTCCTTAGGTAAATCTAGAGAAAGTAAATCATAACATGCGTATCAATGAAAGATCCTCAAATTAAAATATTTAAGTTATGTATCAAGCTAATAAAAATTATAAAATCTTACATGGATACACATTGCTTTTGGTTTTGAGGATTGCTTTTATCATACTTAATGGTATTGTTTTGTATAAAAGAATGTTGAATTTATAAAATTGATACTTGAACCTTTCAAGGGCAAAATCTGTTAATGTGTATCCAAAAAAACCTTAAGAATGTTTATAACATTTATGCAAATAATTTGGCTTTCTAGGAATTTATCATAGGTACATACAGAAATGTTTGTTATGGCATTATTTTTCTTTTATTAAGAAACTAGGAACAACCTCAACATTTTAATAGGAGATAATTGGTATAAGTTATAGGGAATCCATATGATTCATGAAGATTATATCAGGAAAGTAATTTTCAGACTAAAAAATCTTCATGATATACTAGTGAGGAAGGAGGGTACAAACAATATATTTAGTATAATGCCATTTTTTATTTTTATATGGAGGAAAAAATAAAAAGGCATACTGATAATGTTTATAGTGGCCCTCTGTTAGTTTAGAGATTATATACAGTTGCTTTGTTTTCAGTCGTCTATTATCAAGCACATTGTACTTTCTTTATTTCCCAAGTTATATCCATTGAGCATGTATCCACCTTTGAAACTTAAAAAACAAAACAAACTTTTGTGGGGCACCTGGGTGGCTCAGTTGGTTAAGCATCCAACTCTTGATTTCAGCTCACGGTTCATGAGATCGAGCTTAGTGTCGGGCTCTGGGCTGACAGCAGAGCCTGCTTGGGATGCTGTCTCCCCCTCTCTGTCTGTCTGTCTGTCTCTCTCAAAATAAATAAACATTAAAGAAAAACTTCTGGTTTTAGAACAATAAAGCTCTTGATATTACTTGGTCTGATAATTCTACATTTGAGATTTCATCCCAAGGAAATTACCTGGTGTATGTGTCAGGGTGTTTGGGGTTTGAGGGGAGGCAAGTATAATTTATACAAACATTGTCAATGGGAGCATCATCAGGGTTGATTCCAGAAGTGGGGGTTTGGGGCAAATACAACCAGCTGTCTATTAATAGAAAAATACAATGTAGTTAGTAAGTGTAATGTACAAACATCCAGATTTGTCCAGAAAATAATACTTGGGAAGACAACACAAAACAGTATTACTCACTGATTACTGTTATACTATCAAATATATAAATTAATATTGTTTAGAATAGTATTTGGAATTACAGTGATTTTCAGATTTAAATATAAACTATACTTTTTTTTGGTAAATTTAGTTAAATTCTTTTTTTTAATTTTATTTTTTATCTTTTAAAATTTGCATCCAAATTAGCATATAGTGCAGCAATGATTTCAGGAGTAGATTCCTTAATGCCCCTTACCCATTTAGCCCATCCCCCCTCCCACAACCCCTCCCTCCAGTAACCCTCAGTTTGTTCTCCATATTTATGAGTCTCTTCTGTTTTGTCCCCCTCCCTGTTTTTATATGATTTTTGTTTCCCTTCCCTTATGTTCATCTGTTTTGTCTCTTAAAGTTCTCATATGAGTGAAGTCATATGATTTTCGTCTTTCTCTGACTAATTTCACTTAGCATAATACCCTCCAGTTCCATCCATGTAGTTGCAAATGGCAAGATGTCATTCTTTTTGATTGCCGAGTAATACTCCAGTGTGTGTGTGTGTGTGTGTGTGTGTGTGTGTGTGTGTGTGTGTGTGTATGGAGATACACACACACACACACACACACACACACACCACATCTTCTTTACCCATTCATCCATCGATGGACATTTGGGCTCTTTCCATACTTTGGCTATTGTCAATAGTGCTGCTATAAACATGGGGGTGCATGTGCCCCTTCGAAAAAGAATACCTGTATCCCTTGGATAAATGCCTAGTAGTGCAATTGCTGGGCCATAGGGTAGTTCTATTTTTAGTTTTTTGAGGAACCTCCATACTGTTTTCCAGAGTGGCTGCACCAGCTTGCATTCCCAAAATTTAGTTAAATTCTTAATAATGAAACTGGAACTATTTTGAAAACTAAAAGATTTTTGATATCCTGTCTCTGCCCCTTAATACCTCTCCCTTAAGATGTGTTTGATCTCCTTAATGTTACTCAGTTTTCTAGTCTTCGAGTAATAGGTACTTTTTTTCTTATTGGGCACTTTATTAGATTCTTTGCTTAAACTATGGTTACAACATACTTTAAAACTTTACAAAAATACAATTAAATAAATCCAACTTGGAAAATACATTTCCATCTATAAGAAAATATACACATATATGTATTAATATGTGCACCCACACATTCTTTATTAGGAACAAATGAGATCTAGCTTTGCTTTAAAATTAAAGTTTATTTCTGTTGCCATGTTTCTGTTCTGTGCCCCCATGTTTCGTTGTTAATGAAATGAATATTGTTTCTGGTAGTCTGTGACAGTAAGAAAATGACTGTTGTGTCAGTGAAAATAGGACATTATATTCCAGATTGATCTTGTTGCACTTAAACTAGTATTTTATGCCTCAATTGCCTAAAATGGACAGGTTAAGAATTTTGTAAGTTAAAAATTCAAAATTTATAGTTTTAAAAGATAGCAATTTTAAACGAATAATGTGAATCGTGTTTATTATTAGAAATACTTATGATGATCATATTCACAACTTGGTGAAAGACCATTTTATTTACTTTTGTATCACCTAGATGAAAACAAAAAGTAGAGTAGTAGTCTGGACTGGAGGGATGTAGGAGAGGCTTATTGAGAAGAATTGTCATCTATTATTAGCATGATTACTGCCATGTAGTTAATGCTTGTTTCAAAGTATCTTGATTAGCATCGACTCTGACAAAGAACCTAATTCCTATTCTCCCTAAAAGAGGACTTGTTAGGTAAGTAAAAGATTCGTCAGTGCACCCATGTGTTTCAATGCCCTGGTGCATGCTGTCTCCATCCCCCGAGAGGGTGCAGACCCAGCCTTGCACTGGTTTAGTAGAGGACATTAGTAAATTCTGGAGGCACCGTCTCCCGTTGCTTATCTTCCAGACCAGCTCCTGAGCTTTCACACGTCAGCTGTCATCACCTGTGCAAAGCCTTTCCTTGCCTGAATTTACCCTACCCATTAGTCTAAACTGTCTGCCCCTGGCTTGCTGCTCTGTTGATCTCTAGGCCTCACTGCCTCTTAGTTCCTCAAATACAGGGATAAATGTAGAGTATTTGAGCTGTTGACTGTAGAGGATGAAGTTACTGGTTATAAAGTAACATCTGTTTTCTCATCAGGAAGCAGAATTTGTTAAAAAATTCTGTACATTTTTTTTTCGAATTTATACAAAAAGCAAGAATTAACTTTACTAGAGTAGTTGATAATTTCTTCTTTAGCTTAAAGATGTTCAGCAGCAATGCTGGGGTAAAATTTAATATTAGAGGTAAAAAATTAAAATTCATAGCTTGGAAGAAAAAGCGAAACTATTATAAATGGTCTTCCAGACTTTATTCACTGGATTTCCAAATTTCTCTCTAACTCCAATCCTTACAAGGTTTCTTATAAAACAGTTTTTTAAATTACCGAATATATGTCTATTTAAGACTTTGCTGCTCATGTTTGAATCTCATATATGTATATCAGAGTTAAAGTTTTTAGTATGTATTGTACATATTGATTAACAACCAAGCTGAAAGTTATTATCTAGAATGTGTGTCCCCAGAAAGTGTACAATGTTTTGTGAAAGTTAAATTCTGAATAAATCTTAGAGAACAGCACTGGCAGTGGTTTCTTATGGGTAGCTGTATTTTGTTTTTTGTGTTTTTTTTTTTAATAGATCCATCAAGAATCAAACTTTCCTCTTGACTGCAAGTCTCCATTTTGCCTTGACACATTAGTGCACATATGAAGACCCCATTTTCACCCCTAAAATAAGGTCTTGGCAGTTATCGGGACAGATAGGCTATCATTCTCCACTTCTGCACCTCTGTCAGATATATCTGATATTGGCAGTTTCCTGATCAGCCCAATTCTTGTCTTTCTCAAGATAGAGTTCCCTGCAGTCTTTAACCTTTTTTTTTTTTTTTTTTTTTTTTTTAAATCAGGATTGACCCCTGAAATGAAACCAATTTGCCATCTCTGCTGTGTGCCAAAGTCATCAGTGAACTATTTCACAGCATGACAAATTCTGGAGAACAGAATGCCTCTACATGAATGGTTTTCTCTGTAATACAAACATCTTGCTTTAGGAAATAATTGAGTTTTGGGGGAAGCATACCAACAGAAAACAAGAAAAGCCATAAGCCTGTCCTATAAAACAAGGACATGTTCTTTTAATTACAAACAGGTTTTTGTTTTGTTTTGTTTTGTTCTGGGAGAAACAAAACAGCAATAGAAGGATATTATAGTTTCAAACAAGAAGTATACTTCAGGTATCTCATTGATTTATTTCGTTGTTCAATAGGCAATAAAAGGTGCTCTGTAATGTCTGTGCATAGCATAGCTATATTTGAAGATGTTGCTATGATGTAATAATACTTCTAACACGTTGGACCTCTGATCTCCATAGCAAAAATACAGTTTAATAGAGTACGTGCCTCATTAAAATGTAAAATTCTATACATGCTTTCAAAGTGATTATGTTGGATAGCATATAACAGATAATGGACTGTTTATCACAGTTCTGGTTATTATTAATTTGATTCATGTATTGTCACTAACTACTTGGAAGTTTTGGCTCTAGAGCTAAAAATCCCTACCAGATTCTCCTAGTAGACAAAGAAGAAAGAAAAAAGAAATTAACTTTTTTGGGGAATATTATGTGAGCGTACTACAAACAAAAATTATCAAGTCTTTGAAGCCTTCCTTAATACTGATTAAGCAACAAAACAGAAATAATAACAAAAGTACTTTTGATCTTTAGGGCCTAGAATTCTGCCTGTTTTCTCTTGAGACTTCCATTAGATTATATTGATAAAAGAAATTTAGTGTTAGATTTACCTACTGAATCAAAACATCATACCCTGGGGCATATAGAAGGCTACCGTGGAAAATAACATGAGGAGGGACCCGTTGTGTATAGTGTTACTGAAACAACACAACGCCATTCTCTTTTGCTTGGGACTATATAGCATGGCCCAAACTGAATTTTAAATTCACTTCCAGAGGTAATGTTGGTAATGGCTTTTATCCCCAAGACCTGCTTCAGATCATAAATAGGCAGTGAGTTGCCTAGAAAAGCAATTTGTAACTATGAACTAGAGCTGTGGCCCCAAGCCCCAGTATTAGACCAGACCTTGACAGAGAAGCTGTGTATTCCCCACCCCATGCTGAAACCCAAGTTTGGAACTCGACCAGTCTGATGAGTCTAGAACAGAATGAGGAGCAAGAGAGGGTGTTTGTCCCCCTTTACCTTGTAGCATGCTGACTGATGCCACTCACCCTAGGGCTTCTCAGGTATGGGCCCAGCTGCTGAATGAGTAAGAAAAAAAAAAAAAAAAAGATTTTCCACTACATCTAAAGTAAAAGGAGGAGAGAGATGTCCATGTGCTCTGCTCTTGCCAGATATGGAGATTGCATTTTAGGATTGAGCACTGAAGTGTGGTAAAAGTCCTTCACAGCAAACCAGTTAAGCAACCTGCATCTCTGGAGAAGGGGGTGGGACTTAGGATATGGCTGAGGAGCAGGAGCCATGGGTGAAGGAAGGGTCTTTAACGTTTAGTTTAGACGTGACTTTATGGTCTGAATTGTTTACAATCTGAATGTATTCGTGTGCTATGTCATTAAGGGGGATGTGGGGAGAGAATCAGATTTTGCCAAGTAACAAAGGAAAGGTCTTTGGGGACAGAAGCAATGGGATAGCAATGACTTAGTTTTGAAAGGTCTAGTCACAGGACACTGAAAACAGTGTGGCAGGAACAGTGTGGTGGTGGCAGGTGGGACGGGAAAGATTGGTGGGAATGAGCTTGCAGGTGCCTTGCATCGTCTCATAAGGACTTTGGGTCTTATTCACAGGTGGTGAGAGGCTAAAGTAGAAATAATATTTTAGTAATAATGCATGGCAAAAGAATTCAAAGACTTTTGAAAGGTTCACCTACACCACTGTCACCAACTCTTTCGGTTCTTCTAGTTCTTACTCATTGTACTTTTTTTAAAACCTATTTGTAATCACAGTCTATATATCGTTTTGTGTTGTGCTGTTTTCACCCAATCTTGTAAGAATTTTCCGTGTTGCTGTGGAAGATTTTAGGCAAGGGAGTCACATGATCAGCTTCCTCTCTTAGAAAGGTGACCCTGGCCACATTGCAGAAGATGGGTTTGATGGGGAAAGAATCCCAATGGGGCTAAAGAGTAGGAAATGGGTTCAAGAGATGTTTAGGGAGTTCTGCCCCAGTGGACCATAAGAGAGTTCTAGCACAGGCATGGAAGTTCCCTCCTAAGCCCACATTGGTAGTTGAGAGCAAGCCTCTCCCCTCTGCCAAGTAGAAATGCTGCCTGATTCCTCTTGGAAAGCCCTCCTGGGCCTTCAACACTTTACACTAGTCTCAGAGATCTGACTTCATTTTGAAGTAGGCTGAGCTCTGAAAGTCTCTGCAGAGTGTAACCCAGTGGTGATTGATGAACATGGTGCACAAAAGCAATTTTATTCGTGCTAGGCAGTACTTACAGGTAGCTCCTGGGGAGTATTGTTAGTGCTGTACTTCCTTTTGGTACCTTGCAGGTTATCCCAGGGGGTCAGGTTGTGTGTGTGTGTGTGTGTGTGTGTGTGTGTGTGTGTGTGTGTGTGTGTGTTAATGATAGAGGTTCCAAAACCTTTTTCTTGAAGGAAACATTATCATTATCATTGTTATTATAGTATGCATTAATTGAAAAACTTGATTCACAAAGTTACTTTCAAAATGATATATTAGGAAGGGAGCATTAGGCTTAAGACATGGGGTAGATTCTACCGTTGCCCCAATCTTGTAGATTATACTTACAGGGCAAGTCCTTTAATCTCTCTGGTGCCTAGTTTCCGCACCTTGAAAAATGTAGGGAGTTGTAATTTCTGAAATGTATATGCTACCATTTCAGCAGTTCTTTTCTTTTTGCTGGGGAAAAATTTTTGATCTGTAGTAGTTGATAGAATAATATATTCTGTGTTCCATTTTGTCAGTAATAGCATGGAGGCTGTTACCAAATATGGTTAGGCAAGCCTGTGAATTGGTTACTACTGTAAACAGCTTTCTTAAAAATCTTTAATTTTAAGGTTCCTTTGATCTGTTTGAAGGGCGTTCTGATCTAGTTTCACTTCTGTTTAGCAGACTGGTAGAATTAAAGACCAAGTAGACAGGCTAGCAGGGTGAGAAAGTTTTGGGGGTTGCTCTCCCCCCGCGACCCCCTTCCCTTCCCTTCCTTCTTCCCCTCTTCTTACTTCTTGCTGAGGAGGGGGCGAACCTCACATGTCAGTATAGTAGATATCACTCACTCTAACAGATTGTAGATGACAGTTAATTTAGAGACTATAACACTGTTTGAAATTTTACTTCTGTAAAATCTCCCTTTAAATTTTAGCTTCTCTTTTTATTTAAACATAAAAACCTCAAAGCCATTGAGGTCATAGAAAATTCCTCTTAACTTTGCTAATTCATGTAGGAAAGACTTTAGTAAATTGATTTCTCTAGAATTTATTTGTTTAAACATAGGTACATACTTTGCCATTTCAAAAGAAAAGAACAGAGATATCAGGTGGCTCCTTCCCTCCTTCCTTTTACTTAGATTGAAGTCATCTTTGAAGATAACATTTTCCCTTAAAGTTGCAGGGCATTTTATATATAAGTTGGCAGGAAGCACAATATTTAAACTTCCTGTCAGATGCTCCACAGTAGTGAAAACAGACTGATAAAAGGGCCAAGAAAAGCCTTCGCCCTACATGCAGAAGAGCACTGCCATATTTGGGCCTTCATGAAGTTTGCATATTGCTTTGCATATATACACAAAGTTTCCTTGGTGACTTCCTGTGTTCGATTTTAATTCTTGAGTAAATGAGGTTTTTTAAAGGTGGATTTATGTTATATTGGCATATTGTCTATTTAAAAGAAACCACTACTGTCTACTGAAAAAAAACACTATTTTGTTTCCACAGAAACCTGCTAATATTTTAGTTATGGGTGAAGGTCCTGAGCGAGGAAGAGTAAAAATTGGTATGTTTTATCTTTGATAAGTCACAGCGTAGCACTCTTTTAAAACTTTTGCAGGCAGCTGTATCACTTCTAATTTTTGCTGTAATAATATGCATATATTCATGTAGTTCCATCTGATCAAAGCCATTTCTAAAGAGTTTACATTAAAAGTGAAAAATGTTTCACACTCTTAAAAGGTGTCAGACAATCCTTAGAGATTGAAGTGTTCTAATTATAAAATAAACCATGGAAGTTTCTTAGAAACCTTTGCGTTCATTAAAAATAGCCTATAGAGGTGAGTGGCTTCTATCCCTGTTAGAAGCCAGCCTCACCTTTAGTCACAAGGGCATACAGCGTACTAGTAATTATACCATCAGTTCTGTTCACCTGAGCCAGATTAGATCAGAACATATGCCTCTGTTGACCTTGTCTAGATCAGAAATTACCAACTAGGAAAACCGTTAAGGCTGGATAGGTATAGAACCTTAAGTTCAAACTAGCCTGTCTTACTATAGAAGGCCTTTGCCTGATGGGGGAGAAAAAGTAACAAGCATTCTATACCCTGGCGTGTTTTCTAATAGCTCTGTTTTCTTATATATGAAAGCAAAACTTTACCCATTTCTGGTTTGGTACCTATAAAGATAGAACTAAAATTTATTTATTCTAACTGGTTATTTTTTTCATTGTCTTTTCCAAGTTGTGTTTGTTGCATTTATTTAGTTTGTCTTGTGTGTGGGTAGAAGAAATGTTGTAACTAAATTATATTTAAAGGCAGCAGGATTGTGGGAGTATACAAAAAAGTAAATAGTGATTTCTGATTGAAGATTTAATATAGATCCGAATTATCATCTGATTTGTACCACTTTGCCAACAAAGAAAAACCTAGGTGTTGCTAATCCCTCTTCCCTGTCCTCCCCTATAAAGTCCCCAGATCTCACGTTACGCTTTTAATTAGACTCTTAGAATGTTCTTTTATCGTACAAACCTTGCAAATTTTTTAGTATCACAAACATTTGATGCACCTCAAAGTGCTCCTAGTCATTGACTCCCTTTAAGAGCAAGGCCCTGTCAGTACTTACCATAGAGTCACCAAATGCTATTAAGTCCTCACTTGTGTTTCAAAAAGCCCAATTTGGTTGCATCAAGTTCAAATGTAAGTTCAAAGCATGCAAAATAGAAAAGATTCAGCCAACTAGTAGTTATAGGCATGGTTTTACTATAAGATTTGGGGAGATCTTATATAACAAATTAAAATCTAGCTTGGAATTATACTTCTATATAATGTGTATGATGTTAGCAAGTTTGGGGGGATACCAGTGACTTAAAGCATTTACATTTAAGAAGAAATATTAGTTCTTCTATAAACCAGTATTTAGTAATGTGAGTCATGTTTTTAATTCTTTGCCAAATTTCTGTGTTGTTTTTTTTTAACCTCCATAATTGAGTAGGTTAGACAAGGGCCTACTTCATTAAAAATGTATATTAGGAGAGCAAAACCAAACAAACGGTGGATAAGTCTTGACATTTTTGATAGGTGGTATAAATATTGATTGTTCATTCAACATGTATTTGACAAAAGCTACGTGTACTGACAGTAGATTCTAAAAGACATAGATGAAAAAAGACAGTTTTTGCCTTTAAGATTACAGTGTAGTAGGACAAACAGCCATGCCTGAATAACTACAGTACTTACTAAACTGTGTCAAATGCCACAGCTCCCGTTCTGAGCTAGGAGTTTATGACATTTGTCAAATCATTTAATTTCTTCTTTTGAACATTTCTTCTTTTTTCCTCTTAAAAAAGGGAGGCGATTGAACTAGATGGCCTTTAAAAAGTCTTTTCCAGCTTAAAAAAGTTACTATGAATCTTTAAAGTTAAGCTAATAAAATTCAGCCAAAATAAATGGGGGGAAATAGTGGTGTTAACATACTGTATCGTCAACTTCTGATGATCCCAGTGAACAAGGCTTATTGATGCAAATAATGGAAGGCCTTACTGTAACTGATCTGGTGTCTCAATGCTTATTACCAGTACAAAGAATGGACGTGCAGCTTAACAACCCTGTCACCAGCATTGGTGCGACAGGTGGAAAGAAATCTGCCCAGGGGAGTAGGGTCACCCTTGACCTCTGATAGCAGAGCCTCTCTGTAACCCAGGTGAAGAGCAAATGACAAGAGTTTGCCAAGATTGAAGATCTCAAACTTGGTTTATATTTAGGCTGTTGAAAGGGGTGAAACGTTTTTGGTGCCCCCCCCCCCCCCGCCCACTCCCCCTGCCCTGCAAATTTAGCACTTTTTTCCTATCTTATGAAATAACAATGGTAAAATTAGAGTAGTCAATTAAATTTGTAAAAATCTATTGACTCAACATTATTATTATCTTTTTTTACAGCTGATATGGGCTTTGCCCGATTATTTAATTCACCTTTGAAGCCTTTAGCAGATTTGGATCCAGTAGTCGTAACATTCTGGTACCGAGCCCCAGAATTGCTTCTTGGAGCGAGACATTATACCAAAGCTATTGGTGAGTAGAACTAATTAAAATTCCATGACATTTAAAAAGTGGCTTTGTTGTTGTAAAATATACATAGTTCTATACAGTAAATCAAATACAGAAAATTATAAAAGTAAGAACAAAAACGGTCCTAAAATTCTTTTACCTAGAAATACCATTATTAGCATTAGGAGGGTATTATTTCAAGCATCTCTCTCTGACAGATAAGTAGATATTTTAAAACTTTTAAAACATATGGGATCATACTATGCATTCTAAGTAAACATGTATTTTAAATTTAATTTTACTTGAAAAGAAGCACAGTAAAATTTCTAAACCCTTAAGCTTCAGACAAATGTTTCTTTCAGCAAAAGAAATATTAACTTCTAAAAGATCCCCCTAGAGTTAAGGGGAAAAAATTATGGAAAAAGTAGGAGTTGGAAACATCTTAATTCACTTTTCAATTTTTGACTGTGTTGGTTACCTCCCTACAATGAACGACTAGGAAATTAGTACTCTTGTACTTCCTCCACACCGACCTCTCAGTTTGTAAGCTATCTTAGAAATGTCATTGTCATCGTTATTATTACTAGCTTGTTGATGTTTATGACATTAATTTTGTTTGCCAGCTTTAATTCCCACCATTTATTCTCAGGTTGTGTCTTATAATGAATTCAGTGCTCAACTACCACAGTCCTTTGACCACCTCTTTTCCATTACTGAGTCTTTATTCCGCCTCATTTTATTTGGCTGAATTTTATCATCGAGTACTTTCCTTATGTGCTTTGCTTTTCTTTTCTCCTTTATTGTGTGTTTTTATTGCTTATTTAACCTGTTCTGCGTTCTCCAGAATGACATTGAGACTGCTTTTTTTCTGTCCCTTGGTTAACTCCATCCTGAAGTCATCTATGCTTTGCTGTATTCTGGATTGATTTTAATCCTGGCTTTTCTTTTTTTTTAATTCCTCTGTGTTGGATATGTTTCATTCTGGGCTTTATTATTTTGCTATAGCATATTCTCAAGTAACTTGCTTTGGAAGGGAGGTAAATTTTCTAGTTCTTGTATTTCTGAAAAATGCCTGTGTCATACTGTATCATGCAGTTTGGCCAGCTTTAAAATTCTAAGTACAAAATAATTTTCCTTGAAAATTTGATGATGCTCCCCCATTGTCTTGTATCATTAGTGTCGCTAATGAAGTCTCATGCCAGTCTTATTCATTGGTGGATTACTTCGGTGGTATTTCTTTCTGAAAACAGATAAGAATTCTTATCGTTGTATTTCACAGTAATGTGCTGGCTCCTTGGTGAGCACGTTCATCCTGAAGTTCATAGTGGAAAGTCTGTAGAAAATTCTTACACTAGTCTTTTGATTTCATCCTGTCTACTTTCTTTTTTTTTTTTTTTAAACTTTTTTTTTTTTTTTTTTTTCCAACGTTTATTTATTTTTGGGACAGAGACAGAGCATGAACGGGGGAGGGGCAGAGAGAGAGGGAGACACAGAATCGGAAACGGGCTCCAGGCTCTGAGCCATCAGCCCAGAGCCCGACGCGGGGCTCGAACTCCCGGACCGCGAGATCGTGACCTGGCTGAAGTCGGACGCTTAACCGACTGCGCCACCCAGGCGCCCCATTTTTTTAACTTTTTTTTAATGTTTATTTATTTTTTAGACAGGAGCGACAGAGCATGAGCAGGGGAGGGGCAGAGAGAGCGAGGGAGACACAGAATCGGAAGCAGGCTCCAGGCTCCGAGCTGTCAGCACAGAGCCTGACACGGAGCTTGAACTCACAAGCCGTGAGATCATGACCTGGGCTGAAATCAGATGCTCAACCGACTGAGCCACCCAGGCACCCCTCCTTCTGTCTGCCTTCTGTGTTTCTCTTTCCTAAACTGAGTATGGGCAGATATTGGACTCCTGGGGGTAATCCTTTATACCACTTTTCTTCTGTTTTTCTGCTTTTGTCTTTTTTTTTCCTAGAACCCCTTCTTATTCTCTGTTAATTTTTTGTATTATGGAAAGAAGCTTCTTGAATATCTGTGAGGACAATGCTGTATTCCTGGAATAATTACCTGTGTTTTCTTTATAGGCTCCCTTTTTATTAATTTGTCTTGGTGTCTCCCTTCCACACGTCGTGTTCTTGATCCTTGCCTGTCTCTTCATATGTAAGAGTCACGTTAACAGAAAGGTGCTTGCAAACTTTGTGTACACAGATCATAGGGCTCGTTGATTGGCAGACGTTAGGGTAATCTAGCAGAGAACTTTAACAGGGGGATCCCCAAGTGTCAGCATGCACGAGTCTTTGCCCTGAGTCCATTCAGATTCTTTAAGGGAAGAGTCTTTCCACTTTGGGCCCAAGTTTTGTATAGCCCCAGGGCAGCAGAGGGGACTAGGGGAAGGAGAATGAACTGTTTATAGAATACAGACTTTGTAACTGGTGCTGCAAGGACAGACTCTTCACGAAGTTGTACAGGACAGGCCTGCTTCCCACTCGGCAATAATACCGTGGCCTACGGTCTTCTCTGAGCTGTTCCGTCTGCCTTCCAGCTTCCAGAAGTGTTCTTCTATATCTCTGCCAAATCAGGTCTTCATATAGCCAGTCTCTTTTTTTTTTTTTTCATTCAGATCTTAGTCAAAACGCTACGTCTTCAGGGAGAGCTGTGATCATACAGTCACCTGCCTTCCCCATCCCACTTCTAGCTTACTGCCGTGGTAACATTGAACAGCATCTAAAATCCACTAAAGTAGATAGACGCTGCCCAGCTGGTCACCCTGGTAGGCCAGTGCCTACAGGGTACACAGTGAGAACTCGGTACTCTCTGTTGAGTAAATGAGCGAATCCTGTCCCCAGTGATTTCCTCCTGTTCAGAAAGGACGTTGCTGCCATTTCAGTGTATATAAATGAGGGAAAAGAAGAAATACTTGTGATTATTCCCCTGTCTTAATCTGAGCCCAACATGTCTTTCTTCAGAAAATCTTTTTTTTTTTTTTTAATTTAAAAGGTTATTTATTTATTTTGAGGGAGAGAGCGAGACAGAGCCCATGAGCTATGGAGGGGCAGAAAGACAATCCCAAGCAGGCTAGACGCTCTCAGCGCGGAGCCCGGCGCAGGGCTCAGACTCACGAACCGTGAGATCATCACCTGAGGCAAAATCAAGACTCAAAAGGACACTTAACTGACTGAGCCACCCAGGTGCCCTTAGAAAATCTTTATGTTCACTAATCTTTGTACCTGCTTTGACATCAATTTCATTTTATAGAAAAATAAAGGTAGATAAAGTTAAGTCAGGGAGATATGGGACTTCTCTGTGCTATCTTTGTGGCTGTTACACAAATCTGAAATTACTCCAAAATAGAATACTTTCTGAAAAGTCAGTTAGAAAGAAGGAAAAGTAAAAGTTATTGAAGCTAGTCCTGTTTTGGGGGTACATATTATTACCTAGGCACATGTTTGGTTATCTTTTTTATACGTGTGTTCTAAGTGCTTAGCACATAAACTAATATGATACATAGCTATTTTTTCCATCTAGAAATGAATATGTAAGAGCAGGGTTATTTTTGATAAGACATATTAACAGACTATACAAAGAAGTTATTGCCTAATCTTAGCTGTTATCAACTGAAAACTTGAGACTTTGAATTGATTGAAATTAAGTAAAAAATACACCATCACAGAAGCTTGTGTCTCTGACTTAAACTGTTTATTATCTTTTTTTCCAGAAACATTTTATTGTGAACATTGCAGTTTGTATAACCTGTTACTATTCACGAGGACAATCTCTAGTCTGGCAGTTTTGATGCAGGGCTGCTTGTCACAAAGCTAAACTACCAGCCAGTTGTCCAAATGGCTTTATAATTTGGAAAGGAGAAGCCTTTCTTCATATTTTTCCCCTTTTACTCCCTCTCATCATCAAAATTCATTGAATAACTGTTAGAGAAACAAGAGAAACCAAAACGTACGCAACTTAATCTGACTTGTAGGCTTAGCTCCGTCACTCGGTGGGGCGGGAGGGCGGTGTATATGCGCGCATGCTCGCCCTTAGCAAAGATTTAGTTCTTTAGCCTCATTTTTTGAAAGTGAGAATTTAGCCTAGATCATCTCCTAGATTCCCGTTTAAATCCAAAAGTTCTGTGACGTTGGAAACAACAATTGCTTCTGAGGTAGGGAAGTTGCAGAGGGGACTGACTGGAGTGTAGATGATTGAAACCAAGGTCAGTGCCAGACCCTTTGTGGTGGTGGTCCCCACCCCATGAATACCTGACTTGGCCAAGATCAATCTTGGAAAGCCCTTTTCTTTTATGCATTGACTCAAAAGTGTTACAATATAGATATCTTTCAAATTACTTTTTTGAAAGCGAGAAATCATACATAAACCATTTTTAACACAAATTTTTAAAAATAGAATAAGGGAATAAAAAAGGAAACTTCTTCCTTGATTCCAGTCTCTCCACCACATTCGCATTCCTCCTATTACCTGTGTAAGCAGCCTAAGGGTCCATTAAAGTATTCAACAAATTCCACACACCACACACAGTGAAAGCTACTTATCAAAGAACTTGCCTGGTGTTTTTACTTCCCTGTCAGATCATTGTGGTTTGAGCAGCTGATAGAAGAACCTTTGTAGTTGATGCCCAGATTACTTGTTCAGTAGTTCCTTTCAGGGGCATCCTTTAGAAGGGTGAAATCTGCTAGTGTAGTTCGTGGATTATGTTACACTGAAGGATATTAAGAAGCAGCAAAAGAGCATAGAGGGAAATGCTGTCCCCACCCGCTGTCGCCAACAGATTTTATCCGCTTCTATAGAACTGCAAGCTGAATCATTAAACCAGAGCGAGTAAATAATGGGTCAGTAAACATTGTACTCCCAGTGACAAAGTTTAATTCAGTTTTAAGTATTTTGGGTTTTGTTTGGTTGACTTTGTAGACCAGGCTGAAAGAGGAGTTTCAGTTTTTAATCATCACTAAAGCAGTCTTAAAATTTTACTAAAGTATGGTACACTCAGATGTTTGTTCTCAAATAACTGAATGCCCACTGATTATGTGGCATTCTGTTAAGTGGGAAATGCATTATAAGATAAAGAGAAATGAGAATTTACTCTTTAATTAAGGTAGACACTTGCTATTAATACATCTATTGATTAATACATTATTTAACAAGCCCCCCTTCCCTTGGGTCTACATGGCATGCTAATTCCTATCTACTTTGGCTGGTTAGTTCAGTAGCTATACACAAGTATTACAAATTTTGAGAAGGAGATGAGATACATAGGTTTTTTTTTACCTTGGAAAGTCTTCTAGAAGGACGTAGGCAGGGAGGTGAACAGGGAGGGACTTTTTCATGAACTTGGCACAATCCAAAAAAAAAAAAAAAAATCAGGCAAGATAGGAAGGAGAGACTTATTTACACAGATTTAGAAGTTTATCTGAAATAATAGCCTGCTTGTAGCTAACTTAACTTTCTGATTAATGTCTGGATCAGGATTTTGAAGAAAGGAAAGATGATGAGATTGCTAAAAGGTAAGAGATAATAGAAAAGATACAAAGGGGTATTAGGGTAAGGTTAGGCAGGGCTTAATAAACTATTTCGTCCTACTTTCTGACTTTTTATTTTGGAAGCAATGTAGCTTTAAGGATAGCTACACGACTTACGTGCCTTCATCTTCCTTTACCTAGTTTGTTTTCTTCTTTAGAATTTTTCATAGCTAACCAGAATGAGTTGTCCGGTCTTTTGGGTGCTGTGAGTAGAGTTTTACACCTGCAGACTGACCCATCAGCCCCTTTTTGTGATGCTACTTAGTTTGTCTCCCTTCCCTTTGATTAAGATTATCATAGGTCAAGCTATTTATTTGGCACACATGTAAAGAGAATAATCACAAAATCGTTTTTTCCATGTACTCTCTGACACTAAAAATAATACAGTTTGGCTTGTGTTTCTTGGTACTTTTCCATATGGTGGTATTGGCTGACTTGGTTCTCTGATACGGGGGGAGAAAACTGATACGCAAACACAGCGTCATTTTTAAAAATCGCTTGTCATCAGTGTGTTGTGTAATCTCCAATAAATAGGCGATTAACTTGTTACTCTGAAATGTACATGTGATAGTTTTACATTCAAGATCTATACTCCAGTTTTAGAGTTTAGGAATTCTCAGCTAATTTGTAAATTAACATTTTTTCTCATTTTCTATTTATGTGACAGTTACTAACATACCTGATTAATTGCCTTTAATAAAACAGTGATTTTTATTTTTCCCTCTATCATTATTTCTATTTACCATGGTTATAAGATCAGTCAAAAACCACTGATTGAGTGTCTGCTATATACACACTGTTGTACTGGCTAGTATGGAGAAGTCAACCTTGTTGGCTTAGGGCTTTCTCAAGAGTGGAAACTAAATAGTTTCACTTTTAAATTCTAAACTGGCATGTAGCTCTTTCCTCTACTAATAACAGTTCTGTTGAGTAAAAGTTCAGTCTGAATGAAAGTTAGCCTATATCTTAAAGTGAATGAAAGGAATTTGTTGGGTTAAGGAGGCATACATTTGCCTGGCTTTTATAAGTAATTCCAGTGAGTTTATACCCTTTGTGCCTCTTGAAGTAGAATTTTGCTCCCTGTTTTCTTGTCTTTATTAAATTGGAAAATCTGATGCTACTGTAGCATAAAGAAATACTTTGAACAAAAAAAGCTGTTCAAGTAGAAATGTGATTTCATTAGAATATTTGAGGTCAGGCACTGTCTGTTTCTTATTGGAATATGACCTTGCTTGCATGAGAGAATAATCATTAGACTTTACAAATTAGCAAGTACATAAACTAGGTGAAGAAAAAATATTTTTACCTCAAAAAATTGTGCTGACTTTTTTTTGGCAAGTATGCCCAATTTCAAAGGCTATTTGGGTTTTCTTGTTTTTGTTTTATTTTTTGTTTAATTTTGTTTGTTTGTGGTTCCTGTGCTCCATATGTAGCTTTGTATGTATTTCATAGATAAGGTAATGTTTGAAGCATTTAAAAATTGCCAAAAATGTAGGTAATAAATTTGATTTGAATTTGGAATGAAGCCACTGGGTGGAATGGAGGTACAGTAGGGAATGAAAAATGGGGGTGGATTGGGTGGGAATATATTTACAAACAGTATTCCATGATATTTTAAATTATAATTGCTTTAGGAATTAATATGACTTATTAGGAAAACAAGAAACAACCACTCCCCACCACGATAAAAATGCATTTTCTTTTGGAAAGAACCACTTTATTTTCCTCCTTTCTTTTTCTTTTTTCCTTTCCTTTTTTTTTTTCTTTTCTTTTTTTTTTTTTCTTTTTGTTTTAAAGATATTTGGGCTATAGGGTGTATATTTGCAGAACTACTAACGTCAGAACCAATATTTCACTGTCGACAAGAGGACATCAAAACTAGTAATCCTTATCACCATGACCAGCTGGACAGAATATTCAATGTAATGGGATTTCCTGCAGGTACACATTATGTTTTTGTTTTTGTTTTTAAATCACTGTTGTTTAAACTTAGATATCTTCATTGGAAAGGTGTGTATCTTAAGCTGATGAAAGCCACTCTTACTCAGTTCTTTATATTTGTGACTTGCATTAATCAAAGATCTTTAGAAATAGCAAAATTTAGAGTTCACATATTAGCATAAAGATATTTGTGGGTTTTCTGAATTCGAGGAGTATATTTTTGTTTCATTTTATTTTGTTTTGTTTTGTTGTTTAATATTTGAAATGATAACATGTTTGCGATATCTGTATTAAAAGGTGCCTTTAGTTCTTACCAGGGGAAACTATAAATAAAATTCAGTAGTATGTATTTTGGTCCAGCAGTACGTATAATAATGCCGTTACTTGGGATCTGAGTGTAAATTTTGAACATTATTTACATTTAGGGCACTGTACAGAATCACATTATGTTGAATAATACGAAACATAGAATATTTTTGCTCTATCACCCTGGCTGGTAAGAACATTCTTTTAAGTGTTCTATTGGAACAGCAACCTTGCGTGCACTGATTAGCGGCAGGGAGAAAGTTGTTAAGGTGTCTCATCACAGGCGTTAGACCTCACCAGCTGTGTCTCCATCCCTTGTTATACCACAGAATGCTAGTTCCTCAGTCACCAAAAACTGCCCAGAAGTCTAGAATAATGGATATTTGCTTAAAACACATACATAGTATTGGCTAGTGAGGTACTTATTAGAAATGGTTTCTCATTAGGAAGTTTTCTCAGGTCAGGGTAACTCAAGACTAATGCAGAAATACCTGGGAGTTATAATTTCTCATTCCCTTGTTGGAGTGTTAACACAAATACTACCTTTCTGCAGAATTGGTCAACAGTTCTGTGAAGACTGCTTTTTTGTGATGGGAATTGTATTTATTCACTAAATATTTGAGTACCTGCCATGTGGAGGCACTGAGTTATGCATACAATCTTGTTGATATAACAGGCATGATTCTTGCCTTCTTGGAGTTTATATTGTGGTACTCTAAGTAGAATGTTTAAATAATAGCTATGGATGGAGTAGGTGGAGGAGAATGGTCTTTTCTTCCCACTTGTGGATGTGTCCACCATGTCTAAGGCCCGAGGCAAAGGAATATGGCTTACAAGGAGGTGAAAGTGGGGGTGGCTTCTGTAGGAGATGATTCTTAATGTGTAGTTCAGTGTTACGGTAGGCTCAGCTTATAAGAAATTTGAAAAGTAGGCAGCAGGGTTTAGATTTAATGTGCAAGAGAATCCATGATAAGTTCTTGAAAACTAGTGATGTGGTTTATGTTCCATTTTAGAAAGATTAGCGTGTGGTGGTGGGTAAAAGTCAGTTAAAGAGAGGGAACCGAAGCCTTGCAAGCCAGCTCTTTGTCTGTATCACGGTACTCCAGGTGTAAGTGATTAAAAAAGAAAAAAGGATGGGAAGTAAAGGACAAAAATGGAATTGTTTATAGGAAGTGTGTAATTGAGGGAAAAGTAAAAGATTATCAAGATTTCTAGCTTGAGAAATTGACAAAATAGAGAAATCAGAGCAAGGAAATAAGGAGAAGATTCCATGCAGGAGTTTAAAGTGTGTATTTAGTTGACTTTACAATATGTGATATTTATGGAGGATAGGTAGTAGCTGTTTGTGTAAGTGGAAGGAAACCTCTGAAGGCCATTTAAAAAATAACGGTAGCTATTAAGCTACCTGTTGTAGTACGGCACCTGGTAGTCTCCCAGTAAAAGTCCATTGGTAGTGATGGAAAAAACAAGCCGTCTAGCATGTGTTGTTTGAGCAACTCTAAGGCCAGCAGAACTAACTGAAACATTTTCCACCTAATGTACCTAGTAGCTGGGATTGTTTTTGTTAGTTATTGAAACTAGCCAAGCCACCAGCTGACTTTTTTGCATACTAGTTATATCCTACCCTGTTCTATTTCAGACAATTGTTGTCGCTTACATTGATTGCTGACGTAAAGCAGTGTATTTAATAAAGTGAAAGTAAGGAGGGTCATAGTTTTTTTTTAAAGTGCATCTTATAGCTATGGAGGGAAAAGATACTACATTTGTCATTGAAGACCCTGGTTGCTGATTTAACCAAGGTATTGAGTGGAAAAGGGGAAAAAGTAGTTTTACAAACAGAAATAGAATGACTTAATAATAGAAATATTTATTAATAGCATATTCCGCTCTACTTATAGAAATTGAGGTAAAAAAGAAATTGAGGTAACTGATAGTAAATTCTATGGAAAGTAGGCACTAAAAAGATAAACTCAAAAAGATAGAGATCTAATGCTATGCAAGGGATGAGAATTGTATTTACAGGTCAAGATAAGATGTTTCTATAGCTAGTCAATTATTTGAGATCTGTGCTTTCGTGGAAGGTCAAAGCGTATGGCGTGTAATAAAAATTGAGGTAACTCTTATTAAAATTCTTGAGAACAGGAACCTAGACAACATAAAATGTTATCAATGTATTCCACAGATAAAGATTGGGAAGATATAAAAAAGATGCCCGAACATTCAACATTAATGAAAGATTTCAGAAGAAATACGTAAGTTGGAAAGAAAGTAGACCCTTTTTTGATTTCTGCTTTCCCACAATACTTAGGTATAAGATTGAGTACTCGACAGAATACGGAACACAAGGTTATGCTAACAAACAATTTTACTTACTTACTTAATAAATATTTTACCTTATGGCATTCTTTATTGCTCAAGATGTTTATGTGATATAAAGAAGATAAACAGCTAATTTTAGTAGCTAATTTGGGTAGAAAAAAACCCTTTCTGTACCTATTACTTTCTGGAAGCGGCATCAGTGAAAGTATCATAGCTGAAGTAGTAAGAGACTGAAATACCCAGCCTTGCTAGCACTGACTTGCCTCCCCACCTAGGTTGTGTAGTCATTTTACGTAGGCTTTAGCAGAGAAGAAGGAATATTTCATTTATCTGCAATGCAAGATCAGAGAATTGGGAGAGAGGACAGTTTATAGGCCTGTGACAAATGTAAAAAAATTTTTCTTTATATTAAAAGACTGAATTAAACATTTGACCTGTAGTTATTGAGATGAGTCATATAAAAAATGCTATCCAGTATATATTATTTATGAAATTACTTTGTGTTTAATCAGTGGTATCCATTCGTAAGTGACTAGTGTGCATGAATGAAATATGAAATTGATCTAATGCTATGCCGATAACGCCATTTTTTATACATATTCTGTACCAGTTGTTATTAAAATGTTTGGAAAAGCCTCAGCCGATGTAAAATTAACCTCAAAATCTAATAGGTATTTCATAGTATTTCTCTTTCAGGTATACCAACTGCAGCCTTATCAAGTACATGGAAAAACATAAAGTTAAACCAGATAGTAAAGCATTCCACTTGGTAAGCTTTAGAGAACAATAATAATTTTTTTTTCCCCTTGATTAGCCCAACCAGAGGTTTTTTGGGGTCACTTTATATGGTTACTTAGCACTCTTAGAGTACTTTATTTTTATTTATTTATTTATTTATTTATTTATTTATTTATTTATTTTTAGAGTACTTTAATGGTAAATGCAGACATCTGGTTGGTGCATATTAGTAAAGGCATGAAAATATTTGTTTTTGCAAACCCATAACATGGTTTAACAGACTAATGTTCGGTTATATTAGATTTTCTAAAGGTTGTCTTTGTACCAAGGCTGTCGAGAACATTTTTAAAGTTACATTTATTGGTTTTCATCAGTTATTTAAAAGTTCCAAATATTTCGAAGAATCTAAAAGAAAAACCATCCCACTGCTCAGAAATAATTTTTACAGGTTATTTTGTATTTCAAATCTTTGAAAGATTGCTTATAAAATTTTTAACTCCCAAGATACTCTTACAGACTTGGGTATTAGAAGTCCTTCGGTGATGGTGTGCACTGTTCGCATTTTCTGGAAGAATATGAGAGTTGCGTGATTTATTACTGTATAATGGAAAAATAATTTGACCTAGAAACTGAAAGAATCCATGCGCTATCATAATTTATGAGATTATATTCAACTATTGCCGATTTAAATTTGTTTGCAATTTAATTTCCACTTTTACATCATTACAATTAAAAATGATTTTCAGCTTTATGTTTTTAAGAAAGTTATATAACATACTTGGAAATTTGGGGGAGCAGGCTGTATTATATTTGGCTTAAAATTCTTTTAATCCTTTATTCTCGGTATTTTTAAATGAGTTCATTAAGTGGGATTTTTTTTTTTTTTTTGCCTTGAAAAGATTATATTTTCCTTTATTACAGTACCAGGCCACTTGCAAACATGTCTTCTATTTCTGCTTTTTCTTCTCTGTCTACTGCTTCTGCTCCTACACCTTCTACTTATTTTTATATCATGTCCTATATCCTATATTCCATATCTTATTAGCAACTTAAAAAGCAGTACTTAACCTATCTTATTAGCACACAACATATTATTATCCAAATAATGGTTTCTTATGACGTACTTGAAATAGGACCCAAATAGGAAGGTAAGTTAGATCCTTCAACATACGGATTATTTATTCTAGCAAAATAATGGTAATAGTGGTAGACTGAAAGTCACAGCTTGCCCTTCCTTCCCCCCAGTTTGCTGCTCTTTGATATGGTCTGAAGTGGCTCTCATAACCATCACCACTGACATCCCAGAGAGAGACTTCCCTTGCAGCTTATTTGCTCATTTTTGCTGGGGTGACCTACCTTGTGTGGGCCCATCTGAAAACTCGGACGTAACTCCATTAAAACTGTTGACTATTTTAAATGGCAAATCCGTGCTTTTCCTTTCAACTCTAAAAATGAAGCTGCACTTCCACTGAAATCTCATCAAAATTAAATTTAAATCTCGCCATCCCGGCATTTCTTCTGTATTTCTGAATATTTTATGTCCTTCTGTCCTCTGTGCCCTCTCCCATCAAGTCTCAGCATGTCTGTTGGTTTTCAAGAGTGGTCCTGGTCCACCGCACCAGAGTCATCTGGGAATTGGTGGAAAGACAGCTCTTCGGACCTCTGCCCAGACATCCCAGTCAGAGCTCTGGGAGCGGGGCCAGCAGTCTGCTATCGGAAGTGCGTGAGCGGTGATTCCGATGTACTCTGACGTCTGAAAACCACCGCATTAGATCAAAGAGGAGAAGCTGAGAGACCACTATTTAGATAAGCTCTTAAATCACATATTAAAGTCAAACATTCTAAAATAAATAAATGATAAAAAAAAAACATGTTAGTTCATAAAGTCTTCGGTCAACAATGTTTTAACCAAAAAATACTGAATTTTCACGTGAGTGCGACATTTCTATAGGTAGCAAGGTAACAGTAACAATAATAATAGCAGCTAACACTTACTGTCTTTGTGCCAGGTACCATTATGTTTGCTTTCCATACATTAACTCATTTAATCCTGAAAACAAACCTTTGGTAGTAGGCACGATTGTTAATCTCCCTTTGACAGATGGGATTACAAAGAGAGTAAGCACCTTGTCCAGAGTCACTCGGCTCATAAATGTCAAGTCAGGACTTGACCCAAGCAGTAACCTTGGAGTCTCCCATTCATAACCCCTCTGTACTTTACAAGTTCTGTATCAAGCATCGTATTTATTTAGACTAGGATAGCACTGGATAGCACAGGAGAGCTTTCTCTGATGATCTGTGCTATCCCATAGGGTAACTTCTACCCACATGTGTCTCTTGAGCTCTAGGAATGTACCTGATATGACTGAGAAATTGTTTTGTTTTGTTTTTTTAGTTTAATTTGGTTTTAGTTAATTTGGATTTAAATCTAAATAGCCACACATGGCTGGTTTATTATTTGTGTTATAATAATGTTTCCCCTTAATAGAAAAAGAATAGAAAAGACAAGAATTTAGTGCTGTCCTAAATTGGGCAAAGCAGTTTAGATAATGTGGATCATTGGTTTGGAGTAAGGCATACGTTTAGTTACTTCTGAAAGGAGAACCAAGTAAGATCATGATTATTAGAATGACTAAATGTGAATTACTACACTAAATAGAAAATAAGTTTTCCTGTTGTTAATTTGGGGGAATAAATACCTTCAAATGGTGGCATTTTCATCAAAAAACATACACTTCGCACATGTGTCCGAGGAGATGACTACGGGAAGTAACGCAGTAACGTTTTTATGACTTACGGTTTCAGCTTCAGAAGTTGCTTACCATGGACCCAATTAAGCGAATTACCTCAGAACAGGCTATGCAGGATCCCTACTTCTTAGAAGATCCGCTTCCTACATCAGAGTAAGTGACCCATCTATTAATTCACCAGCACGATGGAATTTTTTGGAGCGTGCTTTATTTTAGCTACCAACTCCAAGTTGCCACTCCTGTGACGGGAGGACCTGAGGAAATCCCCACAATAAGCCAGAAATGAGCTCTGACGACCGAGGTGTCATTTAGGCATCTCTGGCCGTGTCTCGCTTTGCGAGACGTTGCCGGCTCTAGTTTCAGGCGCACTCCCGTTACTTGGTGGCGGGTCGCGTGTGGGTGCTGCCACTCCCTCAGACTCCCCGAGGCCGCTCACCGCTTGCACTCACACTCTGTGTTCCCAACTGCAGATCTCGTTCCCTAAGAGCAGTGACGTTGCAGCTGGCCTCTACATTTCGGGTATAGTAATAAAGAGTAAGCCTGGGCCAGAAGGAAGTTGAGTCATATTCGATGATCGATTATTTTTATACAGTTCTGAAAAGCCCTCCCACGGCCTTCTGTAATGTCACGGGTTAGAAGAGTCATCTCTTCACAGCTGCAGGAAGGGTGCTGGTTTTACAAATACGGAGGCAAAGTCCACCTTAAAGGATTAAAATGAAGGATCTGAAATATCGATTAGCATACTGGAAATCATTTCTCCTTTTTTTTTTTTTTTTTGTGATCAGCGTTTTTGCCGGTTGTCAGATCCCTTACCCCAAACGAGAATTTTTGACAGAAGAAGAACCTGATGACAAAGGAGACAAAGTAAGTATTAAAGTACATTTCCTGCCTCTCGTTGTGGCCAGTGCGACCGTGAAGATAATTTTGCTTGTGTTTGGTTCTCCTTCTGAGTTGAACTTTATTTTTCTGTTTAACCAATTGAGAAGAACCAGCAGCAGCAGCAGGGCAATAACCATACTAATGGAACTGGTCACCCAGGGAATCAAGACAGCAGTCACACACAGGGACCCCCGTTGAAAAAAGTGAGAGTTGTCCCTCCGACCACTACCTCAGGTGGACTAATCATGACCTCAGACTATCAGGTATTTCTAGTGTGTTTTGTATTGGCTTGCCATATCCATACTTGTATATGGGTTTGTGACCTTTGGAAAATGCAATATAATTAAGAAAAATGCTGACTTTTACGTACCTGGGGAAATGACACTGACACGAGTGTCACTGGCATGGAGAAACACTGACTGATACAGTAGAGGGAGCTGGCTTTTGAACCAGACAGGCCTAGAATGATCGAACTTAAACTACGCCATTTATCAACTCTGTGACCTTGGACAGACAATGTGACATTTCCCGGCTTTAGTTTTTCATCTGTAACATGAGAGTAGCCAAGTCTAACTGGTAGCTGTTGTAAGAGTAGACGTGATAAATCCTAGCGCCTTAACTTGTAGCAGCAGCTCAGTCAGTGCTGTCTGTTGTTTTGAAACAGCCGTATACCAATAACGATTAAGCACACAGCCTTTCAAATCCCAGCCCAGCCACTGACTTTGGGTAACCTTGAGTAAGTCATTCAGATGTTCCCAGTTTTCTCATTTGTAGAAATGGACAATGGCAAGTGTCAAGTTGTAACAACGATTTAACGAAAGAACGTATGCTGAGGCACAGTGGCTGGCCTGCCTTGAGTCCTTAACAGATGTTACCACTCTTATCGTCTTCATCATCATTCCTGCCATCAAAAGTCTTAGTAGCATTCATAGCACCCAAGTTTATTTATTTATTTTGAGAGAGAGAACGTGAGCTGGGGAGAGGCAGAGAGAGAGAGGGAAAGAGAAAGAGTCCCAGGCAGGCTCCGAGTGTTGGGCACAGAGCCCGACTCGGGGCTTGAACTCAGGAACCTGAGCCGAAATCAAGAGTCAGATGCTTCACCACTGAGCCTCACAGGCGCCCCCTTAGTCAGCGCTTCTTAAGTGGTGGTGGTGATGCTGGTGGTGACTGTAATGATAAGAGCTTGTTGGGTACTTACTCTGCTAGCTTTTATACTGAGCATGAAACCTACATTATTTCATCATTATCTCAGAAAACTGATGCTCAGAGAGGTTCCGTAGCTTTCACGTGTTCCCCTGCCGAGCCGGGGGCAGACCCAGGACACAGACTCAGATCTGACTGCCAAGGCTGCCTGCTTGTGGATCCCGTCGAGTGACATTGTCAGTTCCTTTGCAGAAAGACTTGCTTTGAAAATCGTATTCCACCTCCTTGCTCATTCTGATCATATTGCCACCTCAGCCGGGTTTCAGTGTGGAGAGGACACTGAAAGCTTGACCAGTTAGAGTTACTTACCTACCAGAAGAGAAAAGGAGATCTTACTGAACTGGTGAGCTTCCCAGAGCTGCCACTACGGTTCAGGAATAAGATCTTCGCTCTTCGCTCTGGTTGAGGAGGGGGCCAGTCCACCGAACCGTGGAAATTCTTGAGACTCTGCCGGGGTAGCAGCTCTCTTCCAGGAACAAAACAGGGACGTCAAGGGCAGACATCTCTGAGGGTTGATGTTTGTTCAGACCTCTCTGTCTCCCTATCTGGATGGAAAGAGTGCATCCTTCTTGGCCCAAGAGTGTGTTTGCACACTAAGGCGTCCTTAGAATGAAGCGGAGCAGAGCAGTGCTTGGACCTTTGCTACTGAAACCAAGAAAATGCTGCCGCACTTCTTTGTTTCTTGGTGTTCTCCTTGTGGTTGGTTTTTGTAGTGACTTCGATTTCACGTGTCCCCTCTTTTAAAATTCTATTTTGCTATTCTATTTGGCAGAATTTCGGATTGTATGATTTATTAAATACGCTTTGAAAGAGGAAAGTAGTAAATTACGGTCAATCAGTTATCACATTTGTCTTGGGAGCTAATAATACGAGAGAGAGAGGTGCAGGAATGGGAATAATAACATAACAGGTCAAAATCAGAGGTGTCTAAACTCTATCACTGTTCTTTCCCTTTGTGCTCTTTTTAGAATTGAGAATACCATTCTTGTTACGTTTCTGTAATCACGAACTTTTGTATATACCTTGTAGCAGAAGATAAGATTCATTAAAGGGCATAAAAATATTAAATGCCAAAGAGAATTAATTCCGTGGTACCTTTTCTTGCCCTGTTCTTTTTTTTTTTTTTCTGTTTTTCAGTCACAAGCATGTTGAGAGGTTTCTACCGAAGAAACTAGCATGTAAATTAGCTTTGAATTTCTTAGTGTGTCCATCACTAAGTTCATTTATAAACAACTCGAGCAAATTAATTATTACTTATCAAGTAGGTACAAAACGGCTTAAAGAGGGAGGTTACTGCTCTAGAGAAACAACGAACTGCACAGCATTGTAATGAGACTCAGCCTGATATTGTTTGCTGGCAATACTCTGACCTCCACGAAGAAAAGCTGATATTAAAAGATTGGGGGTTTTCATCACGTTCCGTCTAGAGCTAGTATATGGCACAAGACTTTGAAATTCTTACTGCCTTGAAATCAGTGACGTTTTAAACACACATAAGCCTTGCTGGCTCGGGATGGAGCCGACTCTTAGAGACGTCTGACTCACATGTCTCCCTCGTTCTCCATTTTCCAGCGTTCCAATCCACATGCTGCCTATCCCAACCCTGGACCAAGCACATCACAGCCACAGAGCAGCATGGGATACTCAGCTACCTCCCAGCAGCCTCCACAGTACTCACACCAGACACACCGGTACTGAGCTGCGCTGGAATGTTGTCCGTGCACCGTTGCTAGCGCTGTGGACTGACGGTGCAGCTCCCTGCGGGAACCCGGCATGGGCCACGGGAGTGTACTGTGCGCTCACATCCTCAGACTGTCCAGTAGCCAAGTTCCACCACTTTTCACAGACCGGGGTAGTGGCTTCCAAGTTGTACCTGTTCCGGAGTTAGACTTGAAAGAAAGTGCTAGCACAGTTTGTGTTGTGGATTTGCTACTTCCATAGTTTACTTGACATGGTTCAGACTGACCAATGCATTGTTTTCAGTGACAGTCTGTAGCAGTTGAAGCTGTGAAATGTGCTAGGGCGAGCATTTGTCGTTGTATGTGGTGAGTTCTTTCAGTGTAACAGCGTTCTCTGACCAATAGTACACACACACACACAAGTTTAACTGGTACTTGAAACATACGGCGTATGTTACTCAACAAAATCACCAAGACGCAAAGTGAGATTATTTTGGTACACCTTTCATTTTAGTGTCTTATCAGTGGGTTGATTCATTTTTCTACATTAATCAGTGTTTTTTGACCAAGACTATTGCTTGGGTTTTTTTTGAAAGTACAGAAGCCACATAGTTTTTCCAGAAAGGTTTCAAAACTCCCAAAGATTAATTTCCAACTTATAAGTTCGTTTTTATTTTCAATCTATGACTTGACTGGTATTAAAGCTGCTATTTGATAGTAATTAAATATGTTGTCATTGATATAAACCTGTTTGGTTCAGCAAACAAACTGAAATGATTGTCATAGACAGTGTTTTATTTTTCCTGTTGGTGTTGCTGATTAGTGAGCATGCTTTAAGATGAAAAAAGCATGAATGATAACTTCCTCTGAAAGGTGCGGCATCCGATTCAGATATCCTGTCCCGATTTTAAAGCTGGTTGGTGTAGTGCTATTAAAATTTTGTTCAGTTAATTTTCCTTTTTAAAACTCGTTCGCACGTTGTTTAGGGTGCCCTTACTTCAGCAAAGGAGAAGGAGTAGGAGAGCCTTAGGATTTTTGAGGAAAAAAAAAAAAACCTATAACATACAATGTACTGTATCAAACTATTTTACATGAATGACACAAGTATTCTGAATTAAAAAAAAAAAATTGAACATTGTTAAAAACAAGGTGTTATGTAATAAATTTATTTTTCATAAATCAAAATATGGAGTCAGCTGTATTTTTATATACACAAAGGTGTTTTATTTTAAAATGTGCCTTAACAAGTGACCTCTAAATAAATCTCTGTGATTGTTTTCGTTAATAATGTCTATATATTCTACCTCGGTAGTGGAGTAATGACTTAGGATGTATATACGGGTTCTTTCCTCTGCTGCACTTCGTACTATGATGGATGTGGAGTAGACACCTTTCTAATCGAAAGAATTATGATGAGCTTTCCATTTCTAGAATAAGGCGTAATTCTGTCTTATGCTGAGAACAATTTGTTTTATCCCAAATAGTTCTTTTTCCTCCCTCCTTTCGCACAAAACCCAGAAGATTTAAAAAGCTGACATAATTTTTTTCCTAAAAATTCAACTCATTCGGATAAAAACATTCAAAGAACTAAGGAATTCCCCATGCTGCTAGGCCGGATCAGAGCAGTGAGGATAATTTAGGAGCTAGACCTGTGTTGCCACATGACGTCTTGCCGCCCCGGCTCGTCTGCACAGCGCGGGGATCTGATCACGGAGCTCCCTCCCCAGGGCCCTCAGGAGCTGCCCTCTGACCACAGACTGAGTCAGTCTGACTTCTGTCAGTACCCTAACCCGCCTTCCTATTTCCCTTCACTCGAATTGCCTTCTGTTTTTCCTCCCTGCCTTTGATGCAGTGGCTTCCAACCTCAGTGGGCGTGAAAATGATCTGCAGTTTGTTTTCTCTGGGTCTGGTCCCAGAGGTTGGTTCAGGGGCGCAGGGAGGACACGGAATCTTCATTTTTAACCAGCTCCTCAGTTGGTTCGGATGCGGTTGTCTGAGGAACACAGGAGAACACCTCCAAGCTGGTCTAAAGATTTGAGCAAACGGCAGTTCAGAGACTTGGACAGAGGGCCGCCCTGTCGACAACCCGCCTCCTGCATGAATTTCAAAAAATAGAACCCTGGGGCGCCAGGGCTGCTCAGTCTGTTAGGCGTCTCTTGATTTTCGGCTCAGGTCATGATCCCAGGGTCGTGGGATCCGGCCCCCCACACCAGTTCCACACTGAGCATGGAGACTGCTTAAGATTCTCTCTCCCTCTCTCTCTCTCTCTCTCTCTCTCTCTCTGTCTCTCTGTCTCTCCCCGCCCCCCCTTCTCTCTCTGTCTTTCAAATAAAAAATAAAATTTTTTTCAAAAAAGTAAAACCCATTATGGCAAGTTCCACTGGAAATGTTGGAAACGCCTAGGGCTCAGTTCTCAGATTTTTAAATTTAGCAACCCCTGTTCTCTGAGGGATCCTGTCCAAACTTGAGGAGTTAAACATATTGACATATGTTTATGACATATTAACATATGTCATATAACATATATATGTGGCATATGACATATAAACATATTAACATATGACATATGACATATGTTAACCATCAAATTGACATATCCAGCCTATTTCATATACGGGTCCAGCTGCGTATATTTAATTGCATCTGTGACGAGAAACGCGCACAGACATACACCCCGTCGTCCTCCAGCCCGTTCCTGGCTTTATTTCTCTGTGTTGCACGTATATTTGACTGTTGTCTGTCTCTTCCCTGTACAACAGAAACCCCCCGGGAGGAGCCTGTACCGTCTCAGCCTCTCCTCTTTTCCCTTGGCCCTGGGTGAGCACATCGTCCAGGCTCAGCACTCGGGTAGGCCGACGGTTCCCGGATTTCCCGTCCAGACCTACCTGCCGCATCTGACTCATTACTGCAGATTGTCTCTAGACCAAAGATGCCCGAAGCGGACTCCGGCCTCCGCCTTCCACCCTGATCCTTTTACAGACTTAGCCGTCTCTGTGGCCACGAACCCCTCCCTCCCAGCCGTCCAGGCCGCACCGACACTGTGGCGTCATCCTTGCTCACACGCGCTATTCCCGTTCCGCATGCAAACCCCGGGCGCTTTCCCTTTATATCCCCGGGCGAACCGCCCTCCCCGCCTTTGCGGCCCCACTCTGCGCCAAACGACAGCCACCCACCTCTTCCCTAGACTCTTACACAAGCGTCCTGCCTGTTTCCGCCCTGTCTCCTCAGCCTCCAGCAGCCCGAGGGACCCTTTTAACACAGCTCGTGCCACTCCTCTGCTCTCGTCCCCGCAGTGCTCCTGGCTCAGTGAGAGCCACACAAGTCCCTGCACGCCGTGGCCTCCCATTTTGTACACCTGTCTTCTGTCACCCTTCTGTCCTGCGCCGTTCCTCCAGCTTGCCAAGCATGTCTTGTCTCACGGCTCTCACACCCTATTCCGGCTGCATCTGTCTCCCGCTCTCCCCAGCTTGGCTCGCTCCCTCACTTCGTCAGGTCTGCTCAAATCTCATCCTAGAGAGGCTCTTCCTTTCCACTGTGAAACAGCAGCCTGCCCCCCGCCTCCCCACCCCAGCCTCCTCTGTCCCCTTCACCCGGGCTTCATTTGTCCCCATAGCACTGACCGCTACCAACTCCGGCTTGCTTGGTCTTCCTCCCCACCCCACCAGAAGATAAACTCCAGGCAGGCAGTCGTTTTTCGCTGAGATGTCGTTGACCTGTCACCGGTCCTGCTTACGGGGTGAGAGGTGTTGATTGGATACACTTAGGTATTCAGCATGATTGCCACAGTGTTAGCTAACACCTCTAGGCGGTCTTTTCATCTACGGCAACTGGAAACGTGCCTTACATATGACAGTGCTCGTAAATATTTACTGAGTGAATGAATGAGTGAACAAACGACTTCACGTTGGGACGTCAAATAGGATCTCAACTCCAGCATATCCAAAAGAGAACTTTCAATCTTCTCTCCCTCGCCAACCTCTGGCTTCCTAACTGGCCCCTGGCTCCCACTCGCACCATTCTGTGGCCTGCCTTCCACACGGCACCGATCCTTCCTCTCCAGAACACTGATCGCTACTTGACATTGGTGTACATCTAGGGTTTTCTTTTTTGTTTGTGTGCTTGTTTATTGTCTGTCTCCCCCATGGAGTAAGGATTCTGTAGCCCTTTTAAAGAATAAGCTAGAATGGTCATCGTACGTGCTCGTAAGCCTTCAGTGGCTTCCTGAGTCAGTCACGCTTAGGAGGTTATGTGTTTTTTTAGGAGGATATTTGTAGACATCAATAAACTTTTTCTAAAATTTATGGAGAAGCGAAAGCACTAGAATGAAGGAGTACATAGAAGATGCATTATGTGATTTTAAGCCTCAGCTAGACCTAGGGGCGCCTGGGTGGCTCAGTCGGTGAAGCATCGCACTTCTGCTCAGGTCACGGTCCCACAGTTAGTGAGTTCGAGCCTCGCATCGGCCTCTGCACTGACAGCACAGGCCTTGCTTCGGACCCTCTGTCTCCCTCTCTCTGCGCCTCCCCCGCTCACACTCTTTCTCCCAGAAATAAAAGAATAATTAAAAAAAAAAAAAAGACATCTAAACCCACAATAATCAAGACATTGTGATATTGAAGAATAGTCTTATAAATCAGTAGAACATGATGAGTCCAGAAAGGTACTGACACATAGAAGGGCAATCGATTTTCCAAAGAAGGGCGAAAGCATTTTAGCAGAGAAAGGATCGTCTCTTCAGCAAATGATGCCGGAGCAATTTGATATCCTTAGGCAAAACCAAGCGAACAGAGCCTTAATTCAGACCTTGTACTCCATACAGAAATGAACTCAAAATGGATCACAGACCTAAATCTAAATATGAAACCTGTAGAATAAAACGTAGGAAAAACCTGTGTGACCTCGTGTTAAGCAAACATCTCTTAGATATAATACCAAACGCACGATGCAGAGAAGAAAAGATTGACTAAGTTAGACTCTATCACGATCAAGAACTTCTGCCCTTTGACAGACTGTTATGAGAACGGAAGACAAACACTGACTGGGAAAAGATATTTGCAAGTCCCGCGAGAACTTGTCTCTGGAAACAAAGAACCCTTAAAACTCAGTAATTAAAAAAAAAAAAAAAATTTTTTTATGGGCAAAAGATGTGAATAAACATTTCACCAAAGAAGATAAACAGATGGCAGATAAGCTCATGGAGAGATTCTCAACATCACTGCCCATTAGGGAACTGCAAATTAAAACCACAATGAGATCCTACTACACACCTATTAAAAAGGCTAAAATTAAAAAATAACGGAGTACCACATACGTGAAGATGCGGGGCAACTGGAACTCTCACGTCACTAGTGGGAATGCCAACTGACACCGTCGTTTTAGAAAAGGTGAACAGTTTCTTTTTAAAGTTCGACACACCCTTGTCCTACAACTTAGCCGTCCCGAGTGAAGCGAGAGCATGTTCCCACAAAAACCTGCGCACAATCTTTGCAGGGGCTTTATCTGTAATTGCTAAAAGGTGGAAACCTATCCGTACATTGACCAAAACACATGCCGTAAAATGGTGAATTTCCCAGGCAGTGAAATGGAAAGTGCATTACTGATACACATAACGTGAATGATTCTCAGCTCGTGATGCTAAATGAAAGAAGTCCATACTGTGCTATCTCATTTCTATGGCATTCTGGAAAAAGCAAAATTATAAGAACAGAAAACAGACCACTAGTTGCCAGGGGCGGGAGGGAGAAGAGGGATCCGCTAAATAAGAACATGTTGGTATGTTTTTGGGTGATGAAACTTCTATACCCTGATCTTTGTCATGGCTACACAACCGTAAGCATTAAAACTCACAGAATTGGGGCACCCGGGTGGCTCAGTCAGTTAAGCGTCTGACTCTTGATTTTGGTTCGGACCATGATCTCACAGTTCGTGGGTTCAAGCCCCATGTCAGTCTCTGCACTGCTAGCGTGGAGCTTGCTGGGGAT